>NC_088802.1:38660376-39260688 GCF_011386835.1 Chrysemys picta bellii | reverse complement strand
CACTAACAGGGTTCAAAAACAGAACTAGATAAGTTCATGGAGGATAGGTCCATCAATAGCTATTAGGCAGGGATGGTGTCCCTAGCCTCTGTTTGCCAGAAGCTGGGAATGGGCGACAGGGGTTGGATCACTTGATGATTATCTATTCTGTTCATAACTTCTGAAGCACCTGGCATTGGTCACTGTTGGAAGACAGGATACTGGGCTTGATGGACCATTGGTCTGACCCAGTATAGCCTTTCTTATGTCCTTATGACAAAGGTGAAATGGTGTTTAGGAGGGTGATAGACAATTAACAGGCTCCAGATCCCCTCTACACTAGGTAAATGCACCTGCATTTCACAACCCCCATTGCACATACACACCAGGTGTTCATCCCATGACCTTTTTGGTGTCTGCTACAACAAATGGATAGGTGATGTGGATCTGGAGATCTCTGCTTTCCTGGGGGTTGACAGAGACCCCAGCAGATCACCTGTAAAGTATGGAGGCTGCTATCAGCCTTTTAAAAGGTAACTTGCTCCAAATTTCAGACCCCCTTCAGTAGTGGCTGAATTAGACTTGCTGAAGAATTCAGGGATTGTTGAACTCCTCACACTCCAACCTAAGTACCTGCTAGCTGTGAGACTCAATCCATAAACACCGTTCCACAAGTGGAAAACATTAAACAAAATGTGAGGTATTAAAGACAAGGAAGTCGAGCCAACAAAAAAATAACCTGCCCCAGAAAAGTCTTCCTTGAATTGTCACACCAAGTCTGCAGCTTCGTTCTGGCAACCCTAGCTGGATTTATATTCACTTTAAGGGTCATTCCTGCTGAGTTACATCGGAAATGAATTGGGACCCATTAACTAAACTGGGGAAAACAATTTTCCCTGTCAATCACTCTACAAAATAAGTGCTACCACCCCAAAAGATGATGACAAAGACAACACACAACTTGGCTCTGAGACAAACAAAACAGCGAAATCAGCAATTAACTGGGGTGATGGGGAAGCTGTATTAGACTCCGTGGGAAAGAATGCAAAATCAGCCGAATATTTTAAAGCACATTTGCTCAAACCACTGGATATTACTCAAGAGTTGTTTACTGCTTGCAGCTTTTAAAGTGATTTTAAATGAAAAGAGATGAGGCTGTGTGGAAAGTTAATTTCAAGTCCATACATCCCTGCAAACTAGATTGTTACTGGTTTGTTTCCAGCCCTGCTGCAGTCACAACAAATCTCAGTATAAATCCATGTTGTAATGTAACTTTCAGTGCCTGCTACTTATCAAAATCAAGAGTTGCAAGAATTTTAATTGTAAAGTTATGGCAAACTATTTAAAACCATTCCTGTGCAAAACACCTACAAAATAACCACTTTGGGAAAAGGAGTCATCCCCATTCCAAAAACACCGCTAATAGGATATGACAAATAGCATGAGTGTGATGGGGACACTCACCTAAAGATTAAAATTCTGGATGTGTTATAATGATTCAGGACCTGACTGTCCACTGCTTTGCCCCTTGTATGGTTATTCACACCTGTGTAAAGTGGCTGTAAACTGGGACCGTTTTATAGGGTAACATATTTTACCCACTTTGCACAAGTATAAATGATGTGAAGACAGGAGAGAATCATGCAAAAGTTTTGCTGAGCAGCACGCAAATGCAGAACATTTGTAGCACACCTGTTTCACAGGTTGTGTCTTCACTGCAAAACAAGGTGGTGTGTTTTTACATTGCTAGCAATCTCAATATAAACACATACTGCAGACTAAAAATTTTACCTCCATGTAGCTAGCAGAAGTAAATCTCAAGTAATTACAAGAGGTAAAACTACAGTGTCTTGTGTGTCGACTTAGCTATCACAAAGTACAAAACAATGTACAAATATTTTGCAATGAATATGTAGCCTTAGTCTCATTTTGTGGCAGGCAAAAGCAATCTCTGTGGGATTAAAACATTTGGGAAAATACTCAAGGTTGCAGAGAATTGTTTGCACATCCTAAGCAACCTGCATAGAACAGAAGCAACAGGGAGCTTCCTTATACAGCATATGTTCTAGAAGAGTGAGTTCCTCAGCTGATAACTTAGAATTTCAATACAAATTCCTGACTCTTTAAACTGGAAACCACAAGCTTTGTAATGGAAAAAAACAATGTGGCTGTCACCTGTTCAGACCTAGGAAAAGAATAACCTAGTACAGTACCTGAAAGCTGACAAGCATCCAAAACAAGTTTTCGATCCGTGACTGCTTCGTTCCCTCGTAAAGTCACTTTCAGCAGCTGGGAATCTTGCAAGAGGAGGACTTCGGCTGTAAGCTATAAACTTTTCCACTCCAGTTTATTCTGCAGATGCTTCACCCATGGGGTTGTTTTCAGAGCGTGGCAGGTGAGTGGAAGCTGGGATTTTCCTGCTTCATGTTCTTTATCTTTGAGCTCGGCTATGAAATGAAATGAAATGAAAGCACTGGATTTCCCGTCATAACACCAAGGGACTTTCACTTTCATTCCTATAGCCAGCACTTTTACCTAATTAAATATGAACTGTTACTATCTTTCAATGCTGGATACAGGTAGAGGAATTAGAAATCATTGTACAGTTCAAGAAAAGGTGAGGCTATGCCAGTGGTTGTCGAGTTGTGGGAAGGACGCAACCTCAGCAAAAAGGGAGAAATGACTCAGTGTCATAATTAAGCACATTATCTGTATTTATAGAACTGGTTCTTACATGGGTGCTTGGCTGGTGCATAACCTTAAGCAGTGGGGGAATAACAGTAGGGTGGACTGAACCCGCACTGGATATCAGACTAGGACCCCTATTCCCGGAGGCTTCTTTCTAGCTCTGCCACTGATTGGCTGTGTGACTCTGGGTAAGTCTAGTGAACTTCCCTGAGTCTCAATTTCTCTATTTGTAAAATGATGCTCACCAGCCATGGCAGGACGATTTGAGATCTACGGATGAGCAGCACTATCTATACAAGTATTATTGTTGTTTAAATGGAAACAGTATGTAGCATTATTCTGCAATGTCCTCTTGAGGGAGGGAGTGCAGCTCGATGGGTTTGAGCAGTGACTCCTGGGTTCTATTCCTTATTGCCTCACCTCTGTCATGTGGCCCTTGCATGCCTCAGTTTACTCATCTCTAAAATGATTCACAAAGGCATTGGGAGGCTGCATTCCTTACTCAAATGAAATACTCAGAGACCCAAGCAGAATCATCCCCAGTGTTTGTAAAATGCTTTGAGATCGCTGGAGGAAAAGCTAAGCATTAACTACTACTGACTTCAGTGAGGGAGAGGGGCAGGTGTCAGTTTCTAGAAAGACAAAGAACAAACCAGTATAGGCTCAGGTACAGCAGTCTCTCCGGCAGTGCTTTAGGCTGCCAGCGTATGGTTTGAACCAAATGTTTCCTGTGGATCTCAGCTGCATCCCCGACCAATGAAACCTTCCGAGGCAGCATGCAGGGAATGGGAATGCGATGAGTGATTCATGCAAAGCGTAGACTCAAAACACATGTTGCCCTGCTCTCGTGCCTGCTGTTTGCACTGCCACGTATATGTACAGCAAGAGACGATAGAACAAGAAATCCCGGACAGCCATTTCTGGACTCTCATCTGGTTCGATGTGCCGTGGAGATGGAAGAGTGCAATGAGTGGTGGATTTAAGTAATAATGGTGGATTCCATTAGAAAGATTCTGTCACATTTCAAAGTGAACTATTGTATGGTCATGTTCTCAGGCAAATGGGCCCAGATCCTCAAAGGCATTTAGTTGTATAACCTGCACTGATTTCATTGATTTAGGAGCCTAAATACCTTGGAGGATCTGGCCCAGGGTTGCTAATTCCTAGCACGTAGTACTGGGATCCCAAGTGGGCCCCTGCAACAGACACTGACTCAACATGGTTGTGTATCCACCAGCAGAAGGCAGAGGATTGAAAAAGAAATCCCAAACTCAGACTCCAATATATAGGAGTTGCTGCTTGGGAAGTTTGGGGATGAACACACCTTGAGTGGAACAGGGAGGCTGGAGAGTTTGGTCTAGAACAGGAAATATGGGAGTCCTGGGTTCAACTCCTGACTCTGTCAACCTTTGGCCACACAAGAGCAAGTTTTTGTCCTCCAAAACAACGCCCAGATAAATAGGCTTTGTCCAGGAGCCTATGCACGGGGTTGAGAGGATAGAATCCTCCCCCTCTCACCCTGTATCCAAGGTATATGGAGCAGCCAAGTAGCCATTGCAGGGGTTTTCCCAAGCCTATCTGCCATGGTCCAGGCCCACTGCCCCTCCCACTCCTATGTCCCTTGCCACAGAGACAGCCTGAGTGGCGCAGTGCTCTGTGGGTTGAGGGAGACTTCACCCTGTTTCTTGACAGAGATGAAAACCATGCTCTGCACCAGCATGGGGGATGAATCCTCCCCGTGTTTAAAGGTGGTAATCACAAAGGTGGGGGATTTTACTATTGACAGTGCTCTCAGGTAGTTGGTAGTTCTCTTAAAATTATACTGCTGTATGTAGGATATATTCCCGAGTTATGTGGAGAAAGCTTAGGCCAGATAGATAGGTGCCTTTGCTAGCATTTCTATAGATTTAAAGAAATAAACATTCAACCTACTGCAGAGCTGATGGAAGAACTTGGCTTCTGGAATGACCTATGTCCTGCTGCTGATGCAATCTCACACCTTATTTCCATGTTTCTCTCTAGATATTCCCCATGCATTGGTTACCCCCAAAATGGAGAATTAGATTGAAACCCATTCAGATTTGCTAATTATTGTAATTCAGATTTTAAGCCCTAAGGGATGAAAGGATAAAGGACAACCGTCCTTTGTACTAAGTGCCTCAATTGCTGAGAATTTTCTCGCCAAATCCTCAGTTCAGGCCTCTTCCTAAGCTAAGTGCCAAGCATCAGTCCTTTCTGGAGATATGCAATGGGTGGGGGAAGAAAAAGCAAGAGTACACAGCGTGTGCACGAAGCACACTCGTCCAGCATCAATCAAATCCTGCAATCCAATCAATAAAATAAAGCCAACCAGTGAAATGTAAAGACTTTTCCATAGGCCTTGTCCCAATCCCATTAGAACTGGCATTTCAAGGAGTTTCCCATCCCCTAAGAGATTTCTATGCAGGGGAGTAATTCCATAAACGGATTAATCATCTGAAAACTAGAGATGGGACAAGCAAATCTGAGCCACTACAAGACTCAAGGTTCAATGTCCCTCTTTCTCTGGGCCCATTCTGTTCTGCCACGTGAGGAACTTGAGGCTGCAGACATGGCAGTACTGGCTGAATTAGCCATGAATACGACAGGAAAAGGGAGCACTAGAAATTCATTGTTAGTACAATGCCGTTAGTACAATGTTTCTCAGAAACACAAAGACACACTTTAGAAAAGTGAGAGGAAGCTGGCACAGAAGTGTAGCTTTGTTTGGGCTTTTTGAAGTTCCCTTTCCTTTGTGAGCAACCAGCACACCCTATGTTCCCTAGTGTGAGCAGCCAGCTTCGCTGTCCGGTTCCCAGAGACAGCAGAACTGTGACTCCCTGCCTGAAACCCCATGTTCCCTGGGGGAGCCTATCAGTACCCACCCTGAGCTCCCCCGAGTACAGAGGGTGTAGAGCCATAGTGAAGGAAGGCTTCTTGTCCCCCTCCCCACCACATAGTGCACCTACCTAAGGGCCAACCAGACTAACTCTCAGAGGCAGATTTTTCAGCAGAGTTCAGCTCCCATTTATGCACCTAAACACGGACCAGATTGCAAAATGCTTACTACTCAGTATGCCAAGCTGTCTTGGAAATGCTGATTACATATAATCTAGCATCATGTAGAACAAGCAGGTTTCATGTCTCCTAAAACAGCCCTTAATTTGGCCAGTTAAGAAAAGCAACACTACCAAACCCAGTGCAGTAGAAGAGAGACGTCAAAGAGCAGGGTATCCAATATATGGCTCCTAAACTCACAGAACTATAGACATCAGAGAAGGAAAAGCCCTGTTATGTCCTCCTCTCTAACAACCCTCTGGATCTCTGATATGTTAGAATATTAGGGTTGGAAGAGGCCTCAGGAGGTCATCTAATCCAATCCCCTGCTCAAAGCGGGACCAACACTAACTAAATCATCCCAGCCAAGGCTTTGTCAAGCCAGGCCTTAAAAACCTCTAAGGATGGAAATTCCACCACCTCTCTAGGTAACCCATTCCAGTGCTTCACCACCCTCCTAGTGAAATAGTGTTTCCTAATATAAAACCTAGACCTCCCCCACTGCAACTTGAGACCATTGCTCCTTGTTCTGTCATCTGCCACCACTGAGAACAGCCATGCTCCATCCTCTTTGGAACCCCCCTTCAAGTAGTTGAAGGCTTCTATCAAATCCCCCCTCACTCTTCTCTTCTGTAGACTAAATAACCCCAGTTCCCTCAGCCTCTCCTCGTAAGTCATGTGCCCCAGCCCCCTAATTATTTTAATTGCCCTTCGCTGGACTCTCTCCAATTTGTCCACATCCCTTCTGTAGTGGGGGGACCAAAACTGGACACAATACTCCAGGTGTGGCCTCACCAGTGCCGAATAGAGGGGAATAATCACTTCCCTCGATCTGCTGGCAATGCTCCTACTAATACAGCCCAATATGCCATTGGCCTTCTTGGCAATGGGGACACACTGCTGACTCATATCCAGCTTATCATCCACTGTAACCCCTAGGTCCTTTTCTACAGAACTGCTGCTTAGCCAGTCGGTCCCCAGCCTGCATGGGATTCTTCCTTCCTAAGTGCAGGACTCTGCATTTGTCCTTGTTGAACCTCATCAGCTTTCTTTTGGCCCAATCCTCCAATTTGTCTAGGTCACTCTGGACCCTATCCCTACCTTCCAGCATATCTACCTCTCCCCCCATTTTAGTGTCATCCGCAAACTTGCAGAAGGTGCAATTAATCCCATCACCCAGATCATTGATAAAGATGTTGAACAAAACCGTCCCCAGGACCGACCCCTGGGCCACTCCACTTGATACCGGCCGCCAGCTAGACATCAAGCCGTTGATCACTACCTATTGAATCCAACAATCTAGCCAGATTTCTATCCACCTTATAGTCCATTCATCCAATCCATACTTTTTTAACTTGCTGGCAAGAATACTGTGGAAGACCGTATCAAAAGCTTTGCTAAAGTCAAGATATATCACATCTACCACTTTCCCCATATCCACAGAGCCAGTTATCTCATAATAGAAGGCCTGCTCCATGATTTTGCTGGGAACTGAAGTGAGGCTGACCAGTCGATAGTTCTCCGGGTTCTCTTTCTTCCCTTTTTAAAATATGGGCACTATATTTGCCTTTTTCCAATCGTCCACGACCTCTCCCGATTGCCATGAATTTTCAAAGATAATGGCCAATGGCTCTGCAATCACATCCGCCAACTCCCTCAGCACCCTCGGATGCATTAGATCTGGACCCATGGACTTGTGCACGTCCAGCTTTTCTAAATAGTCCTTAACCTGTTCTTTCACCACTGAGGGCTGCTCACCTTCTCCCCATACTGTGTTGCCCAGTGCAGCAGTCTGGGAGCTGACCTTGTCTGTGAAGACCAAGGCAAAAAAAAGCATTGAGTACTTCAGCTTTTTCCACATCATCTGTCACTAGGTTCCCTCCCCTATTCAGTAAGAGTCCCACACTTTCCTTGACCTTCTTATTGTTGCTAACATACCTGTAGAAATCCTTCTTGTTACCCTTCACATCCCTTGCTAGCTGCAACTCCAATTGTGCCTTGGTCTTCCTGATTACACCCCTGCATGCTTTAGCAATAGTTTTATACTCCTCCCTAGACAACTGTCCAAATTTCTACTTCTTGTAAGCTTCCTTTTTGAGTTTAAACTCACCGAAGATTTCACTGTTAAGCCAACCTGGTCACCTGCCATACTTGCTATTCTTTCTGCACTTTGGGATGGTTTGTTCCTGCGCCCTCAATAAGGCTTCTTTAAAATACAGCCAGTTCTCCTGGACTCCTTACCCCCTCATATTAGCTTCCCAGAGGATCCTGCCCATCAGTTCCTTAAGGTAGTCAAAGTCTGCTTTTCTAAAGTCCAAGGTCCGTATTTTGCTACTCTCCTTTCTTCCTTTTGTGCGGATCCTGAACTCAACCATCTCATGGTCACTGCTGCCTAGGTTGCCATCCACTTCTATTTCCCCTACCAATTCTTCCCTGTTTGTGAGCAGCAGGTCAAGAGGAGCATGGCCCCTAATCAGTTGCTCCAGCACTTGTACCAGGAAGTTGTCCCCAACACTCTCCAAAAACTTCCTGGATTGTCTGTGCATTGCTATATTGCTCTCCCAACAGATGTCAGGGTGATTGAAGTCCCCCGTTAGTACCAGGGCCTGTGATCTGGAAACTTCAGTTAGTTGTCCGAAGAATGCCTCATCCACCTCATCCTTCTGATCCGGTCGTCTATGCTCACTTCTCTCAGTAGAGAAACTGTTTACTATAGATAAGGGCCCATCAAGAGCTAATGGGTTCAATCCCCTTCTGCACTCATTAGGCACAACAATTTACTGACACACTTCAAAGAAATTCCTTCCTCACTGAAGAGTCCTGAACAGCAAATGGAGCTCAGAAAGAACCTGTTTCTGTTCAGGATCCTTCAGAGAGGAAGGAATATCTTAGAGTATGTCTAAACTACCCGCCAGATCGGCAGGCAGCGATCGATCCAGTGGGGGTCGATTTATCGCATCTAGACTAGACACACTAAATTGACCCCCGAGTGCTCTCCCGTCGACTCCTGTACTCCAGCTTGGCGAGAGACGCAGGCAGAGTCAATGGGGCAGTGGCAGCAGTCGACTCACCACGGTGAAGACACCACGGTAAGTCGATCTAAGTACGTCGACTTCAGTTACGTTATTCACGTAGCTGAAGTTGCATAACTTAGATCGACCCCTTCCCCCCCCCACCCCCGGTGTAGACCAGGCCTTAGTGAAGTCTTTGAAGTGTGTCAGTCAATTGTTGTGCCTAATAAGTGCAGCGGGGAATTGCACCCACTAGCTCTTGATGGGCCATTATCTATAGTTTGCAATTTCTCTAGGGAGAGAGGTGTGTTGATTCCTAGGGCTAGTCTACACTGGGGGGGGTGGGGGGGAATTGATCCAAGGTACGCAACTTCAGCTACGCGAATAGCATAGCTGAAGTCGAAGTATCTTGGATCGAATGACTTGGGGTCCACACGGCGCGGGATCGACGGCCGCGGCTCCCCCGTCGACTACGCTACCGATGATCGCTCTGGTGGAGTTCCGGAGTCGATGGTGAGCGCGTTCGGGGATCGATATATCGCGTCTTAACGAGATGCGATGTATCGATCCCAGATAAATCGATTGCTACCCGCCGATACGGCGGGTTGCAAAGACGTACCCCTAGTGGCCAAAGACTTTCAGATGGATATGGACATACTGAACTTGCTTTAGAAAGATCCAGTATGGATAGCTCGAAGGAGGTTTCAGATGGACTGCAAATTGTTAGGGAGTTTGAACAGTCCCACAACCAAAAGGCTGTGCTTGGCCAGCAGTTTGGGGTGACAATGTTGTCAAAACAGGAACGTCTCCATACTGACATTGTAAGTGAACAGTTTGTGTCTCAGGTTCAGAGGGAAGGCTGGGTAGCTGAATCTGCCAGGCAGAACAGCTGTGCAGTTGATCTCTGAAGGGGGGTGGCAGACAAACTCTTGTCCCTAGACACTTTGGATATGTCTTGTGATCTCTTAGTGAACTCCAGTGCATCTGATCCCATGTGGATGAAGAAATTGTTAGTTGAAAATCAAAAGGACTGTAGTTCAGACCTTTTTAATGAGAATCGGCTGTAAGTGTGTATTTGGGTAAAGTCTGAAATATTCACTGACCTGGTGGGTAATGTGTCTGATGTCTTGGGATTGGTAGAACTTTATATATGGTGAACAAGCTTTCAAGTAATCCTCACATATTTGACTTGACTGTCTGGGTGGGAGCCCAGGGCTGGATTGCTGAAAGGAAACTGTATTTTGGGGCTTCTGGGTAACCAGGAAGGTATTGTAGAAGTTGCTTTGTTGCTGGCTTGGTCAATCTAATTATTAGAACAAACCACCAATTTGGGGGATTGTGTGCCCCATTCTTTGCAGGTTGCCCTGATTGAGCAATCTCAGAATGGTCCCTCCAGGCATCAGGGTCACAGCATTTAATAAAAATTTCTATTCCAAGTGACTCTAGTTCCTTTCTTGGTAATATAGATGGGAAAGCAGATTGGGAGGGGAAGGTATATGCCAGGGGTCGCAACCTTTCAGAAGTGGTGTGCCAAGTCTTCATTTATTCACTCGAATTTAAGGTTTTGCATGCCAGTAATACATTTTAATGTTTTTAGAAGGTCTCTCTCTATAATATGTAACTAAACTATTGTTGTATGTGAAATAAATTAAGTTTTTAAAATGTTTAAGAAGCTTCATTTAAAATTAAATTAAAATGCAGATCTTATCAGTTTAGTGTGATCCTTGCCCTTGCTTTTCCTTGCTGAGTTTTCCAGTGTCTGGCACGTTTAAGCTGCACACAGGTTTCTGAGTGATCAGTTCTTAACCGGCTCCGAGAGGGACAGAGGACAGATTTCACGTGTGAAAATACCTGTTCACACAGGTATGTGGATCCAAATGCTGAAAGCATTGCAAACGCAATTTTCTTCAAACAGTTAAATTTCACTGGCAGGGACATCCAGCAGGTCAGAATAGAGGCCCCATGATCTCTCCCGGTAGCTTTAAATGCACTCCGCAAATCTCCAAACTTTGATGCCCACTATTCTGAGCTTTTTGAAATGCAGCTCATTCAGTTAAAATCTTCAACACCCATCCACTGAAATACAGACAAATCCAAGTCGCTTTTGTTAAACTTTTCAGGTTTAATTAGAAAAGAAAGCATTGGGCCAAATCGCTGGAAATCTTGAAATCTATCAGAAAATTCTGATTCCAGTTCTTGCATGTACATTCCAATCTCACTGACACTGACAGTACAATGTGTCAATAGCTCTTTTATGTGATGGAAGTAGCGGAAAGTCGAAGTTTGAATAGCTCAAGAAAAAACTGCTAGTTTTACAACAAATGCTTTCCAGGTTTCATAAAGATCCAGAACCGTTTGCCTTGCACCCTGGAGACGGAGGTTGAGTTCGTTTAGGTGAGCAGTGATGTCAGTTAGAAACATGAGCTTACACAGCCATTTGTCATCATCCAGTTCGGGGTAGTTTTGTCCTTTTTCCAAAAAAAAAGGCCTTGATTGCATCAAAACAATTTACAAAGTGCACCAAAACCTTGCCACGACTTAGCCACCAAATGTTGCTGTGAAGTGGAATGTCATTATAAGGACTTTCCATCTCTTCTAGCAGTGCTTGAAACTGTCTGTGAGTCAAAGCAGATCGAGCAACAAGGGCATTCACAATTTGCCCCACTGTATTCATCACATTATTAAGCTCTGAATTAGAAATTTTAGCACACAGGTTTTCTTGATGGATGATACAGTGAAATTTGACTGTCAGGAGGCCAATTTGTTCTTCAAGTAACTTTACAAATCCCTTCTGTTTTCTGACCATGGCAAGAGTACCATCTGTTGTCACACAAAATATTTTTCTGATGTCAACTCCTCGTTCTTCAAAATGGTTTCCAAAGTTTCTGCTATATCTTCCCCCTTCGTTGTGCCAGGCAGGGGTTTTAGGCAACAAAGTTCCTCTTGGATTTCATCAGAAGCACAATATCTTGCAACAACTGCTAAACGTGGAACGTCATTTATATCCACTGTGACAAAGTTCCTCCTCTACCTTGGTGGGTCCTGAGCTTATTGACGGATTTGCTCACCTCAGAGATTCACCATGTGGGTCAGGAAACAGCCCAGAGACCTTCCCCTCTGGTAGATGCCACAGTCCAGGTCAATTCCTCCTGTGTCTGATCAGGAGTTGGGAGGTTTGGGGGGAACCCGAGCCCGCCCTCTACTCCGGGTTCCAGCCCAGGGCCCTGTGGACTGCAGCTGTCTAGAGTGCCTCCTGGTACAGCTGCGCGACAGCTACAACTCTCTGGGTTACTTCCCCATGGCCTCCTCCCAACATCTTCTTTATCCTCACCACAGGACCTTTCTCCTGGTGTCTGATAATGCTTGTACTCCTCAGTCCTCCAGCAATATGCCTTCTCACTCTCAGCTCCTAGTGCCTCTTGCTCCCAGCTCATTGCATGCATGCTACAAACTGAAGTGAGGTCCTTTTTAACTCAGATGCCCTGATTAGCCAGCCTGTCCTAATTGATTCTAGCAATTTCTTCTTAATTGGTGTCCTAATTAGCCTGCCTGCCTTAGTTGGTTCCAGCAAGTTCCTGCTTGTTCTGGAACTGCCCCTGTTACCTTACCCAAGGAAAAGGGATCTACTTAATCTGGGACTAATATATCTGCCCTCTAACACTCTCCTGTAGTCATCTGGCTTGACCCTGTCACACCATGCTCTCAGCAACTGCAACGCTAAACAGTGCTGTGTCTTTTAATGCAGTTGTCTGCTTTTTGTTAATGTTTTCTGTCATTTCGCTTACGCGTCTCTCAACTGTTCTGGCAGAGACAGGCAGATCTTTTATTCTAGATACGCATCTTTATTTGGCAAGTCATTGTGGAAAAAAATCGTGACAGACAGTACGCACAAGGTCAAACGCACTGTGCTGTTCCATGTGATGTGATAGTGATGTAAACAACAAATCAGAACTTAAAAATTTCCCAGTACAGTGGCGCTGGAACAATTTTTAAGGTGGGGGTGCTGAGCTGCGCCCCTTCTTGCCCCTGTCTGCACCCCTCACTGCCCCAGACTGGGGCCAGTGGGCCAGAGCTGGGGGTGGCTGCAGAGCCCCGGGCCGAGGCCAGGAACAGAGCCCCGGGCCGGCAGCCAGAACTCCAGGAAGGCAACAGAGCCCCCGGGACTGGTGGCCGGGACCCGGGGCTGGCAGTGGGCTGAGTGGGGCCAGCAGATGGGACCCCGGGTGGCAGGAGACCGGCGGTAGGACCCCAGGCCAGCAGCAGAGTCCCCAGGACCGGTGGCTGGGACCCGGGCAGTGTGAGTACCACTCAAAGTCATCTCGCCTGCCGCCTTTGGCATGCATACCATAGGTTGCTGACCTCTGGTATATGCTATTCTGTTCAAGTTTCTGTACTGCACTCATCACCATAGCATCTGACAACCTGCCAATAGTGCATTGAGCAATTTGACTACTCATCTGTCATGTGTTGTTTGTTCTCCTCAGTGAGAGAAGTGTGTGCAATGGAGTGTCTTTTTTTGATAGGTTTTTTTTTATTATTATACAGGTTGCTATATGTTTATGTAAGAGACAGCAAGATCAAAGAAATGTGCCTGCATTTGCACATGGAGTGGGAGGTGGGGAGGTTTGTAATGGTCCTTAGGTCCTGGGAATGTTCATTCCACAGACTCAGACCGGCCCCCAAGAAAGTTCTTTCTCCTGCACAGACAAAGAGGTCCTAAGGGTAATCTTTCTCCTAAGCCAGACCTCTGCACCAGCTATTCCAGTGTATGCCAGCACAAATAGCCCCAAGTGGCCAAAACTGCAGGGATTAGAGATGTGTAAAGACATCCCTGCCATGCCCCCTTTCTGCTGGCTGTGTTCCTTGTTCCACCAGCATGAAGGAGGAGTTTTAGGAATCTCTATGTCAGGGTGAATCTCTTAGGGCTGGATAAACCAGCTCTGCAGCCAGAATCCTGCTTCTGGTCCAGCACAATGAAGCCACACTGCACTGGGAGAACTAGCCCTGAGTATTTGAGCTCTCATCCTCTCCCCAGACTCTGTTTCTATCTCATGTATGTAGGAGAGAAAGAAAAACAACAATTAGCCATCTACAGGGGTCTAAATGATCCAGAGGCCGTTGACAGACAGAGATCCTGGATCTCGGGGTCAAATCCAGCCCAGAAGAGTATTAAGTGGAAACTGTTTCCTTTGGAAGGTTGTTCTGTTGCCTGTTGGGAATGAGTTTGGGGGTGTCAGACCAGTTCCCAGTGGGCAGTTGTCCACAGCCGCAAACCTACCCCTATTGGCGTGAACTGGCCCCATTGTTGGCAGTCTCAGCAGAGTGGCCAAGGACTCAAGAGACATTGCCTGAGCTACACTCTCACTCCAAGATGTGGTCCGTCCACACTGGGGTTTGACTGTGGGGAAAGGCTGCATTGCTGCTGGCTAGGCCGCACCTACCCTAGGAATAAACAAAGCGCTTGAGTGAGCACTATGGCTTGTCATCTTTGGTACCATAGAGATGTGTTGGTTTAAACCCTGTCCATTCTCCGGGGCACAACGCTAGTGGGCAGAGAAAAGCACTCAGAAGAGTTCACAGCCACAGTCTTCTTTGACAAAAGGTACACACACGATGTGGGTTCCTTGCTGACACTAAGCTCTCACGTAGCTGGAGCCACGGGTTGCACTTTCTATCGTCCCTGGTTGCCTAGGAGATGCTGTCCCACCCTGGCAGACAAAGTCACCGCTTGGCTGGATTACAACAATGGGATATACCTGGGCATGAAGCCTTCAGCATTTAGGTTGCAACATTGTATACTAGATGGAGTTTCCTGTCTCCTCAGCAACATAGGCTACCATGAGCACATGAAACCTGTCCTCTGCTCCCTACACCAGCTTCCCATAGACAATCCTATCAGGTTCAAGGTCTCAGTCCTTATCCATGAAGCACTCCGCAGCCCACACCCAAGATATCTAGAAGACTGCCTAGTGCTCCAGGATGAAGACCATGGTCAACAGCTTTGCTTCTCAGGCATGATGTAATTCTCAACAATAAGGGGAAAGTTTGTGTGTGCTGGAGATAGACGTTTCTCAGGGGCCAGTCCAAAACTGTAGAATTAACTCCCCCAGGAACTCCCCCAGGAAATAAGGATCATCCCAAACCTCACCACCTTCTGCAAGGGGTGAGGTCAAAGACATGCCTTCTGTATCATGATCCTATGCAATAGTGTACATTAAAAACAATCAAACAAACAAAAAACTCCTTCCAAAAAAAGACATTCCACTGCACATACCTCCACAGGGAGAGGATGAGAGATGACAACACGTGCACAGATGTATAGCCATGTGGCTTAATGCACTACTGAAAGGTGCTCAGATACTAGGGGGATGAGCGTGGTATAAGGACAGAGCGCAGGGTGTAGAATAGAATAAAATAAGTCTTATTCTCAGCCACTCTCAGCCAGTACTTCTAGTGTGTCCTTTAATTGTGTGTAAAGTCTCTCTTTCCCTTTCTTCTGTGCAACTTATAAAACGAGACGCTATCAAAATGTCTGTAATGAGGAACTTTGCCCCTGTGAAAGGCTTTGGATGCTGGGCTTGGAACACAGGAAGTGTATGCCATTCCAAAGGGACTCAAATTTGATTTCCGAGAGCTACCTTAAAATTCTGTGTCTTATTCCCTGTCTCGGGTTTTTCCGTTCCAAGAATACTGAGATTTTTACTCTTGGAATGATTTCTACTTCTCTGCATCGAGCAATGTTTTCTTGAACCATCATGGAAGGGGATTTTTAGAGCTATCAAGTTCAGCTTTTACAACATCCCACTATCAGTTGCACCTTAAACACCTTTCTGTCATTCAACCTCTTGAGGAACCCAGGGGCAAAGGCTTCAAGTTTCAGATCCAATCTTCCCTCCACAGATTTAGCAGTTTGCAAGACAGTTCTATGTGTGGCCTTGACTAAAATAGGGCATTGGTTTAGGTTCAGCCGCAGTGGTGTCAGCAGGGTTGGAGGTCTAATTATTATTATTTGTTTATATTGCAGTAGTTTCTAGGAGCCCCTCATCTTTGATCAGGGCCCCAGGCTTGGAGTGGCTGGACTCCAACCAGCTTTACCCAGCAAAGTGGTCTGCCCGTCTGGGTCCGAGCAGCCAAGACTCCTTTGCACAATTCCCTCTGCAGTTGCAAAAGACATTTCCTTAATGTAGAGATTACTAGCTCAGATAACTCATCTTAATATTAGAGATGAGCCAAAAGAAAAAGGCGAGATCCAACATTACCAACTTTGGAGAAGTTCAGTTCTGCATCTGGATGCTAGCTGTGTTCCTCGTTGTCCATTTCTACTTAACATGATGTTTACGGTTTATATTTGGCTTGCTTATTACAACTTAATGCCAGGGCCGTCTTTAGGATTTATGGGGCCCTAGCTGGTACCCCTATGCCAGACTTGCTCTTAGCAACACAAACATAAGCTTACAGTATTGGAAAACTTGCCACATGCACTTTATTAAAACCAGTTTTAAAAAATGAAGCATACTATAATGCTGATGGACTATGTCCCCTCCGTCCCATTGCTGACACACACTGAGCTTCATACGGGGCAGACGCTGTGGCAGCCTGGGCTCGCAGCCGGGGGTGGGGGAAGGACGAGGCAGCAAAGGATACCGAACCGCCCTGATGGTGGGGGGAATGGGGCCGGGGGAACTGGGTCTCCCCCAGTGGTGCTGATGGGGGGCATGGGGAACTGTGTCTCCAGTTGCTCCGTGGGACCCAGGCCGAGGTTGCTTACCTGGAACGAGGAGTACCCACTGGTTGGGGTGTCTGTCCTCTGGGTGACAGTGCCACCTCCTGCCCAGCATGGTCCGGGAACCCCATGCTCCCCGGCCTCCACATTTGAATAAAGGCGGGGCCGGGGCGGGAGTGGGGAGCTACATGCGTAGCACCTTCTTTGGCATGCCACCCTGGGCACCCGCCCTGGCCAGCCACCCCAAAAATGCCACCCCTGGTTCTGGTGGTGCCCCAAATTTTCTGGTGCCCTACGCAGCCGTGTATGCCTAAGGATGGCCCTGCTTAATTCATTTTAAGAACAGTAAAGAAGGTGACATAGAAGAATCATACAGAAGAACTCACAATCCTTTTAGATAGTGAATATCCATTAAATGGACTTATTTTAGTGATGATGGCAGTAGAGAGATTACTTAATATCTGTAGTAGTTGTTATACCATCTTGTAAGAGGTTCAACCCAACTTTTTGTATCAGGCCTTCACTCAGCCATCTGCTATTGGTCCATTTCACATGCCCCCTTTTTGCTTCCAAGGAGGCATCACAGAAATTAGTACAATAGCTTATGGGGAGCATTTGAGGAGGACTCCTCAGAAAGTGGATAAGCAAAAGTGCTTCTGAGCAAGACTGGAAACACGCATTGAGTGGGAGCCACCAGGAAGATGTTGGGCAATTGCCTTGGTTGGACATCACTGCTGTACAGGAAGTGGAAAGCCCCTTCTTCTGCAGACACTTGAATGCCATTTGTCTTGATCATGGTCTGGGTTTTCAGCCCTTCATCCTCCAGAAATAGATAAATTAAATTTCATGTGATTTACTCTGTGTATGGGACGGTGGTGATGGGGGATGTTTAAATGAGACCCAACTAACCAATATCCCATCCCATCTGAACGGACATTCACTGCCCTATCACACTGTTTCCCTCAGTGCCCTTGGCCCTTCTTCTGATACTGTGCAATGAGCTGCATGTCAGTTAGCTACCTACCTGCTACCCTCTTCCTCCCCCAAGATGGCTGTACTTCATTGGTATTGTGTGTACACCTAGTTCATGAAGCCCTCTGGTATCTTTCTGAGTGAAAGGAGCCATAAAACCGCAAAATAATATGATCTAATCTGTTTGCCATCCTAAAAGTGAAAACACATTTATCTTGAACTCTATAATTCATATTAGTCTGGCTCGGAATAACAAGCTGTTTGTGACTGATTAACAAAGGAATATAAAGTGTTTCCAGTAAGTCAGCCCATGTGATTTTTTTTTAAACCCATAAAGTGGCAGTAGTGAATACAAGCTTCCAAAGACTAAAGTCACTCTGACTGTGTTTACCAGTTTCAGCAGAGAGTAGCGGTCTAGGGTTTAGTAATGCAAGCAGGAACCAATTAGAAAAAACATCTAACTAACCCAAGATATTGCTAGGCAGACTAGAAATGGTATAGGTCAGCACTCCAGGTATCCATGAATTTCAGTTGTCATTTTGCATACTGAGCATTTTAAATCTTCTTTCAAAGCTTTAATTAAACTAAATTGGACAAGAGTCCTACCTAGCGTAAGTCCACTGGCTTGAATGGATGGAAAAATTTGGACTGTTCATACACATGGGAAACAATCAGGGTTACTATGTCATGCATGTGCACTTCGATTTACTTTATCATATTGCAAGAATAAGGTAACATTCAATGTACTTGAAAGGCAACACATTGAGGTTGTAACTTTTTTTATGCAAAAAGAATGATTAACCTGTGGAACTCATTGACTCAAGGATATAATTGAGGCCAAGATCTTAGTGGGATACCAAAAAAAATAGACATTTATATGGATAACGATAAAATCCAGAGTTACATTAGCTAGGAAAATGTTGTTAAGCTCTATAACCTGGAGCTGTGCAGGAACTGGAATTTCCATTTTTGGGAAAATCTGTTATTTCAGAATTTGTTTTCATGATGAGTCAGAATAAAATGTCGAGTTTTGAAGCATCCCATGATTTTCAATAATATTTGTTTCAGATCAATTGAACCATTTCATTTCAGTTTTGACTTTTTAATTTTTTTCTAACATATTTCAAAATGAAAAGTCATTTTGAAATGAAAAATCCAAACATTTGGTTCCAAAAATGTTGAAATTGAATTAAATTAAAACTAAATTTAATCAAAATCAACATATTCTTGCAGAAAGGAGCAGCTCTACTAGAAGCCCTTATGCTTCTGGGCAGAAATCAATCACTTCTGATGGGGGTCAAGAAAGAACTTCACCTAGCGATTGGTTATTCCATAACTGTCCGGTCTGGTGTTTCTTGCACCTTCCTTTGAAGCATCTGTTACTGGCCACTCTAAGAAAGATATGTTATAAAGTTACATATTTTAGTTAATTAACCAGTTACCTCAACTAGTTTTTCACTGGTCTTTGGATCTCTATTCCTTAGAGAATGTACAGACTAAACTTAAACGTATGTGTTTTATTAGTCAAAATAGCATTTCAAAAGGTATTAAGAAATAACAGAAAGCCAAATAAAGATGGTTAGAAGATATAGTTTACAATGTCAAAATAAAACTCACATGGGATGATTGACTTATTACCTTTTGATAAAGTGTATTTAATTAATTCAAGGTCTTATTGTAACCCACACTCCTCCTGGGTGTGGTGGTGTTCTGTCTCAGCTAGGGCACCAAGATGACTTAAAAAGAGAGAGATAAAATGAGTCTGTTCTACAGCTGTAGCTAACAGCAAATTGGCTTTTAGCTCATGCAGTAGATGCTCGTGCACTAAGCTTCGGAGATTCCCTGCTTTGATCCTGCCCGCTGGGGTCTGTCAGTGTTACATTATCACAATGTCTTTTTACAAAGGTAAATATTTATCTGAACTCTTAGTACTCTGGGCAGGTGATTTTGATAGCAACATTGGACTACTGATCCTTAAAGAGAGATCCTTATTTCTTTCTAATCACGTCTGTACCAATGGAGTCATAGGACCGCTCCTGATAGCTGAACCAAACAATTCTAAAGTAGAATTTAGAAGTTTTGACGTTACTTAATTATCAAAGAATGTCAATTCAGTTCTGAATTACCTTGCTCACCTGATACTCATAGCCAAGCTTTGCCACTTGTACATGCACAAAACTTATCCTGAAATGTAATATGCAGGAAATGATGTTGAAACTACTGTCTGGTCTCTGGAACTTCAACAGGACTGTAAATTCTTATCAAAGATTCAATTAATGATAATGATGTTTAGATTACAAACCAGTTCAAAGCTTCTTCCTCTCTTTGTCTGAGGTGCTGTCAATCCTCTTGACACAAAATCTATGCCATTTCTAGGCTCAATTCTTTGAAAGAGTTTCTCAGAGCTGACTAGGTAAGCAGTTTCCTGTTGCAAATAGTACTAGACTTAGTGTAACGAGTTTCCCCAGACTCAGAACTCTCAACTGCTTACTGATTTAGCATAATTTCGAGACAGCTAAGATTAAACTTGTTAGTTGAACACAAATATACAGCATACCCTCTAAGCATTCAGTGTTTTAGCTTAGGGTATGTCTACACTACGGGATTAATCCGAATTTAGATAATTCGGATTTGAGAAACAGGTTGTATAAAGTCGAAATGAATGCGGCCACACTAGCACATTAATTCGGTGGTGTGCGTCCAAGTACTGGGGCTAGCGTCGATTTCTGCACCGTTGCACTGTGGGTAGCAATTCCATAGCTATCCCATAGTTCCCGCAGTCTCCCGCGCCCATTGGGATTGTGGGTTAAAATCCCAGTGCCTGATGGGACAAAAAACATCGTCGCAGGTGGTTCTGGGTACAGCCTCACTTCCTCCCTCCCTCCCTGCATGAAAGCAACGGACGGCAGACAACCATTTTCGCGTCTTTTTTCCTGGGTGGGTGAACACTGCAGACTTCTGGAGATGCATTTAGCCAAATCATCTCATACATGTTTAGAACTGTCTTAACTACTTAGTTGGAACCGGCATGAAAGTGGGTTCTTCATCTCAGCTTCATGGTTGCAATGACTGATTTCTCAAGAAAGATACAAAGGCCATTCATTCATGATTCACTAAAGGTGTCATGATAGATGTATGCTCATTTTTTTTTCTGGATTTCACAGCGGTCTGCTTTGGTAGGACTTCGATATTTTGTGCCATACCATTTTGTGCACGATATATTAGGCAATACCAGTTTGTACAAAACATCCTGGGACATACACAGAACACCTGCTGGGATCAATCAGCAACCTATTTCCTTACAGCCTGATAATTTTGGCGGGTTCACCTTAAAGATTTTCACTTCACATTGGCTTCTCCATATACCACTTAAACGCATGAGATTCTTTAGCACAAAACCAATACCTTGTCCAATATATCTTTGTTAAAGGTCAGTTATAAATTGCCTACTGATCACATTTCTATTTGAAATAGACAACGCACGGTCCAAACTAACTGCTGGACTCTGTGGGCAGGCTGCCCAGGGATCTGTCACATTATCAATTAGATAGCTTTAATTTTCAATATAGTTTCTTAAGTCTTAATTGATCCCTTTTAGATTTATTTTACCTCGTAATAAAATTATACAGTACTTCTAATCATGTATTGTTGCCCCTTTCGGAGGGAGCAGTTAGCGAACATCTGGGGCCTTGCAGGCTGATCGAAGGCGAAATTGATGATACATGTGTCACATTCTGGGGTGCAACCCAGACCAGTGAGAGGTTGTGTCACCAGCTGCATTGTAACCCTGAGTGCCTTTAAATGCTCTGCTGCTGTGGCTCAGCCCAGACACCGCCAGGCAGCAGACAAGCAGGCAGTGAGTGTCCGTGTGCTGAGCAGATCTGGTTCAGCACCCTGACCCTGTAGCCTGCTTGTTACACCACAGCCACACCCTGGTCTCCACCAACCTGGGTTACTACTTGCAGGGTGACCCCGTCACACCCCCAGTCCTGAATGCCCCCAAACCGCCTGCCCTGCAGTGTCCAGCCCTCTCGCAGAGAATGAATAAAGTTCATTTCAAGAGACAAACTGCTTGCTGTTGTTTGTTTCTGCAGTGTTCAGAGAAACTGAACTTTGTGTACGTCCTTTGCAAACAAACAGGATCACACCAAAAAATATGCCTGACACATTGTGACACAGGCCCATTGGTGGTTCACTATTCTGTGTCAGCAACTTGTCAGGCCTGACATACTCACTACACCTAACACATTGTTGTCATGATATTTACCCAAAAGATGGCATGTGGAAAACCAATAACTCACTCATCATTAATGAGCAGAACATTTCCTTGCTCACTATGTCCAAGTCTGACCCTCCAGCCTGTTCCGTGCCCAAAGAGCTCTGTCTCTTTCAAACTATGTCTCCTCTGAGGGACGCAACATCCGCTGTTTGACATGTTTTAAAGGCTTAGGCCTGAGTCGTGCCAAGGATGCTGGCCTATGTGTGGATGTATACGACATTATTCTTATTAATGAATTCCCTGCTTTCTGTGTCATCGCTATCCCACTCTCTCAGATACTGAACTAGATGGAGTACTTGTTTGATCCATTATGGCATTCCTATGATTGTGGTCCAGTGTTCTTGCTATGAAAGGAATCCTCACTTGCTCAGAATTACATCAAAGTGCTATTTAAATACTCCACACTGGACCATATGCATCACTGAATACAATGCAGTTCCACCAAGTGAGAATCTGGCCCAGCGTCTCCACTTCTTTAGAGCGACTGACTTTTTAAACAATGAATTTAGTGCTGGTAAAAGGGGCTGGATTAACTGGCCTGGAAAGTGAGGTCTTCTGCTTAGCCAGAGTGCAGTGACAGTGCAAGCTTTTCCTGACATTGTCCAAGCCAAAAAACCTCAACCCTGACCTGTTGTGACCTCCCCTAAGGGTGCGATGGGAATTCTCACCTCACACCCATTCTATTTTCAGCATCTCTACTGACACAGTCAACAAAGGTGTCGGTGGAGTTGAGGGTTGCTGAGATATGGAGACCTCCCCACTAGAAAATAAACTCACATGCACAAGCTAAGCTCATACTGATGCAAGCAAAGGCCTGTCACATAGAAAAAACTTCTGGTGAATTATGGACCTAAGCAAGGCTGAACCTGGTGACCTAGATATGTCACTCCATAGCCCATGAGTAATCCCCTGAGCTATGCAGTCAGCCACACAGAGCCCAGCTGACTCAGCCATTAGCGGGCAAACTGCCTGAACAAAATTGACAGAACACAATTTCCAGGTTGCATTGACAAATAAGAAACAAAGTCAGGAAAGTCTTCAAGGGAACAAAGTGAATTCCTGAGTCTTGAGGGGAAGAAGAAAGACTGGCCAAAATGGATCAGAGCTTAGACTGGTTTCCTGCCTCTGCACAGTGGCCAGTGCATGGGCCTCTAGAGGCAAAGGAACCTCTGCCCATCCCCAGTGCACCACTGACAATTGAGAAAGAAGAGCTCATCCTGATGTAACACTATTGAAGTACGTGGGCTTACACCAGGGATAACTCTTGTCCGTTATTTCCTGATCCAGACACCGGTCACCCTATTAACTTAAAGCCAAATTCTGCCCCAGGTTGCATGGGCTCACCATGTCTCCACTCCTGACTGCACCCACCCAGCAGCACACAGACTGAGGCAGGGGCCCGGGTAATAAGCCCACTGGCATACCACAGCCTCAGTGGGGGATGGGCTGCTGACTAGGGGCCTGCTTTGGCACTAACCTTCCCAATACACATGTTACAGTGACATGGAGAGACTGGGATTGAGGGGGCCCTGCTGCTCCTTTGGGAGCGCCACTGCGTTTTCCTTATGCTCCCACGCCAGCCCTGCTGATGCAGCCTAAAATTGGCCAGTGAGATGCCTTTGAAACCCTAATCGGCACAACCCTCTTCTCCCCCCGAAGCCTCTATGGCCACATTGTATAAGGGCAGGCTCTAGGACAGGTACTAATGTTTGTGGACATGAATTTATCCAGCTGTTTTTTAAGTCCCAGCTATAGTATTTGAGCTGATGACTGGTTATTGCACAGAACTGCGTAAATGAATGTAACAGTCCCCTTTACCTGTGCCACATTTCCTGCCCTTTCATTTCAAGGTAACTTTCTGTTTCGCATTATGCTGGGAGTGGGAAAAGAGGAGTGATCATCTCGCTGTACCCGGAATTTCATATTCATAATCAGAAACCCATAAACATAATCTGAAATGCTGCCAAGTCTCTCCAACACTTCTCCTCTCCTGGGTAAACAAATCTGGGATTTGTTATCTCTCATATACAAATTCTGTCAAAGCTCTAACATTACTGCTGCCTTTCTCTGGACACGTCCAATCTCATTTGCTCCATCTCTTAAAGGAGACCCAGAGTGGACACAGAGTACCATGTGCTATTTTCTTTCCCTCTTTAATTCTCCCAAACATCTTATTTGCCCATCTAATTGCTGATTTTTCTTCAGTAAGCTATCCCCAGTGACCTAAAAGTCTTTGTCCTCAGTGAGTCATGCAGATGCACGGCTCCAGTTCTTCCCATGTATTGATTTCAATGTGTTGAACTCTATGGGGAGTTTCTTACAATTCTTCATACTTTATACAAAATCTAGGCATTTAGCATCACCAGCAAACAGCACTAACTTGCTTTATTTCTCTCCCCTCTGAGAAACAACTATTCACTATGACTTCATGTTTTCTATAAGACAATCAGCATGCACGACTAAACTTGGCACGTAATTCTTTTATTAGACTTTTCTGAGGCCTTGTCAGCCTTTGGAAAATCCAAGCACGTCATGCCTATGGGTAACACTGATAAAAGAGGCTATCCCAGGTTAGCAAGGCATATTCTTCCCACTGCAGCCCCCAGACTGCTTTGACTTACCCAAGCCCCATGTTAGTCTAACTTTAATCGGGGTCTTCTGTAGTTTCCCTGGCATTGAGCTTAGAGACACTGATCTATAATTGCCAAGGTCTTCCATGTCACCACGTTAGCAATGCTGCCAACTAATTCCTTATCCATGGTAGGCCACAGTATTCAATATGTAGATCAAACTTGTGACCATGGGAGACAACACCTGCTCCCAAGAGCTTACACTCAAAATAGACAAGAGAGACCAAGGTGGGGAGAAAGGGAATATCAACTACCCCCATTTCACAGATAGGGAAATGAACTACAGAGAGATTAAGTAACTCTCTCAAGATCACGCAGTGAGCTTGGGGCAGGGCCGGAACTGAATGATTAATGCATCTTTCTCCTTGCCCCAGCCATCTCCCCTACTTCCCAGAATCCTCCCAACCCTCCCTCCCCCCAGGATTTACATACCCCTCCTCCAGAGCTCTGTCTCTATTGTTGGAGCCCTTCCCTCTGCCCTTTCCTTTGCCGGGTGCACCTCTCCTCCAAGCTGTGGAGTCCATTCTTCTTCCCCTAGACATGTGCCCGAGCTCATATGACCTAGCTATTGCAGCTGTCCCATGGACAAAGATGACCTACTCCTGTGAGATGCATGCATGGCCATTGGGCTGCAGCAGGTGAACACAAGTTGACCAGCAGGAGAAGGAGTTTGGTGGTGGTGTTTGGTCCACAGTATTATCATGAAACATTCCTAACATTCAGCCTAATGTTTCCCTTTCTTAACTTAAAGCCTGTGATTTCAAGGAAATGGAAACCATGTGTTCCCTTCCCCCGCTGCCCACAATCATCTCTTCCCCAAACTATCTCCCTCTTTTATCCTTACCAATCCCTTCTGCCAGCTGATTGTCTGAGTGGCAAGAAGGAGTGCAAAAACAATCTCCGTCTTGTAATCAGGGGACCATAAAACAATATTCGATGTATAATTTGGAGGCTAGCCATAAGTTATATTGGCCTTTAATGCTGTATCACACTCTAATCTCATGTCGGAGACACGCTATCCTCTCTAGGTCTCTTTCAGTGTATGTCTCAGAGGGCAGAGGTGATAGCCCTGGTGTATCTGGTTTGCTCAGAGTGCTCCCAGAGTTCCTCCCTGAACAGCTGTGTTTTAGATTAGTTTTAAACCAGCTCGAGTGTTTTACCTTTTCTAATCTCACTAGCTCCCTTTGTATTATTTTTCTATCCCTCTTGGTGTCTGTAACTCTGCCTAGTGGATCACTGTCTATGAACTGCATTAACATGCTGTTTACATGCCTCCCTTCTAGACTACTAATAAAGAGGCTAAGCAAAGAACACACTTTTAACCCCGATTCCTGTGGTACCCCGCTGTGCAACTCCCCCAACTCAATCATTCCCGATGTATCATCGCATCGGAATATAGGAATTGCCAGAGTGGATTAGATCCAAGATCCATCTAGTCTGGTATCCTGTCTAACTGTGGCCAGCACCAGAGGAAATATAATCTCCACAGGAGCAGATGTGGGATTAGAAACTCCTCTCATAGGTCACATACTGACCTCTGGTAGTTGGAGATTGGCTTCAACCCTGAAGTAAGAGGTTGAATATTCCTTCCAACATTTTTGCTATCAGTTACATAATTTTGTTTATTGTATCTAAGCCAGTTTTCAGTCCACATAGGAGTGTTCCTCTCCAAAGTCACTGGAATTCAATTTTCTGGCAAGATTCTGAGAGTGACTTCATCCAATGTTATGTTTTTATGCCTTAAGCCAAACGCTTAAAAGATATGGGTGTATCTGGGTTACTCGGGAGCACCGAGAGCCTGCAGGAGCCGCAGAAAACAAGAATTGAAATTGAGGTGGGTTTTGTGCATATGTAGGAGCCTAAGGTGAGTACATCTGCTCACATGTACTGCTTTCTCCTTGTCTGCTAATTCTATCATTCAGTTAAAACACCACAAAGGACTGAAAATCCTGTATCCACTAAAATAAATGACCACTGTTCAGGACAGGTAAGCAGAAGAGTCACCCTGTTATTACCTGTAACACTTATAGCGAGTGGGGTTAAAAGTTAGGCCACTCAAACAGTCAGATGTTCAGAAACTGAAGCCCAAGGCTACATTAGATTGTTGGTCATCACAGCAAAACCTTAATTTGGCCTAGTGAAACCAGGGAGCAAACACAGTACACCTCCTCTTCAAAACCACCACTCCCTTCTAATCATTTTAGTAGCTTAATTACCCTTTTCACAGACAAGGTAAACAGGAATCACCACAACCTACAAAAGGAATCAGCACAGACAACACCTTCCCCCCCCTCACCTCACTGCTTTAGGGGACTATAAACCAATCAGAGCGTAAATGTAAACCTTGGGTACTAGAGTTCCTCCATGGAGCTACACCAAGCTCATCTCTGCCCCACATCGGGGGAAAGGGGGGGGTCAGCATTCCATGGGTGAGGAGGATGTGGACCAACGCTGCGCAGGTTCCCAGCTCCCTATCTGACACCCAGGATGATGACTGAACCAATGGGTGCTAGAGACCAAGCAATGTTTTAATAGCCTGTGAAATGTGCTGGGAGTAAATGCAACCTGTAAGGCAGTGTGTCCAGTCCCCAGCAAATGTGAGTCTGTTACAGCCCTAGCAGGGCCTGGTTCCTTAGTTCAAGCCGTAGACACGCATACTTTCATCTCTAAAGGTCCTTGGTTCAATCCCTATCCCTAGCCAAGGTGTCAGTTGTCATGGGTAGTTAAGTGGTTGCAGCAGGATCCTGGGATCATAGACTCCTGGGGTCTATTTCATCTCTACCACTGACTCGCAGTGTCTCTTTGGGCCAGTCACATATCTTTGTATTTTAGTTTGCCCATCTGTAGCATGGGTATAACGATACTTACCTCCTGCACAGAGGCTCTTGGGAAATTCATTCATGAAAAGCACTTTGCCGAAGCTCTCTGGATGGGAAGTGATGTGTAAGAGCGTGGTATTATGTTGTTACATTAGTATAAAAAAATACAGCTCTGGGCATTCTCCAATGACCCTCTATTAGTAAAGAGCCCTGGGAGGGCTGTAAAGCGGCCTGTCACATAGACACTTAGTTTAAGAATGTGTATTTCTCACCCCTATGATTCAGCTGCTCCAAGTCCTCGGTCTAAATACAGCCGTTTAGCCTCTATCTGCTATGGCAGGTCCAGGGACTGGGCGGCTGCAGATAAAGTTCACGGGGCCAGAGGTTAAGTTAAATCACCCTCTACGTTCACAGTCTATTTTTACCGTATGTTTATGCAACAGAAAAAAACCCCATCAGAAATCAAACCAACAGAACAATAGTTCACCTTCCCTGCCACAGCTTAAATCCATAAAACTTGGAAGAGAGACCCACAAAGAACAAAGCGGACATTGCCCCGTTTGTCTGCCTCCTGTCTCCCTACTGAACATTGTTCTGGCTTCCAGCCAGCAAACCTTTCCTCTCCTGGTTTGTTGCTCAGGGGTACCTCCCAGCTGGGACTGTGAAGCCTTTGCTGGGGATGAACTCATAAAGGGCCATGCACTGGGGCCTCCCTTGGGGAATCAGTGGGGCAGGATGCATAACGGCTGCGTGACTCCATCGAAGGGACACACCGTATGACAACTGCAGTGCTCTGGCTGATTTTAGTCCCTCCTTTGGTACATAAAGAACCTCCCATTCCCTTTTTTGATAAGCTCCAATATGTGCACTACTACCTGCAGTGGCATTCTGTGTTTGTTTATTCTACTTCCAGGATCCTCCTTAGGCATACGCAGCATCCACGGCTGCGTAGGGCACCCGGAAATTTGGGGCGTCCATAGGTCTTAGGCCTTGGCTACACTGGCGCTGTACAGCGCTGCAACTTGCTGGGCTCAGGGGTGTGAAAACGCCCCCCCCCCGAGCGCAGCGAGTACAGCGCTGTGAAGGGCCAGTGTAATCAGAGCCTGCTACGCTGCACGCTCGCTCGCAGTGCTGCAAGCTATTCCCCTCGGAGAGGTGGAGTACTTACAGCGCTGCGAGACAGCTCTCGCATTCTGGCGGCGCGACTACACTTGCGCTTCACAGAGCTGAGTGTAGCCAAGGCCCTAATGTCCACCCTCTTCCTATCCCTGTTCTGATCCTTCCTGCAGGCTCCCACCACAGCTGGCTGCTGCAGCCTGGTGAGTCTTCTTCCAGAGGGGATCTAGTACTTAAAAGTAAAAAAGCCCCCAGCCTGCCAGACCTATTAGCACAACATTAAAACTGTTAGAGAGCCATTCAAGTGGTAATGAAACCATTTAGCAGGCATTTGCCAACCCCCAGGTTTATACTGTCAGTTTCTGAATTTACTGACAAAAACAGTTGTGCATTACTGTAATATTTACTCAGAACATGTTAGTCTAGAGCAGTGGTTCCCAAACTTTAACAGCCTGTGAACCCCTTTCACTAAAATGTCAAGTCTCACAAACTCCCTCCTAAAAATGAATATTTCCAGGGATTTTCTCCTTTACCTGAGTATAAATTATAAAAGCAGTGATCTTGGAAATATAAAATTTGTTTTTATGACATGCTTATTACACACTATTATTAATTATTTATCATTACAGTACTTTTATTACATTATGAAAACAGCAACACTCTTCCAAGATCTCACTTTCATAACTTGCATGACTTTGAATAAGCCTGTTATAAGACAAGGCTCCTATTTTTCATCAAGGAGTATCAGATGTGAAACAGCATGAAGGTATTTAAGAGGACAACTCAAAGAGTTCCTCCTACACAAGCATTCAGGTCTTGAGCAATCCAGGAAAACAACGCACATTACAACAAAGCTTAAACTTGTTCTTCATAATAATTTTAAAAACAATACTAGTTGCCTATTTAATTTTAAAAACAGCAAAAAATATCCACCTCCCTGTCAATTTCTTATAAGGAGTCTTGAAGTTGAAATCTCCTCAGTGTGATAGAGATGCTTGCTTTGATCTGCTTAGCTCTTGGAAGTCAAGGGGCTCTGGGCTGCTGGCGCTGTCCAGGGTCCCTAGGGACAGCTCTGTCTGCCATTAGGGAACTTTTTCCTGAGAACCCCCTGTAATATTTTGCGAACCCCCAGGGGTTCACGAACCCCAGTTTGGGAACCACTGGTCTAGAGGACCTTAGTTTAAAATTTGCTTTAAAAATATTTCATTAGTGGGTTGCTGACGATTATAAAATCACATCTCTAAAAAATCCTTGCATAGACTTTTAGATGCATAATCTAAGTATTCATCTTTAGCCTTAAATGCTTGGATCTTCAGACATATAGTTTTTTAAATAAATCCTTCAAAAGACCACCCTTATCTAAAATACACATGCGAGCCCAGGCTGCCATCAGGCATTGGGGCACCAGTTTAATAATACAGTAACTCCTCACTTAAAGTCATCCCAGTTAGTTGTTTTGTTGTTACATCGCTGATCAATTAGGGAACATGCTCGTTTAAAGTTGTGCAATGCTCCCTTATAACGTTGTTTGGCAGCCGCCTGCTTTGCCCACTACTTGCAGAAAGAGCAGCCTGTTGGAGCTAGCTGGTGGGGGCTTGGAACCAGGGTGGGCCGGCAGCCCCCCTATCAGCTCCCCACTCCCCTAAGTTCCCTGTGCAGCAGCCGCCCAGCAGGCTATCAATTGCCAGGCAATTCAGGTGTCCCTCCCCACACTGCTGTGTGCTGCTCCTGCCCTCTGCCTTGGAGCTGCTCCCGGGAGCCTCCTGCTTGCTGTGCACGGGGTGAGGGAAGAGGGGTGCTGATGTCAGGGTGTCCCCCTCCCTCCACGCCTGTCCCCCACTCTTGTACCCCACCTCCACAGAGCGGGGGGGATGGACATGACAGGGCTCAGGATAGAGGGAGCTTGCTGGCAGCAGCTGCTGTCTCAACTTGCTGATCTTCTTAAAAAGTAGGGTCCGTGTACTTAAAGGGGCAATGCGCATCTCTCTCTCTCTCTCTGTCTCTCTCTCTCACATACACACACAGTGTATGTCTCTGTCTCACACACACACATGCAACCCCTACCCCACCCCCAGCACTTTGGAAAGTGGAGGGAGTGGTGCGCTTCAGTGGGATAGTGTGGGTTCATCATCACGTTCAGTTTCCCCTGGGAACATTTGCAGCCACTGCCATGTGTCTCCTCCCTCCATTCGTGCTGCCTTGTAGAGTGTGAGGCTACATTAACATAAATGTGTTAACCCTTGAGGGCTCAGCCGAGTGCTAGTTCATCATTTAGCAGCAAGGCAATCCCTGGGAAATATCCCACCCTCTTCCACCCTCTGACTCCACCACCTCAACCAAGCTTCATAATCATCATTGTTGTGTACAGTATTAACTTGTTTGTTTAAAACTTATACTGTGCATATGTATATATATATATATAGTCTTTTGTCTGGTGAAAAACATTTCCCTGGAACCTACTCCCCCCCGCAGAATTTACATTAATTCTTATGGGGAAATTGGATTCACCTAACATTATTTCACTTAAAGCAGCATTTTTCCGGAACATAATTACAATGTTAAGCGAGGAGTTACGCATTTCCTCCAGATGTTGCCTGCCTTCACCACATGCAGCCAAAACCACAGAGTTCCAAGGAGTGTCTGATGCAAATCAACATTCATAAAAGACGACTCATCCTCCAGGTACACAGAGGTTAACATTTTAACTTCTCATTTAAGCAGCCCATGTGCACTGAAATGTACACTGGGCCCAGGAAACCTTCCACCCTTGCACTAGTTCTAAAGTGGATCTAGGTGGCATAGAGGTAAAAATACCTGAGCCCTCCTCCTTATGTTAGCACCACCCTCCCCTTGCTAACACTGCACAAATGATAGTGTAACCAGGGGAGAGTTTCCAAGAAATCCCAGTGTAAAAAAGCTTCCAAAGCTATTTGATAAGGCTGCGCTATTTTTAGCAAACTTGGGTCCAGTTTATGGTTTCACAAAGTCTCCTGACACTCCTTGTTTGTTGTGGCTGACAAGATCTATTTCCTGTTGAGCTCTGATCCTGACGGAGTTTGTGTTGGCTGCAGAGCACTGCAATTAATGTGGTCAGGAGATTTCATTTCTCTATTGTCTTTCATTCCGACTTTTGGTTTCAATATGATGCTAATCACAGGCACGTAAGCTTTTGCCCTGCAGGAAAATAAATGTGTGAGATAGTAGAAGAAAGGAATCGTGCGTCATTGAGGTGTAGGGGAATAATACATATAGAAAATATTGAGCAACTCACTGTCCTTTGGCTACCGCTGGGGCTGCAGGTATAAATCATTGTTTTCTGTTTAACCCCTTTTCTCCTGCTCACTGAGCTGTCATGTCTATGAAGTGTAAATAACAAAGAGGACAAATCCAAGGGAATTTTACAGGACAAAGAGGGTTCCCCATATAAAACCCACATGCCCAGCAGCCTCCCTAGGGCAAAGGTCTCGTCTATCATGGGAGTCAGTTTGATTCCTGAATGATTTCCCCAGCTCTGCTCCTGCCCTGCTGCAACAGCTTGGGCAAGTCACTTAAGATCTGTGCCTCAATTTTCCTATCTGCAAAATGGGGATAATGATACACTCCTATCTCACTGGGGTCCATTGAGATCCTTATCTGAAAGGCATTTTAAAAAGGCCAGCTAAAGAAATTCACAGTCTTAGAAGGTTCAACATAGATAAAGTGAGATCTTTCAAACTAAATCCAGTAGCCAGAATTAATTACCATTTACTTCCCCAATAAAGTCACATCTGCAATGAGATATTTTTGGTGGCACACCAAGTTATTGGGAAATACATTGTAGTTTCTCTTTTCCTGAAAATCTTTTAATTATTTCTTATAAAGCTAGAGTTTCCAGGCACTGCAAGAAGAGTTACAGGAAACGTTTGCCACTTTGAAGTTTCCTTTTTTTCTACTGTGGACTAAACCAGCCAGTTTCTCATATTTTAAGTATTTTTATCCTCTTTGTGCTGTATTGGCAAATCCAGGTGCCATGATCACAGGGCTAGCTGCACCTCTGCCCCATGTGGGCTCTGAGTGCATCCCCTCTCCAGCCTTCTGCCTTCACCCCCTCAGGGTGGAAACATGCAATTCTCCCCCTCTCAGATGCAGCCCTGGACTGCAGCATCCTGTAGCCTTTTCTTACTCTGCAGGTCTGACAGGGTTCAGATACCTCTAGTTCAGGGGTTCTCAAACTTCATTGCACTGTGACCCCCTTCTGACAACAAAAATTACTACATAACCCCAGGGCGGGGGGTAGGAAGCCCGACCGGGGAGGGGGGAGCCAACACCCAAGCCCCGCCACCCAAGGAGGTGGGGGGGGGAGCCCAAGGGCTTCAGCCCCAGGATTGTAACCTGAGCCCCAACACCCAGTGCTGAAGCCCTTGGGCTTTGGCCCCGGGCAGTGGGGCTCAGGCTTCGGCTTCAGCTTCGGTCCCAGCAAGTCTAATACCAGCCATGGCGACCCCATTAAAATGGGGTCCCGCCCCACTTTGGGGTCCCGACCCACAGTTTGAGAACCGCTGCTCTAGTTCTTCCCTGTAGAAGCCTGTAACCCATGGTCACAGTGACCCAAGACAGCCTTCTTAAAGCCAAAGTATTGTTCATTCAACCAAAACATTTAAGAGAAAAGGATCTTAAAAACAACGGAAGGTCTGCACACATTTCTGTCATACCTATACCAAGTCTCTTACCCCAGATCCTTCACTGCTGGGGGTCAGTCTGCACCTGTTAACTGCCTGGCCCTGAGGGAATGTGTCCTTTTAAATCTGCCTGAGCCTTTTGATTTCTCTCCACCCCACAAAAGGATTAGTTTATTCTTGGGGAAACCTGTCCTGCAGGCATGGGGCAGGGTGGGGGGGGGGATAAAGAAGCCAGCTCATTGAAGCAAATGGCCCTTGCATTGTTCCTCAGGTGTTTGCTGAGATGTGAATAACTGGATCCACCTCCCCAAACCTGGGTGCATTTCCTGTCCACCCTGCTATTGAAATAGCCCAATATATGCATACGTCAAAATAACTCAGTCAACCTACAGTACTTCTAAATTACTGAAGGCAGCTCCAAATCTGTCACAACAGGGACACTCTCTAAACTCTGTGATTTTTGATACTCTGCAGCTTTGAGTTCCTTTTGAATTTCGGTTAATGATTTTGTGGCTGTGAAATTCAAGTTGACGTTTGCTATTTTTTTCAGTATACACTACCTTTGCAGGCAAATAAAAGAGCAAGTGGGAATTACAGTTACACCGAAATAGCACTAAACTTTTTGGAAAATGCCTTAAAAGAATGTTGCATTTGGAACAAAAAGAAATGAACCACGCACAGAAACCTGACACGTGTTTTGAATAGTGTAGTAACCCAGTTACGATCACCTGGGCGACCTTAACTCCACCCCATGCCATCCCCAACCTTCCATTTTCCAGCCACTGCAGCCTTTGTTATTACTCCTTGTGATGTAATTGACATGAACTGTAACCGTATAGATCATTGTTGAAACCACTGTTATATATTTGCAGCAAATATTGTACAAAGGTTGTCGAGTGAGATGTCCATGAAAAGGTTATGATTTTCTGGTTATGATTATGCTCTCTGTGTGCATGTATCATTTTTGTATTTGAAGTTATAAATATTGGCTATGTACTCGTATCTCAATGTGTTTGATTCTAAGTAGCAACAGTGAAGCATTTGGCCAGCTTATTGAGAAGGGACTCTTCAGATTAAGTGCCCAATCAAGAAACACTTAACTGACAATGGACCTTGGGAGACTCCAATCCACATGAAAAGTCTTCCTGGGAACGTTCAAGGTAGCATGTGAGCAATGGCTGCTCTCCCTGTAAAGAACTGAGTCATGCATGGATATGTGACTTGCCCATGTGACTCCAAACTCCATCTTGCTGTGATTTTCCATAGTAAGAACACAGGGGTGTCCTTCCACATGGCCGAGGATATAAAATGCCCTGGAAACCCCTCCATTTTGTCTTCAATCCTGCTTCTTACCTCTGGAGGAACTTTGCTACAAACTGAAGCTCTAAAGAAATGACTGAATGACCCATCCAAGCTGTGGATGTACTCCAGAAACTTGATTTGAACCTGCAGTTTATTCCATCAGTGCTACAAGCCTGAACCAAGAACTTTGCCATCACTGTATGTAATTGATTCCATTTAACCAATTTTAATTCTCATCTGTCTTTCTTTCTTTTTTATATTTTAGATTCTAAAGGATTGCCAACAGCATGATTTGTGGGTAAGACCCAACTTGTATATTAACTTGGGTCTGGGACTAGGCCTTTTGGATCTAGAGAACCATTTTTCTTTTACTGGGGTATTGGTTTTCATAACCATTCATCCCCATAAGGAGTGGCGCTGGTGGTGATACAGGGAAACTGGAGTGTCTAAGGGAATTGCTTGTATGACTTCTGGTTAGCCAGTGGGGTAAAACTGAAGTCCTCTCTGTTTGGCTGGTTTGGTGTGCAAAGGACCCCAGCTGTGACTGCTCTAAGCAATTTGTCCTTAATTGATACTCTCAGTAGTGTCCCGCCAGAGGCAGTATCGTTACACTCCTTAAGACATAGACTTGAAAATAAACCTGTGTTCTCTGAGGATGGGTTCAATCTTGGGCCAAGTCCTCAGCTGGTGTAAAGCAGTACAGCTCCATTGCCCCTTATCTTTGGAGATAAGAGTGTCTCGGGACAGTGTTTAAGGGGCAGAGTTAAGGTTGTCTGAGTGAGCTTAACTGCATATGTCCATCCTTTCTGGTGGCTGTTGTTTTCATAAGTGGGGCCTTAACTTTGGCTTTCAAGTTTCTCTAATATTTTGGGGTAGAATGGGGGGAAGAGAGGGTGTTTACTGCAAATTTTTAAAAAACATTTCTCCAAAAGGTTAGTGTTATGCTTGCTCAGTCTTAAATCCACAATACAGATTTTGTTTGGTTTTCCCTGGGGAATTTCCTTATTTTGAAAACAGACATTTTCAGACTTGCTCGCTGAGAGGAGGCCCTTGTTGCAGACCTTGCAAGGACTCTTGTGGACTTTGCAAGTCAGGCAGGAATAGGCCACACTCCTTCCCACGCTCTTCCCCAGACAGCTTCCTCCTTCCAGTTCCCTAGACTGGAACACTTGGAGCCATGTGGGTCTTTCTCCCTGCTCCTCCCAGAACACACCCACCTGCCTGCAACTGCAGCCATCATGGCCATCCGTGTCAGGCCAGGCACACTTAACGAAGTATGCATTGAGCCATCAGTTTTTATAAACCATTCACTGAGCTATAAAAAGAACAGGAGTACTTGTGGCACCTTAGAGACTAACAAATTTATTAGAGCATAAGCTTTCGTGGGCTACAGCCCACTTCTTCGGATGCATATAGAATGGAACATATATTGAGGAGATATATATACACACATACAGAGAGCATAAACAGGTGGGAGTTGTCTTACCAACTCTGAGAGGCCAATTAAGTAAGAGAAAATTAAATAGCCGTCCGGGGGGAATTTGTAAAAAGCTAAAAATGTCCAGGATTTCCACCCGGACGGCTATTTAAAGACCCAAAAGCGGCTGACAGGGCAGCCGCGCCGGATTGAGCCGCTCACTTGGGGCCTCTCCAGCAGCAAAAGCTCCTCCCCCGCTTCCCCCACTCCCCTGCAGCTTCAGCACGCCGGCAGCGCTGCGTGGGGCATAGGCTCCCGGCTCCACCCCGTCCCCATTCCAATCCCTTCCCCAAATCCCAGGCCCCACCTCCTCCCCTGGGCGTGCCGCTTTTCCCCTTCACCCCCCCTTCCTCCCAGACTTTTGCATGGCAAGACTGGGAGGGAGGGAGGAGAAGCAGAGCGCTCAGGGGAGGTGGCAGAGCGGAGGTGAGCTGGGGCAGGGGGGCGCAGAGAGGGCTGCCCGCAGCAGGTAACCCTGGGGGGGGGGGGCGCAGGGGAACCTCCCCACCCCAGCTCACTTCCACTCTGCCTCTGCCTGCTGCCTTGAGTGCACAGCCACGCCACTCCGCTTCTCGCCCCCTCCCTCCCAGGCTTGCCGCGCGGACAGCTGATTCGAGGCAAGCCGGGGGGGGGGGCGGAGAAGCGGGGCGGCTGCGCGCTCAGGAGAGCAGGCAGAGCCCGAGCGGAGGTGAGCTGGGGTGGGGTGGGGTGGGGCGGGGCAGGGAGCTCAGTGAGTCAAGGGACAGGGAGCAGGTGGGTTGGATGGGGCGGGGGTTCTGGGGGATGCTGCCTGTCAGGGGGTGGGGGTGTGGAGAGGAATCAGGGAAGTCAGGGATCAGGGGGAGGGTTGGATAGGTCAGGGGTTCTGGGGGGGGGGCCTGTCAGGGGGCAGGGGTGTGGAGAGGGATTGGGGCAGTCAGGGGACAGGGAGGGTTAGATGGGTTACGGGTTCGGGGGGCAGTCAGAGGACAGGCAGCGGTTGGATAGGCGTGGGAGTCCCGGGGATCTGGCAGGGGTGGGGGTGTGGATAGGAGTCAGAACAGTCAGGGGACAGGTAGTAAGTGGGGTCCTAGGGAGGCAGTTAGGGTGGGGGGGGTCTCAGGAGGGGGCAGTCGGAGACAAGGATAAGGGAGGCTTAGATTGGGGGTGGGGTCCCAGTGGGTGGTTAGGGGCAAGGGTCCCGGGAGGGGGCGGTCAGGGGACAAGGAATGGGGGGGGTTGGATGGGTTGGGGGTTCTGTGGGGGGCAGTCAGGGGGCGGGAAGTGGGAGGGAGTGGCTAGGGGGCGGGGCTACCCCCTCTCCCCACGGAGTGTCCTCTTTTTTGAAAGTTCAAATATGGTAACCCTAAGCTTAAAGAGTGTAGTTATAACTTTGAAAATGGTACCTTGCCACTTGAATTGCTCCTTATGTTTATTCAGGGTAATTGTTAATAACTTAAGGTACATCTATACTTACCTCCGGGTCTGGCGGTAAGCAATCGAGCTTCTGGGATCGATTTATTGCGTCTTGTCTAGACGCGATAAATCGATCCCAGATCGATCTCGGAAGTGCTCGCCGTCGACGCCGGTACTCCTGCTCGGCAAGAGGAGTACGCGGAGTCGACGGGGGAGCCTGCCTGCCGCGTGTGGACCCGCGGTAAGTTCGAACTAAGATAGTTCGACGTAGCTGAAGTTGCTTATCTTAGTTCAAAGTGGGGGGTTAGTGTGGACCAGCCCTTAGTGGAAAAAGCAAGTTTGCACTGCTTTTTACTCCTGTGAGCAGGGTTTGGTATACAGAGTCCTCAGCATGCTTAGTACCATGCCAAACACACAAGTAGAAATCCTTTTAACCATTTATTAAAGAGAAAGAAAAGAAGGAAAAACAGTTAAAGCATGTAAAGTATTAACTAAGTATTTTGTTTCAACAGCCTCCCTTGTTCCCTTTCCCTTTCCCTTTAGATGGAGAGAGTTTTTAGAAGGAAAATCTCCCTTGTTTGACAGTGTCTTAGATAGTATCAAAGATGGCAATAACTGTCCAATTGGGGACTGGAGGCCACAGTTTGGGCGCCGGTGGCCCCCCAGGAACCTTCTGCTGCTCCTGGTGCAGCTCTGTGCACAAAGGCATTTAGTTCCCTTCCTGCACTATGCATCATCTGACAGAACTTTCTGAATGCACCACCAGGCCTTCTGTTCTTAACGCCCCTTGCCCACGCCCTTGTTGAACTGCTGATGTCTGGTTTTCTCCTGATGTTTCATAATGGCTGAGTCCCTTCCCAGATTTGTTTTCAGATTAGAAGTGTTGATCAGTGCACAACCCTTAGTTTATGTGCTTCACCCTAACTAGAGCCAGTGGTGCCCTGCTCCATTTCCCAAAGGGAGTCACAGATGTGCACCGTTCTGTGGTTTATTTCCTCTCTTCAGTGCTACTCATCTTAACCATGTTTTCCTACTCCCCTCCCCAATTACTAAATTCACTGGCCAACTTTTACAGGTCCCACACCTGATTCCACTGTACCTTATAAGACATCTATCCCAGTGATAACTAAAGACCCATTTAGATACACTCTTTCTGTTTGAATTTCTGGGGGTTGGCCATGGTCCAGCATTTAAGATTCTTATTGTTTGACAGTTCCTTGTATTCATTTGAGAATCCTAGATACAGCCAGAAAGCTGACCATACATTAAACAATAGACGTAGAAGAAAATAAACTCCCTGGCAGGCAGCCCCACCCCAGGCTCTTGGAAGACCCAAGAAAGTTAATTTGGTTTTGGTGCACACATGCTGAGACCCACCCAAAATTCTCAACCATGATGGCAGCCCACCAGCTCTCTCTGTGTTCTCCTCAGCAGGCCATAGAGGGCAGGTGCTCTATGCTTTTTCTTACTGCATTAAAGCTGACGCGGTGTAATAGTGTGCTGATGCCATGTGTCCTGCAAGGGGCTCAGGGAATCCACATCGGGTCACAAGTATCTAGGACCAATTCTGTGCCTCCTTCACTGAGGTTTAATGGGGGTTACCCCAGCAACAAACAGACTACAGGGATTTAAAGGAGCCATGGCTTGCAGCACCATTAGACCGTGTCATCTCTAGCACTTCCCCTGTTTACTGCACTTATTTGGGTGAGATGTAAAACCGGTTTTGCTCTTTGTGCAAGAAAAATGTAACAAAACTGTCCAAAACAGTAAGTGTGTCTAATGCTCTAGTTTCATTTCTCTGATTTAAGCAATCTTTCCTCCGAAGACAGGTTATTACTCTAGTAATGAGGAACTAGGTGTCTAAAAGGGGACTGGACTCGATGACCTCTTGGGGTCCCTTCCAGTCCTAGAATCTGTGAATCTATGAATCTAAAATATTTAAGTGGCAGAAAAATTGTAAAAAAACCTCTTTAGACACAAGTTAATTTTAAACTAGGGCTGTTGATTAATCACATTTAGCTCACATGATTAACTAAAAAAAATAATCAAGATTAAAAAAATTAATCGCGATTAATCGCACTTTTAATCACACTGTTAAACAACAGAATATCAATTGAAATTTATTAAATATGTTGGATGTTTTTCTACATTATAAGATATATATTGTATTCTGTGTTGTAATTGAAATCAAAGTGTATATTATTTTTTATTACAAATATTTGCACTGTAAAAATGATAAACAAAAGAAATAGCATTTTTTAAATTCACCTCAGACAAGTACTGGAGTATAATCTCTTTGTTGTGAAAGTGCAATTTACAAATGTAGATTTTTTTTTTTGTTACATAATTACACTCAAAAACAAAACAATGTAAAACTTCAGAGCCTACAAGTCCACTCGGTCCTACTTCTTGATCAGCCAATTAATTACAACGTTATCTCTGTTGTAAAATTTTGTTGGGGGAGTTTTCATAGTTTTTTAGAAGCTCCTGATGACTGGGATGTGTGAAAATGTGACGTAGATAAAGTCACTATAATATGGACTAGAGAGAGTGTCAGTGCTCATCCAGGACTCCTCAGGCATCCCACCACATCTCTCTGCAGAGCCCGTAAGTGGAATTTGTCAGTTTGGTGACCTGAAGCCTCTCATGTATGGAGTTAAATTCCATGTGCCTGCAGGTTCGGTTAGATACACAGGCCTCCTCAGGTAAATTATAATCTACACACCTAATCTGCATCACATGCATGTTCTTCATAGCAAACAGTCCTTCAGTTACCCACTGAGAAAAGTCCCTCATATCCACACCAGCTTGTGCCCCAAAGAATGCAACAAATGTGGAGTTTTTAGAGCCCAGCTTCTTTTGAAATGTGTGATGGCAAAAATATCACAAGACTTTTACCAGAGTGACCCACATATCAGGGCCACTTCATGAGGGGAAAAAAATAAGTCTTGGGCAAAAACCACACATGCCAAAGACTCTTTTTACTGGGGACCCAGGGAAAATCAAATCTGGTTTTATAATGGAAAACATCTTACCACTTCATAGGGTGACTAATGCATTTCCATTGTAACAATGAAAACAGATTTATGAAGTATGGTGAATAGAAAGACTAGACTAGGCTACATTTAATGAGCTGTGCATGTTTCCTTTGCCATTTTACTCCCAAAGTCCTCAGTGGATTAATTATTAACATGTTTTAACACCTGTCATTTACAGCAAAGGCTGATAACACAGCATGTAGGAGCAGAACTCATCTGGAAAAACAACACCTGAATTTAAGATACAAACAGAGCAGCTAACGCCCAGTGCCGCAAGAGGAGTGTAAACCCTTCACTAAACCCGGAGTGGATCCAGTATATGGCTGTAAAAGATTCAAACATTATCCAAAACCTGGAACAGGTTTAGTGGTAGTCTGGATTGGATTGCATTACATCAGGCTCTTATTCATGGATTTGGAATAGGGTTCATTCACTTTCCTGATGCAAGTAGGGTGACCAGACAGCAAGTGTGAAAAATCGGGATGGGGGGTGGGGGGTAATAGGAACCTATATAAGAAATAGCCCCAAATATCGGGACTGTCCCTATAAAATCAGGACATCTGGTCACCCTAGATGCAAGCAGCGGACTTTCCGTTTTTGTGTAGAACTCCAATGACAATCCTGGCCTCTAGCAGGATGATGTAGATCTCTTGGCTTGTAGTAGCTGCAAGAGGACCTTCCCTCAATGCCCGCAGCCCTGCATGAGAGTCAAATCAGCTGGCCTGGCAGAGCGACAGCAGGAGCAAATGAGTGATGCTTGGTAGGCATGTATTCCCAAATGTACAAAATAGTGAACTTGCAATTAACTAAAAAAAAAAATTAATCGCAATTAATCGCGATTAATCACAGTTTTAATTGCACTGTTAAACAATAGAATACAAATTGAAATTTATTAACTGTTTTGGGATGTTTTTCCACATTTTCAAATATATTGATTTAAATTACAACACAGAATACAAAGTGTACAGTGCTCACTTTATATTATTTTTATTATAAATATTTGCACTGTAAAAATGATAAACCAAAGAAATATTATTTTTCAATTAACTTCATACAAGTACCATAGTGCAATCTCTATCATGAAAGTGCAATTTACAAATGTAGATATGTTTGTTACATAACTGCACTCAAAAACAAAACAATGTAAAACTTTGAGAGCCTACAAGTCCACTCAGTCCTACTTCTTGTTCAGCCAATCACTAAGACAAACAAGTTTGTTTACATTTACGGGCGATAATGCTGCCGGCTTCTTATTTACAATGCCACCTGAAAGTGAGAACAGGCGTTTGCATGGCACTTTTGCAGCCAGCATTGCAAGGTATTTACATGCCAGATATGCTAAACATTTGTATGCCCCTTCATGCTTTGGCTACCATTCCAGAGGACATGCTTCCAAGCTGATGATGTTCGTTAAAAAAATAATGCGTTAATTAAATTTGTGACTGAACTCCTTGGGGGAGAATTGTATGTCTTCTGTTCTGTTTTACTCACATTCTGACATATATTTCATGTTACAGAAGTCTCGGATGATGACCCAGCACATGTTGTTCATTTTAAGAACACTTTCACTGCAGATTTGACAAAATGCAAAGAAGGTACCAATGTGAGATTTCTAAAGAGAGCTACAGCATTCAACCCAAGGATTAAGAATCTGAAGTGCCTTCCAATCTGAGAGGGATGACGTGTGGAGCATGCTTTCAGAAGTCTTGAAAGAGCAACATTCAGATGCGGAAACTACAGAACCTGAACCACCAAAAAAGAAAATCAACCTTCTGCTGGTGGCATCTGATTCAGATGATGAAAATGAACATGCATCGGTCCGCACTTCTTTGGATTGTTATTGAGCAGAAACTGTCATCAGCATGGACGCATGTCCTCTGGAATGGTGGTTGAAGCATGAAGGGACATATGAATCTTTAGCACATTTGGCACAGAAATATCTTGCGACGCCAGCTACAACAGTGCCATGAGAACGCCTGTTCTCACTTTCAGGTGACATTGTAAACAAGAAGTGGGCAGCATTATCTCCTGCAAATGTAAACAAACTTGTTTGTCTAAGTAACTGTCTGAACAAGAAGTAGGACTGAGTGGACTTGTAGGCTCTAAAGGCAATTTAGTCCAGTGCCCAATTATCCTGACAGTTAGGAAGTTTTTCTACTGTCCAACCTAATCCTTCTTTGCTGCACTTTAAGCCCATTGCTTCTTGTCCTGTCCTCAGAGGTTAACAGGAACAATTTCCTCCCTCCTCTTTGTAACAACCTTTTATTTACTTGAAAGCTGTTATCATGTCCCCACTCAGTCTTCTCTTCTCCAGACTAAACAAACCCATTTTTTTCACGGAGGAATACACATAGCCCAGAAGAGCAACATATGTTCTATTTCTGCAGTGAAAGTGTTAATTGTGTGTAACGCTGATCGTGGATTGGCATCCTCATGTACTGATCTCAGGTAACTGGTACTTTATGACAACTTCTTGCATCTTACATGTCTTGAAAGATTCATCTCAGTCAGTGCACATCACAGACAGCATCTGTAATCTGATAGAATGATGTATCTGGTGATACCAAAACTGTGAAGCTGTTAACTATAGTGCAAAGTGGTTTTGTTTCAGCGGTTTTGCTTATAGCAATCTGACCATTTTCTGACCATCAAAAGGCATGGCAATCTGTCTTGGAGAACTGTGACTGACAATGATAATCTAATGCTGATTTTATGCCAGTTTGGATGGTGCCATTCATTTAAGATGTGCATCAGTTCACATTAACTTCCAGAATGATGCTTGCTTTACGAAACTCTTCATCACACGGAATTCACTGAAAAAGCAGTGGCCCCGAGATGGTGCCTGAAAGAAGAAAGTCTTTGGTCTGTTTTTGAAATCTAAATACGGTGGGTGTGTTTTATTTACTCGGCATTATCAGAGGAAATCCGGGTTTGAAGCCCAGGAAAATAACCTCATTGAAGTGCAGCAGAGGCACAAACAAAGAGTTCCCAGGAGATCGAATCAACGTCACAACAAATGCTCTCAGAACCAGAGAGAAATGAGTTTAAACTGATTAGAGCCCTTCTGGCCAGCCTGCTACCCAGGGCCGGCTCCAGGCACCAGCTGACCAAGCACGTGCTTGGGGCGGCACCTTAAAAGGGGCGGCCAATGTTGGGGTGGCGGGGGGCGCTCGCGGTGTTTTTGTTTGTTGTTTTTTTGTTCGGCAGGGCAGCGCTCGAGGGGTTTTTTTGTTTTGTTTTTGTTTCGGCCGGGCAGCGCAGGGGGTGTTTCGGTGGCGCTGGGGGGCGGGGGGGAGGTTGGGCGGCCTCGATATATTTGAAAATGTAGACAACATCCACAAATATTTAAACAAATGGTATTCTCTTATTGTTTAACATTGCGATTAATCATGCTTCATTTTTTTAATCGCTTGACAGCCCTAGAACAAAAGCGATCTGAGTGATATCCAGACTAGATTCCTCCCAGCCTTGTGAACGGGGGTCCACAATCCTTTGTGAACATTTCTGGGGGGGGCTGTACAGGAGGCACATTCAGTTAGAATCTGGATCAAATTTTTCTTTTGGCTCCACAAAGGAAGTGAACTCAGTCTGTCAAGATGCATGACTCAATGATTTACCCAGGAGCTCCAGGATGGTTTGGGTTTGTTTTTTAATTGATTTTTTAAAATCACATAACTAATACCATCACACTTTGCGCTTACGTCACACCTTTCATTCAAGTGTGAAGTGCCTCGAGCTTGTAACTTTCAGAAATTATGGCACTTACTTCAGGATTTCCAGGTCTGAAAAATTAGGGAGGAATTCCAACTTCCTTTCCAGCCCCTCAGAAGATGCTTCATTCCATTTCCACCATCCAGAATTACAGGTTCAAGGAGCCAGATCCTGGCCCCAGAAGTGCAAAACAGACTTAAAATTGGCCTAAGTGGCAGCTAATGATTCCCCTTGCACAGAAAGCCAGCTCTACGTCACCATCCCCTTGCCCCACACAGTCCCACTATAGGTACATATCACGGTGTGCCTGGGGAAAGGGAGCTGTGGCCGCGAGTGCTGCTGCATTCCAATGATCCTAGCTCTGCAACAGGCTTGGGGACCATTGGAGTTTTCTGAGTTAGAGCAGCCCTGAGGCTGCTATCAGTTATCCCAGGGGTCAAACAACCTTTAGATAGTCCCAGGACTAGAGGCTGTGCATAAAAGATAGAAGACAGACACGTTTGTCTTACTTGGGTCTGGCATGGAACAGAGCGTGGCTGGACCTGAGAATCAGGCCCTAGGTGTTTGCTATCCAAGAGACCTGTTATAATGTTGAGGTTGTGTATTGATAGACTTGCCTGGTTTGATAAATGTGTAACCAGAGATTTCACTCAATTTAATAAAATCACCAGAAACAGCTTGTCCTGGGGTTGTGTAAAGATGCTCACAGTGCAATGCAGTAACACCCTGTTAACTAACGAGATTTGATCTACTGTATAATGTTTCTCTAAACTAAAGCTCCCTTAAAATGCAACCCAGTCTAAAGATATCACAGACAGAGCACTTACATACCAGAAATATGAAGATATTTATCACTTGGCCTGCAAAGGGTATTTAAGGAAATAATGCTATCAGGAACTCTCCACTCCACTGTGAACAGAGCCAGTGCCTCTCTCATTCAAAAGTCTAATTACCATAAGATCAGCAGCATGGTCACATCAGTGCACAACCCACTGGGCTTCTTGCTGTGTGCCCTACTTTCGGCCTGGCTGAGTCTTCAACTCCCTGCATCAGAGTGGGAGTCCATCAGAGCATCGTGGTGGCTACAAAGGGTTAGGATGCTCTTGCCTTTTATTCCTAGGTATTGGGTAGCAGGGAAGTCCACTTTGGTCCTTTTCGTTGGTGGATCCGTTTCTTTTCAGCTCTTGCTGGTGGCTCAAGCAACTAGCCATCAGTTCTTTCCCTGTGTTTTTAAGGTTTGTTAGGACAAAATAAAATTGTGTTAGCAACCATGGCAAATCAGTTTCCGTAATTCTACTATTAACAGTTAGTCTTCAAACGATGAGTGTTCAATTATTTTAGTCTCCTCTCCAGTTGTAATGGTAACACACACACATAGTTGAGGACACCAATTTACACCCTACGCTCTCTATATTGCAACCTGATCATGGGTCATCTAGATAAACAGTTAAAGCCCAGTGAAGAGATTACACCATTTATCATCAGCTGTCTTAGGAAGGAGATAGATGGAATAGATTTGACAGAATGGAATAAATGGGACTTTGATAGGTGAGCGGAGTCCCAAATCGGTAAAAGAAAGAGGCCGGGGGAGTAACCAGGACTAGAGTAGCCATAAGTATAGAAGATAGTTTGACCCTGTTGAATAGAATATGTGAGAGCCACCAGCTTAATCTAGAGGAAAAGGCTACTCTTGGAAATAGGTAGAAGAGTTACTTGGTTATTTTGGGTTAGGGTGAGTTAACAGATAGTTGTTCAACTAGAGATGGTGCTTGAGGAGACTAATAAAGTCAACAAAAACAACAAGGAGTCTGGTGGCACCTTAAAGACTCACAGATTTATTTGGACATAAGCTTTCATGGGTTAAAAACCCACTTCTTCAGACTCCATACATCTGAAGAAGTGGGGTTTTTACCCACGAAAGCTTATGCCCAAATAAATCTGTTAGTCTTTAAGGTGCCACCAGATTCCTCATTGTTTTTGTGGATACAGACTAACATGGCTACCCCTCTGATATTAAAGTCAACAAAGAGTAGGAGAGTCTGATTTGGGAGTTAAAAGCAGAAAATGAAAGTTAAAAAAAAATAGTTAGGAAAAAAGCAAGAAGGTGAAGGGGTTGACTCGCAGGTAATACCAAATCAGAAAGTGATGCCCTGACATCAAATAGGAAAGATATTTGGGGAGGCCAAGCATTTGCAGAAATTTGAGCCTCATAGGAAAGAAGCACAAATTCAAGAGCATATTACAATGGTAAAAATCTGCATAGAGCCTTTTGGGAACATTCCAGAAACAGATACAATGAGATTCCTGAGGACACTGGCTACTAACCGTAGAGTTCGGTTAGATACGCTACCCCCAGAGATAAACAGCAATGGCAAAAAGTCATGTTAGGAACTGACCATTAACTATTCTGATATAATTAGTCCTATGACTCATATCTACAAGGTAAAGTTCCATAAGGACAACACTCCTAGAGCTTTGTATGATGAATTGAGGAGGACTGGTACCGCTATCAGAGGTGATAACCCAGATGATCATGCCTACCTCAAACAGTTGTATATTGAGAAATAGCCTACCTGCATTCGGGGCAAAATAGAGCTTCTGGTGGATCCAGAGGTGACGCCAATGAGATACACTGTTTGCCTTGGCTCAAAGAGCATCGTTGGCAAGGGAGACTCCATGGGGAGGGGTGATTCACAGGGTAGAGTCCACAGTTTGAAATCTAAAGGGAATAGTTTGGAAATAGAAGGCAGAGAATTACCCCGATCAAAGAATCCTCCCTTTAATCCTCAGAGACTGAAGGATCGTGCCGTTCTGCCCCAACACCCGAAGTAGCAGAAAAAGAGAGGAAACTCTAGCCAAGACAAACCTTCAAGGTCTCAGCCAGAGTAACAAGGAGTCTGCAGGCAAGCAGCTTGCAAAAGCACTAGATAGACCGAGTCAGTTACTGTCTTTGACGACTCACCAAGCCACTCGCTGTGATTATGCCAGTGGACCAGGATGTCCTTAGGACATTGGAAACTGACCCCTGCATTGGAAACTGACCCCCAAACTAGCTGATTAGCGATGGGATCCAATCTACACTAGGCCAGATCCTGACTGTCAGCCATGGAGAAGAAGACTCTCTTGGAGACGGGTTAGAATCCACAACCATCCAAAATGACCATTCACACATCAGGCAGGATTTTGTTGATTTTGTACAGGTGGATCAAAGGGAAAGTTTACTTAGGGGAACTTGTCCCTGGAGGTCCTGCCCCGAAGTGGTTAGGATACAAAGCACTGTGATGGGACTAGTTCTCTCTAGATCCAGGGGCAGAAGTGACTCTAATGGCAGAAAGAATGTTTCACCAGATTAACCAGCACTCCAATCAGCAGAGAGAATGCTTATCCCACAACACAATACAGCCAAATTCACCACTTATACCAAGATAGGGTGAGTATTGTGGGTATCTGCTGAAGGAACTAACTTTGGGGGGAAAGAGGGAGGCCCACCTTGTGTATATTACCTGAAGGCTTGTTAATTGGGAATGATTTACTAATGCACTTCAGTCCTCTAACTGATTGCCATAGTTACATGTTGTGGGCACATGTTTCTAAAGCTAGTCCTTACAAGTTGACTTCTGAGAAAAAGACAATGCAAGTGCGGGTCTGCACCACCCAACAGACCCAGCTAGCGCTGAAAGTGATGGTTGGGCCTCAGAAAGAGGCTAATAGGCTAGTCCTAGGGGAAGCCAGGACATCGCAGAAATTGGAAAAGCTTTTTGATAGTCTAAGCCCCACAAGCAATAGCACAGAGATAAAGGAGTTAAGCCATGAATCTACAGCAACGCCACAGCCTATGGGCACAGAAACAGGAAGTGCTGCTGACAGACAGGCTCCGAGTCCTCACACTAGCCCTCTGTCATTTGTCAAACTTATCCGTGATCTTAAGATCAGAGGGACTTGTGTGTTAGCTAGCTCTCAGATGGAAAAGGCAACTTTTTTTTCTGAGTACCTTAATGGAAGGCTTATTGGTAAAAGAGGTATTTATGAAATTGACCTTTGAGAAGACTCATTAGTATGGATTTGTTTGAGACGTTAGCTGAGATCCATGAACAAATAACAATGGTCGCCAAGAAAGAAGCATTCTGCACCATGCAACAACAGAAAGGTCCTGGGAGAAACCAGGGTTGGGTATATGTGCACTGAATATTCAGGTTGGCAGTCAGAAGGTATTGCATTTTGCCCAGGTAAGAGATCTCTAGAATCAACAGCCCTTCAATATGATCTTCTATCACATGTGAAATTACTGCTCCATTTCCTTAGGGGGAAGTTGCACAAGCTAACTTTATGGGCAAAGATACATTGTAGCATGTAAGAACCCTTTCAGATGCTATGAGCTTCTTGGCCTCATCAGAAGTCTCAGTGCACTGTGTGGATGAACACTACTTCTGTCCATTGTATCCCAGTTCATTCCAGGGCTGTAGCATTGTCGCAATGTTAAGCAAAAACCTATGGTAAATGTCACGCTGTCGGAGTGGCTCACAACCTCAGGGCAGGCTGTCAAAAGCAGGGCAGATGCTCCAAACTGGTGGTCTATTTTATAATTAGATGTCACTGTAACAGTCTCAGCATGGAGTCACATATAGTTCCCTTGGGATCTCCAGGCTAGCTTACCCACCAGGCAAGCTGGACTCAGTGATAAATAGAGCCCTGCGCGAATACAAAATTTGTATCCACATCCGAGCCGCAAAAATGATCCACGGATTTTCAGGGCTTTAGGGATAAATGGTCACTTACACCAAAAATCACAAAATATTCAGGTTGCTCACAGTCCCAAGGGACCAGTCATTTACTCCAGGTCCATTTGTACCTTAGAGTTTAGACCTCACATCAAAGACAATGCTTGTAGCCAAGCCTGTAATAAATTAACTAAAGGTTTATTAACTAGGAAAAAGAAATAAGGGAGTTTTTTACAGGTTAAAACAAGAATATATACACGAATGAGTTTGCCTGAAATTCAAAAGATGACTGAGATGTAGTAATCTGTCAGTTCAGAATGTCTTTCAGGGCTAATCTATGCCAAGCAGCACGGAGATCTCTTTGCTTATGTTTAGGAATCTTTGCCCCTCAGAGGCCAGACAGCATGAAAGAGGCCCAGTTTCTCTTTATCAGGGATTTTTATCCCCAAACTGAGGGGATGAGTTCATGTGTATGTCTTTCCTTCCTGGAGAGAGTCAGGAATGCAGTCAACGGGGTTTCTATCCTTTGATGCTACACAATATCTCATTTGCCTTCAACGGGCCATGGACAAGCTCTTTACCTTACTCAGTGCCTCTTTTCCTCTTTGGCGAGTTACACAATGTTAGAATATAGATATTCAGGGCTGCCTGTAAAGGCCTGTGCTTTAAGAACTTAGGTGTATTTTTATCACTTAGCTAGTTAACGCTAAGTTCATTTATGCTAAGTTATGTTCATTTATGCTAAGTTCATTTATGGTAAGTATCCCATAATTCCTTGCATTTGCTGAAGAAAGCACTTGGCATAAGCAGATAGGAAACTTGTAAAAATCAAGGTACATTCGTTCTATGTCTTACTTCCTTAGCTTCTATTATCTGCCCGGACCAGTACTTGGAATGCTTGTATCCAAAACAATGATAAGGAAGGAACAGAATGACATGTTTGGGAACTGGGACAAATTAATGGGTTGGATCATCATATATTCCTACCCATTAGCTTTGAGCAGGGGGTTGGACTAGATGACCTCCTGAGGTCCCTTCCAACCCTGATATTCTATGATTCTAATACCAGATGAAATGTGTAACCTTGGGAGCACACCTTCTGAGTAAAGTCAGTGTAACATCTCTGCACTGGATAGCTTCCCAGAGACTGGTGTAGAGCCTTTTCCCTGTACTAGATTATTATTGGCTTAGAGCAATACACCAGACTAACATTGTGATCAAGCAGTGTGATCACGCAGTTGACTGTACAATTTATCAACCAGTTGGCGAGCCAAGCCATCTAGCCAAACGTTAGTCAAACCAAGCAATGCGGCGTCACAATGTAACTGCTTGGAGGGGGATGATGCTCAGGAAGTGGTGGGACGCTAATGTTCATTAATCTCACATACACTTGTGTAGCCAGCCAGGCCAGGCCTAACGACCAGTTTTATAGCTAGCGCAAGATAAAACACTTTAGGCAAAATGCCGATACTTCAGGAATTCCTGGGCCAAAAGCCACATATTCAGTATATAAAGATTAAAGCACTTTTCTTGGCTAAATTCCAGACACAGACTAAAAAGAGAGAGAGGAAAAAATCCTCTCTCAGTAAACATCATATGACAAATTTAAAGCCAAGGCAAATGAAAGTGAGAGACAGGAGCCATTAAAATCCCTTGTTGTACAATTTGTAAATAGTCATGTTTGTCCATCGTTCGGGCTAGATATGTACATCTTAACCCTTGGGGTCACGTGTGTAACTTGTGAAAAAGGGAAAGATAAGGAGCAAAGTGGTCTTGCATTGCATTGCCTCGCATGTTCAGTGTTGAACAATAACAAAAGAGCTGACAAGGAACTTATAACAAAATCAAAATGGGAAATTAAAATAGCAAGTGGAAAGTATAAGCAACTGCAATAACCCTGTTACCTAGACAAGAAAGTAAGGGAAGACTAGGAGATTGTCAGTGGAGGTGCATCCAGCAAAAAAGAGAAAAATTAACCTGGCAAAGACAGGCTAAAAATCTGTATGGTGTTGCCCCAAAACAGTTAACTGCAGCAAGAAAAGTGCTCCCGTACTCAATTTGACATGCAGACAAAAGCAACAGGCATTTGGGGAACAAGTTCAAATTTTGCATGAATTGGTGACAACCTGGGTCCAGCCACCCCAAAGAACAGGGGGGCTGAACCCCAGAGAATAATCATAGAATAGAATATCAGGGTTGGAAGGGAATAAGCAGTTGAACTAACAGATTGCATATTATATTGTACTATAAAAATGTCAAGTAAAGTCTTTTATGAAAGCTTGTAATGTTCTGAACTTGATGGTCATTATGAGGTATGTATACAGACCATGGTGATGAATGTATATATTTGCAAATATAGAAAACTATAAATTGTGACTGGTTTCAGAGTAGCAGCCGTGTTAATCTCTATCCACAAAAAGAACAGGAGTACTTGTGGCACCTTAGAGACTAACAAATTTATTAGAGCATAAGCTTTCGTGGGCTACAGCCCACTTCTTCGGATGCATATAGAGTGGAACATATATTGAGGAGATATATATACACACACATACAGAGAGCATGAACAGGTGGGAGTTGTCTTACCAACTCTGAGAGGCCAGTTAAGTAAGAGAAAAAAACTTTTGAAGTGATAATCAAGATAGCCCAGTACAGACAGTTTGATAAGAAGTGTGAGAATACTTACAAGGGGAGATAGATTCAATGTTTGTAATGGCTCAGCCATTCCCAGTCCTTATTCAATCCTGAGTTGATTGTATCTAGTTTGCATTAAATTCCAGCTCAGCAGTCTCTCGCTGGAGTCTGTTTTTGAAGTTTTTCTGTTGTAAGATAGCCACCCGCAGGTCTGTCACTTAATGGCCAGACAGGTTAAAGTGTTCTCCCACTGGTTTTTGAGTATTATGATTCCTGATGTCAGATTTGTGTCCATTAATTCTTTTGCGTAGAGACTGTCCGGTTTGGCCAATGTACATGGCAGAGGGGCATTGCTGGCACATGATGGCATATACCACATTGGTAGATGTGCAGGTGAACGAGCCCCTGGTGGTATGGCTGATGTGATTAGGCCCTATGATGATGTCACTTGAATAGATATGTGGACAGAGTTGGCATTGGGCTTTGTTACAAGGATAGGTTCCTGGGTCAGTGTTTTTGTTCAGTGATGTGTGATCGCTGGTGAGTATTTACTTTAGGTTGGGGGGTTGTCTGTAAGTGAGGACAGGTCTGTCTCCCAAGATCTGTGAGAGTAAAGGATCATCTTTCAGGATAGGTTGTAGATCTTTGATGATGCGCTGGAGAGGTTTTAGTTGGGGGCTGAAGGTGACAGCTAGTGATGTTCTGTTATTTTCTTTGTTGGGCCTATCTTGTAGGAGGTGACTTCTGGTTACTCGTCTGGCTCTGTCAATCTGTTTTTTCACTTCAGCAGGTGGGTATTGTAGTTTTAAGAATGCTTGATAGAGATCTTGTAGGTGCTTGTCTCTATCTGAGGGATTGGAGCAAATGCGGTTATATCTTAGAGCTTGGCTGTAGACAATGGATCGTGATGCAACTCACAACAGGGAGGTAAAGCAATCAAGCAGGAAGGGGCTACTTCCCAAACCAGTTGTTTACATGAACCAGCTTCAATCCATTGTCTAGCCCACGATAAGACAATGGTGAATTGTTAAAGTTAATAGAAAGACACTGGGACAATTCTGAATTTCCCCGCTTTGAATATCTATAGTGACTGAAGGAAAAAACCCTGCAAACTCTTTTAAAATGGGAGTTGACGTGAAATCCGTTCAGAAACTGAGGACCTGTGAAATTCTAGATCCCCCCTACAATTTGGGGGTACACTGGGAAACTGTGCAAAGGTAATAAGTATCTTGTATTCAAAATGGAATTTTGCCTCATATAGAAGTGTAAAGCCTGAGGTTGCGTCTTTATGTTTATTTACTGTGTAGCTTGTCTATGTTCAGTCTCCCTCACTATTTCCACTTGGAATCTAGGGAGGGTGGTTTCTATTAAACAAACCTTTTGTGTATTTTTACCCCAAGCAGGTCTTCGTTGTGCAAACTGTGTGGAGTGTGTGCGCCAAATTGAGCTGATAACTGGGGGTGGGGGGGCTGGTTTCACATCTTCAGGGGTGACGAACTGGAGAGGGAAAGTCTGAGTGTCTGATAGTTTGTAACTTGGGAAGGACAGATTTGGGGGTACTTGGGACTTAAAGGGCAGTTAGGATCACCCCGCACCAGTAACTAAGCTGGTGGAAACCAGGGTGAGACCTTGTGCTTGTGTCAGGAATCTGAGCCATGGCAGAACAGAATTAAGGTTACAGGACAGGAGGTGACAGAACCTCTTACAGGTTTGGATGAGCCCCAAAATGTCACAGACTTCCTGACCTTTTGCTAATGGGTTTGGTTTTAGACTGATGCTATAGGCACTGTTTATTTAAAACTCTAGCAGGAAGCCAGGCAGATGTGAGGGGGTGGAACTGGGGAAAGTTCTAGGCAGAATCTTGACAGTGAAGCACAGAGAAACTGAATAGCTTTAGAGAAAATACTCTGTTACTTATTCAAATAAAGTTCCTTGTTCAGTGTTAGATGAAAACAACTCTTTGTGCAATTCTTTATCCTTGTCACATGACAAAGAGTATCCCCAACTTCTCTATCCGAGGCTGCATCTATCGCCCATTCAGTGCTCACTCACAGTGATACAGATTGTCGTATAATAACGGGAAGGATCCCTTAGGTACCAAGACTGTGATTAAAACTTCTCCTCATTTTGCTAACTGATATAGGGCTCACAAATGCAGTGAGGATGGGTGTGCTGTGGTAACATTCCTCCAGCAGGTGTGTTGAGAATGAACTCCCTTGAAACACACTTCAGTCTAAAGGTATCAGAGACAGAACAATTACTGGACACAATAATAATCATCAAGCAATTAATATGCAAACACCTAGAAGATAATAAGGTGATAAGTAACAGTCAACATGGATTTGTCAAGAACCAATCCTGTCAAACCAACCTAATAGTTTTCTTTGACAGGTAACAAGCCTTGTGTATGAGAGGAAAGCAGTAGATGTGATATATCTTGACTTTAATGAGGCTTTTGATACTGTTTCCCATGACCTTCTCATAAACGAACTAGGGAAATGTAGCCTAGATGGAGCTACTATAAGGTGGGTGCATAACTGCTTGGAAAACCATTCTCAAAGAGTAGTTATCAGTGGTTACAGTCAAGCTGGAAGGGCGTTATGAGTGGGGTCCTGCAGGGATCAGTTGTGGATCTGATTCTGTTCAATATCTTCATCGGTGATTTAGATAATGGCATTGAGAGTACACTTATAAAGTTTGTGGACGATACCAAGCTGGGAGGGGTTGCAAGGGCTTTGGAGGACAGGATTAAAATTCAAAATGATCTGGACAAACTGGAGAAATGTTCTGAAGGAAACAGAATGAAATTCAGTAAGGGAAATCAACTGCACACAGACAAAATGGGAAATGACTGCCTAGGAAGGAGTACTGTGGAAAGGGATCTGGGGGTTACAGTGGATCACAAGCTAAATATGAGTCAACAGTGTAACACTTGCAAAAAAAAGCAAACGTCATTCTGGCCTGTATTAGCAGGAGTGTTGTAAGCAAGACAAAAGAAGTAATTCTTCCACTCTACTCTGTATTGATAAGGCCTCAACTGGGGCTCTTAGGCACCATCATAATACAAATAAATTAACGATAACAAACAACAGCGTATTCCCACTCAACTCACTAGGAATTCTGCCTGCAGGACCCTTGCAGGATCAGCCACTATGGTCCATAACTTCTGGACATTTTCTATGGGGAGTATTTCCCACATTCTTGGACCCCACTCTAATGCTGATGGGGGCCCTGTCTATTTCAATGTACCTTGAAGGCCTTCCTCAGTTTAACTCCTTCCTGCCTCTCTGCACTTTTCTCCTTTTACTCCCCCTAGCTCTTGAATCATCCCAAGACATTTGCCTGGATGCCCCCCTTATGTCCCACTGTCATTCCCCCCAACCTTGGAACTCCCTTCCTCATCACGTTCAACCCCACCCCATCTGTTGTCCTTATAAATAATAGTGCTAATCACATAAAACAAATATGACGTGCTAACCTCTCAGGTGATCCTGTATTCATTGTCCTCACCCTGGTTCCATGCCTTTCACTGCCTCTTCCTATGTCATTGTCTCCTGGGCAAGGAACCTGTTTATCCGGTAAAGATCCAGAGGTGTCTGGGGCACTATATAAATAATAACAATTACTTGCAGGCCAAGATATTTTGGTGACTGTGAATATAGCTCCCTACATCAGGGCGTGTGACGAGATATCAGTAGGAAACACCTATGGTGTGACATTATCTGATTACAATGTAACCATATAGATCATTGTTGAAACCACTGTTATATATTTGCGGCAAATATTATACAAAGGTTGTCGAATGAGGTGTCTATGAAAAGGTTATGATTTGCTGGTTAGGATTATGCAATCTGTGTGCATGTATCATTTTTGTATGTGAAGATATACGTATTGGAATATCCACCAGCTTTATGGGGATTGTCTGCCCCATTCTTTGCGGTTCACGCTAACTGAGTAACCAAAGCTATCCCGCACTGGGACACCGGTCACAGCCAAATAGGCCACGTAAAATATCTGCAAAAATGTTATAATTTGCCAGTTATGATTATCTTGTTTATACGTTTGTATCACCTTTGTATTATGAGTTATAGATATGTATGTAGGTCTGTATTTCAAACTTGTGCTATGCTTCTGGCTGACACCCCCTGGCAGTTTGGCATCAGCACTGTCTAGCCTGCTTGATGGCCCCTTAAGGACCATCAGCCATACAACTGACCCACTGAGAGAAGGCAGATACACCTTATGACTCAGCAAGGCATGCACGGACATGCCCATGGCGAGAACTCTAAGGCTTCCTAGCCACGTGTTGGGCAGCTTGTGTTTAAAACAAAGGAAGCACAGGCAAGAGACTATAAAAGGCAGCTGCATCTTCTCCATTTTGTTTTCAATTCTGCTTCTTACCTCTGGAGGAACTTTGCTACAAACTGAAGCTCTGAACAAAGGACTGAATGATCCATCCAAGCTGTGGATGTACTCCAGATATTTAACTTAAGCCAGCAGTTTATTCCATCACTGCTACAAGCCTGAACCAAAAACTTTGCCATTACTATATGTAATTGATTCCTTTAAGCAATTTCAACTCTCACCTACCTTTCTTCCTTTTTATAAACAAGCCTTTAGATTTTAGATACTAAAGGATTGGCATCAGTGTGATTTTTGGGTAAGATCTAACTTATATATTGACCTGGGTGTGTGGCTGGTCCTTTGGGATCAGAAGAACCTATTATTTGATGAGACTGGTTGTAAAGAACCACTCATCTCTGAATCCAGTGTTTTTGGTGGTGATATAAAAATGGACGTTATGTTTTCTTGTTAGCCAGTGTGGTGAAACAGGAGTTTACTTTTGTGGCTGGTTTGGTATATCTTACAAAAGAATAACCACCAGTTTTGGGTTGTATTTGCCCTATTTCTCAGTAGTTCGTCCTGAATTTGGCAATCGCCGTTATGACCCATATCAGAAGGAAACACCTATGGGAATAGTGGCAGGGAAAAACCAGGGATTTTTTAAAAATAAGATCTCTGATAAATTCCTACAATGCCAGGTGGTTTGGTCATTACTGCTAAGATGTCTCTGGAAGCCCACCTTACAACATTGTTTCCAGCAGTTAGGGGACAGCTGGCTTTCCATTGCATGTATCCACATGGGAGTAGTGACCATGAGACAGAAGATTTTGGTTTTCCACCACAAGCTTGGAAGCAGGTCAGTAAGTTACTGGAGGCAGAACCAAATTTAAATCTCCCAGTCTCTTCTCCCATGTCTTTATATAAGACATAGTTTTTAAAGAAGAGCTCAACAAGCCAGGTGCATGATCTAGGAATAAAAACTCTGTATGATTCTTTCAGCTTGTCCCAGGACAATGGATTCAACCAGTGTTTTTCCTCCAGTAAGCAGCACCTTATTCTTACAAGCCTTGTGAAGCGGAGTATTTGCTGACACTTAAAAGTGAGTCAGGCTTCTGGGTGAGCTCCCTCAGCACTGCGATAATTTATAACAGCTTTGCCACATAGATGCTGGGAGGGACACTTGAGATATCAACTGAATCCACTATGGAGGTTATGGGCTCCTTTGGCCAGCTGCTGTTAGGAACTAACTAGGACTATTAGGAACATGTTTGTGCATGAGTTAGCAAAGTGTCAACGGGCAGAAGTGGTGAAATCCACTTCAGGATATCAGATATCAAAGAAACCTGTCCCTTTAATGAGGATACTCATAATGAGGAGTCTTGAACTTGCTCTATAATAAAGTCACCACCCATTGCGAGCTTGTTTTTTGTACACAATCTGATCTCCCTAGGAATTTAGAGGCAAATCAGACTTGGTGTTTCTAGTGAAAAGGCTTCAAAACCAGGAGAGGATTCACTTGTGACATTTCCAACTTCCCTCCCTCTCACAGCCCCCACATATCTCTCTCTCTCTCATCAATTGACTCTTTTATTCTGCTGTCCTGATGCCTTTGACTAGACTTGGGTTTATGTGCAAAGGTCAGGAGTCTCACCAGTTTCCTTGTGGCATTAAGGCATTTCCCCGCAAAGCAACTGATATGCACAACATTCCCTTGAACTTGGAGTCTCTGTTTTTTAAGCTGGGAATTTCCTGACCTCTTCCTCTTCCCAGCCCCAAAACATCTAGTTCAGTGATGAGTCTCTGGAGAGCTCTTAAACTTTGCTGAGGCTCTGGCAGAGTTTGCAAGCTGGACATGGTCAGACGCTTTCACAGAGGCAGAGCTTGTATGTTGAGAAGGGAAGGATTGTACTCCCCTCCTGAGACATCCCCTACCCCAGGGAAACAGCTACAGAAAGGGAGGGGTAATGAAGTCACTCAGTGGGGTGGGGTGTGCAGGCATGCCATTGCATTGGGGGAATGAAGCTACAGTTGATCCTAGTAAACTCTGCTCTATAATAAGCTGGTGCTGACATTTCTCTCACTCAGTGCTCCTAGGCCAATCATCACAAGACCCTCCCCTGCTTCCTTTCCTGCCTGCTATATAAAGCAGCTGGGCCAACTTCCCCAGCGAATGCCAATTGCCTTGGATTGGCAGCTGGTTAACCCTTTCATGCCTGGTTTCTGAATCCTGCTGACAAGTACAGGAGAGGATGGGGATTTTTCTTCCACCTGACTCTTGTCAGGTAGCCTCGTCCCCAGTAACTAGTGCTTTCTGGAGGCCCAGATGAGCAGTGGACCCTTTGACACCCCCCTTTTCATTTCCAAGGGATTTGCCTGCCTGCAGGGGCAGCTGCCTGTGCAGACCTGGATTGTGGCATGTGACAGGGCAAGACACACACTGTGCTCCCTGATGGAAACTTTACATTTGTTCCTCCTTTGCTTGGTAGTTTTCCTTGAAGATTTTTAACCAGTTTTCCAGACCATCTTTTCCTCGGTGCATGGAAAAACAACAATTAGGTTTCTTTGGAAAGCATCCCCTAGATGAACCTCCCACTCCCACTTCCACTCCCACTCCCATACACATACACATACACACACAAAACCAAGTGCCTCTTTTCATCGCACCACACAGCTCTTCCCAGACTACCTACCCTGCATGGAATGCAAGAAATGCAAAGATGGCTTCAAGCCACCCCTAGCCCCCCACCTTCCTTTCCTGGCCTGAGTACGGGAGTGTAGCCAAAACATAGAATTGTAGAACTGGAAGGGACCTTGAAAGGTCATCAAGTCCAGTCCCCTGACTTCACAGCTGGACTGAGTACTGTCCCTGACAGATTATTTTGTCCCAGATCCCTAAATGGCCCCCTGCAAGGATTGAACTCACAACCCTGGGTTTAGTAAGCCAATGCTCAAACCACTGAGCTATCCCTCCCTCTATTGTTGCTTTTTTTCACTAAGAGAGTAACAGATATGTTATTCAGCTATGTCTGGGATGGGGAAGGTGTTAGACCTGAGAGGAACTGTGGAGGGGGAACATGGGTTTGTTTTTTGTACACAATATCTAGGCACCAGCCTATGCTGTGAATTAGGCACAGATGCAGCTTTCACCTTTTCTGAGGCACTTCTCCTCTGAGAAGGCAGAACCAAGTCTGGCAGGTTTGTGCTGATTAAAGAAAAAGGGGGAAGAATTTTGGGGGTCAGCAGTTTGAGAGTCATTCTTTAATTAGTGCCTGTGCCTTGCTTGTTATGCATGGCTTGATAGCTGGCCAGTAAACATCATTGATATTGTACTTTATCTGAAATGCTGCTTCCTGTTTGAGTGGGAACAGCATGAGCAGAAATAAAATAAACATCTGTGGGGCACTTGTTGCAGGAACTTTCCTTATCCAGCGCTGATCACACATCAGAAAGGGTTTGGTTTTTTAAATCCAGGACAACAATGTTTGGCAAATGTTTTCCACCAGGGAAAATCCCAGTGTGCCATGCAGACTGTACACAGGGGCCACTTTACCCACCATGGAGATGCAGCCACTTCTGGAAGAGGAAAGTGACGACACCACCAAATGACGGTGTTCATAAGGGGATGTGAAGACTAATGTAGCCATCTGAAATTACAGCCGAATACAGGCAGCAGAGGTATCTGAGCTGGAATTTGGTCGGGACACCAAAGCGAACAGCTCTCCTCTTGTGAAAAAATGGCATGGTCTCTTTTAGTGACCACAGCTCATCAGTGCCTCTGCTCTATATATCATCTGACAAAGAGACGTCCAGTGACCCAGGGCATCTGCCCAGGAATGACTCAAAGACAGCTGCACTGGGTTGAGATTGAAGAGAGCAAGCAAGAATTTAACTAGGATTAACCTGAATTACTTATTCATACAAACACATCTAAATGCTGGGATTCGAATGACCTTCTCTTTCCAAGCCTGCACTCCTCCTCCTGTTTTCAAGTATGATGTGCATTTATGTTAAAGCATGTGTTCAATTAACCTTAGATCCTAAGGCTACATCTACACCAAGATCTAGGGGTGCAATTCTCAGGTCACGCAAGCTCTCATCTGAGCTAGTTCACTAAAAAGAGCAGTGTAGCTGTAGTGGCATGGGCAACAGGGGCATGAGCTCGCCGCCCTGAGTATGTGCCCACAGGGTTCAGCGCGTTTGTACCTGGGCTGGCTAGCCTGTACTACTGCAGCTCCACTACTATTTGTAGTGGGCTAGATCTCCTTTGTCCACGTGAGCAGGGAATCACAACCCTAGTTCCAAGCATAGATGCAGAGCCGCCTTACTGAGTCTTCAAGCCCACTTGCCGTGCCTGGATTTTCCTTGGACATCACCAAGTGACGAAGATGCTCCTCAGAGCAGGACTTCCAAGAGAAATGACTGGATGAGACCATCTTGCTCAACACTCCAAACACCCATGCCACCTGTGACTGCCCCAGAGACATCACAGTTCCTCCAATAAGTGCTGCTCCCCTCTGCCAGAAGCCAGGCCTGATGCGTAATTCAGGCATGTGTGAACAAAATGCGGGAGGGAATGTTGCAGCCACCGGGAGACATGGGAAACTCCCAAGGAGTCCTCCAGAGGAGAGGACCTATCAGCACCCGGGAGGAATGTGTTCCTCCAACTATTGCACTGTGTAGTTGGCTAAATGCCTTAATAGTGTGCAGCTTTTACTCCTTTGACACATCCAGTATCAGGCATGGCTGGAGGCTGCATACCAGGCAGGCTGGGCCGGCTTTAGGCCGATTCACCCAATTCCCAGGAATCGGGCCCCGCACTTAAGAGGGCCCCTCACCTTAGGTGCTTTTTAATTTTTTAAATTTTTAATCCTTTAAATAGACGCGGGAGCCCTGGGGAAGCGGCGGGGCTCCAGCGGCTATTTAAAGGACTGGGGCGGCAGAGGCAGCTGGAGCCCCGTCCCTTTAAATAGCCCCCAGAGCCCTGGGATAGCGGGGAGTTTGGGGGCTATTTAAAGGGACAGGGCTCCAGCTGCCTCTGCTGCATCCCCTGCCTGCAGCCACCCCCTGCCACACCCCCTGCCCGCACCAGTTATGCACCCCCTGTCCTGCCCGCACCAGTCCCGCCCCCTCACCCTGCTTGCAGCCAGCCCTGCACCCCCTGCCTGCACCAGCCCTGCACCCCCTGCCCTGCCCGCTGCCCACACCAGCTCCGCCCCCCTGCCCTGCCTGCAGCCAGCCCTGCACCCCCTGCCTCTACCAGCCCTGCACCCCCTGCCCTGCCCGCTGCCCCCACCAGCTCCGCCCCCCGGCCCTGCCTGCAGCCAGCCCTGCACCCCCTGCCCACAGCCAGCCCTTGCTGCACCCCCTGCCCTGTCTCCAGCCAACCCCTGCCTCACCCCTCTGCGGCCCTGCCTGAAGCCAGCCAGCCCCACAGCCCCTGACCTGCCTGCACCAGCCCCGCACCTCCTGCCCTGCCAGCAGCCAGCCCCGCACTTCCTGCCCTGCCTGGAGCCAGCCCCTGCTGCACCCCCGTGCCTGAAGCCAGCCAGACCCACACTCCTCTGTCTCCAGCCCTGCCAACCCCTGCCGCACCCGCCTGCGGCCCTGCCTGAAGGCAGCCAGCCCGCCCCACACACCCCTGTCTCCAGCCAGCCCTGCACCCCTTGCCCTGCCTGCAGCCAGACCCTACCTCCAGTCAGCCCCTGTCCTGCCTCCAGCCAGCCCATGTCCACTGGTGCCCTGCAGTTCCCAGGGCAGTAACCCTGCACACCTGGTTCAATGAGGGGGACAGGGAGCAGCTGGGACACACATGTGAAACGGCGATCCTCAACAGCATATATGATGCAATGTACATACTATATAATTTTATTATTTATATAGTTATGGAAAGTAAATAATACATGGAAGAAATGAAAGGCTTTTTTTTTTAATATGTTTTTTTTTTTTGAGTCATCCCTGCTGGGGCCCCACCGAAAATGTTCAAATTGCGCCCCGCACTTCCTAAAGCCGACCCTGAAGGCAGGACCACAGTCTGCTCCAGCACAGCAATGATTAGCTCCTGGCTCTTTCCTCCTGGAACAGGGTTGGCTGCCTCACCTGCCCCTTTGTGGTCACAGAGGCCTTTGTGATACCCTACCAATAATTTCTCCCTTGGAGGGCTCCTTACACAGATTCCACCCTCTTTTGAATCAAAATACCCTCCTTGGAGCCTGGGTTTGCTCACAGACAATAACTCCATAAGCCCCAAATTAAAGTCCCTCAAATCAACATTTCTCTTCCTACTCCCAGGTAGGGTGACCAGACAGCAAATGTGAAAAATCGGGACGGGGGTGGGGGGTAATAGGAGCCTATACAAGAAAAAGACTCAAAAATCGGGACTGTCCCTATAAAATCGGGACATCTGGTCACCCTACTCCCAGGTCTCCCCTCCTGGAGATCTTTTACACTCTCTCCCTTGCCTTGCTCAGCATCTCTCCTGCCTGAGCTGCCCTTCCCCCACTCTCCTGCCTCCAGGTGTAACATACTAGAGCGCAGGGCTCCCCCGACAAGTCATTTCTCATCTCTGACTCAATTTCCCTGGCAGAAAAGTGGGTTAATGGTTGCATAGCCCCCTATGGGTGGCTCTGAGAGATTAATACCCTGGATATTTTCAGATTGCCCTGATGGTAAATATCATCACGCCCATTTTACAGGTGAGCTACAGTCTGGGACTCCAGCCCAGACCAGACATTTTATAGAGCACTTGACCTTCTAAAGGCCCCCCAAACATTTTGCAAACAGACAGAACCAGTGTGCAGGACACAAAGGCTTAGCCACCTGAAGGCAGCCCGGTTTTGAGGAATGCTGTTCAGGTTTAAGCCACAGACATTGCCCTGAAGGGTCACTGAGATTCAGCTGCTTCCATGGGTGGCGCTTGGATTAAGTGTGTCATGAGTAAGTGGAAATTCCTGAACTTTCATTTTCTTAAAAGATGCTGGAAGAAATAGAGCCTATTGGGGAGCCAGAGGCTGCAGAGCGGCTGAAGGTTTCACTCCTGATTAATAATGACCCTTTGCAGAGGACAAGTGTCAGCACTCTCACTGACACATCAGTATCACCTGTGCTTGACTGGAACTCAGCAGTATTACAGGAATATACCCGGCAGCTGCTAATCAGTGGCATCCAGGAAGTACTTGTACACACATAGTATATGGGTCTGAAAGGAAAGCCCTCTCCTCCCACGCACCTCCAACAAGAGCACTATAAACTACAGCACATCCATCGTGACATCTGTGCATTTTTATTCACGTGAATACCTGGCAGAGCCCAGAGGTGAGGTCTGATCTGCGGTAATATAGGTCACAGGTCAAGGTCATAAACAGTCTCCGCTGGGGGTTAATTCTTGTCTTCAACCCAACACAGATTTATTTTGAATTTCCATTTCTCATAGAAACTGTATTCCAAATAAATGTACAGAGTATTAATTATTAATTATTATTATATCCTTGGATTACAGGAGCAGCTGAAGGCCTCAGTTAGGGGATCAGGGCCCTCTTGTGCTAGGTGCTGTACAAACTTAGTAAAAATACACACCCTTCCCCAGAGATCTCACAATCTAGATCAGGGGTGGGCAAACTTTTTGGTCCAAGGGCCACATCTGGGTGGGGAAATTGCATGCAGGGCCATGAATGTAGGGCTGGGGCAGGGAGTTGGGGTGCGGGAGGGAGTGTGGGGTGTGGGAAGGGGTTGGGGTGCAGGAGGTGGTGTGGAGTGCAGGAGGGGGCTCAAGGCAGGGGGTTGGGATGCAGGAGGGGGTTGAGGTGTGGGAGGGGGCTCAGGGCAAGGGGTTGGGTGCAGGAGAGGTACGGGGTGCAGCAGGGGGTTCAGCGCAGGGGGTTGGAGTGTGGGAGGGGTTTTGGGGTGAAGGAGGGGTTCAGGGTGCAGGCTCCGGCCCGGTGCCGCTTACCTCGAGTGGCTCCGGGGTGGCAGTGGCACGCAACGGGGCTAAGGCAGGCTCCCTGCCTGCCCTGGCCCCATGCCACTCCCAGAAGTGGCCATCATGTCCAGCAGTGGCTCCTGGGGGTGGGGGGTGGGGGATGGGGCAGGTGGCTCCGCTGCGTGCTGCCCTCACCAGTGGGTACCATCCCCAAAGTTCCCATTGGCCGCAGTTCCCCGTTCCTGCGGTGTCTGCAGGCGAGGGCAGCACACGGAGCCCTCTGCCCGTCCTCCCCCAGGGGGCCGCAGGGACGTGGTGCCGGCCGCTTCCGGGAGTGACTTAGCCCCGCTGTGCAATGGGGTTGGCAATCCCACGGGCCAGATTGAAAGCTCTGACGAGCCGGATCCAGTTCGTGGGCCGCAGTTTGCCCTCCCCTGATCTAGATCAATGAGAAGCTGGACCAGGTGAATGGATGCAGGAATGGAGGGTGAGGCAGCAATAACAGCAGTCTGTACGCTATCTATTGCATAGCAGCAATGGATCCAGTGATGGTAGCGAAGAAGCATTTCCTGTTTGCTAAGGTGCTTCCAATGTCCCTGACCCAAGACCCTTCCCCGGGTGGGGCTGGTTAGCAGCCCTGATGGCGGGACATAGGGAAGCATGTTGTTGCACATGGCAACTGAAGTTCTCTATGTCAGTGGGCAAAGCAGAGCACGGGTGGCCAGCTGTGACCCATTGCTATCAGGAACGTCATGGACTCAAATGCTCCTGCAATGGACTATGTGACAGAGTGTGTGGTAAAAAGGATACTACCCTTTTAAGGAGCTGTCTGGATAATCCAGGATGGCTCTGCCCTGCCCTGGAGGCTGAACCATATAAACAGAAACAGCAACAGGAAGCGGAGTGGGGTGGGGAATAGAACTCAGGTAGGCTGCAGATGCTCTTACGTGCAAGGAGATAAGTCTAACCTGACTCAAAGACTTGGGCGTGGATTGTAGGTTTGGGAGCCCTGATACAGCGTCCCGATGAAGTGTTTGCTGCAATGCTTCCTGTCCTGAAGTCTGAGTCAGAAGTGGACATACTACTGTGTAAATAGGTGTTGGCTTCTCCTTGCCCTTGAAAATGTATTGCTGTTCCACTTGAGGAAATTCAGGTGCGCCAAGCTTGCAGCATCACACCAGGGTGTGCAGGGACTGCCTTCACCGTTACATACTCCTGTCACCGTAGGAGCTATGAATTAGTCACATTTGAGATAAACCTGTATTCTACGGGCAGGTGCATTACAAGGGAAGGGAAATTAACGGTGTAGTTTTACATATGAAACGGCAGATGGTGCATTGGGAGCACTAGTCAGAAAGGCAAAGCTTACAGCGGCAGGATTGCCTGCTCACGCTGAGACCTGAGGCTGGGCAATCCTGCTGGAGGCTGGCTCTGCACTGCTCCTTTGGTGCTCAGAATGGGTTTAATTCTCACAAATTGTCCTAATTACCAGAAAATCGCTCTCCCTTTGCTCCCCGCTCAGCGGCCCCATGGTCTTTATCAGTGAAGTCCTACTCGAGTCCCAGTTCTTCACTGCAAAGAGCCTGGAGGTCTGTAAAAGGAGCTAGAAACAAGCAGAGGAGGCACTGCTAGGAAGCACTGACCACAAGTTAAAGGAGGAGAGGAAACAGGAACCCCCTCAGCCAATCTTGCACTAGCAACAGGAACCCGGAATTCCATCCAAGAACAGGCTTAGCAAAATATTTCTGAATGGCATTTTTTTCCCTCTGGACTGGCTCAGACTGTACCAAAGAGCCAACATATCCTGTGGAGGAGATCTTGGAACCCACCCGCAGTCTTCTCCATACCTAGCTATACTCCCCATTTCAACTCATGCTGGTTGGACACTGAACTGTTCTACTGTTGCCCCTTCTCCCGACGCTAGTGGCCCAGAGCGGACACCAGTGTCACCCCCCTTCTAAGCTATCGCCGACGGCAGGTCGGCTTCCCAGTAGGGAACTCAATGAGGTGGAGTCTGAGCATGTTCTATGTGTAACTTGCTTTAGTTACACCCCAGTCCTGGCACAGAACCCAAAGGCAGCAAACGGACAATCCCGTCTTCCAGAAATCTCAGCCCACACCTCAACACCCAACTTACCATGTGCCCAAAATTGTCCCCGCATGGACTCAGGCAGGAAGCAAAACCAATAGTGACCTGGCCGGAGGGCCGAGTCACACAGAGGTAGTTGCAGTTCCTGAAGCGAGAGGGGCCCACGGGGTGAGAAAGGATGTTGGATAGGGACACCACCAGTGGGGGCGATAGCACCTGGCAGACCTAGTCCCCAGAACGGCCAGGAGGCAGCTCCACCAGTGGTGAGTGCACCCAGTGACACGAGCTACTGAACAGCATCAGTTTGCAATGGCCTTCAGTCAGTGCCAGTCAAGATTTGAACCAAGTGAAAGGTCTTCCTCCTCCCTGGGCCAGCCCCAAGTCACCCATTGCTGAGGTGTGGCTACCTTTTTTTCATTTAAAAATCTGAACTCGTAGCAAAAGCACCAGCCCAGGCATTTGCTCACTCATATTCTTTCAATTTTCTATGTCCCTTCTCCCCGTCCATCAGTTTGTTGGCTTTTTCTGTGCAGAATATGCATTTCACTGATTTCCAGGAAAGTGAATGTGGTTTTAATATTACTTTGCTCTCTCATGGCACAAATGTTTATTTAGTTTCTCTTTCTGCTGACTTCAAAAATAATTCCTTCAGAGCAAGTATCAGCCTTTCGAAGCAAACAGTCCTTCCTCTGGGCCAGTTCTGATCTCTCCATGCAGTCATTTCATTGCCAGACAATGTTATCTCCTGGCTCGTGCTGTTTCCTTTTCCACTCTTCACATGATCCCAGTAGTCCACAGGGCAAGCTAGGCTTAATGGTAGAACAAATAAAAGGAACACTGGCTTGGAGGTTGACAAAGGAAAAAGATGCACAAAACAGCCTGATGTGTCAAGACCAGGGCCGGCTTTAGGCCAATTCCACCAATTCCCCCGAATCGGGCCCCGCGCTTAAGAGGGCCCCGCGCCCAGTGGCAGGGCTGCCCAGAGTGGGGGGCAAGTGGCAGAGAATCCCTTCCCTGGCTAGAGGCACCTTTTTAATTTTTACTCACCCGGCTGCACTCCAGGTCTTTGGCAGCAGGTCCTTCACTCGCTCCAGGTCTTTGGCGGCACTTTGGCGGCGGGTCCTTCAGTGCCGCCGAAGACCCGGAGCGAGTGAAGGACCCGCCGCCAAAGACTAGGAGCGCGGCCCGGTGAGTACAAGCCCCACGTGTTTTTTTTACGTGGGTTTTTTTTTTTTAGTCATCCCTATCCGGGCCCCGTCAAAACTGTTCGAATCGGGCCCCGCACTTCCTAAAGCCGGCCCTGGTCAAGACATAGTTTTGACCTTAGCTCGTGCTCTGGGTGTTGGGGGCTGATAATATTTTGACTCAGCACTTCACATATGCTGTTTGAAGCAGCACTGCTTGTTAGCTTTTATTTGCCACTTGTGGGACAAAGCTAAAGAGCAACTTCCCGCAAAAGCTGGTTCCTTACAGCTTTACAGAGAGGCTGGGGAATGCCAGGATCCCAGTTTATAATAATAATAATATACAGGGATACATACCTATTGCGTAGAACTGGAAGGGACCTCAAAGGGTCATCAAGTCCAGCCCCCTGCCTTCATGAGCAGGGCCAAGTACTGATTTTTGCCCCAGATCCCTGAGTGGCCCCCTCAAGAATTGAACTCACAACTCTGGGTTTAGGAGGCTAATGCTCAAACCACTGAGCTATCCCTCCCTGGGCTTGAGTGCAGGAACACACTAGCTGTACACACAATGGGCCAGATCCTCCCCTGGGGGAACTGTGTTGACGTCAGTGTGGCCCATTCCCGGGGGGAGGGACTCTGGTGATATACAGGCCCCACTTTAACTTGTCACCACTAGTCAGCAGACACAAACTGGAACCAAAGCTAGAAGAGAACCAGCAACAACTGAATAGGATCTTTAGCTTGTATAAACTGGTGTGTCTCCACTGAAGTAAATAGAGCTATGCTAATTTACACCTGCTGAGGTTCTGGCCAGACAGTGCGATTTCTTTCGCAGTATTTTTATTGAGTTCTGCATGTTAGCAGACCTTCAGCATCCATTGCGCTCCATGTCACTGGAACCAATAGGAAAAAAATAACTGGTAAAGCATGGGTGAGCTGTGTTACCCAATGAGAGCATTAAGCAGCCTCTGATATTTCAGGAAGTGTCTGGGGAAAGTTATGAAAATATCCAGCCTGTTGAGCTTATCTGTACATGTTTCATTACTAATCATCTCATCCGACTGAGCAACTGAGCTTTCGTGTCCCTATCTGCCACTTGGAAATGTTGTAAGGACCACAGAGTTACTGAAGACCCTTGAGGCTTTACACTTCTCCTCCACAACTTGTCAAGCAGCTCCCAAGGGAGATGTCAGAGCTGATAGGAGCCTTCCTTTGGGAGGTCAAAATCAGTGAGTGTGGGTAACGGGAGTAGTCATTCGACATATTCCCCTGGAGGCTGAGGGAAAATGCCTTTGGAAACAAAGTCTTAGATTTTCAAAGGGGTGTGTGTGGGGAATTTTAGCTGCACAATTCCCAGCGGATATACCCTGTCCACGAGTTACAGGCATTCCTTTGCCTACCAGGCTGGAACACGTGAGTGTTTTAAGGATTAGTGGGAGAAACGTGACTCAAACTCCTTGCATTACCTTGAAGATTTAGGAGGAATAATTAAGGGTAACTGGTGTGTCCCTAGTTAATGGGAGCTCCTTCAGCTGAGGCACTGAAATGAGATGGGGAAGTGTATAAACTATGAGGTTTTTTTATTGTGTCTGGTGAGTGCAAGCACTAGCTAAACTCCAGAAGACCTACCCGAGCATATGCATCACTAAGTGTAAAATCTGGGATAGATTCTCTGGGACCAGCCTCTTCGTTGGCCCCACTCCCGCCCTGCTTTTTAGGGGGATCCCACAGAAACTTCCCTCTCCATCCGGAATGATTCCCTGTTTCATCAGAAGCAACCTCCTCACAGACCAGGACACACCAAATCAAAGCAGCACCAGACCCTGCCAGAACAACAGATGCAAAACCTGCAGACATATCTCCACGACTATACTATAACACCCCTCACAATTAATAATAATATAATACAATATATGGAGATATACCTATCTCATAGAACTGGAAGAGACCCTGAAAAGTCATCTAAACCAGCCCCCTGCCTTCACTAGCAAGAACATGTACTGATTTTCCCCCAGATCCCTAAGTGGCCCCCTGAAGGATTGAACTCCTAACACTGGGTTTAGTAGGCCAATGCTTAAACCACTGAGCTATCCCTGTTTTTGTCGTATAACTACATAAGGGTCAAAAGGCCACTTCTGGCTCAGGAGACCTCTCATCAGCAGCCAATGTCTGCCCTACTCTATACCTTGCTGCTTTTCCCCTGAGCCTCTCCTACCTCCCTGACCTTCCCCCTTCCTCTGGGCTTGGCATCCCAAACTCCATCCTCCCTAGGAGTAACTGTAGGCTACCTGCCTTGCCTTGCCTCACCTCACCCAACCCAACCCCAACCCCCTCCCCCTCCTCTCAGGGAGTGACTGCAGACTGCTTTTCCTGCAGCCCCTAACTGCTCTCAGCTCCTAGGTTTTATTCAGGCCCTGCCTGTTCCTGTCCATCTGAGCCTAATCTGGTTATTTCCTGTTCCCTGGCTGCTCCTCCAGGTGTATCTTGGGCAGTTAATTGGCCCACCTAGCCTCCCTAACCCCTTCAGGCTTTGTGTGGGGTGGACCCCCCATCACACCAAGGCACAAAGTAATGTAATAGCATTGTAGCTAAAGCCTGCCTGGACAATGGAGGCTGAGCTCTGGTCTCTGTTCAATTCTCCAGGCTCCAAGCCATGGTGGGTGTCCTGTCTGCTGGAGGAGCATGGCACATGGCTCTCTCTGGAGGCTGTTAATGCTGCTGCTTTTGTCTACAAGAGGGGGTCTCTAGAGAGTGATGGCGGGACCTTCCCCCCGCCCCCCAACAGCTGTTTTTTCAATGCCCTCTGCCCCTTGCCAACTGGAAAGCTGAGCACCCAGCTCCAGACCTGCCTGCTCCAAAAACAAAAGGGTTAAGAAGACATTTTCACATGGCCTGAGCCCAGCTTCTCTCTCTGTAGGAGCTATCTGCACCTGGTTCTTTGCAGGATGAACTCCCAAATTGCAAGGGCACGTCCCAATGCTTGAACACCTCCTGGCCTGGTTTGCATCCATGGTCAATCGATAGAGATGCAAGTACCAGCACTTCAAAACCATGGGTGCAGATTTTGATGCTGTAAATGGTGCCTGTAGAGAAAAGGGGGCCCTGGGTATCACTGTAGTACTCTCCTTTGCTGTCCACCAGTTACTACAACAGGATGACAGATTTCAGAGTGGTAGCCATGTTAGTCTGTATCAGCAAAAACAACGAGGAGTCCTTGTGGCACCTTAGAGACTAACAAATTTATTTGGGCATAAGCTTTCATGGGCTAAAACCCACTTCATCAGATGCATGGTGTGAAAGATACAGTAAGCAGTATATATATTACAGCAAATGAAAAGATGGGAGTTGCCTTACCAAGTGGGGGGTCAGTGCTAACGAGGCCAATTCAATTAAGGTGGAAGTGGCCTATTCTCAACAGTTGACAAGAAGAGGTGAATATCAAGAGAGGGAAAATTACTTTTTGTAGTGACCCATCCACTCCCAGTCTTTATTCAGGCCTAATTCAATGGTGTCCAGTTTGTAAATTAATTCCAGTTCTTCAGTTTCTTGTTGAAATCTGTTTTTGAAGTTTTTTTGTTGAAGAATTGCCACTTTTAAGTCTGTTATTGAGTGTCCAGGGAGATTGAAGTGCTCTCCTAGTGGTTTTTGAATGTTACAATTCTTGATGTCTGAATTGTGTCCATTTATTCTTTTGCATAGAGAATGTCCAGTTTGGCCAATGTACATGGCAGAGGGGCATTGCTGGCACATGATGGCATATATCACTTTGGTAGATGTGCAGACAAATGAGCCCCTGATGGTGTGGCTGATGTGGTTAGGTGCTATGATGGTGTCCCTTGAATAGATATGCAGACAGAGTTGGCAATGGGGTTTGTTGCAGGGATTGGTTCCTGGTTCGTGTTTTTGTTGTGTGGTGTGTAGTTGCTGGTGAGTATTTGCTTCATGTTGGGGGGCTGTCTGTAAGCGAGGACTGGCCTGTCTCCCAAGGTCTGTGAGTGAGGGAATCGTCCTTCAGGTTAGGTTGTACACCCTTGATGATGTGCTGGAGAGGTTTTAGTTGGGGGCTGTAGGTGATGGCTAGTGGCGTTCTGTTACTTTCTTTGTTGGGCCTGTCCTGTAGTAGGTGACTTCTAAGGTGCCACAAGGACTCCTCATTGTTTTTACAACAGAATGGAAACTGATCAGCTCCCTTTCCCTGCTCTCAAAAATTCTACCTGCTGCCAGCCAGTGGCAGTTCAGCTTTGTTCTCCAACACACCTGGCACTTTCTGCCTGGGGAGATGTGCTTTTCCCACCCCAGGAACTTGCCAGTGGCAGCTCTGATTGAAATGGAGGGCAGCGGCTCGCCTTTTTAATTGCTATAGGAACCGCTGTAAGTGTGTTGTCCATCTCTTCTCTCCAGATGAGTCCCTTAAGAGGCGATGCAAAGCAGCTGCTCCCTGTGAATCCACTGAGAAATACTGGGGTAAGTAATACAAACTGCATGACCTAAAATGATGGGGGAAAGCACCCGCTGGAGAGATTCGCCTTGCTAGCAAAGCCAAGGTTATAGAATGGAGAGGGTGCTGGGATGAATGGCCACTTTATTAGTGCATGGGGTGAAATCGATAGAAACCTTTCAGAAATAGATGAGATGACAGTGGGAATTCGTGGGGACAGCGGGTTTTTTTCCCCTCTCTACACTTATTTTTTATTGGGCTGCATGCCAAAGTGAAATAGGTGACATGCTGGCAAGAAAAGATCATTTCAGAAAAAGTGGGAGGCCCCGTGGAGTTATGCCAGAGAGACGGAGCACGGGAAGGAAGCCTGGCACATGTAATGGGGACAGAACAGGGAACTGATAGTACTTTGACTTATCAGAAGGACAAAGGCTCCAGGAGGTAGCGATGAGACAACAAGAGGCCCAAAGTTATTGGATGCTACTAAGTAACTGTGAGGCTCTGGCCCCCTCATCACAGGCTCTGAGCACCTCAGTCTTCAACGTATTGATTCTCACAGCACTCCTGGGAGGTGGGGAAGGGCTATGACCTTCGTTCTACGGCTGGGAACTGAGGCACAGACAGACTAAATCACTGGACCACCGTTGGACAGGGAACCTCTAGCACAGCTAGGAACTGAACCTGGGTCTCTCATGTCCTAATCACTGGATGATCCTTTCTCTCATGACGCATTATACAGTATGGGTGGGTCTTGCCTCTGGGAGTGCAGGTGAAGGGTGTGAGTTGTACCCCAGGACCTGGAGCTCTTGCCACTGTCGGTGCTCTAGTCCCATATTGTGGGAGACAGTGGCAACTCCATTCGAATTCATTGATCTGTCCTGCAGTGTGAGCTGGGAACGCAGATTCAGAATTCCTCGGTTCTCCTCCTGGTTCTGCCTTGAACTCTGTGATGCTAGGCAGATCATGCAGCCTTATTGTGATTCCTTGCCCAATGGGGCAGGAATGACACTCACCCCGGCGTAGTGCAGCGAGACATGAGCAATGAGTGCTAGAAAAGCACACAGTCCTATTCAGATCATATAGGACAGACAGGTGCTAGACTGTACAACCTGCTACTGCTGCAGTAACATCTGCAACACCCATCAGTGCAAGCTGCACCCAGAGATTCGCTCCAACGTGCACAGCCATAGAAAATCCAAACTAGGAATGGTCTTGGGAGAGAGTCCAGCTTCTGTGTGCGAATCAGCTGACAGGTGCAAAGCTCACTTGTCACCTGCACTAGACAGATCTTGCTGCTTCGTCCTGCACGGGTGGATTATAGATGAATCTGTCATTGTCATTGATCCTATTATCCTACCCTATTAGACTGTAAGATCTTTGGCGCAGGGGCTCATGTGTTTGTACAGTGTCTAGCACAGTGGGGTTCCCTTTTCGGTTGATCCTTAGGCACTACCGTAATAAACAAGATGAAGTTGCTGGGCCCATCGCCAGCAGGGCCGGCTCCAGGCACCAGCTGAGCAAGCTGGTGCTTGGGGCAGCAGATTGTTCGAGGCGGCATTCTGCCCAATCCTAGGGCGGCATGGCTGCTTTTTTGTTGTTGTTGTTCTTGTTCCGCTCCGGCCGCCCTGTAGGGGGCGGCGGCGTGGAGAACCAGAGCGCCCTGCAGGGCAGTCCTCTTCCTTCCCTCCCCGCCGACCGGAGCGGAGCCCTCGCGGCAGGCGACAGGAGGCGGCGCAGCGGGAGGGGCCGCGTGGCAGCGTCCCTGCTGTAGCCCTGGCTGCCCCCTTCTCTCTCTCCCCCACCCGCGCTCCAGCCCCGCCACAGTTTGTTTTTTTTTTTGCTTTGCTGTTCTGGCCGCCCCGTTGTTGTTTTTTGCTTGGGGCGGCCAAAAAGCCAGAGCCGGCCCTGGTTTAGGGCTAGGTTCATCAGCGCTAAGCAGCTTTCCTGTTGATCAGGAGGCGAGTCTCCTCCCAAGCGGCAGAATGGAGTCTGGCGGCCAGGCTCAGGGACTGGTCACTAACAGGAAGGTTTAATTCCTTTAAACAAAATCCCCCTTGGCCATAAGCTGGTTTCTGCACAACGGAGCATGGAGAACCAGAAGCTGATGGCATTGATGAAAGCCAGGGCCGTCCTTAGGATTTATGGTGCCCTAGGCGGGATTATTAAACTGGTGCCCCTGTGCCTGACTTGCTCTTAACAGCCCTGCCGGAGGGGAGGAGAGAGAGAGAGAAGGGTGCTCCTTGGGGGGGGGGAGGGGGGAGTAAAGGGGAGTGCTCCGTGGGGTGTGTGGGGGGGAGAAGAATGGACGTTATGGGGGACAACCAGGGGCGGCTCCAGGCACCAGCGCAGCAAGTGCCTGCCTGGGGTGCTGTCTGCCGGTCGCCCTGAGGGCGGCAGTCAGGCTGCCTTCGGCAGCATGCCTGCGGGAGGTCCCCCGGTCCCGAGAGGCACCCCTGCTCTTACACACCCCAAATACTCTGTCCAGCACCTCCCAAATACCATCTCCCAGTACACACACACCCCTCCAGCACCCCAAAATACCCCCTCAAGCTCACCCCCTCCCCCCCGCAGCAGTGTCCTCTATTACGGAACTTGAAATACAGGTGGGGTCACCCTAGATACAGTTGAATTTTAAAGGCAGGTGTTTCTGTTCTACCTCATGGAGTGATCGCAATGGGGCCAGGCTCTGGAAGTCTCAATGAGCTACAATCCCAGCTGGGTCCCCAGAGGTAGTTCCAGAAGGGCGGGGTGATTCCCTGCACAGCCCGGGCAGAGGCAGCGTTGCCCTTTTCTCTCCCCTCATTCCGAAGGCTTGGCCCGGACCCATGACACAAGGTTGGGTGAGCTGGGTAGACGCTGGGAAAAGCCCTGAGGCCCCCCACTCAGGCTGGTGCAGAGAGGGGAGCAGAGCCTGGAGGCCTCCAGCCTGGTTCTCTCTCTCCTTCCCCTCTCCACCTAGTACCTTGTGTACCCCGCTGCGGCTGGGCTGAATCTCGCCCCAGGGGGCCCAGCCGAGGGACACCCCGTCTCTCTCTCGCTCTCCCGGGGGTCTCTCTCGGAGTCAGGGTCACCGTCCACTGACGGAAGAGGTGCCTGGCGGTTGCGGGGAGTCTTGCTTGCTCAAGTGGAGATGACTCCGTCCAAGGCAGAGTGGCGCCTGCCGACATTCCCCGCTCCGGCGGGGTCTGTCCACCAGCTACCTCGTCCCTGGAGCGCAGGGTCTCGCCTCTGCCCCACACGGAGGGAGCCCTCATTGCTCAGTGTATAACAGGGGGGTCTCCTAGCCTCCTATACAACACGAGCAAGAGCCTTGTGTCCAGCAAGTATAAATGGGAGTGGTTCCCCCCGGGCTTTGTCTGTGGGTCCGGAAGCCCGGGAGGGCGCCGCCCCTCACTCCCAGGCTGGGGTGGCCGCATGGCCGGAGTGAGACTGCTGTCTAGCCCTGTCCACACGGGGGACAGAGAGGGGGACACGGGGGCACACATCAGAGCTCCTCACCTATGATATAGGAGCACAAGCCCCATGGACTCTCGCCCTCGGTTTTACAATTGTACTTCTTTTTTCTTTCTTTTCGTGTGTGTATTTTTTCTTAATAGTTATATTTTTACCTTTTTAATATATTTTACTTGTATTTCCTTTTTTATTTTATTGTTGTTTATATATATATATTAAGTTTCTTTTAATTTTATTTCCCCTTTTATGGTTTTTATGTATTTTACAATTCTTTTATTTTTCAGTTTTTATTATTTTACTTTTTTTAAGTCTGTTAATATTTTTGTATTTTATTCATTATTACTATTTTAAATTTATTTTGCACTTTTTATAAATGTATTATTTTTTCTATTTTTTATTCTATTTTATGTGAATCGTATACTGTTGTCCAATCATTTGGGCTCCTATCTTCTCTCACTACAGTGAGGATCTTCAGCCTCTCACCCCATCATGGTAGTCATGCGCCGCCCCAGCCAAGTCTCTTTGTCCCCTGACTCCAGCCAGACTCTCCACCACCACCATTCCAGCCCATGGTGCTGAAGTGCGCACCCCCTGGCTTGAAGTGATTTCCATCCTATGTTTACAGATTGGTTCACTGACTCTCAGCACCCCACTATAAAAATTGTTCCAGCACCTCTGATCCAGCCTGGTCCCTTGTCCCAGGAGTCAGCTGACTGGTGTGGGGGCCAAAGGGCTGAGCTGGGTTTTACAGTTCAGTCAACATAACCAAATAAAGCATGTTTGTAAGCCTCTGTGAAAAAGTGGTAGCCTAAGGGAAGTTAGGCACCAACTTCTTTTAGAGCATAAAGTGCTATAGAAAGTTAACAGTACTCCTATGTTTTACCCCACCCATAAAACTTTGGCTGTTTTATCAAAATGTAAATTAATGTGATCATTTAACATAACTTGCTTAAATCCAAGGAATGAGGTTAGTCCATATAAGGGACAAATTGTCAAGGCCCCAGGGCTCACATAAGTCAGGGATGGGCATTGTTTTAAGAACATGAATAGAATAGAATCTGACTCCTGGTTAGGAAGAAAACAATTCAGTGATAGAGTGGGGATACACAACTGGCTACACAACTGCAGTTATTGCTGTAGCTCCATAAGCAGGCTGAACTGACTTATTCCCTGCCCTCCATCTCTTCTCTTCCCTCCCTCTGGTAGATGCATAGGGAATCTCCTAGCATGGGCCACCTAATTCGTCTCTCCTTTCCTGGACTAATCCATGACCTCAAAGGAATAATTGTGATCTTATTACCTCTGACTAGCCACCAAGAAGGCACACTGGATGCACAAGCCTAAGCACAAATATTCCCTTTGAGTAAAGCAAGTGGGTTTAAATATCTTTTAAAAAACAGCTCTGACAAATGCTGCATTTAATAAATCCCTTTGCAGATCAATTCCATCAGCCAGGGAAAAGTGGTTTTACTGAACAGCCATTATGGATAAAAGCAAGGGGAACAAAGGAAATTGCACTGCAGAATTGTGAAGGAGTGGGGAAGCATGACAGATGTAGCTACAGAATAAATGGGAAACAGGGCCGGCTCCAGGCACCAGCTAAAGAAGCAGGTTCTTGAGGCTGCCAATACCAAAGGGCGGCACTCCAGCCGCTATCGGGGCGGCACGTCTGGGTCTGCAGCCCAGTAATTCGGTGGCGGGTGCCTCAGTCCCTCTCGGAGCGAAGGACCTGCCACCCAATTGCCACTGAAGAGTGGAATGGCGCAATCGTGCTGCCGCGGCTTTTTTTTTTTTTTTTGGCCACTTGGGGCGGCAGAAAACCTGGAGCCGGCCCTGGAGACAACAAAGGATACTGGTGCCAGAGCTGCCGAGCCTGCCTCACCTCACGCCGGGGGAAAGAGTCACACTCACAGGTGAGTTCCTTCCCCCACCCCTCCCCTTCCCTTCCCAGAGACCCCAGCAGCCAATCCCCTCCCTCAGACTGTGCTGCATTCGGCTCTCTCTAGGACCCAGCAGCCCTGCTGTTAAATGCTCCACTGCTTCCCATCTGTCCGGGCTCCGGGCAGAGCGGTGCCCCCAGGTAGCGTGGTGCCCTAGGCGGTTGCCTGTTCTGCCTATGGCTAAGGACGGCCCTGATGAAAGCTGCCTGTAACTCTTCTTCTTCCCCAGTCACTGGTCGGTGGGGAAAGACTGTATTCGCACTCCCTGACCTGAAACCATTACAGGAAGCTCAGCTGCTGTGATTTCCCATTGTTCTGTCACCTGCTGTATGGTAAGAGATGCTGCCATAGCAGGTAAGCGGCAGGGCCTGTATGTGTGCGGGTGAGGTGAGGGGGCATAATGTAGTTACTTTTATACATCGGTGAATTTCAGTGTTTCTGAAAGTGGGGACTGGTGTGGACTGGAGCCAGGCATTGCACACCTAAGGAGCGTACAAAAGTCTCCCACAAACTTCTGCCAATGCCCCTTAGTCCCCTTCCTGCTGCACCCGTTCTGCCAATCATGTGCCCCCCAAACTGCTCTGCCATTGCACTGCAGTCCTGACCTGCCCGTTTCACAGGCCTGCAAACCCGTCTAGCCAATTCCAGGGGATGACTAGCCTCATGGAAGGGGTGGTGTGGGGGCGGGGCCGGAGGCAGAGCGAGGGTCGAGCACCCGGGGAAAGCGGGGAAGTCGGTGCCTATGGCCATGGCGAGAAATCCTAAAGTAGAAAATGCTAAGTGATTAGCACTTGCTTCTCTCCTCATCAGCTGCCCCTGCTCCTCGCTTTTTAATGACACAGTCATTTCACCTCAATAGTCTCCATCCGTGCATTAAAGTAAATGGCACAACTCCTCTTTTTTCCCCTGGTTCAGCATTTGAGACTGCGGGGCTGTACAAGGCAGAGATTCATCATGTTTCTTTCCTCTTGAGAAGAGATTGGCTCTGACCTCCTGGAAGTTGCTCAGAAGCCTCAAAGAGACGTTGAATTATCCATAAGGGCATTCTCTGAAGGAGGGGACGGGATGCCTGCAAAGCGCTGGTGCTTTAGAGCTTCCCATGAGATTATTTTACCTGTCAGTGCCAGTGCTGGGGAATTTCAAAGCTGACAGAGCTGTAAGGTGCTGTGTCCGACATGGCTATGCCATAGCTTGTAAGGATCCATCGATCGTCTTGTGCTTTCACTGACCTCAGTCAGACACTCAGGGAGCTACTAACCTCTATATCTTCATTCATCCTGCTAATAAGGAAGCTTTCAAATGGAGTCAAGCAAATGCAAATGCAAAAAAAATAATCTGCAAATATTTGTGTGAATAAAAACTGTGAGCTGAGACTCTGCATTCATTTGCCACTGCTATTTGGAGCAGGGCCGGTTCTGGCTTTTTTGCCACCCTAGGCAAAAAAGCCACCCGCCGCTGTCCCCCCATCCCCGTCCCCCCCGCCAGCGTGGCAGGGGAGGGCGCCGAGCAATCCCCCACCGGCCAGAGCGCCGAGGGGAGGGCGGAGAGCCCCCGGCGGCAGGAGCGCCGCGGGGAGGGCGGCGAGCCCAGTCGCGGCCCCGCTCTCGGGCCGGAGCGCCCCGCCGCACCGCCCCCCTCCAGGCGCCGCCCCAAGCACATGCTTGGTGGGCTGGTGCCTGGAGCCGGCCCTGATTTGGAGGAGGGATTTTTGTGTTTGTTTGCAAGAATGGTCTGGAGAAGCCAAAAGGATTGCAAATATTTGTGCAGATGTGTTTGCAGGCAGCTTTCCAGCAGAAGTGTTCATGCAGTCCCCTTGATATTCTTATTTGTATTCCCGTAGCGCAGAGAAGCCCGTCGTGGACCAAGAACCCTTACAGAGCACAAAACAGAAAGGCAGTCTCTGCCCCAAAGAGCTTACAATCCAACTAACCCCTAAATCGCTTTCAGTTCCCTCCTATTTATACAAGTTACAGTGGTCAGGGAGCAGACAATCATGTGACTCCAGTGACCAATCCGAAAGCAGAAATAATGAGTAGTCTACAAGATGGTTGAAGAACTAGTTCATGCACAGCCCACCAGCTGAAATAAAAGGCGGGTCAAACAACTGCTAATAATGGACAGATACATAAAAATCAAAGTCTGCTTTCATGTAACTGGCAAACAGAACAACAGGCAAAACTCCTCCACTAAACTCTGTTCTGTCCTTAAAATATGCACGGTCCCACACAAACTCTTTGCACTCTTAGGGATTGAAGGTCATGCCATATTTCCCCTAGATATGCACCAAGGTCTCAGATTTAACCCATATCCTCCATGTCACAATAATTTGGCTATTCTTACTGGGTACCTCCACCAGTTAAACCTATATTTACTGAGCTAATGTCAGATCAAGCTTCAGTGAAACGTGTCTCAGCCGAATAACCCCCTCATAGACTCTCCCTCTGATCTCCTCCGACCTCCCAACTCCACTGGGCCTGAATCAATGCTCACTGATGCCCAGTCCTGTAGTTTGAGACCAATGTAAGGGCATTAACTATTAATGCTCCTTGGGCATCCTCTTGCGGATCACTGGCCTTTCATATAAAGTGCCCTCAAGTTCCCCCTTGTGAGGCGCCAGTCCTGCTCAGTCTTTATTATGGTAAAGTAGGACAGAAAGAAAAGGGAACAAAATGTACCAAGTGACCAGTGGAAAACATCTTAATTGACAACCCACTGGGAACTCAACAATTGCACCCTTCATTTATTCCTTGGTATGTATTTCCTGTGTGTGCTATTCTGAGAATGGGGAAGAACTTTATATCAGGCTGAGAGAGAAAGAAAGAGCAGTTAAGGAAGAAGAGGGAGACGTGAGGGGGGTATGCAGGTGGAAGGGAATGGGGTGGAGGGGCAGCTGGCAGAGTTACAGGGGGAGAGACAGGTTAAAGGTGAGGGTTTTGCTGCCATTCCTCTGTGATGCGGGTAAGAACGTCACTCTGAAAATTTTCTTCCCAAGAAAGCAGTTGCCAGGCGAAAGCATTGATCATTCGGTTCCTGATCTCTGGGGATCTGATGGGATGAAATAACTGTGGATGGTGGGTGTATGAGTTGGGTCAAAACCAATCCAACACACGGGCATCCAGCAAAAGCTGGGTGGCGACGTGCGTCCGATCCACTTAATGTGTTTTAAAAGCGGTTCGCCCACAGCACAAGTGGCAAAGAAAGAGGAAAGTAAAGCATGTTGCTTTACAAGAGGGAGCAGAGAGCTGAGAAGGAGAGAGATGGGGGCACAGTAACCGTAATCCAGCTATGGGTCACGGCACCGACGCTGTGACTGTCAATCCAGGCCCCAGGTAGGCTGAATCCATCTTTGCCTCTGACGTTTGTCTCCTCCCACAGGCAACTTCTCCTCCCTGGCTGCACTTCCAGTCTGGCATGCCTCTTAGATGGTACCCATAACTTGTGGAGCTGTGCTCATCCACCGAGAACCCCTCAGTGGCACAAAGGGTTAATGCGCACTCCTGGAGCACTGCGATTTAGCTCAAAAGTGAAAGGCGCCAGTTCCGCCATAGACACCTAGCTCCCTAACAACCCCCACCTCCCATTCCATGTGCAAGGAGTCAGCAATCTTTACTTAGAAGAGATTTAAGGCTCAAAGAGTCGCGGCAGAGCAGCTCAGGAATGGAATAGCAGAGGGGTTTGGAGGTCAGCCCTGAGGTCTAGTGTCAAACCTACAGGAGTTCAGGACTTGAGTAACAGTTACAGGGCAGAGTTGAGAGCCATTTGCCAAGCTGCATGGGGAAAGCTTGCCCAATCCTTGGCTCTTGCCGATGCTATTCATCCTTCATTGTACTACTGAGAACCGGTGGATTCCCGCCAGCCCCAGAGAGGTCTGCAGACAGTCACTAAGATGACTTGAATCCCACAGCTCCAAATGGCACTACACCATTGCCTGATGGACCAGGATGACCTGACTACCCCAGAAAGGGTTGGGGGAGAAAGGATGCCAGAGAGAATGTCGCAGTGCTTATCAGTGGGCTGTACTGGCATTTAGTTATCATTGTCTATGAACAAACTCTCCAGTCCCATGTCCCCCTAAGTTCTCTTACCTCTCAGGCAAGTCCAAAGCTTCTTGGGAAGCAGGTCCCAGCCCGTGTTCGACACTCGCCAAGCTCAGCATTTTCCCCGCAAGCTGATTGTCTCTCCTCCTGTCCATTTCTGGGGCTGTTTTCCCCCTTGGAACTCCTTCAGCCTCTAGTCTTCTTGGGTGTGCCCCTCCCTTCCTGTGGACTGAGCTGGGCCTGGTTTATAGAAACCCCAGACCCTTCCCACTCCCAGCAGCCTCTGAGGGGATTGGTTAATTGTAACCAGCTGCTTGGGTTTTTCTTCCCCCTCCCCTCCCCCCGGACAGTTCACACTGCCACAATCTGCCCAGGGGAAATGCCACCTGGTGATGTGCAGAGAATGAAGCTGGCTGCCGGACTTGCATAAAATATATCTTAGATGTGCTATAATCATATTATAACAATATTTCTATGAAGAACATGGGTGTAGTGTCACGACCACCCTAATCCGCCCTCCTCCTTATAAGAATCCATAGGCCTTGCAGCATGTCCAGGGGGCGCTGTATCAGATGGAGGGGGGAACGAATATGATGGTCAGGAGTTCTTCACATAACGTGTCCTGTCTGCACCCTCCCTGCTATGACCCTGGTCCCCTTCTTCCTGCACACATCCCCTGAAACTTGCGGGGCGGCCCCCGCAGCACTTCTGACGCGAGACGCCTCTGGGAAGTTCTGGGGATGCCTCGCTGAAAGTCAAACCCTGGGTCTGGTGAGGAAGGAGCCAATGATGTCATGTCTTTTGTCACTCCATTGGGGCCAATGTTGCATGGATCAGAGATGGAAAGATGAGCCAGGGGTTGGAGTGGAGACTGTTAGCTTCATCACACCCAGTCCTCGGAGGAAGTCCTGAGCCACTCCCCCTTTCCCGTTCCTGAGAGTGAGCACACTGAGACAGCTGCAGGTGAAACAAGTGATGATGGGACTGAACTGAAACCCCAGATCCAGAACCAGGACTTAAATTCAGCTGGAGCTGTCCCGAACAGAACTCCAGTAAATATTTCCCCTTGACTCCAGCTTGATGCTGTTGGAACTCAACCAGGGCTCTGCAGCCCTCTGGGGGCCAAGAGCTGGTTTCTGGGGAGCCACAGGTCCCTGCCCTGAAGCCCAGAGCCCCGAGCCCTGGTGCACGCCATGGGGCAGAAGCCCCGAACCCAGGCACCTCCTGTGGGGCTGAAGCCCTGAGCCCCGGTGTGCCCTGCAGGGCCAAAGCCCTGAGCCCCAGAGCACCCCACAGGGCTAAAGCCTCAAGACACCCTGCCCCACAGCTGAAGCCCGGAGCCCTGAATGCAGGGGAGGGATGGGGGGCTTGAGGAAATACTCTGAGAATTAAGCCCTGTCCAAAACCTTCCCCGTAACTTTGGAGAAGTTCCAATCCACACCCAACATTCACAGCTGCTTCTGTCTCTATAACAGGCCAAACTAAAGCTCTGGATCCAGATATCCCTGAACACAGGGTATATTTGGAACTAGATCCAACCCCCAACGTCGAGAATCTGGCCCATCACTACTCAAAACCAGGGACTCTGTGAGATAGGCTGGGAAAAATCCCAGCCATAATGTATACACCAGTGCTCCTGGAATGGTCGCATCCCTTACCGACCCCCTGCTCCCAAAATTCTGACACGTGCCAGACTGCCACACCATGGGGATGCGAGAGCACTATCTGCCTGGGATTCCTGCTCTCTCTGTGCCATTCCCAGGTGCAATATCTATTAGCCTTATTCTGGCACATGGATTGGAATAGGAAACAGCCTTAATCTATCCTGGTATTGGCACGGCTTGTGTTGCTATCATGCTTCTCCCTTTGATCCCACCGGAAAATGGGATATCATACCTCTTCTGATGGAATGGGGGATTGACGGCTTATCTGCCATTACCAAGAGTAACCACTAGATGTCCCCACTGCTGCACAGAAATACAGTGGCAAGGCTACACACTCAAGTACAGCGGGGAAAATGGGCTGAACTACCAGCTGGGTACCACACACCTGCCAAGATGCATGGAGCCTTTGCTGAGCCTCACATCAGCCAGTTCCGAGTGTGTGTCTGTGACTTCTCCGTCTCTGCTTCCAGTAGGGCCCCTTTGGGAGCAAGGAATATGGAGAGTTCAAAGCCTCCCTTCCCGTGGCTCTGTCCCCTCTTGAGGGAGGGTTTTCCCCAAAGCTCTGAGGGGTTCAATTCCCAACATGGCTTCATTTCCTATCCTCCCCATTCCCTTCCCTGAATGATCCCAGTTCCTCCCCTCTCTGCCCCAGCAGGTCAATTAATACCACCGTGAATACTGTATTCGCCCTGGGACACAGAGCCAGCTCCTTGGGGGCTGTTCCCATCCATTACTGGAGGTCCTGGGAGGCCTCTCCTATGGATTTATAGGCACTCCCTTCCCTTAGTGGGTGACCCGGTGCTGCCCACACTAATACCTTTGTACCTTGCAAGCAAGTCTGATGCAGGTTTATTGCTTTGCCCTGGCGATGCACTGCAGGCCGGGGGGAACGGCACATCCACAATGTGGGGTTTCTCTGCCAAGTTCCACCCACAGAAAAAACTCCGCCCATGCAAGATGCAAAAAATGAGATGCCACTCACAATAGGTTGTGCAGATGTATAAAATCTGTGCCCAGCTTAGCTTCCCCCCCTTCCCCGATGGTGGGGCTTGAATACGCCCAGGAACTCCTTTAGGCATGGCTCTCTCTTGATTAGGGGTGAGGGGGCTGGGGGAAGTGGTGGCTTCTTTCAAATGATGCCCACTTACGACACCAAAATGAGACATTTCTCACAGTAAATTGGGCAAATCCCAGACCCTCCCCCTCTCTTCTTGTATGAAGAATGAACTGAGTAACAATGTTGTCATTTAAATTATCGTCACTGGACATCTGTGTTAACTTCTTGAGATGAATGGGGCAGTTCACACCACTTTGAGCTATTGTTCTGGACTCTCCACAGACTCGTGAGGTTTGGTCTACACTACAGTGCTAGGCCACCACAAGGCAGCTCACATCGACCTAACTATGGAAGTGTCTACACTTCAGTTTAGCTCCCGCTTATGTAACTGCCCCGCTAGGCCGACTTCATAACTCCACCTCCATGAGCAGTGTAGAGTCAAGGTTGATGTAGTGAGGTCGATGCCGTGTCGGTGTAGACACTGCGTCGCTTACATCGACTGCTACTGGTTTTCAAGAGCTGTCCCACAATGCCCCACACTGACAGTACAATTGATACAATCACTCCTGGTGAGGACGCACACTGCCGACACAAGAAGCAAAGTGTAGACATGCACAAGGGATGGAATTACTCAAGCTAGGTTGACATGATTTTGTAGTGTAGCCATGTCCTCAGGTACACTTTGGTCACATTTTTGAGGTTTTCTTTGCAGCCCATATACCCGGGAGACTTTAAAAAACAACCCGTAAGCTGAGATTCTGGAAAATGACATAGAAGCATCAGCAAGGTGCTGGCACAGTGCCTGGATATGTTCCAGCCATTTCCGAGTCTGTGGCCCGGTGCCGGTCCCTGAGATCTCCCTGACACCGTTTAGGAAGGCTGCAAGCCGGTCCGGGGTCTCAAAAAGATTAAGAAACACTGATCTAGGGCATCCCTCTGTACTGAGGCAGGATTGAGTATACCTTGTTTTCTCCATTCTCACAGGTGCAATACTGGACGCGTGGATGCAGTGTTAGAGAGTCTGGTTTGGAAGCACTCGAAGTCAATGAGCTTCTAATACCAGCCAGTCTCCAGCCACCGTTAATCATAATCAGCTCAATCCCATTCCTTTAGAGTGTAGCAGCCCTGCTCTGCCACTGGAGAGAAGCTGAGCTGTCAGTCACATGCACATGCTACAACTGAGCCCACTTAGTTTCACATCAGATAAAGAAATCAACGAGGCATTTATGTTTTCATAATTCCCAGCCCTTTCTCATTTCCGTGCATGTTCCCAGTTAAGCATAATCCTGATAATTCCCTTAATTGCACCAAAATACCATGCCAGCTGTGGCCTTTAGGGATCTGCAGTTCTCAGTAATTCAGGCCAGCCCTCCTTGGGAAGTGATAATTAGGTACAGGAAGCACCTTAGAATATAACGGAGATGTTTCCTGTCAGCCAGTTAAAGGCTCTTATTATTTATTACTTGCATTGCGGAAGTGCCTTGGACCCGGACCCCATTGTGCTAGTGCTGTACAAACCCAAAACACAGTAAAGCTCCCTGCCCCAAAGAATTTGCAATCCAAGTCAGCTCAGGTGACTCGCCAAGGAAAATCATGGACTTGTGCCCTTTGGGGCTTCTTCCAAGTGTAGACCGAGAGACGCCTGGCATGGTATAACTTTCTATTCGTTTTACATCTCTATAATATCAGGAAGAACAAAGCCTCATCTTCCCTGTTCATGCTGGAGATCTCCTGGGAGGACTAGATAATTGGAGTGGTAGCTTTCCCACCCTTTAATTAAAGGGTCTTTTCTTCCCATCTCTTTTCAGGCATTTCAGTTAAATGAGTGTTAACAAAAGCGAAGAATTTTAAATATTCTGAGGAGAAATCTCCTCCATTCTCAACTGCTCCTTGACTCTTACAATGTCCGAATCCTACAAGCTCCCTAGTCACCTAGGAAAAACAGATTAGGGGAAAAAACCCCATTTCTAATGTATAAAAAAGAGCAGAAACCTTTCAGGCCTTCTGCATTCATCAGAAAGAAGTAAAAGAAAAAATAATTCTTTTCCCTTCACGGGCGATGTTTAAACGTTAATCAGGGCTGAAAGCCATAGACCATGCATTCTTCAGCAACATTCAAACCTTACACTGTTTGACAAAGGCTTGGAGCTACTGACATGGCTCTCGAAAACTTTGCAATAGGATCAAGGGTGCTTAAAAGACTCACCCGCTCAGAGAGCTCACCCTTCACTGCAATGGTTGGATCGCTTTAAGCGATGGGAATTACAGAGCTGCGTTGAGACAGGAACGTGTTCCAAAGTGATTTTACCTGTGGCAAAAGCCTCTCCCCCTTTGTTACAGGGAGAGCTTGCGTCTGAGTTCGACTGTCATCCCATTAGAAAAGCAAACTCACTCTGGGAGGTTCCTGGAAATGCTGAAGCTAAGAAAAATGAGCCATCAAAGCCCAATGTTCCTTTTAACTTTGAGCTTTCCTTGACAAATGAAGGGGAGTTTGAAAAATTCTTCCCAACGAGCAGCTCATGCTGCTGCCAAAGCCCCTGAATATTCTAGCACTTTGCTTTCTTTTTCAATTTCTGCTTAGTCCTAGCAGCACACATCCTCTCTGCAGTCTGCTCTTGTCCTTGTGCAGCAGGTCTGTGAGATTCCAGGAAAGCATGACTAATACAGCGAACACAGTGCTGTCCCTCTGGCCTGGCGAACCAAGGGGGAAAGAACTGAACTGTGGAGTTAGACTCACAGAAAACAAGGGCAGTTATTAATTATTATTAAACATTTATATGGTGGGAATGCTGAGAGCTCACAACCACGCTGGACCCCACTGTGCTGGGCACTGTAGAAATGCAGAATAACTGAAATAAATTTATGGCAGGGATGGGGCCTCTGGTGGCCCAGAGGCTGCATCTGGCCCAACAGATCATTTTATTTGTCTGGCCACAGCCCAGGTTGGGACAGGTGACCTGGCAGCACCAGTGCCAGGAAGGGGGTAAGGTGGCCATTATTGGGGGAGGGCCCTGCCTTTGTAAGTTACATGATACAAGGAAGAGGGAGAAAAATTGTTCTCGTTAACCTCTAAGGATAGGACAAGAAGCAATGGGTTTAAATTGCAGCAAGGGAGATTTAAGTTGGACATTAGAAAAAACTCCCTGTCAGGGTGGTTAAGCACTGGAATAAATTGCCTAGGGGGGTTGTGGAATCTCCATCATTGGAGATTTTTAAGAGCAGGTTGGACAAACACCTGTCAGAGATGGTCTAGGTAATACTCAGTCCTGCCTTGAGTGCAGGGGACTGTACTAGATGACCTCTCGAGGTCCCTCCCAGTTCTATGATTCTATGATCATGCTTTCTCATCTACCACCAAGAGTGTACATCTCCATACAAGACCAGAAAATTACATGTTTCAGAGCAAAAAGCAAAGTCTGAAAAGAAAACCTCTTCTTGCCTAACCTTTTGCTTAAACTTGTGGGCGATCTGTGGCGGACTATACTTTTGAAAGAATTGATTATATTACGGTTGTCACCACTATCACAGAATCCATGAGTTTTGCCATTTATTTCAGTTTGACCCTGAAAAGAGTGAGAATGCCTTGTAATGCACCATTCCATCCCTGTAAAACTGTTTAATTTTTTGTATTTGTAAGAACTAGAAATATATGTAAAAAAAGACGAATTTGTTTGCATGCACTGCCGCTCACTCTGTTTAGAGTCAATCACCTAGCAACAGTAACTAAGGATGTTACATCATATGGCCTTCATTGAATTTCACACCATAAGAGTCACGCATCTTGTAGAAGAAAGGGGTTACAGTGACTGATTTGAAATACAATTAGGAGCACAACAGCAAACAAAAAAATGAGCAAAGTGGCAAAATTAAGTGCTAAGCAGCGAGCGGAGCAGTGCCCTAAAACATTCCATGAACGTGGAGGAAAATTGTTTTGTACGTCATGCAATGTCCCTGTTGATTTTACGAGAAAGGCTGGCGGTGACAAGCATCTTGAAAGTTCAACTCATTAGCGCAAACAAGCGGCATTAAAAATGGAAGAAGATAGAAATGTTAAAAAGCAGGGAACGGTTACAGAGCTGTTTAATACCAAGACCGAAGAGCGGCTGTACCGGAGAAATGAAGTGTTCAAATTAACAGAAGACTTCTGTGCTGCAAATATGCCCCTGCCTGCCTTCGGCAATCCAAAACTGAGAGGGTTTTTAGAGAACAAGGTAGGCATTCTACCATGCGCAGCTCAACGTAGAAAGTTTTACCTACCCAAAACCTTCAACTGTCACATTGAAGAATGAAAGGAAGAGTTGCCGTCCTGTGAAGGAATTAGCATTGTGGCAGACGAAACTGCTGATGCTGAAGACAGGGATGTGATTAACATTCTTGCCATCCCTGTCCTAACAAGCTTTGACAATTGCAGGCACTTCAGATGCAGGTGAACACAAGCTGGGTGTTCTTTTGTTACATTGTGATGTTTTGGAAGCAGTCAATTTTAAAACAGCAATGTGGGAAACGGTTGAAACATTCGCAATCTCGTTCGATCGCATCACTGCCTTTGTGACCAATAATGCCATGTTCATGGGGAAAGCTTGGAATCGAGGTTTGGAACCTTTATTTTAAAAGGCTGAACATCTTACACTCATGGCTCATTTGCTTAACCCTGTGGGCGATCTGTGGTGGATGATACTTTTAAAAGAAAATGAATTAGCTGTGGCTGTAAAACGTGCTTTCACTGTCTGCCCTGCCAGAAACGCCTGGTTCCACATGTTTCTAACAGAAAGGGGGAAAAGTCCTTCCATCCCACCAACTCCCATAATAACCAGATGAACAGCTGGTTCAATGCAGCTCTTTACCCCATTGAACACACTGAAGATTACGTTTCATTTTTCACAGAGACTGGTCATAGCAGTAGTTCAAGTGTTCAAGAGACTGTTGATCTTTGAAAAAAGAACAGGAGTACTTGTGGCACCTTAGAGACTAACAAATTTATTAGAGCATAAGCTTTCGTGGACTACAGCCCACTTCTTCGGATGCATACAGAGTGGAATAAATATTGAGGAGATATATATACACACATACAGAGAGCATAAACAGGTGGGAGTTGTCTTACCAACTCTGAGAGGCCAATTAAGTAAGAGAAAAAAAACTTTTGAAGTGATAATCAAGCTAGCCCAGTACAGACAGGTTGATAAGAAGTGTGAGAATACTTACAAGGGGAGATAGATTCAATGTTTGTAATGGCTCAGCCATTCCCAGTCCTTATTCAATCCTGAGTTGATTGTGTCTAGTTTGCATATCAATTCCAGCTCAGCAGTCTCTCGTTGGAGTCTGTTTTTGAAGTTTTTCTGTTGTAATATAGCCACCCGCAGGTCTGTCATTGAATGACCAGACAGGTTAAAGTGTTCTCCCACTGGTTTTTGAGTATTATGATTCCTGATGTCAGATTTGTGTCCATTAATTCTTTTGTGGAGAGACTGTCTGGTTTGGCCAATGTACATGGCAGAGGGGCATTGCTGGCACATGATGGCGTATATCACATTGGTAGATGTGCAGGTGAACGAGCCCCTGATGGTATGGCTGATGTGATTAGGTCCTATGATGATGTCACTTGAATAGATATGTGGACAGAGTTACCATCGGGGTTTGTTACAAGGATAGGTTCCTGGGTCAGTGGTTTTGTTCAGTGATGTGTGGTTGCTGGTGAGTATTTGCTTTAGGTTGGGGGGTTGTCTGTAAGCGAGGATCTTTGCCAATCCACAGCAGTTACTGAAGAACTTCAAGTTCAAAAAGAGTTTGCACCCCGAATCATGAACACGCTTACAGCTTATGAAGAGCCCACAGTTCATGCTCATCAAGTCAAAAATGACATGCGTGATCTTGCCTTGTGGGCAGAGAGCTGCTCTGAAACCTGCCAAAACCCAATAGCAAAAACAGCCCTCTTGAAAAGCACCAAAAAAAAAAAATAATCATACACTGATCCAACCTCCCGCTTTTGCCAGCCTGCTGCCACTTTCTTCAGTGCATGCCGTGTATTTGAACCAAATCAAGGAAAACACCTTGACATTTGTAAGATCACGGGATTTGAAAATATACCACTGTTTGAGGACAACATTCCAGCCCAGAGAGAATATCAAGCATACTGTGGAGCAGCTCAAGAACTGAGGAACAAGGAGGTTTTCCATTTCTGGAGAAGCATGATAGCCAGATTGCCAACTGTGTCAGTAGTTGCCCTGCGATGCTTAGCAGTACCAGTCAACCGCGTGGTTGCTAACGCTCCTTATAAAAATGTGCTTTGGGCTAACAGATGCTGCAGGAAAAATAACAATCTGTCTGTGTCTCTAACTTGCTATACCAAAATTGCAACAGTTTGCAAAAGGGACTTTACTAAAAATAATCAGTTCTTTTTGTTATGTAGTTCAGTATTTTTGTTCGAAAAATGATTGCACAATATGTATATATAATTTGGAAATAGTTTACTTGGACAAGGAAATGAAAACTATTGCATTAACGGTGTCTGTTTCTTGTAAATGTTACACGATAATACTTTAGTGTTAAATTGTTACACTTATTTTGTTCCCATGACCATAGCCTGATTTGGTACACTTTTAGCATGACTGTTTCATGAATTTTGCCTAATTTTACCGAAACAAAATTGTATCCATACCGCTGACATGGTGCTTGTTGCACTCCGTGCAAAGGAATTCCAGCAATTTTGCAATAGCTTTGCACTAGCTTGTGATAAATATGTACTAACCATCAGCCTAAAGAAGACAATGATTATTGCACAAGGTGGGCTGACTGTACCAGACTAGACACTGTGCACAAGTTCTACTATCTAGGATCGCTTGCATCAGATAACCTATCTCTGGGTGACGCGCTTCACTCTCACATCAGAAAGGCAGCTGTCTCATCTGGCCAACTGACCAAGCACATGTGGAATAACAGGAACTTGCATTGAACACCAAGATTCAGGTCTACCGGGAATGCATTTTGAACATACTGCTGTATGGTGGCAAGACCTGGACCACCTATAGAAGGCACAAGAGAAGACTACACACATTCCACCCCCACTGTCTTTGGTTTCCCACTTTGTATTTAGAATACAGTAAAGTTCCTGATACCAAAGTACTCGAGAAACCAAAATTACAATGTTTAATCACTCTTCTCAAACACAGATCTCTCTGTTGGCTTGGTCATCAGCACCAGATGGATGATGGATGCATTCGAAAGGATCTCCTATATAGAGAACTTTTGGATGCCTCAAGGCCACTGGGCCAACCTAGGCTCAGGTTCAAGGACGTTTGCAAGAGAGACCTGAAAACTTTCAACACCGACACTGCAAGCTTGGAAGCTATGGAAAAAAACCAGGCTACATGGAAGAACTGTGCAACACCAGGAAGTCAAAGAGGCCGAAGAGAGGTAGAGAGACGGGAAAGCAAAGAGAGGGAAGAGGAAATTGCAGCGATAGTAGGGCGCCAGCTTCATCTTGTGGCCCTGCATTTCACACTTGCAGTATCTGTGACAAGGACAGTCACTCAAGAATTGGACTTGTTAGCCACTAGCAATGCTGCAGCACGATGCGCAGTAACTGAACTGCTTTGGCATTGCCTTTCAAGATAGATGGTTGCCACTCAGTACCTTAAAGTTACCCATCCTGGTCTCAGGGTCCCGGGGGGTTAATTTCCAGCTCAGGCAGACATCCCCACACTAGCTCGGATCGAGCTAGTGCGCTGAAAATGGAAGCGTAGTTTCTGCGGCCCATGCAGCCAGACGGACCAGCCGTCCTGAGTAAATGTCTAGGGTTTCAGATGCAAGCCGTCAAATCGCAGTCTCCCATTCCTCAGGAAGTATGGAGCTTATATGAGCCACACACCAAGGTATCACGTTTCTTTCAGAACCCCTGCATCCATGGGGCTATCATGGGGACTGAACTGGGGCTCTCAAGCTCCGAGAGGCCATTTGAGCTCAAGAAGTGTCCCTGGAGGTCAGTTCTCAGCAGGAGGGAGCCATTTCATGTCACTGAACTGTCTGCTTTTTTGTCAGCGGGGTTCCGCCCCGGGCTGACTCCCCACTGCACTTTGCATGGTTTAAATTCAGGGCAGGGCAATGGAGTGTCGGCTCACGCATTCTCTGCCTTTCGTTACACAGTAACTAGACCAAAATAAAAGCGGGGCCCCATCCATAGGCCTACCACGAGCAGTTTCCTGACCCGTTAGCTGGAGCAGAAGGGAATCCCCATGATGTCACAAACAGTTGTTTTAACCCACGCCTCCGCTAGACCAAAATTGCGACTTTGCAATCTGGAGCCTGATACCAGAGGGCCCCTCCCTGTGGTGACCACACAGAATCATTCAGAGGGTCAGAAGGGCCAGGATTAATCTTTGCCAGTGTCTGACTCCTTCACACAGAGCGCAGGGGGAGTGCTCACAGGAACAAAAATAATTGTCTGATTCAACCCATAAAAACCAATTACTCTTTCCTCGAGTCAGGAAGCTGATAAAGCCGGGTGTTAATGGACTGGCATTAAAAGAAACGAAAGGAAAACTGTTACAATCCTGACAACTGTAACTGCTGCTCTGAGCACAACAAAGGCAGAGCTAGGGACAAACAGCACTTAATTGTCAGGTCAGCCGTTCAAGCCAGCCCTGGTCAGTTGTTACCATGTTCAGCCCCTGCTTGTTCAGGTTGCTATGGGCTGGCGAGGGTGGACATTTGCCAGTTATTGAGGGCAGCAGAACCCTTAGCATGGGCCTGTCTCACCAGCCCTAAATTCATTTTGCAGCAACGCTGCTTTGAACTGACACAGCCTATCTTCAGCTGTAGATCTCAAAGTGGTCGCTTTACCCCCATTTTACAGTTGGGTAAACTGAGGCACGGGGTCATGAATGGATTCTGAGCCATGCACCACCCAAGCAGCAGAGCCAGGGAGGGGACCCAGGTCTCTTGCCTGCAAGCTTTGACCACACCGCCTCTAAAAAGCGAAGAAAAACCTGATGTTCCTTCAGATCTTGCCAGTTGCCTCCAGCCCTGTGGCTGCTCTGCCACAGCCATGTAAAATGCCTTCAACATGGAAAGTAAACAAACTCTCCAGTGAATTGCTGCTTATGTCACTCTTCCCTCCCTATTATCTTTCCCTCGGAGCCCAAGAGTTCATCTTTCAATGGATTTTTACTATAACCACGTGTGACGCAAATGGATTAGACTACAAACAGCGAGACAGCTAACCCATCCTTAACGGCTGGCACCAGACCCTTTCCCCTCTCTTGCGGAGTGTCAAGTATCATGCAAAAACCTGAAGACTCTCCTTCCATCAGGAGTGTGTACCAGGTGCCACAGCAAATCCCCCGCCAGCAGGGATGGCAGGGATGGAGGAAGAGACATCCTAAACTTGGAATCAGATTTCAGTCATTTGCACATTTTAAAAATTACTCGGCTGGGATATTTTTGCCCTGATAATCACAGCAAGGCAATCAGAAACCCGTGCAGCATGTTGACAGCTTTAGCTCGGCATCAAGCACATTGGAGATGCGAAATTAAAAAGAGCTTTTGCTGTATGTGGTGTAGGCAGCCCTGATCCTCTTTTCCTGTGGGCTGTAATACCTTGGTCTAATTTCAGTTGGGTTTACAGTGCAGGTGCTGGATGGTGTTTGTGGCCTGTGATGCACAGGAGATCAGACTGGATCATTAGGTGGTCCATTCTGGCCTTGGATTCTCTGACTCTGTGACTCTAAAGACCTCAGAAGTCTGGGGTCCTGTGTGCCAGGGATCAGGGCTGGGAGGGGATCCAATATGGTGGATCCAACAAAGTGAGAGAGGCTTTTTCCCTCATGGAGATGTTACATTCATTCTTGGTTGCTTGCCTTGATCTCTGCTGAAAGGAATCCAGAGTGAATGTAGATGTTTTGCTCTTTGTGTGTGGAAAATTGAAAGAGATCCTTTCTGCACTTTTCCATCAACCTTAAATGCCAACCCCATTCTACCCGCAGCTTGTACACACTGCATAATTAGTCGGTGGAACTCATTGCCACAAGATATCATTGAAGCCAAGAGCTTAGCAGGATTAAAAAAATGGAATATTTATAAGGATGATGAGTATATCTAGGGTTTATAATAATAAGGACTTAAAAACCATGAGGGAAGAGGTAGAAATCCTCATGCTTCACTAACTATTGGTGGGTCAGGAAGAAACTTTCCGTAGGAGTAGGTTATTCCATAACTGCCTCTGTAGAGATTCGTGCACCCTTCTCTGAATCAGTTGGTGCTGGCCACTGTTGGAGATGCTATACTAGACTAGATGGACCCCTGGTCTAATCCAGCCTCTGTTCCTAGAGATTACAGCAAGATCAGACATTGTCATCTGATTTCATACCATCTCAGAGAGACTGCCAGTGAGATTTACCCATGGTGTTCTTTTTTCCCCAGTAAGGGTTTTTCAAAGTTATATCCTAGATTCATAGATTCCAAGGCCAGATTTCAAGTCCTCCATTCAGGCGGTTTCAGTCAAAGAAGGTCTCATCAAGTCAAGGACTGTCTCCCACCATGTTTGTACAGCACCTAGCATAGCGGGGTCCTGATCTTCGCTGGGGCCTCTAATACAAATAATTAACAGCACTAGGAATCCAGAAGTAACCGGATACATTTAATTATAGTTGGGCAAATTTCCCATTGACATCAAGATTGTCAAAGCTATTTATCCCCAGGACTGGTACAGCACGGGCACCAGCACCATGAGCTGCCCCTACAGTATCCCCCGACAACGTGCCTCAATGTTGGTCTGAGAGAAGGTGGTGGGCAAACACTAGGCAGGTCTGTTCTGTCTCCAACATGCAACCTAAACACCTAGGGCTTGTCTATACTTACCGCGCTGGTTCAGCGGCAGGCAATCGAACTTCTGGGTTCGATTTATCGCATCTTGTCTGGACGCAATAAATCAAACCCAGAAGTGCTCGCCGTCGACTCCGGTAATCCTGCTCGGCGCGAGGAGTACGCGGAGTCGACGGGGGAGCCTGCCTGCCGCGTCTGGACCATGGTAAGTTCGAACTAAGGTACATCGACTTCAGCTACGTTATTCATGTAGCTGAAGTTGCGTACCTTAGTTCAAATTGGGGGGTTAGTGTAGACCAGGCCCTAGTCTAATGATGTCGGTTTGTCACTTAACTGGTGTGACCAGCTTTGATGGGTAGAAAGTGCAAATTTTGGTGGCAGATGCAAAATGTTTATATGGGTAGTGGGGCCCCAGCCAGATACTTGAGAAAATTCTTCCAGTGGAAAGGTAACATTCAGCTGGCTACACCTGCTGTATCCTCCAATCCCAGAACTGTATTATACTGGAAGCCTTTTGAGGTACCTGTATAATTTCTGCAATGCTCTATGTATCTCTTTCTCTATCCAGACATCCACAGGCCTCTATAATGGGCTTTCTTGCTTTAGCTTTCAATTTTACCCCAGTCTCAATACTGTTGAGCTGACCATCATAGCCAACGATGATGCCACGGCATCTCATGTGTTCTCTGGTGGCTGTATAGTCCAATCTGTGAGGAGCAAGGTCGTGAACAGAGGTCACCTCGGAATGTGTTGGCTCCCGTTGAAGATTTGGCATGACGTTTGACCCTTTTTTTCAATCAGTTTTTTGCATCTGTCTTTCTCAAAGTGTTGCCGACCTGTATTGATAGTTGCCAGGTCTGTCCTTGGCTGTGTCTTTGGAATTATTGATATTTATACTACATGAGTTGAGGTTCTACATAATGGTGTCTTTGAAACGTTTACATTGACTGCTCTTCCTTTCAGCTCACCATACAGGGCTTTTTCCGGGAATCTATCCTCACCTGTTCTGATAACATGCAGAATCAAAATTAGGAACTAACTGAGGTCACGAGGGGTAGAGTGAGGTGTGAAGGGCCTTTACAATTGTATAATGATCATTAGGTGGCAACTGTAAAAGAGTAGACTATGAAGACAGAGCAGAGATTACTTCAATATCACTTGACTGCAGCAGAGATCTGCAGTAACAGCATTGCTTCTTTGTTACTGACTCAAAGAGAACTAGATAATAAATACCTCAGGAACCAGAAAGTGGAAAACAGTGTACCTGGATTCAGAGTAGCAGCCGTGGTAGTCTGTATCCACAAAAAGAATAGGAGTACTTGTGGCACCTTAGAGACTAACAAATTTATTGTAGCATAAGCTTTCATGGGCTACAGCTGTAGACACAAGTACTGCTATTCTTTTTAGTGTACCTGGAGTATTTCCAAACCAACTGCTTTGACAGGCAAGCTCCAAGTGAAATTAAATGTTATCTACCCACATCAACAGGAGATACATTTAGTGACCACTAACAGAAGATCGCACAGCTGTCTTCAAAGGACACAAACATCATCATATGCTCTGGCAACGAACAACAGATTTCAGATCCACCATGGATAGGAAATCATGTGCAGTTTTTACAGAGGTCAATTATGTCTGTATAGTACAGTGTAAAATTAGACTGAAAAGCTCCAAACTTCAGGGGGAGAGAGAGAGAGAGAGAGAGATGAAAGAAATTGTTCTTTAAAATAGCTTTGTCCACCGTACACTGGATCCAAAATTCAGTACAAGAGTTGGAAACGTTTGTGTCAGCCTGGAAAGCAAGTGGGTAAAATACCAGAGGACACTGATCAGCGGCTGATTCCAGGGAAAGAATAATTAGCCTCCTAGATATAGGAAATGTCAAGAGTCTTGAGCTGAGGTGGTGACAGAGAGAAGCAGTTCAACTACATTAAAGAGGTAAGCCAGGGTACAGCGCCACTGAAAGAGGCTCAGGTCCAACCGATATCAGATGAAAGACGTCAGGAGGAGAATTGGCTGATGCACCAAGATGAATGACATCACAGAAAAGCAAATCTGTCAAATAGCTTAAAGTTAAAGATCACCACCCAGCACGTGCCCCCTTCAGTGACGATGTACAGCTCAACGGCATGGTCCCTCACTAATGGTACAGAAACGTGCTACTGATCTAGAAGCATCTGATTTCCATTGACAGAAATCACTTTATGGGTAGGGACTGTGGCCATGGATATGATAGCGCAGGGGTAGGCAACCTATAACATGAGTGCCAAAGGCAGCATGCGAGCTGATTTTCAGTCGCACTCACACTGCCCAGGTCCTGGCCACCCGTCTGGGGGGCTCTGCATTTTAATTTAATTTTAAATGAAGCTTCTTAAACATTTTAAAAACCTTATTTACTTTACATACAACAATAGTTTAGTTATATATTATAGACTTATAGAAAGAGACCTTCTAAAAACGTTAAAATGTATTACTGGCACACAAAACCTTAAATTAGAGTGAATAAATGAAGACTCCGCACACCACTTCTGAAAGGTTGCCGACCCCTGCTGTAGCGTAATCATCACTGGGTTCAATTTCAGTATCCACAGTGGAGAGTCTGGCTCATTTCATCTACCCCAACACTTGCCAGCTGGATGCGCATTTAGTGCTGATGACGGCTCCGCTTCCTGTTTGTTGATTCCTAAATGACGCAGGCTCCATAAATTTCATGCAAACTGGGGATACCATGTTACTATTCCAGCTGCCTCCAAAATTCTAGGCTCCTGCAAGTGCCTTACCTGTGTGGAAGGCAAGGATGCAGGAAAGGGACAGCAGATCCTGGGTGGGATCAATCAGGTGTGATTTCTCATGGTCACCACAGTTGTGCTGCAGCATGTTGACGTGAGACTCAATATGGGTGGCCACTCCTTCCATGGGAAACTGTGGACACCAGTTATCACAAGTGCTTTCTGTGGCACACAAAAATCACACCCGGAACTATACTGCACAGCAGCCTAGATCATGACTTCTTTCCCCACTGCGATATTGAAGACAGACGGCAGAGCTCATCTCCTTATTCAGACTAACCACCCTCCAAAGCCAATGGGAATTGTGCATCCGGCTTTTTGGCACGGCTCTATTGACCAATACTCCCCATGGTCCCAGCCTGTGCCACAGTGGTTTGGGGAGCTGCTTAATGGAAGTAAAAAAAAGAATGCAGTCAGGGGAGCAAAAACAGGCTGGGGTCCCCTGAGCTAGAACTGGCCAGAAGGCGCTGCAGCTTGGCTCGCTGGCCATAAAGGGCAGAGGGGGTGGTGTGGGTGGGAGGAAATGAACTTGTAACTAGAGATGGGCTTGAGACACAGTGTGGATCTAACTCCAAACTTCCCCAGTGACTAGGGCTGCTTAGAGCTGGGGGTTTGGTTCTGTTGGTCTCATCTGCAGCCATAAAGTGTTTTTGTCTCTGACTGATTCCTAGCACACCACTAAAGGAATCCACCATGGGCAGCAAATCAGCAGCAGAGGCCAGGCTATGGCTGCAGCACACATATAATGGTAGGGCCCGTGGGATACCAGTGGAGTGATCAGGTCTCGCCCGCAGAGCGCTAGAACTCAGCCGGCTGCTCACACATTTCAGAGCCGCAGAGCCATTGACGGTGAAAGAATGACCCTGGCATCCCAAATATCTGCCAGGTCCAACAGAAACAAGACAGGCTTTTTTTCCAGGGAGAACAACAGGAGGTGAAATTAAAAGCTGCTCTCAAAAGAAATGTGAGTTGAGCTCTTCTAACCATCTTTGTTTTCATTCCAGAGCTCTCTGATTTGGTCATATTGGCAGGTCTGTGGAAGGAGGGCTCCCTTTACCCATCGGCAAAGGAGGAAACCCCCAGCTAAGCTCATCATGGGGGAGAAAAACGTTTTTGTTGTTTTTGTTTTGCTGCTTTATGCGTTTTTAAAGCTATTCCTCTTGGTTTTCAATGCAAAGGAAAAATGAAATTCTGTTTCACGTTGCATACAATTCCAGCACTCGTTGCGGGTTTTGTTTTTTTTTAACTTGAAGTTTTTTCCAGACACACACGCCCCTTTGATTGACATCTTGGATGAAATTTCAGGCATCCCTGGGTAGAAAGAACACAGCTCGGCTTCAGAGATGTAACGGTAGACCAACCCTTGTCTCAAAAAACAGCTGTCTGGTGCAACCACGCAGGATGCCAGTCATTTCTGTGGTAGGGGTGTTAGTGGGTTAGCTGCTGCTCATGTGTATCAGTGACATGACATTCTTTACCTCAGCTCTTAAGCTCCAGCAGTAGCATCAAGTACTTCATGTATATTCACTTCTCCCCTGGCTACTTACCTGGAAGGCAGAATGATCCAGTAGCTACACCACACAGCTAGTAATCAAAAGACAGGGTTTCAGGCCTGGCTCTGCCACCATTTTGCTGGGGGACCTTGGGTAAAAAGTCACTTCAATGCTCGGTGCTTCAATTTTCGTTATCTGTAAAATGGGAAACTTCACTGCTGCTGTAAAGTGCTTTGAGATCTGATGAAAAGTGCCAGGGAAATTGAAAGGATTAGCAGTATTTTACTTGCAGGCCGCTTTCCGTGCATTCTGCATCTACACAAGCCCCTCCCTTGTTGAGGTTTTTCAGGCGAATCTAGTTTCAGATTAGTTGGCCCCAAAGTCCTCACATTTATTCTTTACTAGCGACCCTTCCAATTGCAGGTCCTCTTTGTGCTTAGCACTAAAAATGTTTAGAGGATTATTAAATTGTTCGTTCCTGGAAATAACTGTACTTAATAGGTGGTGAGAATAACTAGTGCTGTTCTTCCTGAAATCCCACATCTTCCTACAGCAAGAGGAAGAGGAAATGAAGACTGATCAACATTTCAAAAAGCAATGTTTTTTCCTATTACTAGCCATTGCTTCCAAATCCAGGCCAAGCGTATGGCCAACCATTAGAAAGGAAGTGACTTCTCCTGTCTCCTTGGGTTGCATGCAGAACTCTACCCCTCTACCCTGGGCTTCCCCCCCCCCCGTGTTTTTCACTGATGGATGCTGAGTAATGGTCTTGTGCCCCCACCCAGAGAAGCATGTGTAGCCTCTCATGAATTATAGATGTTACTGGAAATGACAACAGGGGAAGGAACATTCAGAAGAACCTTGTTTGTGTGACAAAACGTCCTCTTCCTTTAAAAAGGTCTTTGACAGCCTCCTCAGATAAGTTTCAAACCACTGGAGACTAAAATAAGCAAGACAGCTTGGTGTTGTCTCTTTACCATGTATTGACAACGACCCACTGGAGAGAAAACTGCCTACTGAAGTACTGATTTTTCACATCAAGGCATGTGGAATAAGGCAAAGCGTATCCTTAAATCCCATCCACAGTTAGCGTGCCAGAAGGAAGACTGAGTCTAGAATATGCAAGAGCTTGACAAACTCACTTTTTGCTTGTTTTTAACCCCCTTAGCTTGGCTCTAAGGGAAGAGCATCCAATCAGTGTTTGTAAGCAGAGATGGTTTACTATGGATGCCACTGCAAGAGGAGCTGAGACACTAATGCTTTAAGCTATGTAGCTGTCACTCTTTCCAGACTACTGTACCCCTTTCAGGACTCTGTTTTGTCTTGCATACCCCAAGTTTCACCTCACTGAAAAATGACCTGCTTACAAAATCAGACACAAACCTACAGAAGTGTCACAGCACCCTGTTACTGACAAATTGCTGACTTTCTCATTTTTACCATATAATTATAAGATAAATCAATTGGAATATAAATATTGTACTTACATTTCAGTGTATAGTATATAGAGCAGTATGAACAAGTCAGTGTCTGTATGAAATATTAGTTTGTACTGACTTTGCTAGTGCTTTTGATGTCACCTGTTGTAAAACTAGGCAAATATCTAGATAAGTTGATGTACCGCCTGAGACCTCTGCGTACCCCCAGGGGTACCCGTTCTCCTGGTTGAGAACCATTGCTTGAAGCAGGAAGGGAATACTCAACTGTCTCTCACTGTTGGTACTTGCACAATGTATGAAATGTGGCATATCAAAGTTCCATTGAGATCCTCAGAACACTATGGTAATGGAGGCCATACGTGGACCTAGCCAGGTCCCCATTCAGAGACCAGGCTGACCTCAAAGGCCTGTTTTCACCACCTGGAATGATACTGAATGGCACATGATTCACCCCATTGCTCTCCCCAGTCTATGTTCAAACCAGGCCATCGTGTTTTCATCATTCATTGTGGAAGGATCTACATATAACCAAAGCAGAACACCTGGGTGGGAGCTCTGAGCATCCAGCAGTGCTGACTGTCACCAGCGAAAAAGGAGTGTAGTGAGGAGGTTCTGCTCTCAAAAGCACCTACTGAGCTTGATGAGACAGATGTATTGGAGCATAAGCGTTCGTGGGTGAATGCCCACTTCGTCGGATGCATTCACCCACGAAAGTTTATGCTCCAATACATCTGTTAGTCATAAAGGTGCCACAGGACTCTCTGTTGCTTTTTACAGATCCAGACTAACACGGCTACCCCTCTGATACTGAGCCTGATGTAATCCAGGGGTGAGAACGTGACAGCTCCTTGTCTGGGCCCAATCTGCAGAAGATACGAGTCTGATACAGTCATGGCTGGAGTGCCTTAGCTCAAGCTCTATTGGCTCATGCTTTTACCATTGGAGGCATCTGGTCCACTCCCCAGTGCATTGACTAAGAAGGTGGCCTTCTTACTTGCCCATATCTGCTCTGCATATGCCCCCCAAAGCACAGCTATCAGATGGGTGTCCTCACCCATGAACCAGGACATGGATAAGGGTTACAAAGAGTGATACCCTGTCTCTTGCCAGGGATCAGGATCTCCTGACTCTAGTCACTACTGTTACAGCATCCACTTGGTTTCCTGAACAACTCTTACCACTAATAGCCCTGCAGAGCGAGGCCAGCTGCAGACGAGCAAGCTGGGTGCTGGTCTGCCGCTCACAACATCAGCCAGCTAAACTCCAGTTCCATCCTCTGTACTGGTGGCGACATGCAAAGCAGAAAGCACAGCTGCAGACACCTGGCTGAGTTGCAGGGTGATTTGTAAACAATGGGGCATATTCATGCAAACGCCGCTGGCAGAGAAAAGAAACTAGAACATTGACTACGATGTCAACAGACAGGGCCGGTTTCCAGCTAGAGCGGTGTGTTACATGAGAGAAAACACATGATTTTTCAGGGGGAATTTAGCCTCTTCCCCCAAGATAAAAGGCCCTTGGTGTCCCCCAGACATTGCAGCTTCGTTAACAACCCCTGGCACAGTGGGATCCTGCTCCATGGCTCGGGTTCCTAGGTGCTGGGGTAATACAAATACTACGTAATCAAGGGAAATGAATGGTGCAGGGGGTTAGGAGGCGAACAGAACCTGGTGGTGCTGAAAGGGACGTGCTTAGAGAACCCTCCCTGCCCCCAGGCTGCGGAACCCAGGGGTGGCTGGCAGCAGCTGCATTTGTGAACCTTCTCAGCCCGGTTAGGTACAGCTATGGCTAGACCAGACCAGAGAGAGTCTAGCAACACAGTAAAAACAGGTAAAAGAGATTCAAATCTCTGACCTGCATTAAAACCTAGAAAAGTTAATCTGCAAACCAGCCGAATGGAAGGAGGCCATTACCCCCCTGAAAAGACATTCGTGCTTTAAAACCATCCTTTAGCAGCTCGCTTTCAAAGCCTAGGTTTTTTCTGAGAGAGTTAATGTAACCAAAGTCCCACGAGGAGATCAAATACAGGCAACAGCAGAATAGCAATGCTCATTTCCCAGCATCTTCTCCCATGTTCTGCCGGGCTTCTGCTCAACAGCGGGCACTTGCTGGGGATATCCTACCCTCCCCTCTCTGCCTTTGCAGCTACGGAAGGCCCTGCATGGGGAGTGGGATGCATAGAGCACTGCTCTGCGACAAGAGGAGGCTGTTAGAAAGGGCAGGTCAGAAAGAGAGGACTGGGAGAGGCAGGGCAAAGTCAGTGGATCTGCATTTACATGGATTCCCCAGGCAACACCCCTGGGGCAGGGAGTTATAGCCATTTTGGAAGCTGCTGTTCTCAGGAGTAGTTCCATAGGCGGGGTGGGGAAAATATTCCTGTTTCCCCAGGCTCTGCCTTGCAGGGAGTCTCCACCTCTTCAGGCTTCCCCCTGCCCCCACCAATATCAGCCATTATTTCTTTGGGTTTGTATCTCTTTTGTGGGAGATTTGAGCTCTGCGTGGAGAGCTCGTCCTTTCGAGTGGTTCCCACATGGATGTCTCGCCTGACACCCCAGAGGAGGCAAGAAGCAACATTCAGGATCTGAAGGCAGGGGATGAATGGCCAAGACCAACACGTCGCAGACCAACAGTATGTTAATCGACAGTATGGCAGATGAAAAAGTCACTGTGGCTGACAAAGAAGTACTCTGCCTCATCTGTCTAGTTTGGAACAGGCATTTATTTGTCACCACATTATTTCCATTGGACCCAGTGAAAAGTTTAGAACTGAGCTCGTGGAGAATGGAGAGTGTTACGAAGAGCAAGTTTTCTGCCTTCAAACGTTTGACACTTGTTTTGTCCAGACTCTCAGCCAAAAGATGGAAGAAAAGCTAAAAACTGAGCAGGAGAGGCCTGAAAGGTGATTGTGGTGGGCAACAACTCACTGGCGCGGCGCCTCCTGCTGGTTGTCTCAGGAATTAGCTTGTTTCCAGCTCCAGAGCGCCCTCTGCTGGCTGACGTCTCGCCTGCTGCTGGCCCCCGTGTCCCTCCCGGACGCTGGTGCCCTTTTCCCAGGGGTTCTGCCCACCACAGCAACCCACAATTTGGGTCTCTCCACCCAGGGGAACCCCCAATCCCCTATCCCCACCTCGCCTCAGTGGCTTCTGCCAGTCATCGTCTAGCCCCCGCTCCCTGGGGCAGACGGCAGTCTGTAAACCACTCATCATCAGCAAGGGGGGTTGGACCAGCTGCCTCTGCCTATATCTGGGCTGCCCCTCTGCAGCTCCAGTACCTTTTGTGGGCCCTTCTAGCCCTGCAGCTTGGGGGTTTGCTAGGCTGGATTTCCCCAGCTCCCTCTGCCCTTCCCCAGCACTGCTCCACCTCAGGTACCCCTCTCAGCTCCCAGGCAGCCAGGTCCTTCTCTCTCAACAAGCTAGAGAGAGACTGTCCTCCTGAGCTCCTGGCTCACAGCCCTTTTATAGGGCCAGCTGTGGCCTGATTGGGGCATGGGCCCAGCTGTGGCTGCTTCCGCCAATCAGCCTGGCTTTTCCCCCACTGCAGCCCTCTCCCAGGGCTGTTTTATGCCCTTCAGGGCAGGAGTGGGGTGACCACCCTGCTACAGTGATAGACATAAAATCTCAGAGAGGCAGGAGGACAAACAATGGCTAAGAGAGGCTCTCATGATGAAAAGCATTTGGAAGACACACACTAAAATAGCCTGGCCATGTCATAAGAAGAAATGAGAGGAGCAGCACGCTTGTGTAAGGATGGAGATGAAGGGACAGTCACGGAAATAAAGAGGATACCCGGGAAGAAGATAGAGAGATGAATTGGGAAACATTGTACACCTAACTGGGCACTCACATTTTGTCCTCGGACGGAAAAGTTTCTCAGTGATCACCCCAAGTAATCTGGCCCCTGGGATGTTTACAAAGATAACAATGATGAATTGATACCTCCCCAAATCTTAGTCAGCAGCCAACATGGCTATGTGTGTGTGAACCCATCTAAGGTCTGTTCTGGACAAAATGGAAGCTCAAATTTTGGAGCCCCCAAACCTGGACAATTTCACTCTCAAGGCCAGATTGATGTAAATCAGGCATAGCTTTCACCAGCTGAAGATCTGGCCCTCCATAACAAATGCAACAAGGATTTACTTTTACGTAACAATTCTGTTTTAATGAATTGCACTTCACCCCAAGAAGCATCTGAAATATTAATCCGCACAGATCAACAGTTACTGCATACGGACCAAAAAGGCCCAATGGTTAAAATTGAACAGCCATAGGCGACATTTAACATCCTTTCTTTCACTGACCCTTGGGCACCAGAATATGGCTAAGATTTTAAGTGGACTCCGCTTATGGCTTTCCTTTCGGGTGGAGAGCAATTCTTAGGGCTAGTGTACATTACCCGCCCGGATCGGCGGGTAGAAATCGATCTCTCGGGGATCGATTTATCGTGTCTCATCTAGATGGATAAATCGATCCCCGAATCGACGCACTTACTCCCACCTCGTCAGGAGGAGTAAGCACCATCAACGGGGGAGCCGCGGCGGTCGATTTGCTGCCGTCCTCACAGCGGGGTAAATCGAATAAGTTACGCCGAATTCAGCTACGCTATTCGTGTAGCTGAATTTGCATATCTTAAATCGACCCCCCTCCCCTTAGTGTAGACCTAGCCTTAGATGTGTTTACTCCAGGAGCCAGAGAACTCTGCATAGCGCCTACACGGACTTACCTTCTGCAGTGCCTTCTTCGAAATATAGATTTTGTGCATGACTTTTTAGTATCTGGTGCATAGATCCTTGGTAATGTGTTAATTCACCCTGAAATACTAATGGTATGACTTTGTGCGATAGCAAATCACCTGTCCCTACGGCACTGGCTCATCATTAGTATGACAGCAGCAATTGATACCATCTCACCTGACATCTGCTTCAGAAAGAGCCTTCAAAGATGCCTCCGTTGGTGTTCCTTGCTAGGATGGAACATCAGCTCTGACACCATGGGGAGGAAAGGAGAAGAGAAGGTTTGATGATTATGGGAAACACATGGCACTGGGTGGGAGAAATAAATCGCTTCAGATTCAGAGATACTTATTTTTAGCCTTGCTAATTTCTGGAGTGGGAAAAATTATTCTGTGTTATTATCCTTGTTGTTATTATTATTTTTAATAGAACAGCCCATTAGTTGTGTACACTGTGTACCAACTGCGTATTCCTGGATCCCTTTCAGCTCTGGTCTCTGAATAATTAATACCCACATAATGGATTTTCTCTCAATGTGCATGGTTTAAAGAGTAGGCAAGTTATCCCCTAGCCCTTCCATGGAGGCCCTGAATAAAGCCCTTAGAATAAAAGTTTGGGAGACAAGGGGCCTGCTGGGAATACTTTCTGCTTTTAGACTTGCAGTGTATTTGTTAGCGACTTTTGGATACCTCATAAAGTGGGGGGAGATCCCTTCCATTCCATGGCTGGAGGTCTTCGAGGGGCCCTTGGGGCTAGTTGGAGATCTTTGGGGGGGTCCCTGGACATGGCTGGAGGACTTTGAGTTGTCTTTGGTCTTGGGTGGAGATCTCTGATGGGTCCCCAGGCCAGTGTGGAAGTCTTTGGGGATGGGGATGTGTTATCTATTGAGGGTATGAAATCAGATTTTTGTTCTCATGGGAACCAGCAAGTACAGGCAGAGACCTTGTATTATCACAGTGTGCGAGCTGGATGTTGTCCCTGCCACACTGACTGAGCTAGAAAAGTGTTGTAACCCAACCGATGCCATTAAAGCGGTAGCAGCTTTCAGCTGAAAGATCTTGTCCTGGAGTGCCACCTATATGGGAGTGACTCTGGGGGGGATCTTTGGTACAAGAAGCTATTAGTTTCTGGTACCACCCTCGCAGATCCCTGACCTCCTAGTGCAAAGGCAAGCAAACAGACACAAATTACCACAATTACACTGATGTTCTGCCCATCCCTCCCACAACAATACAGAAATGCAGTGGCCATGCTGCAAACCGAGGCCTGATGGCTTCTTTGGGGGGCAGACCCCTCACCTATGCCCTCTGGCATGACAGAGCGGGTGAAAGAGGAACAGATAATGGCCTGTTTGGGAACAATTCTGTATATAGGTCACATTTCCTGCATTTCTCATCCCCCCTCGTTTATTACAGAAACATTCATTTGCATGGATCTTCATCTCCTATAGGTTCACCTGCTTCCACTTCTGATTCCCCACCTCGCCACCTTGGATGAAGGGTGCTGTGGTGACTAAGTAACTTATCTAATGCCATGCAGCAAGTCAGCGGCAGAGTTGGGCACAGAACCCAGGAGCCCCTAAAAGCCTAGAGCCCCCTTATTAGTCCCACTGAAGGGAACCAAAGCAGATCACACCAATTTTTTTACTACGTAACAGGAATCTTTATGGTGAGCCCCCAATTTTCTTGGAAGAAATAAATGCAAGCCGTAGGCGGTAGCTTACTCATGGAACAGATAATAATTCCTCCCTCCAGTAAGATACCTGCTGTGTTTTTTTACCACCTATTTATTGCTCTAACTTGAAATCAAACCTGGTGATTTAAAATCTTTTGTAGACCTCCTGAGTCCCACCCCAGTGCACTTTCCCAGCTGTTCTAACCTCGTCACTGTGACTAGCTCTGCCAGCTAACGCAGTGGGCACAGCACTGCCCTGGGTCGCTCAGGACCAGGAAGCTCTCTCTATAGCTGCAGCCTTTGGCTAAAAGTCAGATATAATAGGTCAGAATGTCCAGAATATTCGTTCTCTGGGAACTGTAAATATTGAAACAGTTGTGTCCATGTGGAGGCCAGAGTCACTGCAAGGGAACTGTATACTCTGCTCATCCAGGGCAGATGTATCAGAGAGAATCCCTGCCAACCTGGTACTGTGATCATGGGATGAGCCATATTTCAGTCTGTAACAGACAGCTGGTAGGAGTGGGAGACACTGCTCCTGAGATTCCTCTGAACCGAGCCTTGGTTCAGAGAGCAAAACCACAGTGAAACGGGTCCCACAGGTTTAAGCTTTGTCCATCCAATGCCTCTCTTGTCTCTGCTCTGCTCTGCACTTGATTTCCGTTCCTGCAGAGCTCTCCTCTTGGATCAATGCCTGCAAGCCAGCCAGCACACACACTGTAATTTCAATGGCCAAGCTCCATTATTTCCATGCTAGTCACTGGTTCTCGCAATGGGACGCCCATATAGATTTCTGGCATTAATGATTTTCTCTATTAGCTATAGCCAAGCGGCGACAATGGCTCGAGGTTCTCAGATACAGCTTCCCAGCTGGACAATTTCTATGCAGTGTGCTACTTTTGTTAATTGCTGTGCAGTTATGCTTCCTTAGGAGCCCAGACTTCTTTCTTTTTGTATTCAATGTCAATGCTTCACTTTGGTTTTGGTTTCCACTTGTACTATGGCCCTTTTTACATGCGTCTAGCATAAAGAAGGTAGAAATGGCCCTCAGCAAACATACCCTGTGTAAAGAGGGGCCCCAGCTAACCTAGAGCTGTGACCCAGGGAGATTAATTGAACTACTCATGATCACACAGGAAGTCTATGGCAGAGGCAGGAATGGAACCCAGATCTCCTGAATCCCATTCTAGTGCATTATCCACAAAACTATCCTTCTAAGAGAGTCACCTTCTTAGAATTATAACTGATCCCTCCGTTTTTGTCATTGTGGCTTATGAAAACGGTTTCCCCATCACAGCTGCCTTGCACTCTGTCAACAGTTATGAAATGTTCACCTGTCAGATCAAACCCATTTTCAGCTGATAGCAATGTTGGCCGAGCTGCAAGGAAAGGAATGAACTTAAGGCCACCTTTATTTCATCATTCTACCAGCTCACATACATTGCTTTTTCCTTTACCGTGAACAAAACGTTGCACCTAATGAACCAATTACTCCTAGATCAAGATTAGGAGGAGTCAGTTTTAAGCTGCGTCTCCACCCCCACCCTGGGAATTAATTAATTGAAGGGATTGCAGAAAGACCTGGGCAGGGGACTGGAGACACACACTCCTATCAGCAGCGCTATAATTGGGGCTAACTAAGGCAAGGCTGCTGGGCTGACAAAATCATAACTGAAGAAAGCATCAGTCAGACTCAGAGGCATGACTGTATCTCAGATTTGGATCTGTCTAAGGCCAATTCCGGGGTTAGTGTAACTTTATTAGGTTTACGTCTAGGGTTTCTGTTGATACAACTTCTGTAAATAAAGAAAGCACCCAAGACAGAAGGTTTGTCTTAAATGAGATTTTCTATGCAAAATGAGCACTGGGGACAGGTTAATTACAGCAGCTGCAGAAATTGACTCATTCTGGGTCTGTCAAGCAGGCTATTCAAACGGGGTCAGAAATGTGAGAACAGAAGTGACTCCAAACCCACTGAAATGTGTCCCGGCTGGAGGAGAGGCAGGCTGATTTGTGTGCCGCTACATTCCTGGGGAGGAGGGGATACAGGCCGGCCCAGGATTCCCCCCTGCAGCAGTGATGTCCTGCGTGGGTGCAGGGGGACCGGCTGAGGGGCGGGGGGAGGAGCGGGCGGGAGAGAGAGAGAAGGGGGCTGCCAGGGCTACAGCAGGGACGCTGCCACACGGCCCCTCCCACTGCGCTGCCACCTGCCGTGAGGGCTCCGCTCCAGTCGGCGGGGAGGGAAGGAAGAGGACTGCCCTGCAGGGCGCTCTGGTTCTCTGCACTGCTGCCCCCTACAGGGCGGCCGGAGCAGAACAAACAAAACAAAACAAAACAAAAGCGGCCGTGCTGCCCTAGGATTGGGCAGAATGCCGCCTTGAACAATCTGCCGCCCCAAGCACCAGCTTGCTCAGCTGGTGCCTGGAGCCGGCCCTGCGACAGGTGTTTGTCCAACCAGTTCTTAAAAACCTCCACTGATGGGGACACCACAACCTCCCTTGGAAGCTTATTTCATAGCTTAACTCCCCATAGAGTTAGAAAGTTTTTCCTATTATCGAACCTAAATCTCCCTTGCTGCAGATTAAGCCCATTACTTCTTGTCCTCCCTTCAGTGGGCCTGGAGAACGATTGATCACTGTTCTTTTTGTAACAGCCCTTAACATATTTGAAAACGTATAAATAAATATTAATAATAATTAATAATATTAATCATGGAGAGACTTTTCTGCCTCATGGACTCTGTCCCCTTAGTTTCTGAAAGTCAAATTTACCAGCTAAGACACAAGATAGGAAGGCATAAACCCAGGAGCCAGCTGAGGGAACTTTGGTCTTCCATCCATACACAGAGCCCTCACTGCTATACTAGTTGATTGAAGTGAGGCAGCCAACATGCATATGATCCCCATGAATAGCTCGTCTGGTCTGGCAGTGAGCTACAGACTGTCTGCAGAGTCAAGAGTGACTGATGCGTTTTGGCTGGGACTAAAACATTGTTGCAGTCAAAATATTTTATACCCCATTTAGAATGACATAGATGCAAGAAGCAGCCCGGGCTACAGGCTCTGAGATGATGAAAAGCAGCAGGCAGTTGCAGGGAAATGGAAAAATAAATACCTCACGACTTTCGCTCCGCTGATTCCGACCCATCCGCCTCAGAAAAAGAATGACTGTGATGTATTAACATGGATTTTTTATTAACTTAGATCTCTGATCTAGAGAGAGAAGTAATTGTTTAATCTGGGTCTTGGTAGAAAGACGTGGAAGAGGCAACAGAGATCTGAATATGGGATTGCTGGTGAGTCCAATATTGAACCAAGAGCCCCATAGTAAATCTCTATTTTTACTGATCCTAATTTACCTCTCAACGCTTTTCTTCCATTCTTTGAAATAAAATCCCAAAATAGTGCTTAAAATATCACTTGGGAGCAAAAATGAACAGGTGTGCTAAAAACCTAGCAACAGAAATACAAGCAGCCTGCGGTGAAGCCCCCAGGAAGAAGGAATGAGGCGCTCGCAATCTTTAGAGCTAAATTTTAGGAACACAAATTAGCAATGCGCACGCCTGGACAAATAGGATGGAGGGGACATAGCGCTAAGACAATACATGGGAGCAAAGGTCCAAGCTGGCCGTGCCTCATGATCATCATCAGAGCTGCGTGATGAGTGGAAAGATATTTCCATTCATGTTTGTTGAAATATGAAAGCAGATTTTGATTCCACTCTCTTGCTGCCCTGTCTTATGTGCATTCCAGGAACCGCCACAGCCTTGAGCTTAGTCACCAATAATATTCAAAGAAAGCCATTTTTTAAGTATTTCTTTTTAGTGGATGTTAGACATCCAGGAAAGAATCCCAGCACAGAATGAGACAAAGGAGAAAGAAGCTTGCGCATGCGTCTTCCAAGCGATACCAGCATTGCCAATTTTGCTTTAGTTCTTAACAGTGTAGGCCTGTGACACACAGCTGTCCAATTCTGATTCCATCCACTAGAGTGCAGTAGAGTGGGCACAAAGTTAGCCCGTTCAGCATTAACATCTCTATTATAACAACAGCTCTATCTTTTGGGTGAAGAAACTGCCAAAGCGCTTGTATGCCTTGGCCAAGGCAATACAGTGCACTAGTGGGAGAGCTGGCATTAGAACTCCAGCATTCCTGCCAGTTCCACCCACACATTTCTTTCCCTAGACAACACCAACTGTCCATGCAGCAGTGTTTCATTGGGACCCCTGTGAAAACAGATGCACCAAATCCCTGCTGTAGAGCAAAGGTCACAGGATGTGCCTTGGCAACAACCAAAGGATGGGATGGGACCATCAGCGACCCTGAAATTTGGGGATCAGCCCAGATTTTCATAGGTCTGCCCAGCATCCTGCAAAGTGAGCATGTGGGACGAAGAAGGAGTCCTGACTCCCAGTGCAGTGCAAAAATATTGGCTACTGTCTACACTGGCCTTTCCTGCCCTAAAGCTCCCCATTGCTGCTACCACTGAGAGTACTAGTGCAGATCAGATGCAGATGGCTACGGGCATTTGAACTACTCTCTAAACCGGGTTAGATAGCACTGGTTAAAATGCTGGCGTCGGACTACACGGGGGCTCCTGCTGGCAGAGTTGCATGGGTGGTAGCAAAAATGGGAAATATTCTAGGCAAAATCCCCAATGTAGACAAAGCCTTGTCAACGTTACACGCTGCTGCTGTTGTGATGATGTTGTGTTGTGATGTGACCATTACGGTGTGCTGGAAAGGAGTGCGTTGGTAGGATGCCCAAGACTAGCATTCCAAGGTGGAGCCTTCATGTTATCAGATGACCTGCTTGTTAAAGAGGACCGAGTTACTCCTCTCTCTCCATCTGTAGCACACACCAGCTTTGAGTGACGTGGATCAAATCTCCCCTCCTCCCACACCTTGGGCATTTGGACAATGTTCTCGCTAGACTCTGCACATGTAATTAGCTCGCTGAACCAAGCAAGACACGCTAGTTTAGTTTGTGTGCATGCATTTGGATTCAGAAGCCCCAGTATCCCTCACTTCAATGCAGAAAGGCACTCTCCAGCCAAGCAGCTGGTCTTCACCATTATAGGAGAGAAAAATCAATGCAGGAGGAGCCCTGGGGAGCAGGCAGGATGAATTCAATCCACAGTCCTTGCAGATCAACCTCTCCCTTGGAATATACAACATGCCCTGCAGCGGCAGCCTTCTATAATTTAGAAATCAGTTAAAAGGGAGGAATTGAGATGCTAGGCAGGTTTGCCCAGGGAGGTGCAACCGAATGATTCCTGGCCAAGCTAAAGCACGGCTGATGCTGCAGCTGGGCATGTGCTGGTAGTGTAAAGGATGTGAAAAACAGGTACTAGTGAAACAGAACTCCTTTTGAGTTAATATTTCCCAGCCTGGGATATGAATGAGTCACTCTCAGCAGCAGAATGCAAAGCTTTATAGAACTAGAGTCGAGCTGGAAGGGAGAGGGGTGAATGTTTCTGCAAATAGCCTCTCAATTTCAAGCGTAAAATTCAATTAAACCACGTTTCTGACTTTCCTGAGTTCCCTTCCGAGTGCGACTCACTCCGTGCAGTCAGCCGAAGGCCTCTGCATCCCATAACCCCCCAAAATAGCAATTGAGTAGCACTTTAAAGTGATGCCTAACTTGAAATTTGCATGGATGGTTCAGTAAATTACACAGGGCACAGCAGGAATCATGAAGTGCATATCTGATTGGTCTAATTCGCAGCAGTTGCATTCTGCCGACCAGAATGAACAACCTCGGCAAATCATCTGGAATATCAATAACTGGAGAATTTCACTAACTGTTTGCAGGCAATTCATGAACTGGAAAAAAAGGGGAATTCTTTAAATACCTTATTGGCTGCACATGTCAGACACCCAGATCAGGGGGCTGCCACAGACTGCAGCATTTTATTAAAGCTTTTGCCAAAATCCGGCAAACCCACGCAGGTTGCAAAATCTGCCCCACTGAAGTGCCTTCCAGAGGCACCTCCCTGAGCTGGAACCTCACCTGGCTGCGGCCCAGAGCTCTGACCTCTTTACAAAGCTCAATCCCTTAAAGCAGGGGTAGGGAACCTATGGCACGCATGCCAAAGGCGGCACGCAAGCTGATTTTCAGTGGCATTCACACTGCCCGGGTCCTGGCCACCAGTCTGGGGGGCTCTACATTTTAATTTAATTTAAAATGAAGCTTCTTAAACATTTTAAAAACCTTATTTACTTTACATACAACACTAGTTTAGTTATATATTATAGATTTATAGAAAGAGACCTTCTAAAAACATTAGAATGTATGACTGGCACGCGAAACCTTAAATTCGAGTGAATAAATGAAGACTCGGCACACCACTTCTGGAAGGTTGCTGACCCCTGCCTTAAAGGGACAAGACACTGGAGCGGGCAGCCCTGATGTTTCAGCCCGTTCTATGTAAAAACAAAACATTTGACACCAAACCAATAGGCACCATTTACACTAACACGTTCTAACTTTTGAATGATCCACATACGATTTACTCCGCTCACTCTCTCTGGAGCTCACAGTGAATGACGGTGGCAATTTACACGCAAGTGAAGGCCAGCCCTCAATTAGCAGGGGCTGTGTGCACAGAAGGGTAGGAGTACATTCGAATGGCAGAACTCTGCATGAAACTCAAGCAGCAAGACATAGTGCCGGTCAGGCGTGGGGTGCAATGGGAGAGCTTGCACAGACCTGCCCACACTACTCCATGCTCTAGCTCTCTCCCTCAATTGCCATATTCATGCAAAATTAACCCCAGGCGGTGAGCCCTAGGCAAATGCACTAGCCAGAGCAGACCAGCTAAAAGCCCATGCGCTCCAGTTTAGGCCCCCAGCCCTTAGGGCGGGTTTGTTAATCAGGAGAAGATAGAAAGGCTCAAGATAGAGGATCAATCAAGATGGGAGGATCAATCATGGAGAATGATTGATCACTGTCCTTTTTGTAACAGCCCTTAACATATTTGAAGACATATAAATAAATATTAGTACAAAACACGCAGGAACTGGGCCCTTCCCTGCTTTCAGAACCCTGCCTGGCTATTAAGGGGAGCTCCCTTCCTAGCCCAATGCTACCCCTGGGTCGCTAGTGTCTAGCCCCCGCTTTGACACAGGAAGTTTCATGATTAGGAACAAGCACGTGACCTGGCACTCTAGACCCCTGTTTTAAAGGGCCCCAGAGTGTAACCGACACACAGGGGCACATGCCCCAAGGCTCGGTGGCTGTTCCACACAACTAACAGCTCTGAGTAGCAGACACTAGCCACCCTCTGCAGTGGGAAATGGACAAAACAAGCCACATTTTACAGAAACCTCTACACTCACCGGGGGGGGGCACCATGGAACCAGTACAGAGCAGAAGAGCTTCGTCTGAACACACGCTGCCAAAGCCCAGAGCAGGCATGTGGCAGCGCATTCCCCGGTGCTTTCCCTGGGAGGCTTGCATGAGACAGACTTGGGGGCTGCCAGCCAGTCAGCGATTCAGCTCAAATGTTCAAAATCCTGTTTTTCCTCTTAAAACAAAAGGCAGACGCTCTTTCAAGGGCTTGCCTCAGTCACTAACCAGCAGCAAAACCGGGCAGAGATCCCTGGTCTCCGGCCTTCTGGGCGTTTCAGTTCGAATTGTGGGTGTGAAGCCTCCCTGGGAATAGCCTGACTGCGTAGCCACACAGGGAGCAGACTGGCAGGAGCTTCAACTTCTATTAGATCCCCTCCGCCCCTGACTACGCAGCTAAATGAACTATGGACGTGGGAACCCTAAAGCAAGAGCCCTGTGTCTGGTTCCCCTGGCTTTTCCCTCAGCATCTGGCACAGCTGCTGCCTTCTGCTCTGTTCTCGCTCTGCTGTCATTCCAGGCCTCCCGGCGTGCTAGGGGCCAGCTATTGGATTTTTCTCCCGGTAACGTATGAGTTGCTCACGCTGCCAGCTGACGCCAGGGGCTCCTCCAGAGACGGGACCCGCAGGAGACAGAACCGAATCCTCCCGTGGAGTTTTCATGTGAAAACCCAAGCACATCACAGACTCCACACGAGAGGCTGGTCATTAAAAACCTCCGCTTTCTTTGCAAAGCTTTCACCGTGTTTGTAACCCAGAGCGTTGAGCACAAGGGAATGGTGCCCCCTCGACAGCCCTGGAGACTGGAGTCCCTTATTTGTCCACAGACCCAATACAGCACGGGCCATGCCAGCTCCCTGCACACACTGCGTCCTGCCAGTCTGCCTGGATCCTGACCTCGCGGGGTTATGGCTAAGTGCTCATTCAGTCCTGATTGCCAAGGCTGTTTAGACAAAACTGCTGTGGGAAGGATGTTGTGCTGCCTACTCACGGCTTTAGTAAACGCTATGGGCTGTCCTGCTGCTGGCGCCCTGCAAGAGAGAGTGCAGGGACCCTTCCACCTTCTTTTCGCCCTGGAGTGAGCCACAGAGGGCCTGGGGAACAGAGTTATTGCTCTCTGTAGATGCTGCTGCCACAAGTGGCTGTGTGTGTGTGTGTACACTGTGGCAATGCGCACACCCCTATCTTTGTCTCTCTCATCTAGCTCCAGTGCTCAGGCCCTAGGGGCCTGCTCTGGGGTCCCTATTCTGTGGACAATTTAGTATAACTGCCAAGTGAGCGGAGTGAATTCACTGGTCTCCATTTTAAACAACACTGTCCCCAGTGCTCACCATGGGGATTAATCACCTGCCAGCAGGGCCGTCTTTAGGACCTGCAGGGCCCGATTCCATGGTCTGGGTCTTGGGCGGCACTTCGGAGTCGGGGAGTCTGCTCCGCGTCTTCCGCGGCACTGAAGGACCCCCCCGCCGCCGAAATGCCACCGAAGACTCCGGAGCGGCCCCCCACCCCTCTCCGCCGCCGAAATGCTGCTGGAGTGGACCGCCGCCGGGTGAGCCTACAGCGCGGGGCCCTCTTAGGCGTGGGCGCAGGACCCTCTTACCCGCGGGGCCCGATTCCGGGGAATCGGGGGAATCGGCCTAAAGCCGGCCCTGCCTGCCAGTGCCCCGTTCTGTTTGGAAAGTCACCTGCGTTTTGCTCTCTCTCATGTGACTGACCTTTGCCCAGGTGTGTTGTTAAGAGTTCCCTCTCTGCCCAATACCATATACGCCACTGAATATGTCTGCCAAGTGGAAGAGCGTGAGGCAGGCAGGACATGGTGGCCATTTCACACATGTATCCAGCTTTGTGCCCTACTCCAGCCGAATGCAAGGAGTTCCTCTAAGTGGAAGGTGGACAATGTTCTCACCCGAGTCAGGAAGATCCATGCCCACCTCAGTCCCTCTTACCCTGCCCATCGTGTTACCTAAAAACCAATTCCCCTGACAGCAGTCCAGGCAACCAGGGGTGACATGGTGGAATTCCACATTCCACTCTGGCAACTACTCACTGCCATCCAAGTTTTCCACCCTCCTGGCTCCACCCAGGCTCAGAAATTGAGCAACCTGCAATCTGCACTGGCAGAAAAGCCACCAATAAGATCTACCAATAAGATCTATGTGTGACTTCCCAAGGCCCTTCAACAGGCTTATTCACCAACCAGGTTATCCAGCAATGAGCTGCAACCTGATCTTCCAGTAGGACAAAGTTCTTCAGTGGTGTCTTTTGGGCTGTGGACGGCAGCCCTATCTCTATGTCAGGAGGAAGGATCCATCGCCTTTAAGACAGCTGCAGCAGTGGTCGTACTGCCAGACAAGTCAGAGTGCTACCAGCCCCAGAGAAACAAGCTGTACACTCCAGGGCCCTTTGCTCTTGATGCTGACTTGTGCCCGTGGGCAGCCACGCTGGATGGCTATGAAAATCCCTGCATCGCTTGCACTGGTGGGGACATGTTGTGCATAGAGCATACAAGCTGATAAAGTGCAGCCAGATGGGAAGCGCCACCGTTGGGCAGCCAACAATCCTCCTCCTCGACTTCCACCATGGAAGCAGGAACATTCCGATCCCATTAGATGGCATCAAAAGCCAGTAGGACGCACAGTGAAGCCAGGAAATGTGCTGGAAGGGACTGGGGCCCTGCCAGTGTGAAAGCTGCCTTCTTAGGGAGGCTAGACATGTATAATATGAGAAACACCAGTAGGTGCCTGCCTGTCAGAGCTGGTGCAAATGAATAGTGACACCTGTCTTGACAAATAAGTGAGCTCACTAGACTACGGAAATTAATGCCATCATGCTCCCTGAAAGACGGAGGGAGAGAAGCCACGGTTACAGCTACCCGCTTTGGGCTGCCTATAGAAATATCCTCTGTCAGCCCTCGTCACCTGCACTGCTGTTTGCAATAAGCTTTTTGACAAGATCCAGCCAAAAGGCTGCCACTCAAGGAGCACTTAGCAGCTAGCTGCATTTCTAGTTAACATATAACCTGTGAGATCACGCAGCAGCAGGCTCTCAGACAGGGAAAACCCCAGGGGGAGGAGGGGTGGCAGCTCTGAAGGCAGCGCTGCCCGCCAGCAGCAAATTTCTCCGCTCTCCTGCTGGCAGGCAGTGTTGCCTTCAGCTGACCCCCGAGCAGCAGCTGCCACTCTCCACTCTGCTTTGCAGCCAGGACAATTGCCCAGTTTTGGTGAAAAAGTAGGGACAGAGCTGAAAAGGGGACTGTCCCAGCCAAACCTGGACATATAGTCACCCTAAGTGTGAGATACACGTTGGGTCAGCCCACTAAATCAAATACAGGCTTGGAATTGGTCAACAGGAGCAGACACAAGTCTCCACTATCCAATGGAGCTTCGGGTTACAAAAAGATGACGACATGGGGGCAGAGCCAAGCAGAGAAGAGGGGAGCTTTGCTAGGGGTGAGCTGATGAAGGGAAAAAGAATGTAAAACCTCTGCTTAAGATGAGCTGTCACTTGCTGAGTCACAGCAGGGACCCAGCAGCAAGTTAACAGGCCTAGATGTAAAAATAGAAGAAAGTCAATTGACTTTGAAAAAATCCAGTAAGTGCCCATGTTGATCCTTCCCTACAGGAGAAGTTCTACCTATAAATGTTTGGAACCACTTCACAGTCAAATGGCTGGAGCTCTGTGTTGAAACGTCTTCCCTAGAAGAGACACCGGAAGTCTTATCCCACTAACATCGAGTTCTTAGAGGGAAGAGAAAAGCGGCTGGATAGCATGGAGGACAATGCAGAGGAACAGGCAGACTGGCCATTAAACTGCAGTCAAAAAATCAAGTGGGCAGATATGTGCAGGTGGTTGAAGATTAGATCTGTGCAAAAATATCTGGATTCTGGGAGTCCTTGCCAGCCAGGGGAGCTCTCTAAGCTTAATGCTTTACTGGGACAAATGACACCCTCGCTGTGAGAACTGAATGGGAAAGATGATGCCACGCATGTGATTAAAAACCACAAAACTGGTTGCACTATCATAGCAACAGTCTAGTGGACAAAGAACTCTGGCTGATGATTGGAAATAGGAACCTAGGGCCGGAATCTCATTTTCAGTGCCTTCAAATGGGTGTGACTGTAATTAATATCCATTTTAAGGCCCCTTTATGCTGTCAGGGCAGTGTGAAGGGGGCTTAGTTGTGTTATGACCTGGGTTAAACCTTGTTACGGATTGAGTTAAAACCACCTTGAAACTGATGTATGAACAATACCCTTCGTTTAAGATTGCTGCAAGAGAGAAAGTTAAGGAGGCCCACTTAAAACAAGGTCTAATAGAGCCTGCCCAGAAACTAACACCACATGGGCAGAAGGTTCCATTGGGTATTGCTCTGACCTGGTGACGGTGGGTTTAAAAAGTCTAGCTGGGGTGAGGAGCAGACAAGAAACTAAGAGAGCCTCAGAGCCAGCAAGAAAGCCAAGCAGCAGCCTGTAAGCATGGCGTGACCCTGGGAAAAGCCTAGAGACTGGTTCTGGGGATGGTTGAAAGAAACTCGGGCTGTACACCAAGAAGGAGAAGCAGGACATGGTACACTTCTTGTAAATAAACAAGCTCGCATCAAAGAAAATACCAGACTCCACCACAAAGTTCTACTCCCCACTGGAATATCCCCAAACTTTGACTAGTCGCTTGGGTCAAATGGGGTAACCATTGTTATGTTCACAGTATCCACATAGAGAGGTTAGACAAAGGCATAAAATACTCTTTCTGGAAGGCTGCAACGTATCACTACTTTATTTCTTAGCATCCAGAACCCTAACACACAAGAACCAAAACCAGAGAGAGACAAAGCAGGCTGCTCCCTAAGGCATTAAGGCACAACTCACCCCACTTTGCTTTAGGCTGGCTCTTTGCAGACTGACTGCTGTGAAAACCCAGATTGCACACTTTTCTACAGAGCCCCGTAGCCTGCAAGCACCAGTAAACCCCTGACATTTAAAGTGATAGCTTGTCATTTTAACACAATTTTCAATAGACAACATAAGTGTAAATGAGAATCAGGCCCCTAATGTTTGAAGGGAACAGAGCCCTAATTTTTCCTGAGTTCAGCTTGGTTTTGAGTTTCACAGCAAAGAACTGAAGGAAGTTGAGAGAGCACTACAAGGAGAAAATAAAGAAGGTGCATTCTTGGTTTGGAATACAGCATCAAAGCAAAAGCTGTGGACTACATCCTTGAGGGGGTCTGAGAGCGTAAATCGACACAGAGGCACAAAGCGTACAGGACATACTGGTGAATCTGACCCAGAAATGAATGCAGTCACTGTCCCAAAGAACATACAAGCTAATATTAAAATGGGTTATAAGTGAGAAATATTGACCTCGCCAGAGGGAGGCAATGTGGCCTAGTGGATAGCGCACCATTCTGGAACTCAGGCAACCTGGGTTCTATACCTGGCTCTGCTGCTGGCTAACCTTGGGCAAATCACATTGCCTTTCTGTACCTCAGTTTCCCCATCCCTAAAAGGGGCTAACAATACTGATCTGCTTTGAGAGCTACTGATAAAGAGTGCTATATAAGAGCTCCAGTCAAGGAGTGTGCGTAAAACACTTCTTCCTAGGTTGAGTTCTACAGAGAATCCATTAACTCCTGGCACTCCAGTTACCGAGTCAGGTAGCAAACAATACATTTAACCCCATGCCAGACAGCTCTTTACTTTACTTTATTTTGTAGCTGTGAAGACGGCAGTCTCCAAACTGGCTGGGAAAGCTGATATTCTGTTGTCCCAAGGCACTGAAGCTACCTGTGATGGGACTTTGCTGTCTAGATGTGCATCAGGCTTTTTTTTCTAATAGCAAACAGAAGGGAGGTGACCCAGTCCAATGAAGTCTATGGATGTGCACTGGAATGAACTACTTATACCTAATGTAAAGAAACCGCTCAGTGCTACAGAACTAACACTCTATTCCCAGGACCACAGGCTGGGAACAGATTGCTTTATTCAAGTGCATCACAAATAAACAGTGGGTGGGGTGGGGAGAACCCCCACTGACAGACACACTGCATAGCTACATTCCTTGATATTTGTCCTGGTGGTGGCCATCTTCTCTCTTAATTGTTCATGGCAGCAGCACAGCTGGGAAGTGACCTCTTCTCTAGAAGCTTTAGGTCCATCATCAGATCCTCCTGTAGTAGGAAGAAGGCCTGAAACATAAGCCCTTGTATCAGAGGCCTGGTATGAAGCCTGAGGCCTGGGCTAAAGTAGTGGTCAAAACTTTGCTAATATAAAGCAACATCAGGCTGTGAGCAAGAGGCAGGCCCCGCTCACAGAATCTGGCAAGAACAGGGCTGATATTAGAAACACAGATTCCTAAGAGGTGTTAGGCACAGAGCACTCACACAAACACATTCCAGAAGAGTGGTACTAGAACACCTAGATACCAGCATATTCCCTAAAGAGAACAGGAACACGCTAACCCGTCCTAAAGATACTGTCAGGATGACAGTGTGATGGATAGAGATGTACAAAGTGATGGGTGGTAACCGGCTATGTCAAAGGGTGTCAACTAACTACGTCAGAGGGGCAGTACATAACTTGTTTGTATTGATGTATAAAATGGAGTCTCAGAGGCAGTGTCTCTGTCTGGCCGAGGGGAGAATGGAAAGTCCCGCCATTCACTGAGCCGGTCCATTGTCACGGGCATACATGTGTTAGTGTACCTGTAACCATTGAGCCAGGGCATTAACACCGTGTCTCGTCAGCAATTAACCTGACCAATTTCCTTCACTATGAACCGAGTCTTGGGCAGTGTGATCGAAGCCTGCTGTACCAGCTATCTGGCCAGAGCCAGTACAGTACACAGAAAGAACACACGCATGCAGCCAAACATCTATAAACATCTGACCACACCTCCCAGTACCTCCAGGCAGGGCAGGTATTTTGCTCAGGCACTGGGAGAGTCTCCCCAGTAGAATTTTCCAGGAAGGGGGATCCCTGTACATCTCATACCTCCTCTCCTGAGCCTTCTATACCCCAGTAAACCAGCTTCCATCCAGGCTTGAAATTACCGGAGGTTACTCAGTGATGGAAGAGTGAGTTTATCAGAGTACCTTTTGGTCGAGTTGTGGACTGCAGAGCTGCCCTGTGCATTGATCTGCTCCTGAATGTCTGTGTCGTCCCAAATCTTTCATCTTCTGACACTTGAATGCACAAGTTCAGAGCTGTAACCTTTAAAATCTTAGCATTCTGTCAGTCAGAAAGGGGACTGCTGCTCATCTGGGGGAAAAGGGAATGCAGTGTCTCAGTGGCATTTTCATTTGGCTTTAGATGATTAAAAAAATAGGATAAAGAGTACTGAATAAAACCAGGTGTGCTTTCTCTTCTGTGATGTTCCTGGGAAGAGAGACACTGATGTCACCAACACAGTGCATGCTGGGAAGGTCAGCAAAAGCAGGGCATTGGGGCTGGGTGGAGAGTAGTAGTCCTTTTATAACTTGAAAAAAATTAAATAATTTTGCTGTAGCTCCTGAATTCCTTCAAATTAGGGGGCGGAAAAAGTAAAAGCACCATCATGTGAATGAGTTATAACTGGGCTGTACAAAGGCTGTACATTCAGAGATCTTTCTTTTCCATGGTTCCATGATTGAGTATAGAACTGCTCAAAAATGAAATGTTCTTTTCTCAGGAAATTTTGACATTTCAAAATTACTCACTGTTCCCAATCGTGACAAAAAGTTGAAATAGTGTTAAAAAAAAACAAAAAACATTCTGAAAAGTTCTGAATCAGTTATGTTTCAATGGCAAAATGTTGACATTTTAAATCAAAATGAAACATTCTGGCACATCCAAATGAAATGTTTGTTTTCGACAGACATTTCATCAGACCGGAAAGTAAAAAAAATAAGTCATTGAACTCACCCTATAGAAAAATGTGGTTTCGTGGAAATTGAAATTTTCTATGGGAAAAATGGTATTTTTTAGTCAAACACTTTCGACCATCTCTAACACAGCAGCTTTGGTGAACGCTGATCTCAGTTTTTGAGGACATATTCCAGCTCATGGTTAACCCTGCTGGGGCTGTGAGCTGTGCAATAGTGGACGTGACAATAGCGCAGTACCAGACATGCACATCCCTCTCCAAAGATGAAGTTACAACACCTGCCAGGCTCCCCCTGAGATAAGGAATCTTCTAGGGGAAATCTCCCACTCAGAATAGAGAGATGAGATATACAGAGATCCCCCTTCCTGGGAAATTATATCATAAGTACAGTGGGAGCTTTCAATAGACACAAAATATGTATTGGATGCCTTCTCTAGACTCCAGAGATAAACCTCAGGGGACTGTTCCTTCTCTGCTGAGAGTGGGGATATGATACAGCATCTAAGAGGGCCTCTTTCCTTTTTCCCTACGAAGAAAGGGATAAGATTTCAGGGAGACTCATTGAAGGCAATAGCAAAACTCCCATTGACCAGGATTTGGTCCAATGTCCTTTGGCTTCTATAGGCCACTTTATTGAAAGAATGTATTGAAAATCCCCAGAAAAAGGAGCCCAAAGGGCAAAGGCCTTCGAGTGGATGGACTGAGCTGCTTCTCAAAATAAACTTCCTCGCATACCCCAGGCAACTGAAAACTTCTCCCCTACTGTCCTCCAGGCATTTATTATCTGCCCAGAGATGAACCGAGAGAGTGAGACATTCTGCCGCGCGGTAAGAGAACAGCAAATACAGGGTGAATTCCACCCATGGTCAGAGTGCCTCTAAATAGCTGTCACATAAAGCAACTGGGCTCCAGGACAGCTGGGCATTATTGTTGTTAGAATATTCTCTTCACGTGCAGCTGAGCCCTTGGTTAATTTATCCGAGCAACATGAGACAGTTCTGAGGTGTCAGCACAATCCAGTACGCTCATTGTCAGAGAAGAGACAAAGCAACACAGGAGAGAATCTGGCAGGATAAAATAGATGCAGCTGGGGAGTCTTCATCATCAGAATAATCATTAGACTAGTGAGGGACAGTAGAAAATAGCTCAGTGGTGTAGACCAACCCATACGGTACAATACACAAGCAGCTGGGGGTGGCAACCCAGTGTAAGAAAACAATTGCTTTGTCCAGCTTGTCCATTTTTTTCCTGAGGCCCAGTTTGATCAATCACATTTCCAGCTACCACAGGATGCATATGAAAGCTGGTTTGGGTAAAAGTGGGGCTGTCTTAGTGCCAAGATTGGGTCTGACCTGGGGCATTTATCATTTCAGTTGGAAATCCCATGAGGCTTGGTGATGTTGCACGTTTCCAAATCCAAACCAGGAGACGCTCGGGGGGGTTTGACTGAGTTGCTCTTCAATTTATTTTTTCCCATTCGACCCTGAAACTCCAAGCACAAGATGGGGCTGTAACCCCACATCAAGCCATACCAGATCCCTGCCGCCAAACCTGCTGAGTTGCACTCAACTCTATGTGCAGCACAGATTCAAGCCTTTAAGGAGGCCTGGCTGGGTTTGGTAAATTGCCGGTGAGCATCTAGACATCTGGGGGATTATCTGAACTGAGCCATTCTGGGCATTCACTCACCACTGATAAGAAAAATACAGCTGGGAATTTTCACCCAACTGAGAGAAGCCCTCCCATTCCTGGTCCTCACTGTCTCTCTGTACACTCGCCTCTCACTCTTTTCTCCTACCTACCACGGGCTCCAGCTGTTAATCCACCAGGGCAACGGGTTGTTGCCGTCACTTCTGATGCCACTGAACAACAGGAAGCACTAAATCAGCACAGTGACAGGGAGGCAGACTCATGGCAGGGCCAGGAGAGCAGGGACAAGCTCAGGGCAGCCCACAACGCACTGGAGAAACATTTCATCTTCCAAGAAGTTCACACAAAAGAGCCTTGAAAAGTCAGAGACCGTCTGTCCAGCCTCTACTGCTTGCATCCAGGCTCTTTAATGTATTTGGAGCGGCTTCTTGTCAGTTTCCCTTTAAACTCCCTTTATACAGAGAAAGCGGAGGCGAAGAAGAGATGGGTTCATGCCAAATTAATACCTGTTTCTGGTTTTCGAATGGCTCAAAGATTGGGCCCCGGTTTTCATTCATTATAAGGTTAAGGGTCTCCTCTCTCTCTTTTCTCAGCAGCCTCTGATGAGCATAAGTGTGAGAAACAGCCAGACTTTTTCTTTTTTAATTAGAGTTCATGCATTCAAATTCCCCTCATTTAGGTCTCCTTCTGCTTCCCAATGCTCAGTCCAGTCTGAAGTTCTAGGAGCTCCAGGTGATTGTCGCACCCAGAGGCAATGAAGCCAGGATTGCTTAACCGATGGCAGTGCCATTCCTAATTCAGCGATGCAGCTCAGCACCGAATTACAGTGGGAATGGAGATATTACATCCCACCATTCACGGCCGTTGTCGGGCATCAGCCACTCAAGCTCATTGAGCCTAAGTACTGCTGATTTGCATGAATGCTCTCGGAGGGGATTTACTTTCCAGAATAGACTGTGCAAAAATGTACAGTAAAGGCCACTGAGAGGGACGTCTAGAGACAAAGAAGCAATCAGATTTGCAGGGAGATTTATAATGACAGCAAGCAAAATCCTGCGGGGGGAGGGGACAAAGAGACTGCAGCAGAGCAAGCCGGCTTCCAGACCCACTCGGAACAGAAGCAATCGTGGCCAGCAGGAATATTTTCTGTAAATCACAAGGAAGAGTTCTAATCCTACCGTTCTGTTATGCTTTTCCTATACAGCTCTAGGGGTGATGTAATAATAGTATAGACCTTGGAGGGTTTCAGACCAGGCTGTACTAACACCTGTCAGGGATGGTCTGGGGTTACTTGGTCCTGCCTCAGCATGGGAGATAGACTAAATGACTTCTCGAGGTCCCCTCCAGCCCTACGTTTCTATGATTCTATAAGAACCCTCTCTAGGACACTGAGGGCACCTCTACACTGTGATAAAAGATCCATGGCATGGCCGTGACTGGCCCAGGTCAGCTGACTTGGGTCCACGGGGCTCAGGCTGCGGGCCTATAACATTACAGTGTAGATGGGCCGACTCAGCCTAGAGCCCAGGCTCCGAGACCCCATGAGGCGAGAGGGTCTCAGAACCCAGGCTCCAGACCGAGTCCGACCATCTACATTGCAATTTCATAGCCCCGCAGCCTGAGGCCCGAGCCGGCTCACCCAGGCCCTGAATCTCAGGGGTGCAGGTTTATTATCGCAGTGTAGACATACCCTAACCGGCTTCTCGTCCCCTCTTTCCCAATCTGGGAGGAGCAGTCCTGACTCGATACCTTCAACAGTTTCCCAGATTAGCACGGTGCACCCTGTGACCCTCTGTTTTCAACCGATGTTGTGGGAGGGATTGTTTCAAGGCAGCATCCTTGAAGATTTAAAATAACCCCCCATAACAGAACTCTGTTCAGCTGCAGGGAAGCTTGAGTTCTTTGTCCGGCCAAAGAGTGATGTGATCCCAGCTGAATGGACATGATGGTAAAAGTGAGCAGAATAATGTACATGGGTGGCAGTGGCCAAGGAGCACTCAATAGCACCCCTAGTGGCGCAGCTCTTCAGTGACACAGAGACCACGACACGCTTTAAAACTCCACTTTTTTACTTTCATACAAAGTTGAAAGCTTTGAATTTTGCACTTATGAGAATGAGACATTAACGGCGCCGGGTCAGGACACTCCGTGTACGCAGGCACCATGTGACTTCCCACACACAGCTGTGTCCCTGCCCCTCAATCCTGACCTGATACGCCCCTCACTATTCCAATCCTGGGCCACCTTTTACTGCCAGAGACCTGGGCTCGATCTTGGTTTAAATCACAATGGACAGTAATTGGTTGATCTCAACTTAATGAGAGCTGATGCTTTTTTTATGCTTACACCTAAATCCTCATGCATAATGGGGCTTGATCTGCAAACTCTCTTTAGTAGAGAACCAGGACTGGCACAGCTACCTGGTGCTGCAGGTCAGGACTGAGGAGCGTTGGCACACCTGTATAATGAGTAAGAACTGGAATAACAGTGGGAGCATGCAGCGGAGGGGTGATGCCCATTAACCAAGCAGAGTGTGTATCCCAGACTAGAGCAGCAGAGAATTCTGCAGGTCAGGACGGGGGTGCATTGTCATAGCTGGTGAGGGGAGCTCAGACATACCCTATCTGTACTATAGTAACCCGGATCGCTAGCCATTGTGATTGGCTGCTCACTTTCAGCAGCACTAAAATTCATTGATCTATAAAAGCAAAGGGGAAAATGCCTGTTTTGAGGGGACTGAAATTGCTTCTGACATTTCAGTTAGGTCTGCATGTCTTCGTTCTTCTCCTACTGTCAGCCTGACATGTGACAGTGGGATCCTGTCATCTCTTCTATCAAGAGCCTCTTCACTCCTTTCGAATGAGCCATTTCACTTTCTACGGTATTTCACCAGAATAAGATAGTGAGAACCAAACAGCTGCCCTGAAGATTTGAAACTGATGGCATGTCAGAATTAGCCAGCATGCCCAAAGCTTCCAGCCACATTCAAGGGTTTCAAGTATCAGAGGGGTAGCCGTGTTATGCTCCCAATAATTCTGTTAGTCTTAAAGGTGCCACAGGACCCTCTATTGCATTCAAGGGTTTGTTTTTCATGGATGTATAAAATCCGTGTGTGTGAGTGAAGTTGCTTGTTTAGCTCCTGGAGACACTGATCTTTTAATGGATCACTCATTAGAAGCTTACATATAAAAGCAAAAAACAAACAACTACAGACACATTTGAGGTTGTGGTTCATGCGGAAGGCGATAAGGTTAAGGATATACAGACATGGCTCAAGAAAGCTAAATTGTCATCTAAGCTCTATAAAGCAATTTAGCACCTGGGCTTTCAATACAGAATGGGATGGCTGCCAGTCAATGAGCTAGCAAAATCCACTCCAACACCCCAGACCAGTGCTTAATTTGTGCCAGGGCCGAGCCCGGCACCTTGGGGCTTGGCAGTTCATAGCCCCGGCACCTCTGGGCTTGCTGCATCAGTTATTAATGTAAAAAGCATTGCTTGAGCCCGGCACCTCTTTCATTGAAAATTAAGCACTGCCCCAGATCGGGACACGTTTCAAGATAGACTGATTCCACATGGGTTATCATCTCTGCTGTTCTGCACACAAAGGTCTTGGGAAAACTCTGAAGGGGAGGTCAGAGCTGTCTTCAGCAACCAACAGAAGCCAAGTATGTCAAAGTTGTGTGCAGTTTCCACAGCAAAACAGAAAAGGACTCAACATGGGAGGGTTTTAGCATCTCCATAGAAAACCGGAAAAGGCCCTGTTTCGCCTTACATCTTAACTCAAAAATGGGCAGTTCTTAGTGAAAAGTGACTCATTTGGGCCAAAAAACGTGACATTTTCCCTAGAAAATGTGTGATTTTTCAAACAAAATAAGGCCCATTTTTTAAACAAAGTGGATTTTGCATCAAAATGATGAAAATTTGTATTTTCCCATGGTTTGGTCTCGGTATACTTAATCCTACCTCAGCATGGGGTGGGGAGGGGACAGAGGTGGGGGCCTGGGCTAGATGGCCTCTTGAGGGCCCATCCCAGGGCCGGCTCCAGGCACCAACCCAGCAAGCAGGTGCTTGGGGCGGCATGTCAGGCTCTTCGGTGGCAATTCGGAGGTGGGTCCCTCGGTCCCTCTCAGAGGGAAGGACCTGCCGCCGAATTGCTGCTGAAGAAAAAAGCGGCACAGTGGAGCTGCCGCCGATTGCGGCTTCTTCTTTTTTTTTCCGCCGCTTGGGGCGGCAAAAACCCTGGAGCCGGCCCTGGCCCGTCCAGCCCTACATTTCTATTATTTCTATGATTCCAGTGGGAAAAAATTAAATGGAAAGCACATTTTTGCTTAGAATGAAATGGCAACATTTTTGGATAAAGTTTTTGCTGAAAAATGGCCCTAACTTTGCAGAGGGAAAGGCACTGATACAATAACCTGGCACATTAATCTGAAAGGTCAGAACACCACAATGGTCACGGGAAATGTGCGTCCTTGTTCCTCGGGGCACACAAAACCAGTGTCCATTAGTGAAAATCTGGCTGTAAACCCATGCAGAGTAGAAGTGAAACGTCACCACTCTGACCTGGTCACACTTGACATCCGCTTTATGGAGGTGTATAGGACCGCACAAGGTGCATGGCGTTGGAGAATCCGGCCCAGAATGCTTTGCTGTAGCAAGTACCAACTGGCTAACTGCTGGTGCTAGTGGAATCTGGGCGCTCAAACCCATAGGGCACTGAGCACTCTGGAACTGATCCAGCAGAGCACTTAAGCACATGCTTAACTTTAAGCAAGTGAGTACCCCATTGAAGTCTCCCTCTAGGCTGCCTGTGCAGGCAAACTAGCTCCATTTGCTCCTGCCTCTGTTCCCTTCTTTGAAGCCCCTTCGGGTCAAGTCGTGCAGGGTGGATGGAAAGCACCAGGCTTGCTGCCGTGGCAGAAGACTTTCCAGAAGCTCTGAAGGTGACGGAACGAGTCAAGTCAGCTCGAATCCCCACAGCAGAAGCCACCTTTCCTGTCTCATTCTGCAGAATGCATGGAGCTGGGAGGGAGTGCCTGTCAGGGAAATGCAATGACATGCAGGGACAGGAATAAATAAAACTCACCCACAACGGTGCCTGGACAGCTGCATGCTTTGACTTTCTCTTCTTTCCACTGCTTTATCCCTTTCTCATTTTTCTTTTCTTCCATTTCCCTCTTTCATTGTCTCCCAGTTATTGATTTATTCCACACACACACAAACACTCCCCCTCTGGAGATAAAATCCTGGCCCCCATTAAAAGTCAGTAGGAACTTTGCCGTCATTTTCAGTAGAGCCAGCAGTGCCTCTTAGTTCTCTCCCTTACTTTAACAAGGTAAGTCTGCCATCTTTGTCCTATTTGTCTTTTCGATAGATTTGCCCGGCATTTCTTCCCCTCCCCAGCCCAATTCTCTCAGTCCTCTATGATCCGCTGGGTTCTTCTCTCTCACTGTACTGCTGTCCTCTATATTCCATTATCTCTGTCCCTCTTGCACTCACCTGTCCTTTTGCCCAGAAGTGACTCAAGACAGGCAATTGTCTAGGCTTCCGGGGGCTCTATCACTCATGATGGAGCTCTCCTATGCCAGCAAGCTGGCAGGTGAGAAGCTCCCGGCCCTCACTCCAAAGCATGGGCTGCAGGGGTTGGTTCTGGCCCATCATGAAAGGGACTTGTTTAGTCTCATGGTCCAAACTGAGGCCTTGTCTCCATGAGAAAGTTGTACCAGTACAATTCACATCAATGTAATTAAGCTAAACCAATTGTGGGCGTCCCCACTGCAGTGCACGCACCTGTTTCAGCTTCGTCGCTTGGGAAACACTTTGTGTAGCACAAGCGCTGCAGAAAGATAAGCCCCTTGCTCTCTGGGTGTGCAGGTGTAAAGAGCCGCTGCTGGAGCGATGAACATGTAAGTAGCATTGGTGATGAAAAGAGAGTGAGCTGGAAGAGGAATGCTTAGAGACGCTGGAAACCATTGCCAGCTGGTGCATGGGTCGCATTGTCAAAAGGGCTTCACGCCATCTGATCAGGTGAGATACTGCGAACCCTTTTGCCATTGATTCCAATAGCCCGCATAAAAATAACAGGCTATCACCAGGCTGATAGGGGAAATTTACCGCATGCTTTGAACATCCAGAGCGCTGAGCTGATTGTGCTATAAATGTCAGCCAGCCCCTGGTACTCAGACATGGCCCTAAGTGAAAAATGGCCAACACAGCTGACAGAAAGGCCATTTGCAAAAGGTTGCGGGACATGCAATCACATAGTAACTCAAGGGCTATGAATGCAGCTTGGCAAAGGCTGGATAACGCAGGCCAGCTGAGCATCATTGGTCACATCTATGCCGCAATCGGAAGTGTGACTGCAGCATGTGTAGAGGTACTTGAGCTAGTTTTGATCTAGCTAGCTTGAATCACAATAGCAGTGAAGCTGCAGCTACCCAGGCGGCAGCACACGCTAGTCACTTGAGTCACACCCAGGGCCCGAGCCCTACCCAGGGCCGCCCAGAGGGGGGTGCAAGTGGGGCAATTTGCCCTGGGCCCCGCGAGCCCTGGCCGAGAATCCCTTTCCTCACCCGGCGGCGGTCCGGGTCTTCGGCGGCATTTCGGCGGCGGGTCCTTCAGTGTTGCCGAAGACGCGGAGCGAGTGAAGGAGCCGCCGCCGCCGCAGACTCGGAGCGCCACCCGGTGAGTACAAGCGCCACAGCGGGTGGTGCCTTTTTTTATGTCTGCTCCCCTGCTTTGCCCCAGGCCCCCTGAATCCTCTGGGTGGCTCTGGCCTTACCTTGGCTTGTACAGAGCAGGTGTCACCGTGGCTGCACTGCTATTGGTACCCAAGCTAGACTATGTCTATATGTGCTGAAGTCACACCTCTGACTGCAGTGTAGACATACCTTTAAACGAAGGAGCCTAAAGATGCCTTTCATTTAGATTTACCAATAGAGCTGCTCAGGGTCCCAGTTCAGCAAGGTGTTGAGCACTCACAACTCAACAGCCTCCTGCAGGGAGTGACTATATGTTCCCTAACACAGGGGTTCCCCAGTAAAACTGCATTCTCCAAGCAAACTCTTAGTAAATCTTTAACTCCACATGACTCGGGTAATCTAAATAAAAGCTATATAAATGTAATATTTTGATCTGTGTACGGTGGACAGAGTATACAAAAAATATTTAAAAAAAACCCTAGCTGCAATATGTCGAGTTTAATTCTCATGAGTACAAGGGTGCGTTTCGCTAGCAACGTACAACACGGTCTGCCATTTACAACGGTAAAAAACAGCAAGCAGTATTTCAATCTGAAAATGGATCCATATATTTTTCAAAAACGAGTAGGGTAGACCAGTGGAGAAGATAATGAAAGTCCCAGACCATCTAAAGCTACACTAAATGAGTCAGCCAAAAAAAAGTAAAGGAAGTGATAAGAAAATGTGACGACGCATACTTGAAGTTTGCATTCACTTTCAGGACTGCCCGGGGGGGGGGAGACAAGTGGGGCAATTTGCCCCAGACCCTGGGCCCCGCAGAGGCCCCCACGAGAATATGGTATTCTATAGTATTGTAACTTTTTTATGTAAGGGCCCCCTGAAATTGCTTTGCCCCAGGCCCCCTGAATCCTCTGGGCGGCCCTGTTCACTTTTATCACATCTGATGAGTACCCATTGCCTCAGTGTGTTTAATATAAATATTATTTCATATTTTTATTTACAATATTTGATTATTTTCTAATTAGTAGAGAGTTGGGTTGAGTCTTTACTTACACAGAGCAGAAATTTAGATTTTATACTAAAAAAATTTGAAAACACAATATAATGTTCAAAGTTGGACAACTATTTTGTTTTAAAACAAACACCACCACAATGTGGTTTTTAACATCTTTGTTAACATTGTTGTGTTGCTTATTGTTCAGTTTTAAACAAAATTGTGTTTTCCCTGTTTGAACACCACATTTTGCTCTCAACCTTGTTTTTTTAAGTGTACTTTTACTAATACTGTTTGGTTTCATAGATCTTGAAGCATTTCTTTGAGTGCATATTGCTAGGGATTTCTATCCTTACAATGGATTACATTCAAATGAAAAGGAATCCTGGGCATTGTTTATTTACTGTGTTATAGTTTAAATGTATGTAATACAATTAATCATTTCCCTCCAGAAGTGTTAATAGTGGGCCACAGTGCCTACCGCAGCTGCACAGGTAGACCTTGGGAACCGCGGCCCTAACACACTTCGAGAACATCTACACTGCAGCGGAAACCCCGCAGCACTGAACTCAGAGTCCGAGTCAATTGACTCAGGCTCGCAGAGCTCGGGCTTCGGGGCTAATAACTGCAGTGTAGATGTTCAGGATCGGGCTGGAGCCAGGGGTCTGAAACCTTGCCGCAGGTCTTTTATTGAATTGTAGACATACCCTAAGAGAAGGGTGGGCAGGGAAGCCACCAGTGGGAGGAACAAAGACAAATCAGATACTGCAGTGATGAAAATCAGCACAAAACCATAATAGAAAAAGAGGGAGCAGTCCAGCGGCAGCAGGAACTGGCGCCTCTAGTGGAAAAAGTCCAACGCTGCAGTCAAAATATTTTCCATTCCCAGCTGACCGGGACAGATAACAAGGACTCAGGGCTGATGGGAAAAGTCATTTGCATACGCTGTTAATTTTTGTACTTAATGAGCTTGTTTATTTATGCGGGTGTTTGTATTTTCTGGCACTGGTGGTTTGAAAAACTGTTTGTCCAAGAGGCAAGATTCTCCACACTCCCTATGAAACAGCTGCGGCTCTGACCCCATTTGCAAACCCTGCAAAAGTGAGTCTCTTCAACCACTTGGCATCAAAAGGCAGCAGCACATTTACAAGGCTACTTCCTCATCCTTTGGGAACCTGCTGTTCTTGCACATTAGAGTTTTGAAAGGCATCGGCAGCATCTGTAGCAATTGTGCAACAAAACATGTTCTAAAATAAAATAAAAGGGAAGTTTATTTCCACGCCATTTAGGCTCAGTACCTGCAGTTCTTTTCCCTCCCTGAGCGGTGATCAGTGATACCCAGTGACCTGACAGCCTCTTAAAGCAAATATTATTTATTTAGGACCAAAGCATTTCAGAGAAAAATTCCTTAAAACAATAAACAGACTATACACATGTCGAGCTTGCCAAGTGTCTTCTATGTAGGGATCCTGCTAGGTCTAAGATTCCCACAAGCTTCCCCCAAGACCACTAGCAGGGTATAATTTTGCATAATCTGTCCCGTTAACTGACAAACCGGTTCATGGAGTGAACCTATTCAGTCTTTTGATCACCCTCTACACAGGAATCAAGTCAGGTTTTAACTGTTTATAGCCTGTTGTTCTCAAGGCTCCCAGCCTTGGCAAAGCAGCTATGAACCTTCAAACTGGAGCCTGGAAGTAGCATCTTCACCCTAATAGCTCTGCCATTGGCTAGTAATTGGCACCCCATGTGCTTGCTGGGAGGCTGCCTATCTAGAAACATTGTGTTGTTTTCCTGTTGGTTTTTCCAGCATTAAGTTAGACCAATACACTCACACAGGGAAGTCCAATAACACAATATATCTATGCCGGGACTGTCTCACTGACCAGCTCACATACATTAGCCACCAAATTATTGCAGATCAGTAAGCGTAAAAATAAAATTAGGAAGGCCAAAAAAGAATATGAAGAATAGTTAGCCAAAGACTCAAAAAGTAATAGCAATTTTTTTTAAGTACATCAGAAGCAGAAAGCCTGCTAAACAACCAGTGGGGCCACTGGACGATCAAGATGCTAAAGGATGATAAGGCCATTGCGGAGAAACTAAATGAATTCTTTGCATCGCTCTTCATGGCTGAGGATGTGAGGGAAATTCCCAAATCTGAGCCATTCTTTTTAGGTGACAAATCTGAGGAACTCTCGCAGATTGGGGTGTCATTAGAGGAGGTTTTGGAACACATTGATAAACTAAGCAGTAATAAGTCACCAGGACCAGATGGTATTCACCCAGGAGTTCTGAAGGAACTCAAATGTGAAATTGCAGAACTACTAACTGTTGTATGTAATCTATCATTTAAATCAGCTTCTGCACCAAATAACTGGAGGATAGCTAATGTGACTCCAATTTTTAAAAAGGGCTCCAGCGGTGATCCCGGCAATTACAGGCCGGTAAGCCTGACTTCAGAACTCGGCAAACTGGTTGAAACTATAGTAAAGAACAAAATTGTCAGACACATAGATGAACATCATTTGTTGGGGAAGAGTCAACATGGATTTTGTAAAGGGAAATCATGCCTCACCAATTTACTAGAATTCTTTGAGGGGGTCAACAAGCATGTGGACAAGGGGAATCCAGTGGATATAGTGTACCTAGATTTTCAGAAAGCCTTTGACAAGGTCCCTCACCAAGGGTTCTTAAGCAAAGTATGCTGTCATGGGATAAGAGGGACGGTCCTCTCGTGGATCAGTAACTGGTTAAAAGATAGGAAACAAAGGGTAGAAATAAATGGTCAGTTTTCAAAATAAAGAGCGGTAAATAGTGGTGTCCCCCAGGGCTCTGTACTGGGGCCAGTCCTATTCAACATATTCATAAATGATTTGGAAAAAGGGGTGAACAGTGAAGTGACAAAATTTGCAGATGATACAAAACTACTCAAGATAGTAAAGTCCCAAGCAGACTGCAAAGAGCTACAAAAGTATTTCACAAAACCGGGTGACTGGGCAACAAAATGGCAGATGAAATTCAATGCTGATAAATGCAAAATCCAATGATGCACATTGGAAAACATAATCCCAATTATACATATAAAATGATGGGATCTAAATTAGCTGTTACCACTCAAGAAAGAGATCTTGGAGTCATTGTGGATAGTTTCTGTGAAAACATCCTCTCAATGTGCACTGGCAGTCAGAAAAGTGAACAAAATATTGGGAATCATTAAGAAAGGGAAAGATAATAAGATAGAAAATATCATATTGCCTCTATATAAATCCATGGTACGCCCACATCTTGAATAGAGCATGCAGATGTGGTCACCCCATCTCAAAAAAGATATATTGGAAAGGGAAAAGGTTAAGAAAAGGGGAACAAAAATGATTAGGAGTATGGAACGGCTTCCATATGAGGCGAGATTAATAAGACTGTGGGACTTTTCAGCTTGGAACAGAGACGACTAAGGAGGGATATGATAGAGGTCTATAAAATCATGACTGGTGTGGAGAAAGTAAATAAGGAAGTGTTATTTACTCCTTCTCATAACACAAGAACTAGGGGTCACCCAATGAAATTAATAGGCAGCAGGTTTAAAACAAACAAAAGGAAGTATTCCTTCACACACCACACAGTCAACCTGTGGAACTCCTTCCCAGAGGATGTTGTGAAGGCCAGGACTATAACAGCGTTCAAAGAAGAACTAGATAAATTAATGGCTATTAGCCAGGATGGACAGGGATGGTGTCTCTAGCCTCTGTTTGCCGGAAGCTGGGAATGGACAACAGGGGATGGATCACTTGATGATTACCTGTTCTGTTCATTCCCTCTGGGGCACCTGGCATTGGCCACTGTCGGCAGACAGGATACTGGGCTAGATGAACCTTTGGTCTGACCCAGTATGGCCATTCTTATGTTCCTATCCTAGACTGCTACATAGCAGATCCCTGCCCACCACATCTGGAAGCTGAGACCCAGACAATTTGAACCTTTCCATCCTTTATTTGCTAAGAAGGACCCTCAGGAATCAGGCTTTCACAGGGAAGGGGGAGTTCCCAGGAGGAATGGCTTTGCTGGCCATTCTGTCTCCCTCCATTGGCAAGATGGGGTGACCAGAACTGAACTCAGCACTCAAGGTCTGAGCAGACCCAGGATTTATATAGTAACATAATGTTATTTTCTGTCTTCTTAGCTATACCTTTCTTAATTGTTCCTACCCTTCTGTTAGCTTTCTTTACTGCCACTGGACACCGACCAAATGTTTTCAGAGAACTATCCAAAATGACTCCAATATCTCTTTCTTGAGTGGTAACAGCTAATTTAGACCCCATCATTTTATATGTATAGATTATGTTTTCCAATGTGCATTACTTTGCATTTATCAACATTGAATTTCATCTGCCATTTTGTTGCCCAGTCAGTCACCCAGTTTTGTGAGATTCCTTTGTAACCCTTCGCAGTCTGCTTTGGAACTAACTAGCTTGAGTAATTTAGAATCGTTTGCAAACTTTGCCACCTCACTGTTTACAACTTTTTTCCAGATCATTATGAATATGTTGAACAGCACTCATCCCAGGACAGATCCCCCAGAGACCCTTCTATTTACCGATCTCCACTGTGAAAACTGACCATTTATTCCTACCCTCTGTTTCCTATCTTTTAACCAGCTTTCCCTCTAAGCCCATAAGTGCCTACTTTACTTAAGAGCCTTCAGTGAGGGACCTTGTCAAAGGCTTTCTGAAAGTCCAAGTACACTGTATCCACTGGATCACTTTTGTCCACTGGGAATAAGGACAACCCAGGGAATAACAGACCAGTGAGTTTAACTTCAGTACCCAGAAAGATAATGGAGCAAATAATTAAGCAATCAATTTGCAAACACCTAGTAGATAATAAGGTAATAAGTAACAGTCAGCACAGATTTGTCAAGAACAAATCATGTCAAACTAACCTAATAGCTTTCTTTGACAGGGTAACAAGTCTTGTGGATGGGGGGGAAGCGGTAGATGTGGTATATCTTGACTTTAGTAAGGTTTTTGATACTGTCTTGCATGACTTTCTCATAAACGACTAGGAAAATATAACCTAGATGGAGCTACTATAAGGTGGGTGCATAACTGGTTGGAAACCCATTTTTGGAGAGTAGTTATCAGTGGTTCACAGTCAACCCGGAAGGGCATATCGAGTGGAGTCCACTGGGATTGGTTCTGGATCTGGTTCTGGTCAATATCTTCATCAATGATTTAGGTAATGGCACAGAGAGTATAGTTTACTGACGATATCAAGATGGGAGGTGTTGCAAGTACTTTGGAGGATAAGATTATAATTCAAAATGATCTGGAGAAATGGTTTGAAATAAATAGGATGAAATTCAATAAGGACAAATGCAAAGTACTCCACTTAGGAAGGAACAATCAGTTGCACACATATAAAATGGGAAATGACTACCTAGGAAGGAGAACTGCAGAAAGGGATCTGGGGTCATAGAGGATCACGAGCTAAATATGAGTCAACAATGTGACACTGGTGCAAAAAAAGCAAATATCTTTCTGGGATGTATTAGTGTTGTGAGCAAGACATAGGAAGTAATTCTGCCGCTCTACTCCACATTGATATGGCCTAAACTGGAGTATTGTATCCAGTTCTGGTTACCACATTTCAGGAAAGATGTGGACAAATTGGAGAAAGTCCAGAGAAGAGCAACAAAAATGATTAATGGTCTAGAAAACATGACCTATGGGGAAAGATTGAAAAAATTGGTTTTGTTTAGTTTAGAGAAGACTAAACAAGGAGGAGGAGAAAAATTGTTCTTCTTAACCTCTGAGGACAGGACAAGAAGCAATGGGCTTAAATTGCAGCAAGGGCAGTTTAGGTTGGACATTAGAAAAAACTTCCTAACTGTCAGGGTAGTTAAGCACTGTAATAAATTGCCTAGGAATTTTGTGGAATCTCTGTCATTGGAGATATTTTAGAGCAGGTTAGACAATCACCTGTCAGGGATGGTCTAGATAAGACTTAGTCCTGCTTTGAGTGCAGGGGACTGGACTAGATAACCTCTCGAGGTCCCTTCCAGTCCTACAATTCTATCTGTCTCTTCAAGTGCTGCCACACATCCTGTCCTGACTCTCCTTGTATCTCTCATGATTCACAACTGCTTTTCAACAGCTCCGGCAGAAACCTTTCTCGCTGGGCAAGGAACAAAAGCTGAGAGCTCACTTTGCCCTCCATTTTGAGAAAGAGTCTCGGAAATGGCAACAGCTCCCACGGAATCATGGGAGTTTCCACTGGAAATGATGGGGGAACTGACTTCTTCTCCCACAATTCCCTTGGGCAATAAGACAGCCTTTTAAAAATCTCACACAACATAGTGACCTGGAGGGCAATGAGAATGCAACCCTAGAATAGCCCAGCAGTGGGCCCGTGGTGCAAAGCTGCAACTACAACCGCAGGGCTAGGATGGCCTCACTTTCAGTGGGCCTTTCCCATCCATTCCTTCAGCAGCCGTCATCTGGTCATAGTCTAGGCAGTCATCTAGCATAGACACAGTCCCAGTTTGGCCACAAGGCAGCTCATTTATGTACAGATAATGATCCTGGGCTTGCTGAGGATGTCTTGGATCATTCTTTGTTACCTGACTGTGAATAACTGGCATATTTGATGGTGAACAGATTATTTGACAACAGTTAAGCTACCGGTGTGCTAAGAGGCTGTCTGTCATGCTGACCAATATTGTCTTCTTGTTTCTTTGTGCTTCCCCTGTCTGTATCCACCTATTGTCTCTTGTCTTATACTTAGATTGTAAGATCTTTGTGGCAGGGTCTCTCTTTTTGTTCTGTATTTGTACATCACCTAGCACAAAGGGGTCCTGGGGTCATGATTTAAACTGTGTGTAAGCCATGCCTGCTTGGGGTGGTGCTCTGTCCCCCTCTGGTGGTGGCTAGGCCAACTAGAAATTGATGATTCTGCTGGCACATGAGCTAAGCCAGTGGTTCTCAACCTTTTGGGGCTCAGGACCCATTTGCAAATGGTTATAGCCTGTCGTGACCCAGTAAGTAACTGGGGGTGGAGGCCCTGGGGTGGTTTCGGTCAGATCCTGTCCTCTGGGGGGGATTGGGTCCTGCCTGGCACTCACCCCACAGTGGTGGCTCCTGCAGCTCCGGTGCTGTGGGGCTGGCTGGGCTTGGCTCTGCGCTGTGGGCGTTGCAAGCTCCGGTGTTGCAGCACCACTCAGGGTTAGCCCCACCCCCCTGACTAGACCAAATTTGTGAGAGTGGAGTTGTGACCTGACTTATGGGGTGGCAGTGCCACTCACTCAAACTTGGCCTACCTAGACTTCCGTTATCATGATGGCTGGGCTAAACCACAGTGGCACTGGGACCCCAGAGGCTGCAGTGTCTGGAGCAGGGAGGCGAGCCCAGCCAGTCGCCTGGGATAGGAGCTGCCACATGACAGCTGACAATCCACCCAGGGGTGCCAATGTCACATATGCATCTAACGTAATCCTTAAGGATGTGCCTATGTTGCTTTAGTGGATTCCTATGAGAAGGCTCCAGCTTGGTTTTTACTGTGAGTGGTTTGTAAGGATGAGAATTTTAGATCACTTCCCCATTACAATTTACATGCAGGGAACTTTATGTAAAGGATAGATAATTGGGCTGGAAGGGGAGAAGTGAGACATCATCTCCACGTGTGCTGGAAAGCATGTATTAAATGGCATTCTCCACACTATTCGCAGCAGTCAAACAATGACCTTTGCACGCCCAGCGTAGCTGGATTCCCTTCGCCCTGTGAACAGAGTAATTGAATTCTCCCTGATCCTTCCAGGCACTGAAAAGGTCCCATTGTGGGATAGAGAGGTCGGCGGAAAAAGAAGCTTGAGCAGCATATCTTTGACTTGTTAATAAAAATGTAAATGTGTCTGTGTGGGTTGGGGAGCCCCTGTCTGCGGATCTAGGAGAGCAGCTTGCTCTAACATTCTTAATGAGACAGCTGACTCCACTGTGTATGAGTGGCACATTAGCCATACTAAGAGGCAGCCAGGGGAGGCAAGGGCTGCTGTCATCTCTGTAAAGTCAAAGTCACTAGTTTCATTTAAAGAGAGACGGGAGGAGGAAGCAGCGGGGCTGGAACAATTTTCATACTGGGGGTGCTGAGACCATTAAACTGAACTGTAAACTCTGGATATAATGGAAATCTCTTCAAGCCAGGGGGTGCAGGAGCACCCCTAATTCCAGCACCTATGGGAAGAAGGTTCGCCTTGACACTTTTGCCAACTTCTTTGTCATCTCTAGATATCTGGTGTTTTTCTTAAATCCTGAGTTCTGGGAATCATGTGATTAGATGAGAACTTCGGCCCAAGTTGCTTGGTTGAAAGAAACAAAGCAAGGAGCTGTGACTGATTGCACCCTTCACACAAATGCATGTGGTTGAAATGAGACTCGGACATGCGTGTGTGTTCTCTTCTCCACATGGGGTCAGATTAATGCAGGCCTCTAACCAGCGTGCAGATCCCAAGTCCACTGCGTCTTTCCCTTGGGTTCCATGGGCTTCAGATCAGGCCCACTAGACTGAACCTATAGTCAGTCCACACAAGCCCATCTGACATACAGTCAGTCCACACAAGCCCATCAGCCCAGGAGAGGGCAGTGATACAGGATAGGATATTACAGCAGGCTTATTTTTCCAAGTGACTATTCATTCCCAGTGTATGAGGACTAGACTAACAAAGCAGAGCTGTTTAATTTAGCTTGATTGACCCCGGAAGCCATGTGGTCCCAGGCAAAGTGAGATCGGCATCCTTCTGCATATCAGCGGCAGATGCCGCATACGTACATCTGTTGCATAAATAAGGCATCAATAACAGGCTTTTCCCTGAAGGGTTTCACTCTCTTAAACCAAGAGGGTGATGTAAGTGGCTTGCATATGAAAGCCAAAACCGGAGATCAGTCCTGCCAGCCAGCTCTAAACTCAGTCTCGTCCCAGCTAATCTCCAACATTAATGATTCTAAAGAGAATCCCTAGCACCAATCTGAGACCAGCTCACAGTCAGCTTTGAAATCCAAGTCAGGTCTGGAAGGAATGCCCAAGGCAAAGGGATAGTCACGATGCAGATTCTGGTTCTGGGAGCTATAAAGAACCCAACAGTGATAGATGGGAGGGTAGATGGACAGAAAAAACAGGCTGGCTATTTGTTTAATGGGAAAGAGTTCTTTAGGATTTATGCATTTTTTAAACAGAATGTGTAGTTAACAGCATTGCACATATGCATCCCAGGGCAGACGACGGCCAACGCCTGCCCACTCTCTTTGGGAGCAGCAGAGGACCCTCACCCAGTAGAACTTGTGCAGTTCTGCTGTGGAAGGGGGCACGGTACAGGAGCTTGGAACCCCTGTGGGATACGTGCACCCCCACAGGCTACCGATCTCAGCTCCATGAGAACTCTCTGCAGACCAGAGGGCAGGTGGAAAAGCAGCAGAGAGCAGAGCTGGTGCATCCACTGGCTGATCTCCCGCCTTACAAGGGATTACAAGTGTCAAGGCGAACCAGCCCTGAGGACTACTGCCATCCTGAGGCTGCAGTCTCTCTGCCCATGGAGTCCTTGGAGGCTCCCTGTTGACATGGCCAACGAGGACACTCATCCTAATGTTGGGCTTTAGTATCCTGGAATCTGAAGCAAGCCAGCTGGCTCATGTCCCACAAGCGGCCATCCATGGTGATGTCCTGCCTTTGTAGTGCCTTGATCTGGAGTCAAACCAGTCGGGTTGGAGGTGAAATGATGTCACCTAATAAGCTTTGTAACCATAGATCACAGGATCAGCTGTTCATTGCTAATTATCAAGGGCCAGGAGATTCTTCCTGCTGCATAGTAGGGAGGGAAGCAAACCATGGGAAGAATGGTTGAGAAGCTCCCTGCACCAACAGCATGTATCCTCTGCCCTGGGGGGTCCATACAAGCCTTTCTGCCCAGCCGCTCACTGCTGGGACTTGCTGGGTCAGAGCAGAGCATAAGCTCTTTCTAAGACACTTTATCCAGAATGCCACTGGGAAAGATGGGGGAAGCTCCTGGTGACATTAACCTTTCCTTTATCCCTCCCACCCTTTCATGGCATGGAAGGGCAGGGCCCTAACCATCAGTGCAGGAGGTATGGAGCGGGAACCTGATTTATCTGCAGATCCTTGGGGGATAAAGGTCATGCCCTCTGCCCTTTCCACTTGACTCTGAGGGGAACATTCATGAGAACCACCTGGAGGTTTTGCAATATTTTCCCAGCCCTGGGCTGTTCCACGGGAAGAGAAGCATTTAGGCCAGAAGTACTGTAGAGCAGAGAGTCAGCTAAAAATTTATTAAAGAATAGACTTTGGTTGCATCTCATCTCTCCTAATATCTGTGAGTGAAATTCACCCCCAAGCAGAGGGCAAAAGGCCCAGGCACCACTGAAGTGATGCATAAACCTCATGCGGGGCCTTCTGCTGAGGAGTGAATCTCCCCCTGCATCAATACAGCATTTATACACACAGCCTCAGTGTAAAGCGTTCTAGGTGCGGGGGAAACAGACTCTTTAGCCGAGTCTTCCTTCTGACTATTACGATCCCATGGTTTTCTTCCATGTGGTGCAGCCTACGGCAAAGCAAAAATGACTTGGAAAGGAGAGGACAAATGGCATTTACCTACAGGATCAGATGACAAAAAAACAACCACCACCAAACAGGAAGAGAGACAAAAATGTCAAGAGAGTAGGGTGAAGTCTCCAAGTGCATTGGCTGGGTTAGGGCATCTCTTGCACCAGCAAGGACAAAGCAGGAAGAGTGAGCACAGGAAGCTCCCAGCAAACAGCATTTTCAAGGCTGAGACCCATTTGCGAGCTTAGCTGGCACATTAACTCGTGCTCAAGTCCTCTAGGGCTAGCGCTGTTTAAATGTACAGTTACTCAGAACAAGAGAGGAACCAGGGACTGCTGAGTCGTTCCCCTGACAGTGAATAGCAACCTACTCATTTACTCATTGTCAGCCACCGCTCCAGGGGGGTCCTGGATTCAGCTCTCAGCCTCCTACACACTTAGGTGCTGGCAGTTCAGCATGGAAGCACCTGGCAGTGGAAATGAGTTTGCATTACAGCTGCGTAGACTGTGGCTAAGCAAAGCGAAAGTGTGCCATTGGGCCTTAACCTCTTCACGCCACCAGTGCTATGTCTCCTACTGATGTGCAGCTCATTGATTGTAATGGCAGATGATGACACTCTGGGGTGCAATCCAGATCCATGAGGTGTTGTGTCACTCCTGCCCTGCAACTTTGGATACCGTGCAATGCTTTGCTGCTGTAGCTCCCACCTGGGCCGCTCACAAACACCCTGCAGGTGTCTGCATCCAGGCACAACCCTGGCTCCACCAACGCTGACCCTGCAGCCTGTCAGCAAACACCAGCCACACTCTGGCTTCCAGCAGCCTTGATTACTACTCGGAGAGTGATCCCAACAGACTCCCAGTCCTGAATTTCCCCACAAAAAACATGTGTTCTGCACTGTCCAGCCCTCTCCTGGACAGTCCAGATATATTAGATCCATTTAGGGGAATCAATATACAACAGTCTGCTACCATAAAATGGAGTTACCCAAACAATTCACAACAGTGGATTAGTTTTAATTAAAGAAGAAAACAAGTGTATTTAACTACAAAGAGAGGTTTTAAGTGAGAACAAGTATAAGGCATTAAAGTCAGAAATGGTTAGAAGAGAAATAAAGATAAAACACATCCTAGGTACTAAAACTTAACCAACTAGACTTGGTTCAAGATAAAAATTTTACCACATGCTCCCAGCAACAGGGCTGACCAAATTTCAGGTCAGGAGCTCTCCCAAAGTCAAACAGGCTGGTTTTTTTTGTCTTCTTAGGTGAAAAAGATAGAGACGGATAGGGTGATACACATTGGGGTGGTTTTCCCCACACTTTATAGTCCAGTCCCCCTTTGAAATGCCTTTTCCTGAGGGTTACCCCTAGATAAAGTTCATTCCCATTGTGAGGATGGAGACAAGGCATCTCATGGCAAAAGAAGTTTCATGTTACTGGTTGCTAAGATGCAGATCTGTTTGCTCCTGCCCCCCTTAGTTGCCCAAGAATGGTCACTTGGCAGGTGATGGTCCATCAACTTTGATGACAGCTGGCTAGAGGCATCAGCTTGTCCTTTGTCTTTGAGAAACTGGTTTACCTCCTCCCCAGACTTGCCTGGTAAACACACCTCAGTCATGAACTAAGCTGAAATCATAACTTTATATATAATGTTGCTACTCATATCTCAACATGATATTACTGACCAGCAAGTTATTACACTGTGGAGCTCAAAAGCTTGTCTCTCTCACCAACAAAAGTTGGTCCAATACAAGATATCACCTCACCCACCTTGACTCTCTAATACCCCTGGTGTTATTAGCCCCCTTTTACAGATGGGGAAATTGAAATCCTGCAAGGATGAGCATTTTATCTACAGTTCTAAAGGAAAGGTCAAGTTCGCTAGCCCGCTGGCAAGTCATGTTCAGTGTTGAGTCAGTTTGTCATGGTTAAACCCTCCCAGGACCAGGGTTTAATCAGTTAGCGCACAAGGGCAAGCACTTGCCTTTGTCTGACTGCAAAGACAAAGCCAGCATCACGGCAGCTAACACAATATTCAAACACAAAGTTTTGTAGTAAAGACAACGACCCAGATTTTTAAGGGTATTTAGGTATTGCTCTCCCCTCAGCACTGCAATGTCTAGCTGATTTAGGATCCTATGCCTCATTTTCAAAAGGGATTGAGGTGCTAAGGAGCCAAAAATGCCATTGGCATGACTCCCCCTGCTGTTAACAAAAGTCATGCATGTAGATGAGTAAACCAAGTCAGACAAACGAGAACCGTTGTCCAGCTCCAACCCCCGTCCTCCTCTAGAGCCGACCTGGAACAAAAACGTTTCTGACTGAAGTGTTCCAGGGATATTTTCCCCTATGTATTTTGCATTTTACCTGCCTCTGCCCAGGCTGCTCCCTGCAGTGCTGAAGAGGCACTTTACTAAGTCTTATGAAAGAAATAACAGACAAAATGTATATGCCTTCCCTAATCTGGCAGGCTGCTCAATGTCGCAGGAAAATCAGTTATCACAACTTTTGTAGCCAGACATGGACGTGGAAAAGCTGGGTTTGAGGAGATTTACAGCCCAGGTCTGTAGCCCCAAGAAATGTGGATAATTCGGGTAAGCTTTGAAATAGCAATCACATTGAAGGGTGTCAAGTATCAGAGGGGTAGCTGTGTTAGTCTGGATCTGTAAAAAGCAACAGAGAGTCCTGTGGCATCTTATAGACTAACAGATGTATTGGAGCATGAGCTTTCGTGGGTGAATACCCACTTTGTCAGATGCATGTAATAGAAATTACCAGAGGCAGGTATAAATATGCAGGCAAGAATCAGTCTAGAGATAACAAGGTTAGTTCAATCAGGGAGGATGAGGCCCTCCTCTAGCAGTTGAGATGTGAACACCAATGAGGAGAAACTGCTTTTGTAGTTGGATAGCCATTCACAGTCTTTGTTTAACCCTGAGCTGATGGTGTCAAATTTGCAAATGAACTGAGGCTCAGCAGTTTCTCTTTGAAGTCTGGTCCTGAAGGTTTTTTTGCTGTAGGATGGCTACCTTTAAATTGAAGAGTGTGTCTCTCTTGTGCCACTGTGGAGAACAGATCCCCCTTGCCTTGTGTGCTGTAGAATCATTATGGTTATTTTTATTACTTATTCATTGGTTGTGTGGTGGTGAAATCAAAAAACCTCAATCAAGATCAGGGATCTCATAGTGGTAGGTGCTATACAAGCAGATAGACCCGGTTCCTGGCCTGAAAAGTTCACAATCTAATTCCTCATCAAGGAGATGATGTTCCCTGTTACGAATAGCAATGCTTGGGACTAGACCTGGGCAAAATTTTTCAGCCAACAAACGTTTTTCCCCAGTGAAAAATGCAGATTTGGATCGAACAAAACATTTTGCAATTTTGGCAAATTGTTTTGGTCACACACATTGTTTCTACACAAATTTTTCCTTTTCTGGGGGGCGGGGTGTCGAAACAACATTTTGTTTCCAAATTTCCTCTGCTTTCATTTTAAAGTGTTTAAGAAAGCCCAAAATCAAAATGAAACATCTGGGGCTGAACAAAACATCTTGTTTGACTGAAATGACTTTTAACAAACCTTTTCAATTCCCCGAAAAGTCAAAAAAAGCTATTGGTTTTGGGCTGACCCAAAACTCCCCCCTGAATTTTTCAAAACTGACAGGAAACCAAAAAAAGTCGGTAGCCCCACTCTACTTCGGACTAAGGATCTCAAATATGAATGAATCCTGATGCTTCCAATCTCCATTTGACAGATGATTAAAGTGAGGCTAACTGAACTAGCCAAAGCCAAACAGCAAATCAGCATACAACCAGGAATAGAAACTTGAGCTTGACACTTGGGCCACATCTCTTGCCAAACCTCCCTCAAGGCTTCCCGCCAATGGCTGCCACAAGTTACTTTTGTCTGATAAGCATGTGTGGCCTGGGTTAACTCTAAAGGTAATCCCATGTGCACGGCCAACAGAATTACATTACAAATGCGTGTATTTGTAAAGCTGCTTTATGTGCTGCACAGGGTAACAGGCCATGAGTGGAAAGCCAACCATCAACTGCTTTCATAACTATGGAGAGAGCAGGATTACAAAAGGATTCTGCGAAACATTCACTGACCAGAGCAATGTCTCAGTGGAGACGGCCCTTTTGTTTACGGTCACAAAAGTTCCACAGGGAAAGGGCTCAGATTTTGCAAGTCAAAGTGTTTCCATCTGGAGAATGGCCCATACCATTCTAAAAAAAACAATCTGTGCCATTTTAGTGCTGCTACAATAGCAGCCTTCTGTTTCTACAGAACAGGATCAGTGCAGGTAGTTGTGCACTGCCAATGAAACCTCTGGGCCCGAGGAGATAGTTCAAGCAACACATCCCCATCTGAACCTTGAGCTATCTCCTGAGAAAGCCCACTCATTTCTGGGATAGAGGCACCTATCTGTTGGAAACTATACTGAGACCATCATGTTCATTTCACACAAGACACCAAGAGAGGATAACTTTTTGAGATAAGCTAGATTAGAACCACCAACCTAGTGATCAGGGCCGGCTCTGGCTTTTTTGCCGCCCAAGGCAAAAAAGCCTCCTGCCACCCCCACCCCCGCGGCAGGGGAGGGCGCCAAGCCCAGCCGCGGGCTGCTCTCCCCGGCGGCCAGAGCGCCGGGGGGAGGGCGGAGAGCCCAGCCGGGGCTCCGCTCTCCCAGACCGGTGGGAGCGCCAGGAGGAGGGCGGCGAGGCTGCCGCGGCTCCGCTCTCCCCGGCGGCCAGAGCGCCGGGGGGAGGGCGGCGAGCCCGGCCGGGGCTCCGCTCTCCCCGGCAGCCAGAGCACCGGGGGGAGGGTGGCGAGCCCGGCCGGGGCTCCGTTCTCCCTGGCGGCCGGAGCCGGAGCACCGCGCCGCCCCCCCTCCAGGTGCCGTCCCAAGCACAAGCTTGGTGGGCTGGTGCCTGGAGCCGGCCCTGCTAGTGATGAAGGATTTAGCCAGCGCAGCCCAGCCACTCAGTTCCCATTTACATTTCAAAAGATGTTTTTAGCATTAAGTTTATTTATTAATAACCTTTTCACGGAAGGCAAATTTTTAACTATTGCATTAGTGTGAAAGGGATTGGTTCTCCTCTCACTCACACATTACACTGGTACAAACTCCTGTTTCATTGAATTAGTGGGGTTACTCCTGTTTTACATTTACACTTACAAGAGGAGAATCAGGCCCAAGCGCAGGCCCAAGCGCAAGAAAATTCTTCCTACCAAATAATAACCGACAGGATGCTGCCAAAATCTTTCCAGTTATAATTCTTTTAAAGCAGCTTTTGCTAGTGATCAGCAAGAAATAACAGGGCAGTTGACAACCGAGGAAAGGACATTAACAAGAAGGAAGGGAAGAATATGATATATTTTCAGTCTGCCAAAATGCTCAACGTTAGTCATAGCAGCTGAACTGCAATTCAGAACAACAAACCAGACCCAGAACAGCAGCAGACTTACCTGGAAGATGTGCGTGTGTTGGGAAAACAGCAATGTTTTTGTGATTGACCATCTGTTCTTTCACCAGTGGAAGGAGAGGGGCAGTTTGGTAAAGAAAATCAGCTGCTTTCGATATTAATAAGAGATGGGACCTGGATGCAATTCATATCCAAATCAATGCGACCTAAATTTCAGGGTGTTTGAACGGCGGTTTTTGATGCTGGGCCCATCTCTAACAGCGATGTTGACTTTGAGCTTGGCTTTGCTGCAGAGTTAACTTGAATTATCTCTTCAGTGTTGCCTTGCCCCTAACTTGAGTCCCATCCACATACATATAACCTCTAAGATGAGCGTAGTAGTGTAGAAGGAGAGCCGTCACCTCTTGATCTCTGCGAGTCCCAAAACAAGTCTCTGAGTGCCAGCAGCAGCTCCTTTCGCTGCAAGGCCTCATACTTCTCTGCTGCATGGAGAGCTCTGCAGTCCTTTCTCTGCTTGCTCAGGGTCTCTCCCAGGCATCGCTGCATGGACAACTTTCGCCTAGATCAGACTTCCTAGGAGATCCCCTCCTTGGGAGCTTCCTTTCTCCTCAGGGGCTTTCTTCAACTGACCTCTCCTAAGTTTTTTATTAGGTCCAAGTTCTCCTAACTTAATGAATTGCCTTCCAGCTATCTAGGCAGTTAACCACCCCATGTGGAGCTAGGGTGGTCAGCTGAACCTGTCACAGGTAGGCTGGTCACCTGACCTGACTCCCCTTTCAACTGGAGCTGGCTGGCCCACAGAGAGTAAAAGGCTCAAGTTAACACAGCTCATCAGCTGCCAACAAGACAGCTCCTTGCAGCGGGAGTGTTACTGCACGGCATGGCCATTCTTCCTGGAGCGAGGCTAACTGGAGAGGAATTAACTCACCTGGAGACAGCACAAGTTAGTGCTGCAGTGAAGACACCTTAGCAACTCCAGACATTTGAGAGTACCAGCCAGCAGGAATATTAAAAATGGAGAATGAAGAAGAAATTATTCAAAAGAAGGCATTTAATCAGGACACTGACTCTTGGCTAGTAATGGAGAGATAAGAGGGAGCATAAACACACAAGACATGGAAACCTGGAATGGGCTGGGTGGACCACAGCACTGCCATGTGCTGGCGACTCAGATAAAAGACAGCAGTGTGATCTGTGCTTGGAAGTATCCTCTATCTCAGAGGTTCTCAACCAGAGGTCTGCGTCCTCCTGGGGGACACAGACTTCTTCCAGGAGGTTCATCAACTCTTCTAGATATTAGCCTAGTTTTACAACAGGCTACATAAAAAGCACTAGCGAAGTCAGTACTAACTAAAATTCCATACAGGCAATGACTTGTTTATATCACTCTAAGTACTATACACAGAAATGTAAGTACTGTACAATATTTATATTGCAATTCATGTATTTTATAATTATATGGTATAAAGGAGAAAGTGAGCAATTTGTCAGTAATACTGTGCTCGGACGCGTTTGTGTGTTTATGTCTCATTTTGTAAGCAAGTCATTTTTAAGTGAGCTGAAACTTGGGGTGCACATGACAAATCAGACTCCTGAAAGGGGTACAGTCATCTGGAATGGTTGAGAGCCACTGATCCACCTGCTGCTGCAATTGGAATGCAACCCAACAAAGTAAACTACAGGCCCGCTTGGCGTCTCCCCGGGCAATGATATAAATCAGGATGCCATTGAAGCCAAGGGGCCCAAGTCTCCTCTGACTCACGCTGGTGTAAATCAGGAACAACTTTATTGAAGTCAATGGAGTCCCTGGGTGTAATGCCAGGGTAAACGAGATAGCGTTCAGGCCCAGGATTTGCAAACCACCCTCCCAATATTCATCTGCGAAAAAAATTCCTGCTGACCCGTTAGCCTTATGATTTCTCAATCCCAGCCCCATTTTCCAGCTGCTCTCCATCCTTATTTCCTTTCTGTAACACTGATGAAAGGGAATCAGCTTAACCCTACGCTGCTTGGACAACTGTTTGCTACTGTGGGGTTAAAAAAGAAGGTGTTGTGCGTGATACCCCAACCGATGCAGGATCATCTGGCAATAAATTCTCCAGTGGAAATAAACTCGGACTCCTCTTTCCAGCTGATATCAGCATTGAGGAGCACACGGTTTCCTGGGCCAGGCAAACCTCCCCACAGGAATTTAACCCTTTCTCAGCCGATGCTTGGAGATTTGCGTCAGATTGGGCAGGCTAAATAGATGCTTAGAGGTTTTGAATATAACCAGTGCCGGAGGTTAAGTCAAACAGCACTGACATGTTGCAGTCACAGCTGGGTGGCGGCCAGTCAGGTGGGGAGACAGCCAAACCAGCCTCAACTACCAAAATGCTGCTGCTTTAAACAGGATCTCAGCTAGCTGCAGTCAGAGCTACCCGATGCCTAACGTCATGGAGCAACATAAATAGCAGGCAAAGGGGGCACAGATTTCAAACACACGTGGCGAGGTAGCTTCTGAGCACTGCCTTTGCAGACACACGGAGGTCTCTCGCTGTCTGCCCAGGCTTGTCCTCGCTTTTGGAAAGTTCTGGCTCCAAGACCCCCTTTTAAAAACAAAACAAAACACCACCATTTTATTTTTCCCTAGGAAACTTCAGCAGCTGGATTTAAAAGACAGGTTTGAGCATGAAGCTTCATTTCTCTTGTAGCTAAATGGAACGTGCCAGGGCTACCGAAGCGGTGCTGGGGGAACAGGCTGGACCAGCTGGGAAACCTGTGACTGCTGAGAGATGCTCTGAACTGCTGCTTGGAGGGAACGTGTGTGTGTGTGTGTGTGTGTGTGTGTGTGTGTGTAGGGGTGTATAGGCTGTGTATAGGGGGGGGTGTATGGGGCCAAATGGGGGAGTCTATGGGGGGTGTATGTATGGGGAGTGTAGGGGTGTATGAGTATGGGGGGTGTACAGGGGTGTGTGTCTGTGTGGTGAAATGGGGGTGTATGGGGGTGTGTAAAGGGAGTATATGGGGGGTGTATGACTGGGGGTAGGTGAATAGGGGTGTATGAGTGTGGGGGGTGTACAGGGGTGTATGTGTGTGGGGGGGATGGGTGTATGGGAGGGTGAATGGAGAGGTGTGTGTGGGGGGGCGAATGGGGATGTGTATAGGGGGTGTATGAGTGTGGGGGTGTACAGGGGTGTATGAGTGTGGGGGTGTACAGGGGTGTATGTGTGTGTGTGTGTGTATGGGGATGGGTGTATGGAGGTGTGTGTGTGTGGGGGGGGGGGGGGGGAGGTGCACGGGGGTTTCGTGATGCCAGCTACTACTACTACCTGCTTTAAAACGGTCACAATTTCCCCAGGTTGCTGAATTTTGCAGCTCCCAGCCTGGGGAGCCGCCCAGCCCGTGGGCTCTGTGTGATCAGGTGAAGCCTTGGAAGTAACGTTGTCCGGAGCTGAGCGAACTCAGCGCTTGGAGCAGGCGGAGCGGAGCGCAGCAGAGAGCGGGAGGTGCCGGGCTTTCCCCGCAAACCTGCCCTTTGATCCAGGCGCTGCGCTCCTCTTCAAGCGCCCAGCGCGAAACCTAGCTGAGCTGCAGGACCCGAGCGCCGGGCCCTTGGAACAGACCCCCCGCCCCGCCCCGTCCCATCGCTCCAGGTAGGTCTTGGCTGCCAGTCCAGAGCAGGTGCGCTCCTAACTCGGGTTGCACACGCAGTGAAGACAGAGCGACTCCGTCTTTAGCTCGAGCTCCAGCCTGGGGCTGAAGCGGAGCCGCTCCACCGAGCGGGGCGCACCCAGGGCTTCCCCCAGCGGAGCCGCGGAGCAAAGCCCCCCGGGGCGGCTCGCTGGGGCTGGCGGGGCGCGGATGGCGCATCTAACGGGATGCGCTGGGGACCGGGGTGGAGGGGGGCCGCCGCTGTCTCTGTCGTGGGGCTCGCTGTCCCGGGCGGCCCGGCAGCGGGGCGAGACGAGGCGATGCCCGGGTGAAGGAAGGGAGGAGAGGGTAGCTGGAGGGGCGCAGGTGCCCGAGGGGGAGCTGGCAGGGGCTGTGCAGTTCTGCTGGGCTCTGGAGCATCTGACGGGCTGGTTTGGCGGTAACAGAGCAGACCTGGCCAGGCTGGGTGGAGAATGGGCCCTGCTGGGCTCTGATCCCCCCCTCCCCCGCTGGGGTGTTTGCCCCTGCAGAGGCTGGGGACGGATAATGGGTTTATTGGAATGTCTAGTCTCCTGTACCCCTCCCCCAAGGGCTGTGCTGGGGAAGGGGAGTCTCTAGGCACCAGACTGGCCAGGTATATGGACCCTCCGCCTCATTGGCACTGCCATGTCCTGGCGGAGCAGTGGTGTCTGGGTGGGCCAGGTGGAGGCGTGGGCAAGCCATGGGGTGGAGGTGCACATCCTCCACCCTCGGGCTCATGGCGGCTGTAGTGTTGTTCCCACCCTCCCTGCAGCCATAACCAGGGAAGGGCCCCGGGCACTGTGGGTCCATTGCCAGGGAGCTCATGGGATGAAGGGCAAGAGCCAGAACTGCTGTGGAAGCACTGGGCCTCTCAGGGATCTGCCCAGGTTGGGGGTTGGCCCCACTGCCTCTCTCATGATCAGGCCCAAGGGGACAATGTGGAGGGAAAGCTCAGCTGGGGGCAGCCTGGCATGGATTAGGTACTCCAGAACCTCCTCCTGGGGAGTTTTCCAAGGGAAGGGGCGAACACAGAGTGTGTGTGGAGGTCTTCATGGAGAGCACCAGGTCGAAAGGGTTTGGAAATTCAAGCACTGTAGAGAGTGTCTCTACGTACACACTCAGAGAGAGCATGCAAATTCATTCTAGTTGAGTCAAAATAAATAACAATTGTATATACACTCACAGTGGAGCTCACTTTTAGTGAATTCGCCTATAGTGTGATTTTATACTCAAGTAGCGTATTGTTTTTTTGCAGTTAACCGCCATGTGCAAATTGCAATCTAGGTAAGAACCTCAGAGAAAAGTTGTTCTGTGAAGAGCATGACTTCTCTGTGTAAGGCTGCTGTGTGGAACTCAGTTTGTGTGTACATGTGTAACACACACACACACAAAATAGAGAAGAACAGAAGTACTTGTGGCACCTTAGAGACTAACAAATTTATTAGAGCATAAGCTTTCGTGGACTACAGCCCACTTCTTCGGATGCATCCGAAGAAGTGGGCTGTAGTCCACGAAAGCTTATGCTCTAATAAATTTGTTAGTCTCTAAGGTGCCACAAGTACTCCTGTTCTTCTTTTTGCGGAGACAGACTAACACGGCTGCTACTCTGAAACCTAACAAAATAGAGAGAGATTTGGTTGCAGATCGTTAATTGAAGGCTTGCTATCCCTCTTCTCGATAGCTTAGACTCCTCCATATTGGGAAGTTTAAGAATTGCCAGAGCAGACTGGTTTCATAGTGGTGATGGCTGTTAACCCTCAGAAGACCATTCTTTTTCATCATCAAATAGAAGCCTGTCCAGTCTTGTGGTAGTGGTTATAAAACCCTTTAGTGATCTGCACGTCCTCCTAAACTTCCCTCTGACTAGCAACCTGGGAAATGGCACTATAGTGAGGGGTAGGGCCCTCCACAGCCTGATCTTGCAAAAAATCACGTGCATCTTTGCACACGCAAGTAATCCCATTGCAGAACATCTGCAGCCTGCACAAGCAGTGCAAAAATGTACCTCAGAGTGGGGTGGCTACCACGTAATAATCTCTGTCATTTTGCCAAACATCTAACTCACTGTTTTTCTGATACATTTTGCCTAGTGTAGAAACTGGGATCTATTGTGCAGATCATTGTCAGGGAGTCCTTTCTCCATCCGATGAAAACCTGCTAAGAAATGATCCTGCTTCTCGTACCTGTTCAACTCCGCCGGCTGAAAAGAACTGACCTGGGAATGCCCAAGGTATGAGAAGAGCCGCTGAGTTAGCTATTCAAGAGGATGTCTGTAAATGAAGAGCTAGAGAGCAGGTTTTCAGCAACCACCACGATGGCCATGGAGGCAAGTGAAGGGAGCCCATTCAAAATCAGCCCCAACATTTCCTACAATGCCACCTGGGACAGTGCTCCAGCTGCCAGTTCAATGGAGGACATGATAGCCACTTGCACCATCGGGACTATCCTCTCCATTATGTGCGTGATCGGTGTGACAGGCAACGTCTACACCCTGGTGGTGATGTGCCATTACATGAGATACTCTGCCTCTATGTACATTTACATCATTAACCTTGCCTTGGCAGATCTGCTCTACCTGCTCACCATCCCTTTCATCGTTGGGACATACTTCATCCAGGAATGGTACTTTGGAGACGTCGGCTGCCGCATCTTGTTCAGTCTGGATTTCCTTACCATGCACGCCAGCATCTTCACCCTGACGGTCATGAGCACAGAGCGTTACTTCGCGGTGCTGAAGCCCCTGGACACGGTGAAGAGGTCCAAAAGCTACCGGAAAGCCATTGCCATCATCATCTGGGTGGTGTCTCTGCTGCTCACACTCCCAATGCTCATCATGATCCAGCTGGTGCAAAGAGACAGCAAAAGCATCTGCCTGCCCACCTGGAGCAAGCTGTCCTACAAAATCTATCTGACCATCCTCTTCTGTACCAGCATTGTGGGCCCAGGGGTGATCATTGGATACCTTTACATTAGACTAGCCAGGACCTACTGGGTGTCCCAAACAGCCTCTTTCAAACAGACCAAGCGGCTGCCTAACCAAAAAGTGCTGTATCTAATTTTCACGATAGTGCTGGTCTTCTGGGCTTGCTTCTTGCCCTTCTGGATCTGGCAGCTTCTCTTCCAATATTACGAATCCTTCCCGTTGTCCCCCAAGGCCATGAGGAACATTAACTATCTGACAACCTGCCTGACCTACAGCAACAGCTGCATCAACCCTTTCCTCTACACCCTGCTGACCAAAAACTACAAGGAATACCTGAGGAACAGGCAACGCTCTTTCAATAGCAGCAGCGGGTACTTCCAGAGGAGGAATCGATTTCAGAGGATTTCTGGGAGATCCCTTTCCACAAGCAGTCAGCATTGCACAGAGACTTACGTGCTCACTCATGTTCCTGTGGGAAACAACAGTGCCTGAAGGTAAAACACATCTCCAAGGAAAAAAAAATCAATATTGACTTCAGTGTTGCGTTGCTTGAAAGTGCAACATTATAAAGGCAAAATCTTAGCAGATTCATAATGTGTTAACGCTGAGTCCAGAGATTGTGCCATCGCAATCTGCACTCATTTATTTCCAATGCCATTGATTTTGTTTCTCACCCAAAGCCTTTTGGTTTTTTAATTCTTTTTTTTTTTTATGGTGTATTGATGTATTTCTCTCCCATCTGTAATGACAGCCTGTAATATTGACACTTTTTTATGATTACAGCTGTCCCACAACATTTTAAAATTAAGTTATTGAAATATTAGTTTAGATGGTTTTTTTTTTTTTAAGCAACAATGCTAGACTAGACGTGGCTGGTTGTATAAGAAGTGAAAACAGTACAATTAAAGAAAAAGCAGCTTGTGTTTCTGACATGTGTGTTAATCCAGTTTGAATTTTGTAGGGAGGTTACTGGAGGGTTTGAGGGAAGCGTGGTTGGTTCTGGACTAACTCACCCTGGTTTTACAGTGGTATAAATCCACAGTGCCTGATTCTCCTTCATTCTAGTTACTGTAATGGTTACTGGTAGTAGCAACCTACTGGTGTACATGGGAAGAGAATCAGGTCTCATGCGTGGGTCTTACCCCATGCTTTGGTCAGGGAACACACAAATGAGAGTCCTCAGCTGTCTCCTGTGCACTGAGTCAGAATACTCGATGGTCCAAGGTGGGATGGAGAACTTTTCACTCACCCCCCGGGTGACCTTTCCTTCCCCTCCCCCAGTAATTCTCCTCCCCCATACACAAGTGAGAATCAATGGCAGCTGACACCATTAGCACAGACGGGCATCGTCAATGTTAGTAACACCCCTCAAACCAAGCACACGTCTCGGAGAGTGGCATTTTGAGCTTTCTCCAATGGCGCCTAAGACCAGCTTCCCTTAGATGCTCACAGAACGAACACAGGAGTCCTCCTATCGCTTTGACCCCTGTGATGATAACGCTATGCCATGCAAAAGGAATTGCAGCCGAAGGACAGAATTAGAAGCAAATTAAAGGCATGGGGCCAAACTCGGAGCTGCTGTGAGCGAGGAACATTCCGCTGGTATGAACTGCACTCACTTATCCAATGTAGCTGGTAACCTTCTGTTCCCGAACAGAGCATTTTACACTGTGAGTGGGGATAAGAGAAGCTGTATCTATAACACTTCTTGCGCATTTTTAAAAAGAATTCTCTGCATGGATCTAGCAACCCCTCCGCTGAGGTCTCAAAGCATGTTACCAAGGAGGGGAAACATTATCGTCTCCGTGTTATGCACAAGGAAGCCGAGACACAGCGTTTCATTGACTTGCCGTCACACAACAAGTCAGCTGCTGAAACAGGAATAGACCCACATCTTCTGAGTCCCAGTCCCCTGCTCTAGCCACTAGGCCACACTGTCCTTACAGATGTAGAGGCTCTTCAAGGCACAGCAATTAGTGCTCTTCATAACTCGCTCTTCCCTGATTTCAGATAGTGAAAGGACATAATACTAATCCCTGGATCTTACATAGACCCTTTAATCTGTAGCTCTCAAGGCACTAGACAAAAGAGGTCAGTATCATTATCCCTATTTTACATATGGGGAAACTGAGGCACGGGGCCGTGCCGTGGCTTGCTCAAGGGAAGCACTTTATCCTGACATCTACACGGTGCTCGCTCATTTTACTTGTGTCTTTATCAAGGGTCAAGTTTTAAAACATGGCCTCGAGTTTGGAGATCCACCCCCATTTCCAGGTGCACCTCTTGACGGCAAAAGGAGGCTCCGACACTGAGCACCTCTGTCAGTCAGGCTCCAGATTTTCAAGACGGCGCAGCTCCCATTTAAACACCTCCATAAAATGGCCAGGGTTTCCAAAGGTCTCAGCTCCCAGCAGCATTCATTGTCCTAGATGGGAGCTGCCAGGTCCTGAGCACACTTGAAAACCCAGCCTCTCATTCAGACACCTCAGTAAGAGCAGTTGGGTGCCGAATTCTTTTGAAAATCTGGCCCAAGGTGTCTAACATTGGACATAGGCCCAGTTTTCCAAAAAAAAAAAAGGCCTCTAATTTTCTATCAGGCCTCTGCAGCCCAAAGGGGGATGCTGGAGGGTGGTTATTAAAAGACAGAGGATCAGATCCTCACCTGGCAAAAATCAGCATAACCCCATTGCCCTCAATGGGGTTGTGCCAAGAATCTGGCCCACTAAAATCAAAATGGCTCCAAAATATCCCACCCTTCATAAAATACCGAAGACCTAAAACATCCAACGCTCCCGTCCTACATGCAACAAAATCTGTGCGCCACCGAATGCTTGGCTGACCCAAAAGCCCTGCTATGTAACGTGAAGCTAGCCAGCTGCGGCTTTGACGGGCAGTCTGCGGGGAGCAGGAAGTGCTAAGTTCTCCTGATTTATGCTGTGTCTCCTGGCTGTATTCTGGACTGAGGCCTCATTGCATTCTTCCCCACAGTGCTCCCAGGGGACAGGACAAGATGCGCTGTGCTAGGATGACATGTGAAGGGCAGCAGCCCCGCTGTTTTCTATTTCTAACCAGGCTGGGGTCTCAGTGGGAGGGTCACAGTTAAAGCAACATGGACACAAAGTGACGAGAATACCAGACCCCTGCAGACAAGTGAACGATCACTGGTGACATTTCAAATCCAAGACACTTCAATGCCCAATGATGGCACGTTTTATCTGAACCTTTAACCTTCCTGGGCACTCGATCTACTTGACACATTCACATCTATAGCAGCTGCATGAGGGTATCGAGGGGAGATTACTCTGTGTCTACAAAACAAATGTAAACCTGTGACCAGTCTGGTTATCCCCATACCGCAGGTCCGTTAGGTTTGCACCCCCCAGGAATTGCTTGTGGCATCAGTTGCACTTTGATGTAGTAAAATGGATGCCCGGGCTTTGCTCAAAGCCAGCAGGCAGTAACTGGAGAGAGCCTGCAAGCGCAAAGGACAACCCTAGCACCCGAACAGTTTATTACTGTCTGCGAAGTACAAAGAAGGAGCTGCCTTCTTGTAGACGGACATAAACTATTTGGTTAATGATATCTGTAAAATCACTATTGTGCCCTTCTGGCAGGAATCTATGACTATTCAAATACTTAATGGCTCAGTTCTGACCTCATATTTGCATGCACGGATCACACACACTAGAAATCAATGGGAACTCTGCAGGGGGATGTCCCAGAAGTTGTCCGCACAGCTGTATACTACTTGATCTGAGTCCCCATTCCATTGGCTCAGACCAGGAGCCCTGTCATCCTCCTGAGGTCTTACATTTTCACCTGTTCTGCTGGGGGTTTCTGCTCTGTGGTGGGCATTGCAGTGACTAGAACTGCAGGCCAGGTGGGGGCCTTCATGGGTGCAGAACTACCCCAAGCCAGGAGTGTTCCCAGGAGGCACTGGGGCTCAGAGACATCCCTCTGAGGCAAACCCCTCTTCCTGCGGGAGGAAGGAGGGGTAGTAATTTGCTGGTGGTTTATACATGCAGTAAATTACACCTACACACATACACACATACACACACACACACACACACACACACAGTAAATTACACCCACACACACACACACACACCAGTGTGGCTGTGCTGGTTGACAGACTGTGGAAGTGGATCCAAGTGGCCTGGGACAACCTGGTTCGAGTCCCTGATTCAGAGCAGAGACTTGAACCTGGACCTCCCCCATGGTAAGTGAGTGCCCTAGCCACTGGGTTTGTTGGCTGTTCTGGGTCTCGCTCTTGTTTTGACCAGAAATTCCACTTTGGACCTGAGCTACTTTTCCAATGAAAAATGTTTCATCAAAAAATTCCTGCTCGGCTCCAACCAGGACCCCACTGTGCTAGCCACTGTGCATACACAGACCAAAAAGACAGTCCCTGCCCCAGGGAACTCGCCTTCTAAGGAGTTCTCAGAACAAGAACCCATCCATCACCGATCATCAGGCATGTCAATGTGTGACAAACAAACCAGGAATGAAACCAGCCAGTTCGCTTGCCCCTCTGCTACCCCAGAAATCAGCACGTAGCGTCTTTCCGGCTGTGAAGGTGAGCTGAGCTGTGAACTCACAAAGGTGTGTGTTATTTATCAAACATATACCTGTATATATGGTATGAAGAGACCTGTGTGCTCTAGACACACTGACTATAAGCTGGCGGATAACTCTCTGGCACCCATGTGATTTGTTGGCAAGAGGAGATGTGCGCTGGCTGTTATATCTGCCAGGGCTAGCTGAAATGTACGCTAGGGTGTGCTAGGTACCATGCATGCCTATGCATGCCGTGAGTATGCTGTGAATCACAAGGACAAAAGCATGTCCTTCGTGCGCGCCTGCTGTAGGTTTTATTGATTTAGGTTAGTGTCAATAGACAATCAGTGCATGGGGCCAAACTCTCTTCTCAGTCACACCACTGATCTCCTCCACTTTAGCCACCACTGAAGTGCTGTCACGAGGAGAATCTGGCTGCCTGACTCCACAGGCCTTTGACGGCAGCTGTGAATCTAAGCCAGGCCCCTTTTATTTCGGTCCTTAAATATGGATTTAGAGTCCAAAATTTAAGCACCGAAGTTTGAACACTGCACATCTGGCCCTTCGTCTTTTATAATAGTGTGTGCCCTTCAACGTACGTAATGGTTAAGACGGTTACTGGAGCCCAGGAGGGTGTTTACATCTTTCTTCTGAAACACCTGGGCCTGGCCAAGATACCAGACTTCAGGGGCCATTCATTTCTCCAGCCATTCCTACAAGGAGCTAAAAACTGTTTTGCTGCAGCTGCCTTTCGCTCTCCAGGCTGGAGACTTGGAACACGGGAAAACCCAAACCAGCTCCCAGCGGGAACCCCAAACTTGCAGGGGTCTCACTTCACTCCCCACGGGAATTAAAAGGGTGGGAATCCTTCCGAAGCTCATTGCTAAAAACACTTGGCTCTTGCTCCTCGTAGAGAATTTGGACAAAAATAATCAACCTTTATAGTTTTGTTTCCTTTCTTAAAGCCGGATGTTCATGGAGTGGATGGATTAGGAACAGGGATCTACAGAGCCTTTCATCTCTAGGTCACTAGTTCAGTACCAGGCTGGGTCAGTGGTGCTACCATCTGGATGCTGATGGGTGGCCTGTATTGAACAAATTTGTGATCTCAATCCATTTCTGAGTGGGGAGGGGCGCATGTCACAAAACAACCCACACTATTTCATTCGCCCCTTGCTGGCAGTCTCCGTGCAGCAGCCAAGGTCTGAATGGGCCTTGGATACCAAGCTGTCCCTGGAAGAGCCATCTGGAGAAGCTCACTCCTCCTGATGTGCTGTCCCTGTTCCACAGATACATGGTTCAATATTCAACTTGCACGGCTGTCAGGCTGGGACTTGTCACCACCATTAAACCAGCAGCTGTATATAAATACACACCAGCCGTGACTGTGAACCCTAAGCATGAGGCTGCCTCGTTGCTTTAGTGTGCACATCTGGCTGGGCTCCTTTTTTATTCTTCTTCAAAATACAGGGCCAAACCCCGAGGCCCTCGCTCTGGTTTTCCTCATTCAGTCCAAACTCCTCCTGGTCTGGGTAAGGGCTGATAAACAACTTCAAGACCCGTGTCCCTTGGTAAATAAAATCTGATTGGCCATTTCTCTCCGGGATCAATGCAGCCCTGGAATTAATCAATCAGAAGTGCAATCTCTTCACAGTTCTCGAGCAATTTATTTTCAAGTGAAGTGCTTCGGAAAGACAGGGGCCAGATCCTCTGTTGTAATAGATCAGCTTTGCCTTAAAGCCTCCTTGGCATATACCCATCCCTTATGAAGATATGCCGAGTGCTGCTCCAGCCACAGCTGAGATCTGGCCCCACCTATTTGTGTTGCTTTATGCCACCTGTCTATTTCATGTTGTATGAGACACTAGAGATGCTGCCAATGGCAAACAATGCCAATCATTCTGCACTTCCAAATTTAATCTCGTGGGTGCCAATCCCTGAGAGGTTTTATGCCAAAACATAGCATCTGAGTTTTACAAAATGGTTGCGAGTGAAAACAGAGGCTGGATTAATCCCTGCAAGGATTCTCCCATGGATTTGGAAGGGATGGGGCCCCATACAGTGACCATCTCCTCCCTCTGTCCACTTCTCTCCCAGCTGTGCCCAGCCTCTCAATCCCCGCCCCTCCCTTTGACCACAGGTGTGGGAGCTTGCACAGAGTCGGGAGGGGGTAGGATGTCACTTAGGCAAACTCTTCCCTCCACTCTCAACTGAAATCAGGGCATTTCCCCTCTGTGTTAATAAATTGAAGGGGTGGTCTGCCCAGTTCCATGGCCACCATGGCTAATTCATCTTTACACACACACATACACACACACACACACACCCCTTGATCGCACGTCCCCTGAAAATGCTGCTATGGGCCTTATCCAAAACTCATTGAAGTACATGGAAAGATTCCCAATGGATCAGGCTCTATCAGTGCATGTGGTATGATCCAAACCCCTTCCCCAGCAGCCACCCCAAGTAATTTGGTCAGATGCTGGGGAAACTCCATGGGGACAAAAGCAGACGGAACCCTCCCAAGCACATGGAGCAGGAGCGGGGCCATTACAGCTTAAGGGGGAAGACCAGACGATACATATAACAATGAACTCTCCAGTTTCTGTCCAAAGCTACATTGACTCTACCAGCTAGGGAGTGAGTCCCAGCTTGCGTACTCGCGCTAGTGCTCATATGAGCTGGCATGATAAAAATAGTAGCAGCACAGGCAATGGCAGCATGGGCTAGCCACCCTGAGTACGTACCCACAGGGTTCAAGCGGGTTTGTACTCGGGGGACCTAGTACAGTGCTGTCGCTGCCCGTGCTACCGCAGCTACACTCCTATTTTTAGCATGCTAACTCCCATGAGACCTAGCGCAGGTAAGTGTACACGAGCGGGGAATCACAACCACAGCTTGTGGTGTAGATGCAGCCAGAGAGTCAAGCCATGCAGCCCACCAGAGCTGCGAGTGTAGACCCCATTCAAGCTCCTGCAATGCTGCCCCCTACCCTGTACAGCAGAACCACAGCAGATCCACTGTATAAAGCCCCCGCCCCCCCTGCACCCCAGTCTGTGATGCAGGGACAGGTTTGCTCCAGGCTGAATGTGCAAATGTGGAGATTAAACTGAAATCCCTTCCTTGTGCTCTCCCACTGGAGTTCCACTTCGCAGTGTTAAAACAAATTATCCATTTAAAATTCATATATTCCCCATTTTTTTTTGCATGATTTAAACTTCAAACTCTACAGCCTGTAGCTAAGTGTCACTCACAGCATCACAACGGAGAATGAAAAGAGTAGGCCATGTTAAACAGTTATTTTAAATGACAGTTTGATTTTATTTTGGTTTGCCCACAACAAAGCATCCCATAAGAGCATCTCTGACTAAAAGGAGCGTTACTATAACAGCTGGGAAATAATTAGTCAACACATCACTGAATTAGATTAAGTTTATGTCTCAAAATAGGCTCTTACTGCTCAACTCGGGCCTTCCAACCATTTTTCATCCAGAAGGCTGGTTGTGTGTCCTGGGAAGTCATGGTTTTGCCAGGACAAAAACAATTGCCAGCATCCCCAAGTTAGTTTTAAAAAGGAACAAGCCATGGCAGTCAGAACTTTAATTGCTATTAGTTTTAGCGTCTGTTAGCTAAGTGGTAAGTGGCTGCCAGTAACAGTTTTAAAATGTCTCTAAAGATCACAAAATCCCAAGTTAACAACCAAATATGTAAAAGTCAAAGGAAAAGCCTTGCTCAGTAATAGGTGCAGACAACCATTGATATTTTACGTACAAAGCTGAGAAGTCCAAGCTTTTGTCATGGAAATTCTGGCAGTAACAAACATATACCCTGGTTCGCCAATAAAAACTGTTGGAGAACAAGCGTGTATGTAACCTTCAGAGCGTGAGACAATGTTTTGGCACCAAGGGCCAATTCTGGATGCCAGCCTGGAGACACGTGAGGCCTGATTTTTCAGGTTTGTGAAATACTAAAGTTGACTCGAGTTGGGCACCCAAAAATGGAGGAACCCCTTTTGAAAACGTGAGCCGAATGTTGGCATCTGACTGGGAATGTGGGTTAAGAGCTTTCAGACCCAAGGGTGAGAGGACAGTATTTAACTACAAATTAGTATTTCCCCTCTTAAACCTTGGGCCCACTCTTCAAAAAGAAACCTCAAGGCAGCTCCCTCTTCTACAGCCTATTGGCAGAGCCAATCCCCATTCCTTGGGAGCTGAAGGCAGCATCTCTCCCTTTCAGGCCATGTGCATGTTCCTTTGCCAGAACAGGTGCTTGTTTCGATTCCCAAAGGGTGATTTCGCTCTATGCCTGAAACTGACAAAAAGCAGTCGGCAGAGGGCTGGCTGTGCTGAATGGTTTCCACATAAGCAAGGGTGCACTCAGCCTCCATTTTTCTGGGGTTTGTTTATCCCCAAAAAGCAGAGAGATGTATCCACCCAGACTCGAGCTGATCACTTTGTCTGCCTACTTCATGGCTTCCTGCTCGAAAGAGCCTAAAACATTAACTACCAGCATTTTTCAAATGGAATTGTTGCATGCAAAATGGCTGTGAGGGTCTGTGAGTCACTGGTATTCTGTGATACCCCCTGGACTTGAGTCCTAGTTCTGTTTCCAGAGTATGGCTTGGAGAGAATTCAGTGCCGAGGACAATGCAGCTGAAGGTAGCAATGCAAAGCACTCTTAGAATTGGAACAGCTGGAATATCATATTTTGGTATTTTCAGTCAGCAAACCATCTTTCTGAGGGCTACAGCAGTGCGACGGTGTAGTGCACTAGACTTTGGAGATAGTGGGTTTGAGACTTCTGAGTTACACCACAGTGAGAGAAGAAATGCCACTGAAGTCAAGAGAGAAAAATAGGCTGGTGGATCTCGTCCTAGTCCTTGCATATTGGAAAACCTCCAGATAATTTGGCACAACTGTAGACTCAGCCAGGGGTGATGGAACTGGGGGGCTAGTGCCCCCACAATGGACATATTGGGGTGCAGATCTATGTTTCCATGACCCTCAATGTTTTCCACCTCTACAATATCTCACAGAGGTGAGAGAGGGACTCGGCTACGTTCCACCCCCTCCCCCCCACACACATGCACGCAATGGGGTGAGTGGCAGAGACAAGAGTGGGACCTGAAGGAGGGGCTGGACCCGGAGAGGCCCCCATGATTCAAAAAAATCAGGCAGGACTTCCTGCCCCAGCCTGGTCCCATCTTCCAGCCACTGTGGGTCCCATTGGAGACACCCAGCCCAGGGGAGGGGCAGGAACTTGCATGCCAGCCACCAGGGGAACAGGCGATGGGGGACAGGACAATGGCACCTGGGTGGGAGGCAGGGGTGTCGGAGCACAGGCAACCAGCTCCCAGGGAGGTTACAGGGTACCAGTCACTGAGGAACTGTCGTAGGAACAGCAGTAGGAACTACCAGGACTCCCTTCCCCCCACCCTGCTCGCTGTCAGTAGCTCCCCTCGCTCCCCCTGCTATCCTCTGCCCCCGCCCCCCCATTCACAGGAAGCTTCCCCCTTCCCTGCACTATGCATGAAGTAACCCACGACTGGAATAACAGGGGGGTTATTCAGCTAGTGTTGGCTGAAATGTGTGGGCCCAGGTCTGGAAAAGCAGGTCATTATTATTGAGGGACGTTGGCCAAGCTGTCTGGGGAGACCAGGACTAATATACAAGGCATAGTACAGTACATGATCAAGGGGCATTAGCAGATCCAAGTGAGTTTAAATTTGCATAGTGCCTGCTTATGCCATGACTCAGACCAATGCTATGAGTCCCTTACTCTCATAAGCACTATATTCACCCAGAAAACCAAGGAAAGAGAAAAAATGGTTTATGGGCCAAATTCTCTGCTGGCCTAGATTAGTGCTTCTCCACTGGAGTCAATGCAACAGTACCAAATTCATACCAGACCAGAACGTGAGCCTCTCTCTCTACTAAATGCACCATTTCCCACTGTTCTATACTGGCTCAATAGAAAGCATCATTGGAATACAAATATCCCTTGCAGTGATAACAGTCATCTTGGGGAGTGATAGAACAATCCATTCACTGTGAACTGCTGCATTAATATGTGAGGTGTGGCCATAAGTCACACACAGACTGAGGTACCTTTGTACCAGAGTCCAAAGAGCTCAGCAAGATGACAAGCCGAGTGACATTACAGCAGACAACAGCCTTTCCAGTCCTTGTAGTATCAGAAATCCGTCAGCTCCAACTTCGAGTTTCCTCTCTCTGCTGAGAGCTTATATCACAATTTATGATTCCAAAGGAACCTGAGCTGTTAAATTCTCCCAGGCCTTGCCCTTACTTCCTGGATTGTCATTGCAACAGCATGGTGCACCTGCCTTCATTAAGAACATAACCAGGGCCAGATTTACCCCTTTCACGCTCCTAGGCACAACATCTTCAGTGCACCCCCTGCCTACAGCTGACCTTCATGTTGTCTTCATGTTCAAAAAATTAATTGAAAAGAAATATAAACACAGCCTCCCTGGTAAAGCATGAGACCATCCGCCAGGCATGGCACTCCCGGCCAGAGCCGGGATGCAGCCCACCTGCCCCACGTGAGGCACAATGGGGGGGGACTGTACCTCTCCCCACAGCGAGCATTCCCCAGTGTCTTCCCTCCCACAGCCGGGCGTGGCAACCACGCTCCAGCTCTGCCCATGCAAGTGAATGGGGTTTCGGCCATGCTCCTCCCTCTCCCTCCCCGGCATGGGGCGGAGGCAATGGGGCAGCCATGATTGGGAAGGGGGCTGAGATGCTCCGAGCACCTTTTAGCAGCCGCCCCACCCGCCCACAGCTCACAGCGCCCCCAGGTGGGCTGACTCAGACACTCACCCTGCTCCAGCCCCACACACTGGGCAGCCACCAACCCACGGCAGGAGCCCAGCCGCCCGCAGGGGAGCTGTATGTATTAACTTTTTAACTTGTAGGTGCCCTAGAATGCCAGTGCCCTTAGACATGTGCCTACTGTGTCGAATTGGAAATACATCCCTGAGCATAACTATGTCCCTTGTTTTGCTGGCGGACCAAGGGTAGTAAGAGCATGTTCCCATTTAATAACCGTTAGTTTGGCTTGTATTCAGTAGCTTGATTGCAATTTAATTTGGCTGCTCCAAGCTCTTTAAAAAGAAATTGTGTTTTTATAGCTTCCCGGGGCTTGATTCATGTTCAGCCATAAAATGCTTGCTTGGCTCGAAATTTATGTCTAGGGGAAAAAAATCTGTCCTTAGAACATGTCTTGTGTCTGAATGTGAGCACTGAGGGTTAAGCCTGTGGGCCTACAGTCACTGTCTGCTTTCAAGCTACAGAATGAGCTGAGCTTTCATCTGCACTGCGCCAGATAACCTAATGGACCTGGAAACCCAGATAATCTCTGAGGGAAAACATCAGCTTCATAACTCACTGACTTCAGACAATCTCACCTGCCTTCCTAGGCATCTGATCTCTGGGCCTGGCAGGATGGCGTGAACCTCACAACTGATTCACACTGCGTTTTTCAAAGGAATAAAAAGTAAAGCCCCAATCCTGCCATTAGCCCAGTGTGGGCGGATCTCTGAACCCATGAGGTGTCCCACCAATGCAGGGATTCACCTCCATAGACCCCACTACAGGAGTAGGGCCAAAGGCTCCTTGACTAGACTGTGGAATTGCCATAAGCCCGGAGCAAGGGGCATTGCAAACTGCACTGCCCCAGGATCTGGCCAGGGAGAGTCACATTTTGGTGCCTGGTTTCTCCTTGTTCCAGGGCAGTTAAGCAGCACCAGCCCTTCACCTGACACAGCTCACTTCTCCATAGGTGCTGGCTTGCCTGTGTTGCTTTGCATCGTGGACTTGGGCAAGTTGTGGCACCTCTCTGAAAGCCTTTGTCTGCTGCCTATTTAGACTGTAAACTCTTCAGAAAGGGCTGTCTCATCATGCGTCTGTACAGTACCTAGCACAATGGGGCCTCGGTCTCTAGCTGCTATCACAACAACAACAACATGGGACCCCTTTGACTGAGGAGTTCAGCACATGAATTTTTATACTCAGCCCTTGATCCAGGTCACTTACAGTCCCACTAACAATAGTCCCATGTCCTTACATCAGGTCTCCAGCCCATGACTCTCAGCCCCATGGTCCTCATGTCTCATGGCTTTCCAAGTCCATATCCCCTTATATCAGGGAGCTTCACATCTCTTTCCCCACTGGCTAGTAGAGAAACCCAGCCCCTCTGGTTCCAGCCCAGAGACCCCGTTTCACCCTGCTACCTCCTGAGCATCTTTCTATCTCAGTTTGTCAGCAGGCCTCTGCCACAGCTCCTTCCTGGACCCACTGAGTACCCGCATTTCTCTCAGGCTCCACAATCTCTCTATGTTCTCAGGCTCCATAAGCCCTCTAGGCTCACCCTTCTTCCAGGGCTGGGGCTCACAGGGTAACCCCTGGAGTCCTCCAATAAATTCCAACTGAAAATATAAACTTAACCAAACTTCTGCCCTCCTTGGCTTGACGTTTCATCCCTCTGAAATTTCCCTTGCCCTGTTCCTCCACTGAATGCCTCCCAGGGCTCTCCCCCTGGATGTCAAGATCCTGCCCTTTTATCAGAGCTCATCACAGAAGTTTATTCCACCCCAGGGGCTGCTCTACATCTCTCCTGACCCTTTTCCAGAGCATCTTCTCAAGACAGCATCCCAAGGCCTACTCTCCCCTTGGGCTCCTCTTCTACCTGCAGTATCTCTACTACCACGAGAGGGAGGGGAGCCCAACCCAGCCCCTCTACTTTGGGCTTCCTCTCTGTATACTCACCACCCAGCTCTTCCCTCAGATGGGACTCATCTTGAATTGGGCCTGGCCCTCTCTCCAGGTTCACTAATTAAGATCTCTAGCTCCCCTTAGCCCTGGCAGTGCCAGTGTGGGGTTTACACCCCATTGTAATTGATAACAAGGGGCAACATACATACACACTTGCCCACGTTAAAAAATATCAGTTGCAGCAAGAAAGATTGCCCCATACAACTCACCAGCCCAAACCATCCTTGGAACACTTCCTAAAGGTTGACACTCTCAGACTATAGCAGCCCCACAAGGGGAGCAAATCCCAGATTTAAGGATCCTCCAGTAACAATGTTCCATCTCCAATCCTCAAGAGTTTGGATATAGGGACTGCCAACAGCTGTGCCTCATTTTATCTCAATACGCATAGGGAGCCATGCAATCCACAGATAGTCATGACCAGAACATGTAGGGTTCTGGAGAGAAACATCAGAATGTGGGAAAGGATGCTGGTAATGGCTTTACCATCGTTTGAAGTGTATAAAGTGATCCACCTGATAACCCGGAAAGCAACATGAATAACAGAAATCCAGTTTTAGATATACTTGTGCATGGATTGCCAGGTGAATCCCCATCTCTGCATCATGAACTAGAAGTCTGAAAGGACAGAACAAAGATCGCGGAGGAGCCTTGGAAGCTCAGAACTGGATTACAATGACACTCAATGTATGGTGCAGGCAGATGCAAAAGTAGTAAGATTGCCATCAAAATGGTGTAGGTATCTGAAAGGGCAAAGACACTCCACTTTTTCAGGCGGGCCAGCCACCATGATTCTGTCTGAGCACCATTCAGTCTGACATTCTGCTCTCAGTTGCTCTAACGCAAGGCAGTAGCACTGAGGCCCTTGTCCACATGAAAAACATTTGCTGGCATCGTTATGTCAGTTAGGGGTGTGATTTCTTTTACCAACACACTGATAATTATATTCAGGATTGGGAAGGAATTTTCCCCCAGATTGGCAGAAACCTTGGGGTATTTTTGCCTTCCTCTGCAGCATGGGGCATGGGCCACATCCCAGGATTATCTGGTTATATCTCACTTAATCAATTCCCTGCTACTGCAGGCCTCAGGCATTGATACACCTCTATCCCTGCTGTTCTCTGCCTGTGGTCTCTGGACTGTGATACTTTGGTCTAATTCTAGTTGTTGCCTTTGTTGTAGCAGAGGCTGGGAGGTGTTTAATGGCCTGTAATGTACAGGAGGTCAGAGAGGATCTCCTGGTCCCTTCTGGCCTTAAACTCTGACATAGCTATGTCAGCAAACACCCTAGTATAGACACAGTCATACCAATAGAACTCTGCTTATGTCGGTTTGGGGAACCGGTGTACACTGTACCAGCATAAGCGCAGTTTTGCCAGTATGGCTGCAGCCACACTAGGAGCATTTTGCTATACCAATAAGGCAAAACCTTCCCAGACAGTCTCAGCTTTCTCAGTAGTTAAGGAAAGTTAAACTGAACTTCATCAGTCACTGATAACTTCAGGCCAAATGGAAGCTGAAGGGGACTTAGAGATATGGAAAAGTCAGGCTCCTCGCTAGCGTGCTGAAATCTCCTGGGGGCAGCCATGTGTGAGATGTGATTAGGAACAAAGCAGATAACCAGAATTATCCTTGCTCCACTAGGAGCAAGACAGAAAAAAAAATGCCCTTGGTTAATATCTTCTGGCGCTTAAACACAAACACTTCTCTTCTGAAAATAAAAGAAATATCAAACAGTCCCCAATCCCAAACGGAGCTATGAATTCAAAGCCTGAATTCCAATATATCTGCAAGGGCTCCGAGAGTAACATCCTGCAAACCACTCATACTCACAGAAACATCTGACAAACCTTAAGGCATGCAAAGGGCTAGGCATCAAAGCTCTACTGCTCACAGTACTCATGAGAGTGAAATTTAACAGTCATGTTGGGGCGACCAAAGGAGACCAAAAGAATGCCTTTTTCCTGTTCTCCTATCTACCAAATCAAAGCACTTCATAGAAAACATCACCTCCTGTGGTGTGCTGCCCAGATTTCGTATTGCCTGAGGATTTCTTGGATGTTTTGAAAATACCCCCTTTAGATATTTTTACTGGGGGGAAAAATAGGTAGGAGAATATGGCGGTGAAAGGTTAAAACTCTACAGCATAACCTCATGGCTGAAATGGCAAGAGAACTAAGGATAATTCCAAGCGACAGGTTCGCATTTATTTCTCATACTTACACAAACAGTTCATTTCTTTATGGAACAAAGAGGAAGGATGATCTTGTGGTTATGCAAGATTTGCTAGAGATTCTGGATTCAACTCTTGGCTCTGGCCTGGTCCACACTAACCCCCCACTTTGAACTAAGGTACGCAAATTCAGCTACGTTAATAACGTAGCTGAATTCGAAATACCTTAGTTCGAACTTACCGCGGGTCCAGACGCGGCAGGCAAGCTCCCCCGTCGATGCTGCGTACTCCTCTCGCCGAGCTGGAGTACCGGCGTTGACGCCGAGCACTTCCGGGATCGATTTATCGCGTCTAGACAAGACGCGATAAATCGATCCCAGAAGATGGATTGCTTACCGCCGGACCTGGAGGTAAGTGTAGACCTACCCTCTGACACGGACTTCCTGGGGCTCTTAGACAAGTCCTTCTGTGCTTTAGTTCCCCACCTGTAGAACATACTTCCTTTCTCCCACCCTGTGTCGGTCTTGTCTGTAGACTTTGTGGACAGGGACTGTCTGTCTCTTCCTATGCATCTGTGCAGTTCCTTGCACGATGGGGCTACTGTCATGCAATTCATGGCACAACAGCTAATGTCGTGTGTGTGTGTGTGTGTGTGTGTGTGTGTGTGTGTTTAGACAGATGAGCTACTCTCGGTAGACACATCATTCTAATACAGAGAAAAGATGGAGAAGGGGTGTCAATCAGTTATATTTGCAAGGGTTAGCAGGGAGCATCAGAATCCCTGAATGACAAAGTAAATGCAGGAGTGTTGTTATGTCTGCAGCAGGTCAGACTCTTGCTCACACTGTACAGTGTTTATTCTTGTGAACGCCGTTGGAGTGCTCATATAAGGACTACTCGGCACGAGTAAGTGTTGCAGAGCCGGCCCCGTGGTCCACGCATGAAGTCATGTGTTATTTAAAAATAAAGCAGGCTCTGTGCCCTACTGAGAGAAGAACGGACTTCTACGAATGTACGTGGACGTAGCTGGTCAGGTAAATCAATCATATGTATTTTGAAATGCTGCCTAAATAGCTCGGCTATCACTTTCCATTTCCTGGCGCTGGTAAGTGAGCTTGTGTTACACGCCCTTAATGTTATTTCAATTATGTCGTTTCTCCTTCCAGAGGAGGGCCCAATTTTCAGCCTTGGGAGCAGCAACCATTCCTGAATTTGGAGTGTGGTGCTGGGCACCCTCGACTCCCACTCCCTTCTATGGAGCTAAGAGTACACAGCACGTCCCAGGAGGTGCTCAGCGCCTTGCGGGGTCGGGCCGTTGGGCACTGAATCAACACAGGTAACTAACATCCATTTTAAATACTCATGTTCCATTTTGTGCTTCGTTTCTGAGATTAGTTACAAAAAGTGGGAGCTCAGATGGGAAAGGACCTTTGCGACTTTCACTACAGAGTTTGCTCCTCAAGAACATTACAGTCTGAAGAAGAGGGGTCGATTTCTGCAGGAGCCTATTAAATTCCTCCTGAGGCCGCACTTCTCAACGTGCCAAAGCCCCAGTGTGTGACAAAGACCTAAAATGAGAGACACAGCATGTTATTCATTCAGGAGACCAGGGTTCTATTCCCACCTCTTCTGCTGCCCGGCTGACCTAACTCTGAGAGGATGCCAAACTTGTTGCGTCACTCTGGGACCCAAAGGAGGGAGACTTGAGAGACCTGCTTGAGACTGAGCAAAAGCATGCTGGGGAATGGCTGCACCCCACGCGGGTTAGCCTCTCCCCTCTGCAGGAACCTGGCGAGGGTCTCTTGCATTGGCAGCGTTAAGAAGAAAGCTGCTCAGGGAGGCAGCTGAAATGCAAACTCCGCTCAGCGTGCTGGGGCTCCCGCAGAGGCAGGACAGCATGTGATTCTCTTTGGCAGTGCTCCCGGCGCTGAAGTGGTGGTTATAAGTGAATGAAAAATATAGACAAGCTGAGTTAAAGGGCAGATGTTTCCTTACACTGTGGCAGGGACGGCAGAACAGGATCGCACTGGCACCACTACCAAGCCACCCTGGTGTCTTAGTTTTTGGCTGTGTAGATCCTTCAGGACAGAGGGTGGGAGGGGGAAGCACAGGCTGTCATGCAGCCCGCTGACAAGGGAGACGTGGGAGTATGGAGGGGGGAGAGGACACATGGACAAATTTCCACATGACCAGCTATAGGCAGTGCCATCCGTTAGCACATTCACTTGCCAGGGAGGTAACATCGAAGGGACGGCTCACTGGCGTTCAATGGGGCACTGTGTTCTGTGAGATGATGACGTTTGCTTAGGAAGTTTGCTCTGCCCCGAAGGACTATGCTGCAGCAGGAAGCAACGTCAAAAGCAACGAAGCGACGTCCCAATGCAGTGACCCCGAGGACATGATATTGGATCCAGAGTAACCCAAGTTGCTTATGAGCATGTTTGTTTGTTCACGGGGGCGAGAAGGGAGATGTGAGTGTTGGAAGGTTTGAGAGAACAGCTTGTCTGCTTTGGAGAGAGAGGAGTGAGTGTGTGAGCAAGTAATTTCTCCTGTACGTGTGCGAAAGACGACAATATTTGGAGGAAGAGAGTCTTCTCCTGTAACTAGATTTTGGGGAATCACAGTGTGAGACAATCAGGATTCACCAGCACTGCTGAATTTCATTCCGGGGAGTTCCCAGCACTTCCATGACTAAAGCTGGTAGGCCCTTCCTAGGTAGAGATTATATACTATATGGATAATATACTAGCCTAGTCATTTTCAGGCCTCTAAACAGCTCCCAACATGACATACCAGTTCAGCTCATCTGCATCTTTTTTCCGAAAACAGGAGCTATTTAATAACAGCCCCTAAAATCTGCAAAGGGGCAAAGCAATTTGTCCATTATAATTCCTGTCACATAAAGCTAACACTGGCTACGATGGATTTCTGTGCTTGCTGTGGTTTTTTAATTGAAAAACCAAAAAACAACAGGCAGCTAGTTACACATGGGTGAATCCAGTCCCCCAGGCCAAGCTGAACTGGTGAGGAATTAGTGCCTGAACCAACGCACTAAGGGAAAAGCAGTTCTTAAGCACCTTCCTAAATCTGAGATAATAGGAATGCACCTAAGGATTTGAGTGGCTTTCGGCTCAGGGCCAGACTAAAAGCTCTGGCTATTAAGTGGATGCAGAATCCTCTCAGCTTCTCCATCCGCTGCTCCTGAGAAGATTAACTCAGTGTCCATCACCTTCCACCCTTCTCTTTTTGTCGGTGTCTCCTATGGGTTAGGACGCCCCTAGGCCTTTTGAACAGGGATTAGACATGGGGGTCCTAAATTGCGGTATGTTTCTGAAGGGCTGCTGGCCTGTCTCCCTAGCCCAGGAAGGATTAACTCTATGCCCGTCTCCCCGCTTAGCACACAGTGTATTAATTAAAACAAAACCTCACCAAAAAAAGCTATTCCACTGCCTGGCCCAGCAGCTTTCACTCTGCCACAGGAGCCTCTTCCAACTGGACTGTCTCAGCCTGTTCACAGGCATCACCTGACCCCTTCCCAGCTGGAGCTGATAATACACCTGGCCTCAGACCCCCTCACTCTTAAAGGGGCAGAGCACCCTGTTCCAGTGTACCCTGGGGTACGTGAGCATGAAATTCCATCCATTCACTTCACGACCATTTTTTAAGAAAGTGACATGGGAACCAATAAAGTTTGGGAGCCGCTGGACTAGACCGTTATCCACACACAGCTCTAGGACAGGTTAGGACGGCGCAGAGGTCAGACTATTGGCATGACGGAGCAGTTGATTTCATTCATACCTTTGCAGCTAGAACCGGAGTTACAGAAATCTCGGTTTGCTCTGGAACCCAGTATACAACAGGGATACTAATCCCATCATAGCTAGCAGCAGCCTGAAATCTATGAGCAAAGGTGGCGACAGCAGAGCAGTAGCATCGACATCACACAATACTTGCAAGATGCTGCATCTTGCTCTGCCACGACACAGTCAATGAGTGTCACATCAATATGTATCACAGTGCACGCTGTCCCTGCAGCAAGTCAGCCTAATTCGACGCACAATACCATCTAAGCCCTATTCAGAGCCTGAGGAAGTCAATGAAAACTTTCCCATTTATTTCAATGGGCCTTGGATCAGTCTCCAAGCTACTGCGTGTTCCTGCAGTTTGCAGAACTTCCCAGAGTTCCACAGAGCACAGGTACATCTCAAATGGCCTCAGCCCATTCATGTGTGAAATGAACGCTCCCCAGCGCTGTCCAGAATACAAATGAGGACAGCAGGAGACCATACAGAGTAAGAGCACATTATTTGTTCCTCCTGAGTGTTTATGGCAATGATATCTTGTCTTCCAATGCACACACAGTTAGAGAAATTGACTGCGCAGGCAATTCGAGAAACAGAAGATCTGTGTGGGAGAATAAGCACCCATTCATTCCTACACTGGTGTCATATCTGGAGCTGGATATTAGAGACAGGTGGTAATGCCAAAGCATGCTAATGAATTTCATCACAATTACAGCTGGAGGGATTAACTGGACACTTATTACACCAACATCTACAAGTAGGAAACTCATGTTTCACCTCTTACCTATAATGGATGGATGGCATGTTCCTATGGATATTCTCATCCACAATCAAAGCTCTCTCAAAAACTTGGAGATTTGTCTATCTATTTATACAGCCCCCATCACAGGGGTTCGGGCATGGGTGCTCAGCACTTGCTGAAAAACACGTTCCTTTCAGGGGTCTCAGGTTGAACATCCAGCTCCCAAACTCCTAGTCCCCTGCTCTTCTCACTATGCAAAACTATTTAACGTGGTCAAATCACCGCAACAGTCTAGCCAAGTAGTTTCCATGTGCTAAAAAGTGGAATCCCATCCAGCTTCAGAGAAACATTCTGCAGCAATTTTATGACTGTTATAAAATAACCTGCAATTTTATAACCTACAAATAACTCTGAGCGTTTGTCAGCATGACCTTCAATACAGGGGTTTTTAAAATGGGCTTTTTTATTGTTTGGTCTTTCCTTGGACAACTGTCCCTAAACTAGGCGTAAATGCCAAAACTCTTTCCTGCCCATCAAAGTCAGCTCGGTGTTCAGACATTTTTAAAGAGAAACAATCCAAACTCTTTAAGCAAGACTCTGAAATTGCTTTGGGATTAAATCCCTCCATTGAGCTGCAGTATTTCCACTTGGGAATAAAAGTCAGCAGCATTGGTTACTTGGAAGCATCATTGAGTTGATCCCATGGAATATACAGTCCTTTCTATTGAATGCAGGGACAGATTGGCCCAGGTTGTATAAGATGCTGAGAACATGCTGGTCTTCTTGGTAAATGACCTATATTTTTCCTGACTTGAGGGACAAATGATGATTTCAAGGCATGGCACCAGGGAAAGAAACTCAGACACTGTGGCAATAGATGCTGCTATAAGATTTTAGACTGAGATCTAGAAACTCCGGCCATTCAACACTGGAAAATGGAGCACTGGAATCTTTCCAGTGATGGACAGTTTTTTCTAGCTATGGAGCTTCATGAGATGTCAACCCTTGTAATCACACTGTCCTTGCCTTCTTACTTGCACCATTGGTTTGAACTGAGCTTGGTAGTTTAAACTTTCTCCCTAGTGGACATTTTTCCGTCTTACAAAGTCACTTGCCACCATAAAGTAACATAGTTGGTATGTATAGACAGCAGGGGCTGGCAGAGCCATGTGTGTGAGGAGGAAACCAGAACAGTCCCAACCTCTAACAAGTGCTGCAAGTTCCTCACTTTCACGAGCAATAAAATTTGCTCCAGGTTGGGTTTTTTTTTAATGATTAGGAGTCTCCAATGTGTCTTTTGGTTTTGGTTTTCCCCAGTCAGCAGCAGCAGCTTTTGAACTGTGAAGACTAGAGCGAAAAAGCAGATGGTGGTGGAGGGGAAAAAAAGTATCTATTCTAAATCCAAAAACGATGTCATGCTCTGCTGATAGCTAAAAGAATTCAGTGGCCTGGTATCATTTACTTTCAGAAGGGCAGTTGTTCAAAAACACCCCAGTCTTCTATGTTCTCAGGAATTCGGTTTTGATCCACGCAGCTGATGAGTGGAGCAAACTCCCTTAAGCCCTTTTTCTGTCCATCCCTTTTCAGAATGTGGGCGTGGGGGAGAGGGGTTCATAGAGGTGTGGTCCCCCAACAACTCTGCAATAGTTTTAAGCCTTTCTCAATTTACAGTCCTGAAACCTGAAAATTCCACCCCTCCGGGAGGGCAATTTATGACCCGCAGAGAGAATTCCACTGAATAACACTGAGTTGCTGTCACAGCACAGGTGGAATTCCATTGCTCTAGGATTGCTGTTCCAAACCTGTGTCTCTCTCTGTCCTGCAGTGGGGGTTAATTCCAATTTGCCACTCATTTTTTAGGTTGTGGTTGGGAATTTCAGACCCTCCCGTTATCCTCCTGCTTGGGAACGGGGTGTTCACGTTGACTTAAATGATGCTTTATCTTGGCTCTTTGCACAAGGCTGACTTTCAGTGTTTAGGGGTAGAGGCAATCGCTGGACACTGGAAGTCCAGTATAAAGAAAAACTAAAAAGAACTCACATTATGTGCAAATGGACCTGGCAGCACATTATCCTCCCAGCCTCGTTGTGGGGCATATTCTTCCATTGTTCCACGAGCAAGACTCCCCTTGGCAGCAACAGGAGTTCTGTGCAAAGCTAGAGGATAGAATGTGGGGTCTTGATCTGGTCTTCTACCTCCTGCACAAAGGGGAACATGTAAAGCCACTGGCCCATCTCTCTATCTTGCTGAATGGCAACTGACAATGTTTCTGATGCTAGCCAGATGGTATGGTCCAGTGCCTAGGTACTGCCACTCTGAGCTTGGAAATGTCACATTGCACGGTATAAGGGGAGACTGCAGTAGGATTATCTCATTTACAGAGGAGAAAACATGCATGTTCTCCACATGTTATGGGAGCACACATAGGTTCAGGAATTCTAGGAGAACGTATCATGCAGGATTAATAAGGACAACCCTCTCATTTTATTAGGGAGACTTTACCAATTTGATAACCATATTATTCTCAGTGAGTCAAACTCACCCTTGTGCTTAGGCCTAGCAAAAGGCCTATGAATCCTGTCCCACAGCACAGAAGTGAATATCACCCTAGAAGAGCTGGTCAAATAATTTGCTACTAAGAACTCATCTGACAAATTTTGGCATTATGCATCCAATAAATTGTCTCTCCAGATGGTCAGATAATATGCAGCAACCAATTTATTTAGCAATTTTTTCCATCAGTCATCCAATATACTTTATTTAGCCGTCACTTACCTTTGTAAGAACAAAGAATGGCCATACTGGGTCAGACCAATGGTCCAGCTAGCCCATTATCCCAACTCAGAGAGTGGCCAATGCCAGATGCTTCAAACAGAATGAACAGAACACAGCAATTTCAAGTGATCCATCTCGTCGTCCAGTCCCAGGTTCTGGCAGTTACCGGTTTAGGGACACCCAGAGCGTGGGGTTACGTGCCTGACCATCTTCTGTAATAGCCATCGATGGACATATCCGCCATGAACTTATCTAATTCTTTATTGAACCCAATTATACTTCTGGCCATCACAACATCACCTGGCAATGAGTTCCACAGGCTGACCCTGCATTGTGTGAAAAAGTGCTTCATCTTGTTTGTTTTAAGCCTGCTGTGTATTAATTTAATCAAGTGACCCCTGGTTCTTGTGTTATATGAAAGGGCAAATAACACTTCCCTATTCACTTTCTCCATTGATGATTTTATAGACCTCTTATCTCCCCCTTGGTCGTCTCTTTTTTAAACTGAACAGTCCCAATCTTTTTAATCTCTCCTCACATGCAAGCTGTTCCATACCCCTAATCATTTTCATTGCCCTTCTCTGCACTTTTTCCAATTCCAATATATCTTTTTTGAGATGGTGCAACCAGAACTGCACACAGTATTCAAGGTGTAGGTGTACCCTAGATTTATATAATGGCATTATGATGTTTCTGTTTTATTACCTATCCCTTTCCTAATGGATCCTATCATTCTTTTAGCTTTTTCAACTTCCACTGAACATTGAGCGGTTGTTTTCAGAGATCAACAATGACTCCAAGATCTTTCTTGAGTGGTAACAGCTAATTTAGACCCCATCACTTTGTATGTATAGTTGGGATTATTTTTTCCAATGTGCATTACTTTACATTTATCATCTGCCGTTTTGTTGCCTAGTCACCCTAGTGAGATCCCTTTGTAACTCTTCAGAGTCAGCTTTGGACTTACCTATCTTGAGTAATTTTGTATCATTTGCAAACTTTGCCACCTTGCTGTTCACCCCTTTTCCCAGATTATTTATGAATATGTTGAATAGAACAGTTCCCAGTACAGACCCCTGGGGGACCCCGCTATCTACCCCTCACCACTGTGAAAACTGACCATTGTTTCCTATCCTTTTTCCCCCTTGATCTTTTAACCAGTTACTGATCCATTAGAGGATCTTCCCTCTTTATCCCATCACTGCTTAGTTTGCTTAAGAGCCTGGATCGCCTTTGTCCACATGCTTGCTGACTCCCTCAAAGAATTCTATTTAACTTTTCCCTCAAATAACATTCTACTGACTACCACTTTAGTAGTAAAAAAACATACTCTGCTCATATGGTAGACTGAGAATTACTGGCTTAAGAGTCTGATCCTAAAACCATATTGAAGTCAATGGGAGGCATTCCATCGATCCCAATAGCTTTGAATCAGGTCCTAAGTGATTTGGCAAATTTATAAAAAAGGAATATTCCTTTCTGGATCACAAAGCAAGCAGAATTCAGAAAGATGTGCTCTGTATTTCTGGAGCTTCCCCATCAGTTGGTTTTTATAAGCTGTCTCTGCATATCAAGCACCTCTCTTAGTTCACTCAGTGTTGTATATTCTTTGAGCATGCATATATTACATGCTGTGCTTTTGCATTTCTTTTCAGATTTAAAAAATACAAATTTTAGACCAGAAAAAGCAGCACTAGCCAGAATACATAAGTACCTATGTAAGAAAGCTGTAGCTTTGTGACAGTGCTCTAACAAACAGCGGGATTGCCACTGAATTTAAAAACCCATTCAGATATCTTTAGGGCTGAACATTTATGGAATCCGTGATCCCTGGGGGGGGGCTTCGGAATCCCCATTCCGTCCCTCCATTAATCAGGAGCACAGAGATCTTTCCTCCCACAGAGGGACGGGATAAGAATTTCTCTGGAGTTTAATATCACTACTCAAGGGTGTATGTACGTGGGATGCTCAGGAAAGTGACGATGAATTGCATAAAGTGGTGAAGTCAGAACACTTTAAACCCCAGGGTGGATGCTCTCATTCAGAAGTAAAGTGGCCTCTGTTTGCTGTAGCTTAATCTTCCTTGACAATGAACCAGAGGGCTCAGAGTGACTGAGAAGCTGAGTGTTCTGAGGCTGGGCGAAGCCTGCTGGGCTCCCTGAGGGCTCAGCAGATCATTTCCCAGCCCCTGCTGGTCTAGGAGGCAGAGCTGGGCCTTTGTTACATCCTCCTCACCTGACCACTGGGCTCATTGTTTTGAGGTTCAAGTCCCACTGGACAGCAGAGAGCAGTGTGATCTGAACAGTGGATTGGGACACAGGAACTCGCTCTTTAGCATGGGGCAAAATTCCCCCCAGTGCAGAGTTCTGATCACCACATACATGAGGGTTTAAGGGTGCGAAGGCCTTGCCCTGGCTCACTGCAAGGGAGCGAATCTCATCCTTAGTCTCTCCCCCAACACATAGACTCCCAAAGAGAGGTTAACAATTCCAGCCTTGCAGGGCTGCTGGGTTAATTCATGCCTATAAAGGAATTTGAATATGAAAGTGAGTAGTACTTACTGCGGACTAATAATAGGATTTAGGAATGAGAGGGGCAGCCTCTGATAAATCCTGAAACACCTAATGAGTGAAAAAACAGGTGGTACCATACGGTCTGACTCAGGTGATGTGTCTGATCTTGAACCTACTGCAAGCATCTCATAACAGCTTTAAATGTTGCCATGAGCCATACACACACAGAGCACGTGCTGTTGAACATAAACACAGTTTGCTGGTGACATTTGTATTCCTTTCTCAAGTATTTACTGAAGGATTGTTTTCCCTTTTGCATTTGAGACTCTTGGAGTCCATCAGAAAGTTACATAGGGAGGTGTAGCTTGCAGTATGAACAACAAATAAATCCCTCTTGCTGCACAGCCACCTCTGCCTCTTCCCATAGGAGCTGATTAGGAGCTGTAGGTTGTCTTGACCTTCCTTTGTAGAGAGGGGCATTGCAAATACTTAAAATGGGACCACTCGTTCTTTTCCACCCCCTCCTGCTTGATCTTCTCTCAATAAGCTCATCCGCACTTAGAGACAGACACCAAGACACTCATTAAAACTGCCAACACAGGGAGTCCTCCCCGTGTCCCCTCACATAATGAGGGAATGACAGAAGGACAGTGGATATGGAAACGGTTTGCAGCTGCTCCTGCTGCTGGAGAGATTTCAGCCCCCTCCATGCTCTTGGCAAATGGCTCATTAAATCTACATTCGACCTGACAAGATCCAGTGAATTCTCCCTCCAGAGTCATTCCTTATTTGCTTTAATAATGGAGACAAAGAACAGCCCAGGCCAGATCCTGGACTCAATTCTCTACTCCATTATGTGATTCCATTGCAGGCGAGGGAGTGACCAGGGCATAAAAATGGGTGTAATGGGATGAGGAATGAGGCCCCCAGTGTTCTCAGACTGCAGTGAGGGCAGGATTGGGCTCTGGACCAGTAAGCTTGCTAGCATGGGTTCAGTGTGGAGAGGGCTTAAGAGGAAGGTCCTAGAAAAATGCCTGCTGTAGCCCCGTTCCTTTGCAGCATGCTGTACAGAGAGGCTGTTCTCTGCTCTGCCTCACACTAACTGGATACATCCTGCTCAGGAGCAGCTCCGCTGGCATGTAGTCATCACAGATGGGGCAGGAGACAAGCTCCCACGTAGCCGCCTTTCCCCGCCACCTGGCTTCCCTGCACCATTGCAGCAGGCGTGTGGTGGCTTCACTCCCTGCAGTGCTGTACAGCCAAATGGAGCATTTGAGGCCAGTTCTTTTGTTATACTGGAATTATTTATCGTTGTTAAAAACCTAGCGTTAGAACTGGCTTAGTTAACAGGGCTTCAAATTGGTTCCGCTCTGTAGTTCAGTGAGGAGGCAGCACAGACCATTAGGCGCTGGCTCCAGGGTACAATGACTCGCACTCGTGAACCTGGCTTGCTGCACTCAGAGTGCAGGCTGAGTGAAGCCTCAGTTCAGGAGGAAAGAATGGGTTGGTGCTTAAGACACTGGACAGGGACCCAGGAGACATGGCTTCAAGTCTTGGATCTGCCACAGACTTACCATGCAGCCTGGGGCAAGTGAAGTGATCTCTTCACTTCCTGTCTGTGAAATGGGGAGAGTAATTCCTTCCTACCTCAGAGGGGGGTTGTGAAGATCAGTTCATCTAGTGGTTTGTAAGGCCCTCAGGGCCACATGTTTAAAGGTACCTGGATTTCAATGGGAGATAGGCACTTCAGTCCTTTTGAAAATCCCACTAGGCACCTACCTAAATCTTTAAGTGTTTTAATACCTGGAAAAATCTGTCTTTTAGCTATTAATGTGATGGGGAATAGATACTACTGTGTTCACTATAGCTAGCTACTCCTGTATTTACTGATTGACAATGCCGTTCTTAAAATAAAATCCTACTAAGTCATGGCTAAGCAAGCTTCAGGAAAGTCAGGGAACAGAATTCTTCCCTACTAAAAAATATTCATCATCACTAGAAATCACTAGGTGAGACCTGATCGGCCCATTATATAATAAAGCAAATCAAAGCTGTAGCATTCTCTAAAGAATATTGAGCATTGTGTGTCTGTAAAACTAGTCAGGTGACAGCATCTTCTTTAACATCCACTGACAGTTCTCAGATGAACTGGAATATAGGATGAAAGTGTAATTATATCCTTGGATATTTGGATGGATGTTTCCGTCTGTGGTTTTTTTTAACTAGTCCAGCGGTTGATTGACCACAGGACTGGCTGCCTATACCAAGAAAAGAGGAGAAAAGACAATAGGTTTGAGTTCATCATTCAGTGTGCAAGAGGTTCTCTCCCTCAAACAATACATTTGTCATTTCAAATTGTTCCTTACTAGTTATGGGGAACGGTTAGTACTGAAGCTGGTGTGTTCAAGAGTTGAGCAAATAATTCATAAACTATTTGGGCAATCAATTTAGCTTCTTTTTCTCTTCATCGCTTGGGGAAGAGCAATTTATAATTCTCTCTGATGGACTCATTTTTCAACAGATGCTTTCTGCAAATTGCTCTTGATCTGTGAGTTGCACAGGAGCAAATTCATTGTGAGGATTTCATATGCAAAATCTGAGCTGTATTGCTAGGTTTGGACTGGACACATGGATCACACAGATTGTGTTCCCCAACTGGACAAGAGGTGCTCTTAGAATCAGGTTTCTGGTGAGAATACTCACATTTAAAAGTTCAAAATTTGCTTTTGCAAATGATCTCTAATGTTAGCTTTTCCTGAAAACACTCCTGCTAGCAAACTGGTTGGCTCAAATATTCACAGAATGTGAATACAAGGGGCGGGGGGGCATGAACACAGCAGGTGCAAATTCAACATTACATTTGAGCAAATAGCCACAGTTTTTGGAATGCTGAAATATAGAATAAATGTGAAAATACTGAGATATTTGCCCAGTTCTACCATAAGCTATTGAAGTAGCCACATTCCACTCGAAGGGTGAGTGCATCTCAATGTTTGGCAAAGCAATCCCTGGATACAATATGTTTATAATATGGGAAGACATTTTATATCCTTCAGAATGAAAGGCAAGAAATCATTATTATCCTTTTGTGGTATATAAATTCACCCCAATGCAGAGGGCCAGCACAAGACGTATACAGCACAGAGGTGAGGCTTAAGGATTAATGTTCCCCACTATGAATGATATTGGCAAGAGTGTGGAAACAAGCAGTTTGAGTACTAGCAAATTCATGTGGAAAACTCTAGCAGAATTCTAATACAAGTGTGTTAGCAGTTCCTAGTATTGGTCCCAGAACCACCAGTACAGGAGCTAGAGGACATGCTTAGCCTTTCAGTGGTATCTTTGATGGTGTCTGTCTATTCATGCTAAATCATTGCATTCTGTCTCTCTGCAGTTCATATTTTCTCCATTGTGGCGGGTGATGTTTTCTTACTAGCTGCCTCAAAGTCCAGCCAACTGCAGGGAAAACACGCCACAGGACCCACTTCAAAAAGTCACCTATCTGGAGGAACTCCCAAAATTATTAATGCCATTGATCAAGGGGATGGGGTAGCTCTTGAATCTTTTTTTTAAGGGTCCCTCTTCAAGGAAATCATTTCATGTGTTAATGTAGATTTGACTTAGGAAAACATACCTTCTGCTTTGGATGAGGTCCCTAAGAGCACAGCCATGAGGTAAATCAAGGGAACCCTTCACTATTTGGTTAGGTCGGGAGAAGCAGACACTCTCTGAAAGGAGATACTGATGCTGTTTGAATGCCGGCTGTAGGAAACCTGCTTGTGTTTGCAGAAAAGCCAGAGTCAGATGAGGAACCAACAGCTGTGTTCTGTTTTATTTCCTGTAAGGCAAATGGAAGCCACTTGCTAAGAAGATGTCAACTTTGCATGAACTCTATATATCTGTCTTATCTCCTGTCTAGGCTGTAAGGATTTTACTAGTTGAGCGGATGAGATACACTGCACTAAAATCTAGTTTGGCATGGTGTGTAAAAGATGAACTTTGGATGAAGTTCCCCAATTTTTATATATACACACACAGGAAAATCAATCAAAGTTAATGCTTTAAGCACCATTGCAAGTTATATTTCAGTGAATTCTATATCTACTGGGGAAATTAATGATAAAGTTCATGCCTATTATTTCATATACATTTAGAGGAAAGGTAATTAATCCATAAAGCTAGAAGTCAAAAATTATTTTTAAAACTATGTTCCTCGCTCTGCATTAGCAGGGCTTTTGCCCCATTTCACAATGATGTCAAAGGATAATATATGACTCAGATGATTATGATATAATCGCTCATGCAGTCTTGGTTCCTTTGAAAAAATAGCAGCCAGAGAGATCATCCATGTACTTTATAGTACGTATATGTGTTGCCAACTCTCACTATTTTATCAAGAGTCTCCCAATATTTGGTGTTTTTCTTAAAGCTCCAGCTCCCGGAGTCAAGGGATTACATGAGAATCTCAGATCTCATTTTTAAAAGTTTCTAGCCCTCGTGGTTACAGAGAAAAGCTTGTAGATGTGAACTCTAGTGGCTACAAGCAGGAGACACACAAAACAGACCAAATCGGAAGATGGGCACAAAAGAACCTGGATGAGTGGGTCTTTATGACATGGTATTTACTCAGTGAAATATAAATGGTCAGGAGGCAATTTGGCAAACACGTGCTAATTTAGAGTGGACCTGAACATTTTTGAACTATGCGGTGAGAAACCTGGACCCAGACCTGAATATTGCAGTTGAACCTCAGACCCAGCTTCATTACAAAATGTAGCCAATGGTGCTGTATATCTTGCATTTAATGCCTGACCTCCCTGGGCCAGATCCTTCCTGCTGTATATGTGTATTGTCATAGCTCGATTGAAATCAATGGAGCTATGCAGATTTGCTCCAGTTGGGGATCTGCACCCGCCCTTCCTCCCACCTCTCCCCCCCCCGCCCCGGTCTCTGGAGCAGAAAGGAGCCAAAAAGTCTTCACATAAGCTGAGGTTTTCTCTGACTGGAAATGCTGCTGCTGTTATTTCAAACAGTCTGTCCGCACTTGATGGCATAAACGGCCTCAGCAATACCGTCCTGGAATGTGAAAACAGGGTAGTCTGGCCATTAGCCCTGGCTTTGCCCTGCAGTCTCCTTGCCAACGGGTGTCCGATGGCAGCCAGAGAGAGGGGTAGAAGTGCAAAAGAAAACAAGCATTCGCTGCAGCAGCCGGCCACGTTCCTGAGCAAACAGGATCATGCCACCTGACTTCAGACACAGAGCTGTGAAGTATGAGCAGGGAGAGCCCCCCCTCCCTGCTAAAGCACGCAGCTGAGTCCTCAGCTTATCATAACATAATATACACTCTGAGCCATATTTTTTACCACATCTGGTCTTCATTTGGATGCTGAGCCAAAGCCAAATGATTGTACCTCCTGAAACAGCTGGCTGGTTCACATCAAAAGTGTGATGTCTGCAAGAGTGAATTCTGGGTGAGAAGAGCTTAGCTGCTACTAAGTTTGCATGGGGAAGGCTCCTTTTTGACTCCCGTTGTCAGGTAGCCGCATACAGACCACAGGTATACCGGTTTGAATCCTGGCTGGGGTAAGAAGCAGGACACATCACACACACAGTAACCCCCCCAGCCAACAGATGTGAACTCGGTCCAGCATAGCAGCCTGTTCTAGTGAGTGTCTGGCTGCCAGATGTTAGCAGATACAATAAACATCTTTGCACTGAAGTACTAATTGGCCTTGTCATCTCATCTGAACAGCCCCATTTTTCTCCCCTACAGTCACCCCTGACTAGCTATTAAGGGTGTTAAATTGCATCCATGCTAACTTCAAATCCTGAGCATAGGTGGTTAACTAACACTTGTTTTAGTAATGGCGAGAAATCAACAAGGACACAGTTAAATAAAGGTAAAGGGCCAGAGCATCAACCCCTGCTCTGGCGCCTCTCCCCTTGAAAGAAACAGGCAGACCAGTGTTTCTGGCCCCAAGAGAGATGTAATTTTTTCTTGTCAATGTACCTTTAAGAACATACCTCTTACATTGCTCTTTGTGTGCTTAACATTACACACTCTACCAATTCAGCGGTGCCAATGCTAGTGGGTGTTCAGGACAAATTCCAACTCACTTAAAGTTTCCCCATACCTAATTATACATCAGACCCTAAAAGTAACTAATGGGAGCTTAGATGAGGGCCAATGCCAGAGCGATGAAGCTAATACTGCGACTCCATGTATCCCCACAGAAAAATGACTGGGCAGCTACTGAGTCGATAAGTAGCAGTTAAAGACTAATTTATATTGTGCTACATAGTGACAAGTGTAATTATGTTCTACTCAGGTTACAGATCGGATAATAATTGCCTCTGGCTGATTTTGGATTTCTACCTCATTGAAAGGGACTTGAATGATATAACCAAAGAGGAGATCTTTGCTTGGAAGTTTCTGACTGGCTAGAAGATCCTGAGATACACCAACAGCGACTCTCGGCTTTCCAAAGGGAAATGCCACCTCTGACTGATCTCCTCTCCAGAAAGGTGGTCTGGGTCTGGTGGGAGAAGAATGGGTATCAGACAAAATTCCTAAGGCAGATAATACAGGAGATTATTCAAGTCACTGTTTCAGTGCAAGGACCTGGTCCCGACTGTGTACACAGATATGAATAAAATACATCCCTGAACAAGACTTGCCCTGCCAAGAAACTACATGCAGCCAGGGTCTGGTAAGGGTAGGATTCCACTAACCCTGTCGCCTTCACTCCCCCTCCAAAATTATATATATATATATATATATATATATATACACACACACACACACACACACACACACACACCCCTGTGGGATTACTATAGGCTTTCAGATAAAAGACCCCACATTTTACTTAACCCAGAAGCCTCTGTAAGGAAATTTTATACCTGCTCTCCATGCACACTTATAGCCAGGACCAGTCTAGCATCTGCAGATCCCTTGCAACTCTTCCTAGGACTCTTGTCTGATCTTTGGTTGCTCTGGAGGAGGAAGCTAATCACAACTCACAGCAAGCCACTAGGGCTAGTATAATTGGTCTGTGTTTAAATAAAGCTCTTGGTCCTGAAGTGAGCTCAGTGGCAGCCTGGAGTTGTAATAAACACTCTCCTAGAGAGACAGCAGCAAACCAAAGTGTTGTAGGAGGTTTTGGAAGGTCTTGAGGGCCGGGCAACTCTTCACTCTCAGAGACCCCCAAACCGAGCACAATATCAACCACCTCCCAGAATCTTTTGCATGTACAGCAGACCTTTAACTCTGCCTGCTCCCCACACCTCACACTGGGCCCTTTGACCATCCCCAGCCAGGAGTACATCTCTTCCAAAGCAGGAGTGCTGGCAGGCCGTGGGTGCAGGGGTGGTCCCTGTGGTAGCGTCGATGGAGGCCAGCAGGCTGTAAGCTTGTAATTTGCTGCTGTTTAGTTTGCTTGCAGAGTGTCTGGGGACACCATGGTTACCCTTCTTCACACCTCACCTTGAAGCTAAGCAGGACCTAGGCCACACATGTAGGTTTAGGAACAGGATTATGAGAGATGCCAAGTTCTCATCTAAGGCACCTATGGGCCAAGTGTACACTTTTTGACTGTGCAAAGGTTGAGTATGCCTTTCTGCTCTGCATACAACTAACACCGAGACCCAAACTGCTTTCAGGAGGAAATGTGCAGTGGCCATGAATATTCACAGGAAAAAAAAAACCACATGTGAAGTGTTGGTATGGAGACAGACACACAGCATGGTCCCTGAGATAGCAGGGAGTGCTGGCTAACCTCTGCAGCAGACTTTCAGCGTAACGAAGTCTGGCCGGCTGAGGAATGCATGTGCACTTCTGCCATCTATGGCAAAAATCCACAGTCCAGTTGTTTATGCTGCTTACCGAGCCTAATTCTTGGGGGTTTGGGTGTACTTGTGCAATGGCCAATTGTGCCGCAAGAAACCAAAGAATAAATCAACATTACAACACAGTCATAAAACCCTTTTCAATAATACTTTGCCTTGCAAACTAACCAGTCTCCCCATGTCTTCCAGATTACATCACCTTCAGCAGGGGAATAGCAACTTTTAACAAAGGCAGTTTTGATTAGGGACCATAAGGTGACTCCAGTATCCAAGTACGGAAATACAGCAGCTGTAGGTCTGTGATTTTAGAACAATGAAACAATCAAAGTCACTTTAATTAAATCATCCTCTCTGTTGTTTAGCCCTCTCTCTCGCTCACTCTGCTGTCAGGAATAAAGAAAGCAGGGCATCATCTTCTGAGTCTTTGGTTCCTAGCTGGAAGATAGTTTGAATTATCCTGCAAAGTTATTATTCTTTAGGCAAAATGGATGCAGGTAAATCTATCTAGACTGTTTTAAAGATGGGTCAGCTGGTCGCAAGGATACAGCAGGCTACCGTGGTAGGAGATGCCCATTTCACCTGGCTATCAAGCTCTTCTTCTTCCTACCTACCCTCAGCAATGGTCTGGTTAGGTTAGTTGTCCTAACTTGGGGGCACAGCTTTCTTCTTTTCCAACAGTCCAGTCTGTTATCATTAGATTTAGGCTGACTGGTCACGAGTCAGTGTAACACATTTTCCTCTTCTGGCCTGAGCCATTAGCCAATATTTCAGCTTTGCAGGTTGTTTCTGTTAGGAGGAGAAATTGATGATACGAGTCAGGTATTTCTAGGGTGCAATCCTGTTTATTTACAAAGAATGTACACAAAGTCCTGTTTCCCTGAACACAGCAGGAACCAGGACAAGGTGGTTCCCTTCCTCATAGCTCCAAGCCTGCCTTTCCAGCCAGCAGTCTGCCCAAAAGAAGCTCTCTCTCTCTCTCTCAGTTTTCTCCCAGGACATACTACTGGTGCTTTTCTGGCTACTTTTCTACTGGCTTTCTGTTTCTCACACACGGAAAACACAGGGGCTGGAGACTGACTGAATTGCAGCTGTGTGTGTGGGGCTCCGGCCACATGGTTTTGCTTCTACACCAGCCTTGCCATGTTCATCCAGCATTCGGGTGGTGGTTTCTATTTTTCAGCTATCATTAAACAAAGGGGCATTTAATTGCTCCTTCACTTAGGCTGAGTTAAAGGTAGCTGGAACACCCATCAGCTTCAAGGAGGTCTGTGACTGCCCAGATCGTGACCATGATTGCCACACACATGCTGGCTGCTACCAGCCCCACCCAGCATAACAGCCCCCTCCTGGAATGAAGCCTGGATTTTCAGTTTTTGTCTGTACTACATTGTCTGCATCAGAAACAGTAAACTCATTACGACAGGGAACACACCTATTTATGTACGTACAGAACTGAGCACATTATTGATGCCACTAAATAGTAACCTTATACCTTCAGGGTACTCAGATAAGTACAAAGATGGCATTCTGATACTCTATAATCATTACAATTCCTCTCTGACTGCACTTAGTTAACAATTTTATCTTACATTCTTCCTCTCATTCATATTTCTCTTCCCTTCCTTGAAGTTCCATGCCCTTTCTTCATATATTGATAAGGAATCATAGAATATCAGGGTTGGAAAGGACCTCAGGAAGTCATCTAGTCCAACCCCCTGCTCAAAGCAGGACCAATCCCTAGACAGATTTTTACCCCAGTTCACTAAGTGGCCCCCTCAAGGATTGAGCTCACAACCCTGGGTTTAGCAGGCCAATGCTCAAACCACTGAGCTATCCCTCCCCCAAGGAGTAGCAAGCTACCTTGGAAAGTTTTGGGAGTGTGGATGCTATTGGTTTTAGTGTGGGAAGAAAATCAACGGGTTTTAATAAATGGCTTTTTCTGCTAGTTACTTCAAATAAAATGTTTTCTCTTTAAAGGAACCAAAATGCATGCAGCAGTCAGACAAAAGTCAGTTGCAAACAAACAGAAACAGACACTGGAAGGATAAAGAATGTGATGAGTATAAATAACAGATAAGAACATAAGAACGGCCATACTGGGACAGACAAAAGGTCCATCTAGCCCAGTATCCTATCTTCCGACAGTGGCCAATGCCAGGTGCCCAGAGGGAATTACCAGAACAGGTAATCATCAAGTGATCCATCCCGTCACCCATTCCCAGCTTCTGGCAAACAGAGGCTAGGGACACCATCCCTGCCCATCCTGGCTAATAGCCATTGATGGACCTTTCTTCCTTGAACTTATCTAGAACATGGCTGATATTACCACAATAGACTAAAGATTATGTGCTTCTCGGCAATCATTATTGTACAGGGACTCCTCACTTAAAGTCGTCCCGGTTAACGTTGTTTCGATGTTAAGTTGCTGATCTATTAGGGAACATGCTCGTTTAAAGTTGTGAAATGCTCCCTTCTAAAGTCGTTTGGCAGCCACCTGTTTTGTCCGCTGCTTTCAGGAAGAGCAGCCCGTTGCAGCTAGCTGGTGAGTGACTGGAACCAGGGTGGACCAGCAGTCCCCTATCAGCTCCCCCTATCAGCTCCCCACTCCCCTAAGTTCTCTGTGCAGCAGCTGTCCCTCCCCCCACTGCCATGTGCTGCTCCTGCCCTCTGCCTTGGAGCTGCTCCCAGAGACTCCTGCTTACTGTATGGGGGGGAAGGAAGAGGGGAGCTAATGTCAGGGTGTCTCCCCCTCCCCCCTCCTCCTGCACCCCTCTTACCCCATCTTCCATAGAGCGGGGGGACACATGATGGAGGGAGGGAGCTTCTAGGCAGTAGCTGCCTTCTCAGGTCTCAGCAAGCTGATTTAATTAACAAGGCAGTGTACTTAAGCCTGGGGTCAGCTACTTAAACGGGAAATGCGCATTTTTTCTCTCACACACAATGTGTGTCTCTCTGTCTGCCCTCCCTCCTTTCCTGCTGCCTTGTAGAGTGTTGTGAGAGTTAACCCTTGAGGGCTCAGTCAATTGCTAGTTCATTTATCAGTAAGGCATTCCCTGGGAAATATCCCACCCTTTGACTCCTCTACCTCAACGAAGCTTCACAATCATCATCACTGTGTACCAGTATTAAATTGTTTGTTTAAAACTTATACTCTGTGTGTGTGTGTGTGTGTGTGTGTGTGTATAGTCTTTTGTCTGGTGAAAAAAATTTCCCTGGAACCTAACCCCCTCATTTACATTAATTCTTATGGGGAAATTGGATTCGCTTAACATCGTTTCGCTTAAAGTCGCATTTTTCAGGAACATAACTACAACGTTAAGTGAGGAGTTCCTGTATCCTTTTGATGATCCTGCTGTCCTGAGAATTTAATGTTGTATTTGAGTATGGAAAGAACTAGTGACTCCTTGAGTCATATGTGTTTGTCTTCTTACACTGTTATGAAAAGGGAATTTTCCTCAGACCAATTTAGAAAATAATTAAAATTTGAATTGATTATTTCATTGTTAGCATTACTAATGCAGATTGTTAGCATTACTAACTCAGTTAATAATTAATAATAGAATCTCTATAGTAAGTACAAAACCTTTTACTCAGGTTAGAAAATAATTAGAAAGAGGAAGGCTGATCTGGTGGTTAAAGCATTGGATTGGACTTCAGAACACCCGAGTTCAGTTCCTGGCTTGGTCACAAACTCCCTGTGTCATGTAACATCTCTGAGCCATGGTTCCCCAGCTGTAAAATAGGGATAATACGCTTTCCTTTATCCCACCCTTTATCTTTTTTGTCTGTCTAGATTGTAGCCTCTTTGGGACAGCGACTGTTTGTTATTATTGATTTGTATTACAGTTGTGTTTAGATGCTTCAACCAAGAACACTTATAAAATGCATAGGAATAAACTCACTACACATGGCTTTATAATGAGTGCATTTAGTGCTTGTCACCTGGCTTTCCAGGAGACCAAAGCCCTCTCTCCATAGTACAGGAATCTTTCCCCATACTGCAAAGCTGCACTGAAGAGGGACTATATGGCCCATTCAATTGTCTCCCATGCAAAACTACCAGCAAGGGGCCAAACATTGCCAACGGTGGTTGTGCGTGATACTGACAACTGGACTGAGACAATAGCTCATTTATAATAATAATAATAATCCCTAGCTCTTATATAGCACTTTTCATCCATAGATATCAAAGTGCTTTACAAAGGAAGTCAGTATCATTATCCCCATGTTACAGATGGGGAAACTGAGGCATGAGAAGCAACGGTCACCCTGCAGCAATGCTGGGAGCAGAACCCAGCTCTCCTGAGTCCCAGTCCAGTGTGCTACCCACTAGGTCCCACATTGCACACAAGCCATGAAACAATTGTCAGATGGTAGCAACTTTCCACCACTACTGACCTGTGGCTGGACTGACTAGGTGATCTAAAGGGGAAAGGCTTTATATTCCATTATCACATAATTCCTCCAGTTTCAAATATTAAATTAATCCCTGTCTTTTCAGATCAGCTCAGTCCATTCTTGAAATAAATGAGGTATATAACAGCTTGAAATCAAAGAAGAATTCAGATCAGCTGTTAAAAAATTCTGTCATGGTTGATTAATCTATGAATTATTCATCCCAGTGGTAGCTCTGGATTGTTCAGCAGAGACACACTATACTGATGGTGAAGTACCTCACCCAGCAAGGTGGAAGAAGGTAAACCAAAACAAAGCACATTTACTATCCACAGGGCCAAGTGATGTCCACATAAGTACACCCACCTTCCCACAGGTCCCTGCCCCACCCAGCTTCATAACAACATGCTCAGAAGTGTCCTGTCCCAAGGGTCATAGAAAATGTCCAGCACAGTGTCAATCAGTCAGCATTTCTGCCCGGCTGCCCCTCCCTTCCCACTGCACACACTGATGGTGAGGTTGGCTCAAGCCAATATAATAAGATGCATGGTTCACTGCACACAGATATAGCAAAATCCCTGGAACAATAGAAGCAGGAGACAAAATCTTAGGGCCAAGTCCTGTCCTCACTATACTAAGCCATTTGCAGTGTCCAGCAACCAGAAATCCTATAAAAACCAGGACAAACACTGCATATTTCTGAGTCCAGTCTACCAACACCTTCGCTATTAACTATTTACATATCTACAGACATCTCCTTTTTATAGCACATCCCCAAAACATCTCTCAGACTGTAGGGAAACAGAATCATTTCAATTAATTAGATACAGCAGTGATGGGGGCAATATACGTTATTTCAGATATATACCAGTCTTTGGAACGGCCGGGGAACTTTACAGCAGGGAGTGGAATGTTGCACGCAGCCATTGATGAAGCGAGCCAGTGCCTCTGCAAAGAATCAAAGCAGTACAAAGTCTTTTAATCTGATACCATGCGAAGAGCTGATGTAAAGAGCTGCACAGAATGCTCCATTTGCAGCACAGGGCAGAAGGAAGTTTTATTGGTCCTACAGAACTCTGGAACAATGCTGCACATTCTTATGCGTCATCTACTGGTACCTTATCTACTAACTAACTAATTTACAGATATCTCTTTTATATAGCACCCCTGTAACGGTTTGGAACTGGCCTCAAAGCCTGCAAACTACATCCCCTGGAGCCCTTCAGCCAGCCCCCTGTCCCCAGCCTAGTGCTCAAGAGAGCATTCGGCTGGAATCCATGGGGGAAAATGAAGCTCCTGGGCTCGGTTGCCCTCTATCCTTTTCCCCTCCAGCCACTCCACACACGCACAAAGCAGAGCAAGATTTTACTCTAACTAAACTTCAGTAAATCTCTTGTCATTTTTTACTGCTTAATTGCTGCCTTTCCCCAAATTGCCAGTTTTGTTTCCTGCCAAAAAAAAATGGTACTTTTTTTCCCTTTCTGCGAGATCACAGTTATAATGACCCAATTATAGTGATTATCCCTTAATAGCCTGCCAGCAGCCATTATAGACCTCTGAGTTTTTCATGAGATAATCACAGCCCTGGGGAATTTGAGACATTCAGCTGCTCTTCTAGCCATGTAAACATCCTCCAGGGCTGTTGGTTATTTCCTGGCCTTCACCAGGATCCTGTCAGAGGATCGCCTTGGGCAACTTTCAAAATGGGAGTTTTACCCTGTGCCTCCTCACCTGGAGCCTCCTCCAACTCCTACTGAAGTCAGTGGAAGTCAGGATGGAAGCAGGACCCAAGCACCATTGTTCCCAATGATTGATCCATAGACCAGTTTTGGTAGATCAGGCTTTTGTGATGGGTGATAGGCTCACCTCCTTGCTGCTGGACTCCACTGCATTGTCACTGCCCACCTCCCATTCATTTCTAACCAGCCCAAGACTCTTATCACCATGTCTGGGGTTTGAAGAAACACTGTGGGTTAAAGTGCACACAACTGAGTCATTGTTATGTATATTCCAGCAGTGTCCTAAAGCCTTCAATCAGGGATCAGATTGTGAAGGAAAGACAGTTCCTGCTCTATGAAATTTACTATCTACAGCCCTGATCCTGCAGTGAGCAGGGCCGGTGCTACCATTAACACAAACTAGGCGGTTGCCTAGGGCACCAAGATTTGGGGGCGCCAAAAAGCGGTGCCCCCAATTTTTTTTTACAGCGTTCCTACGCCTCCTCCCCGAGCGCGCGGTCACCGCTCCACTGCTCCCGCCTCCCAGGCTTGCAGCGCCCATCAGCTGTTTGGCGCCGCAAGCCTGGGAGGGGAGGAGAATTAAAGCAGGGGCGGTGCGCTCGGGGAGGAGGCGGAGCAGAGGTGAGCTGGGGTAGGGAGCTGCCGCACGGCTCCCCGGGCTGGGGGGGGGGAGCTGCCACGGGGGTGCCTCAGGGTGGGGTGGGGAGCTGCCGCAGGGCTCCCCACTCCAGCTCACCTCTGCTACGCCCCCTCCCCGAGCACGCCGTTGCTGTTCCACTTCTCCCGCCTCCCAGGCTTGCGGCGCCAATCAGCTGTTTGGCGCCACAAGCCTGGGGAGGGGAGGAGAATTAGAGGGGGGGCAGCGTGCTCAGGGAGGAGGCAGAGCAGAGGTGAGCTGGGGTGGGGAGCTGCTTCACGGCTCCCCGGGAAGGGGAAGTTGCCACGGGGGGGGAGGGGCGCCTCAGGGCGGGGGGAAGTGCACACACATAACTGGAAAAGGAAAAAAAAGGTAAATTCCAGAAAAATCTTAGAACTGCAAGAAAATTGCTTTCAACCCAGAGGTGTTTCCTGGTTTCACACCTAATGTCACAAGACACTAAGCTATGCTGCTGGTTTGTCCCTTGGCCGTTCTGATAATAGATCAGAAGCATTTTGACATCCATTTGGACAACCCACAAAAAGAAATGGCCACAAACTGGCCAGCACATTGCCAGAGGGGATCGAATGTAAAGCAGCCTACTGTCTTCAGGGCGCCACGTTGAGACAGGACGTTTTATAAGGGCTTTGCAAGAGGAATTATGAGGTTTCCCATGCCATTTGTGGGACGATTAGGCTGTTTCAAGGGGAAACAACCATTTGTTTAATTGTGACCATGATTTATGGAGCTGTTTGCTGAATGCTCCCTGGGAGAAAGGCCACATGCAGAGCACAATTGATTTGAAAATGGGATTCATTGAGGCCTCAAAATCAAGGAGGGTAAAACTGAGGGCTAACTTTGTCCCAGCCTTTCTGTGGAATTTATGACAATGGCTTCTTGTTTTTTAGCTGGGAGGGGCTAGTTAAGTTTCCACGCCCCTCGCTCAGGCCTGGAACAACAACAATGGGTGCAGTAATTGACAGTTGGGAAGGGTTTTATTTATGTGGATGCCTACTAGGAACATGAGATGGGCCTAATCTACATAGTTTGAATCTTCTCTAGTGGCAGGGGGAGTTGGGCCTATTTCTTCAATGAACTTGATTGATACCCACCACGCTCTCAATTGTTTGTTCCTTTTCAGGGTCATTCATTCCACTGCAAGGTTTTAAGACTTATCATAAAAACACTTAGGGCCAGATCTGTAAAGGTAATTAGGCACCTAATGCCGACAGATGCCTAATGGGATTTTCAAAAGCAAAATGGGAGTTAGGTGCCTTTGAAAATCCCAACAGGCACCCAACTGCACCTTTAGAAACCCTTTGTCTTAGTCTAACAACAGATGAACATGCAGATCTAGGAGATCTGAGAAGCCCAGAGCATTCACCCTGGGAGACAATAGGGTGTCTTCATCCCTGGTGTGACCCCACCAAACCAATGTGCTGTATGTGGCTGGTGGATTATATGTGCTGTGCTAACTCCTCAATCAAAAGCAGGCAACTGATCACTTTGTTCTAACAGACGTGTTCAGGGAAAAGACTGTTCCACACTTTCCGGTGAGTCCCTTTGAGGCCTATTTGACTCAGTCTCTTAAAGGGCCTTGCAGGCGGAAAACCAAACCCTCCACCTGCTCCTTGAGGTAGCAAATAGTTCAACCCTTCACACGGTCGGGAAAAGGTAGCTACGCCCCCACCCCATCTTAAAGTCCCCCTCCCAATGCAAAGGGGTGCATGACAACACCACTGGTGGGTGGCATACGAGGTCAGAACAGTAACTTTTATCTCTCCAGCCTATTTCAGCCCAAAGAACCCCATAGCACTTTAGTACCATAACAACAATGCAGCCCCCTCTGGGGTGGAGACGAACAGCCCAGGGAACAACCAGTGCATAGCACACTGCAGAACAGTGAGGTGTCTAGAAAATCTGGCCAAGGACAGACAAACCCCTACTGTTCCCAAACGCGCCAAGGCACAGCGTGGAGAACAGCCTGACTGGAGCTCTCATGCGAAAGACCCTTAACAGCATGATCCAGCTCTGAATACCAAAGGTCTGAGGCAGCTCTGCTAGACTCTGAGCCAGTGGCTCAAGGGAGTCTAGGTATTTCAAACTGGATGTTTAGCCCACTAAGCCAACCGTCAAGGCTACAGATGAAGGAGCTAGAGGTGGGTTGGCCTCAGCGTGCTAATGAGTGAATTGCCTGTACCCTTGCAAAGGTTTTGTGCCAAGTTCTGAGCTGGGAGAACAGTACGTGCCCTGACAGCTGTTTTCAGTTGTCCCCAGTCTCCCCACTCCAGAGACGGAACGTGGCACCTGAGTGAGGGTATAATACCGATGTCAGAAGAGTTTGCATTACGGTAAATTCTTCTGTGCGGACAAGAGACTGGAAAACATAGCATGTTTTACTGAAAAGACCTTCACCGCAAGACTGTCTATGGCACGCGGGCATCACAGCAGGTCCGTGGGGACAGCACTCTGCCAGCACAGCCTGCCGTTGATCATTCATATGCTGTTTGACAGGGAGGGAAACAGATCCCTGCTGTGTCACCATGCAGAGTCTGATGAAGAATTGCCTGCCCTGTATCACAAGGGGGCAACATACAAGCACAAGGGGGAACCTCTCTCTCCTCCTGGGTCAATAAATCCCAGCTTGCATGTTAGCAGAGGTCACAAGGCTCTAACACCCAAGGGACAACAGTGTTTTGCAGCACGTGGGATGAGGAGCCCGGCCAGCAGATTGTTTTCAGTGCAGCCTGGAAATCCCATTAAGAGGCGTTTTGGAAGAAGACATCTGCCAATCTCATTATCCTGCACATGGATTTCTGTCCAGCTCTCTGGCTGGGTTTTTTCAACAAGGTGTCTCATTAGGTAGCCCAAGGGAGAATACAGGAGTAAAGAACCATTTCCAAATACATCGTAACCGAACCATGGTCACCTAGGACTAGGTCATTTATCACTACCCTGCGCTCTGGACTTCAGAGACAGCAGGATAGGAACACGGATCCGTCCGCTCCAGAAACACCAGCTAAAGGAGAATCACCTTTCACTACAGGAGAACTGGGGCTCATGACACTTTCTTGGTTACACTGTACTCAACAGTCCCCTCCCCATGATGGCTGAGTCCAAGCCAGGACTTAGGGAGACCCAGTGCTGTGACAGCGCAAGCTGTGTTTTAGTTAGTCTGTGAGCTGGAGAGTCAGAGAGAACCACAGGGTCCTCCACCCCCATGGGCAGAGGCCTCAGTACAACAAGCCCCTTTGTTTTCATTGCAGCAGAGTCCTGCCCCTTCATTTCCACAGTACATTAGTAATGAAGACACAAAGTCCTACACACAGAAACAACAGCAACAGCAGCACATCTGAGAAACTGCACTGGGCAGGTCTGATTCCGTCCAGTAGTGGCAGCCGTTCAACAGACTGGGATTTTCCAAAGAACGAAAAAAGAGTTCTAAATGCCTGAGTCACACTGAATTTCCATGAGACAGCAATACAAAACCCACCTCCCATGGTAACAGAGGAGAGCAAAAAGGAGTTGGGTATCAGCTGTCAGCATTTCAATCGTTTTTTACTCTGGCCCCAGAGGTTAAATGGACACTGCCAAGTACAGAGCATGTATTTTAAAGCATTCCTCTCCTCTGTTACCGATGGCACTTTGCATTATGACAGCCGAGGAAATATAATTTCTTGTGCCTCAAGGTAAGCATCATAACTAGGGGGGAGGCTCAGTTGTTTTGCCTAAAAGCATCCAACATCCTGGTTTTGACTCTGACTAAGCAACGATTGGGTTACTGACTGGCCTGCTCAGGAAAGATGGTGAGAAACAGAGCAGCGGAGGAAGGCGAGAGAGATGTACAAATGCAAACCCAGAATCAAAACTGAGCGGAAAACAGAAGGAGTAAAACACAAAGAGAGAGTGGGAGAGGGAAAGAGAGAGAGGCGGACAATCTGCTGAAGGAACAGATGGTCTACATGAGGCGCTGAGCTATGCCTTCAGAGGTTGGGGGGATAGGAATGTTGTTTTGCCTCTGCTTGTATCTCCATTGTAAATTGAGCAAGGTGATGCCAGAGACAAGGGAAGCTTTATTGCATCTGAGTCCGCAGGAAAAGCAAATTGCAAGGAGGGTGAGGAAGACAAGATGGCATTGACTTCCTGAAGTACAAGCAGCATGGGACAAAGACGTTATCTGGGGGTATATACTTCAAAAGAACACATTTCAAAAGAACAGGAGTACCTGTGGCACCTTAGAGACTAACAAATTTATTTGAGCATAAGCTTTCGTGGGCTACATCCCACTAAGCTTATGCTCAAATAAATGTGTTAGTCTCTAAGGTGCCACAAGTACTCCTGTTCTTTTTGCGGATACAGACTAACACGGCTGATACTCTGAAACCTGACATTTCAAAAGGTTTACTGGACTAGAAAAAGAAGAGGAGAGAAGCCCTTAGTTATCCAGCCATTCATGAAAGGTGGATCCCTCAACTATGTGGGTTAAGGAGGCCAAGAACTGACTGTAGGTGAGAAATTTCCAGAGACCAGGTGTGACAGGTTCCCCCTGGAGTGCCACCTGGAACTGGGGTACCGAGTCCACTGAGCCACAAGCCTGGGCTCCCTCTCACACTATACTGCTGTGACAAGCTGCAAAGCCCTCCAGACTGCACTTTTACCAGCATTCACACAGGAAGGGACACCCAGCTGCAGTTACACGCAGGCTCTCTAATCACTAGCTTTCTAACCTGGGACCTCAGAGCAGTACTGTCCTGCCCTGGTCAAATCTGGCCAGTATATGGGTTTAATACCTGGTCCACCTCTCCCTCAATGTGAAGAGAGCAATGCACACTTGTGGTAACCAAGCAGAGATTTTCCCCAAGCACTCCAGTCAAAGCGCACTGGTTTAGCTTAAAACAAAAACAAGTTTATTAACTACAAAAGGATAGATTTAAAGTGATTGTATGTGATAGCAAACAGATCAAAGCAGATTACCTAGCAAAAAACACAAATTAAGCTTAATATACTAAATATATTGGATATGAATTAGCAGATTCTTACCCGAAGAAATGATACAAGCACGCTGCAGACTCTTAAGGGGCAAGCTGCACTTTCTTTACAGCTTGGAATCCCCATGTCTTTCATACACAGGCTAGAAATCCCATTAGCCTGGGTCAGGCACTTCCCCCAGTTCAGTCTTTGTTCCTCAGGTGTTTCCAGGAGTCTTCTTGTGTGGGGAGTGAAGAACCCCAGATGATGTCACTCCCTGCCTTATATAGCTTTAGCATATGGCAGGAACTTTTTGTTTCAAAGCTAGGTTCTCAGAATAGTTAGTGGAAAAATACTGACATCCCAAGATGGAGTCCAGAATTATGTGGCCTGGTCACATGTCCTTGTAGAGTCATAGCAGCCATTACTTACAGGCTGTCTGTAGCATTCTCAGGAAGGCTCATCAGGTGGGAGATAAGCTTCTCCTAAGGTCTATTGTTTTTCCTAATGGCTCATTGCCCTGAATAGGCCCTTCCCAACCAGCTATCTAGACTGAAAGCATCTTGTCTAGTGGGCGTTACCCAGGTGTAACTACATTTGAAATACAGATACACAGTCAGTATTTATAACTTCGGATATAAAAAGGATACATGCATACAAATAGGATAATCATAATCAGCAAATCATAACTTTTTCAATGACACCTCACATGATTTATCTTGTACAAAATGCATTATAATTATGTCATAATCATATCATCATAATATCACTATGAAGAATATGGGGTGCAATGTCACACCGGGATTGCAATCGTTAAATTTTAGACATTAGAAGGCGTGTTTTATTTTGTTTTCTTTGTAACCATTTCTCTTTCTGGTATTTCTGCTTAGTATCATTTAAATCTCTGTTCTTTATTCATGAACAGGCTCTGTGCTACTCTGAACCATCTCAGTGCTGGGTATTAAGGTAAAAAGTGTCCTCACTCCGCTGGGCTAGTGTATGTACTGTCTCTTTGGAGACAACAGACAAGGATTCCTGTGAGTGTCCAGTGAGAGGGTCTGGACACAACGGAGAGCCATCTCTGGGGATCTGGGGATCACTGAACGTTACCCGCAAGGCAAGGTTTAGACTGGCAGAGTCTCACGGAGTTTGCTGGTGAGGTGGACAGACTGGTGTGGCAGGGAGCTAACACACAGTTTATGCTCCAGCAAGCTCTTTCTTGCTCAGGCAGGGGGGTAACACAGCAGCTTATGGTTCTGGGTGCCCAGAGGAAAGCATCTCACAGGCTCATCTACTCCTAAATACAAGTTCTTAACTTGGGGATCCACACCCCATGGGGAGGACATGAGCAGGATGCAGGGCATCATGATCACCTTCCCTTTCTTTATGGCAGACCCAAAATCAAAGGAGGGTGGGTCCAAAACCCTTTTTCTGTCGCACTATGCAGCCATGGGATGGAACAGTTGATAATCACTGCCTGGATACATAGTATAAGGTGCCCTGGAGCTAGAAGAACTTTTAACTTATTAACTGACTAGCCTTCTGGGAAGAAAAAGGCAGAGCAAAAGGGCAGTCAGAAGGTTTGAGAACTCCCATTGATTTTGTGAACCCAAAAGTAGCTTGCAAGGTCATACATTCAAATTTTCCAAGGCCGGAAGGGACCACTGTAATCATGTAGTCCAACCTCCCATTTAACACAGGCCAAAATAATTCCTCTCTCAACTAGAGCTATCTGTTTTTTTGTTGTTGTTTTTTTAAAGTCCACAAAACCTTCATCTCCCAGCCATAGTCTGAGCAGAGATGAAAAAAATATCATCCCTGGCGTCACCCCATTGAAATCCCTGGAGTGACACAAGGTATGGATTTGGCCCCATGAATTTATAGATGTATCTTTTAAATTCCGCTAGGATCTCTCAGACCCATGCTTGACCCCAGAGGGGCTTCTAAAGATCACAGCTAGCCTGTATTTCAAATCTCCCTCAGCACACAGCTTTCACGTGAATGTGATTTCTAGGTCAACGGATGGAGAGTGGCAGTTAGGCCTGTACACTGCTCTGTGATTGGCTGGCAAGCAAGTCATTACAAACAAATTAAATCCCCATTGGCTGCTTCGTGATCCATCAGGGAGTATCATGAAATGTCCTAGCAGAATGCTACTGAGTAGAATGGAGTCCCTCTGTGGGCTTGTCTTCACTGCAGAGTTTACTCAAGTTATAACTTAGTGTTGCCCCTAGCTAGGGTCTTATCTACACACAAAAACCCTCAAACTAAGTGTGTGGTGCTGCCTTTAACTCAAGTTGACTAGCATGTCAGGGGTATAGGCTGAAGCTCAAGTTAGCACAACTCATCAACTGTTAACATGATCAGTGGATGCAGGCTAGCTCCACTTGAGCCCTGCTGGTCCTTCAATGCCACCCCACAGTTCCCCCATGTAGTCAGAGAGGACAGACAAGTTCTCCCACAATCCACTGGGAAATAATCCATAGAGTTGCTCAGCTTACTGCTGTGCAATGAACTATGGGGTTATGCCCCCAGAAGTATGAGTGCCACACACACAAGTGAATGCAGCACCAATCTGGACATAGTAACCAAAGAGTTATTTTACAATGTGGTTGCTCTTCCTCAAGGTAGTAAGGCAAACGTAGCTAGCCTGAGTTAATTCTGCAGTGAAGGCAGACCCAGTGACATACTGTTGGATCTCATGGTACATTAGAAATGCAACAGAAGGACCAGTCCAAACCAAACCTCCACTCAGACCTAGTCCTGTTATGCAGCAGGGGTCAGCCACAAAGCTCTGCTCTGGGTCTGTGTTCTCTCACACTTCCGGGCAGTTGGGATCCAAGGTTTTGGGTCAGGCCCATCTGTTACAAAGTAGAAACTGTGAAGTCAATCTGTGCTGCTGCACGTTCATATTAAATGACACAATCTCGCTGCCTGTTTCCCTTACCCTCACATCGGATCCCCCAGGAAGCATTAGAGAGCTCCCTGCCCCTGCAGCTAGCCCGTAGGTCTCTAGCTTGGCTTCACACACTGCATAATGCTGTTTCTTGGCCAGTCACTCCTTTTGCTGCCTATATAGCAGCAGTTCAGAACTCTCTCTTGGGGAAAGCTGAGTGCAGTGTTTATTCACAGAATGCAACAAAGCATTTCCCACTGTGCGGTGATTTGAGCTCCCAGTTCCCGTGGAAACAATTCAGATATTTTATTTGTTGAGAATGGCTAATTGTACGATTGTACAAACCACAAAAACATCCTTCACGTCATCACAATAGGCTGCAGGTCCAGTGATTAAATAGGAACAATTCATAAACCTTGGTGACAAGCACCTGGAAACAGGAGTGCCACCAGCTTTTCTGCCACCCTAGGCGGCGGAAGGTCCTGCCCCAAAATGCCGCCCCCCCACAGAGGCGGCGGAAGGTCCCGCCGCCGAAATACCACCGCGGTCACCGCCCCCCAAATTGTAGCACCCTAGGTCGCCTAATGGGTTGCGCCGGCCCTGCCTGGAAATAAATAGCCAGGTGGCTACAGCAGACAGATAATATAGGCCCAGTCCACTGATGCCATGCTTGAGTAGCCAAGCTTAGCACAGTGAGATACGACCCACAATGAGGGGGAAAGAATCCTTCCCCATGGCCAAATGGTACTTGGTGCAGCCAAAATGTTCTGGGGAGTTGATTTATACAAATCTCCTTGACAGTACTAGCACAGACTGTTTGTGGACTAACACAGTGTGAGATGAATCTTCCCCATCCACAGTCTCTGTCATGGTAAAGATTTAAACCACTTGCAGGTAAATTGCCAAAAGCTTGCACAAGATTTTAGCCACATGACTCCCGCTGGCTTGGGGATAATGGCACAACTAGTAAAACCTAATGGACTGAATGGGATGTCACATGATTCCCCTGGTACTAGGGTTACCAGAACCTTGCAGAACCTCAAAGCTACAAGCTACTTCAGTAGAAACAATATTTTAATCCAAGAGAAAGTGCCTTTGGACACAAATACTAGTGCTTTGAATGGAAAGGTATTTGCTAAAGATTGGCCTGTTCCAATATGCTGGATCCAAGACACTCTGAATTTTGTATCAGAGGGATAGCCGTGTTAGTCTGGATCTGTAAAGAGCAACAAAGGCTACGTCCTCACTACGGGGGGGGGGGGGTCGAATAGCGTAGCTGAATTCGACTTATCGGAGCCGACTTACCCCGCTGTGAGGACGGCGGCAAATCAACCTCTGCGGCTCCCCCTTCAACGGCGCTTACTCCTACCTCCGCTGGTGGAGTACAAGCGTCGATTTGGGGATCGATTGTCGTGTCCCGACGAGACGCAATTATTCGATCCCCGAGAGATCGATTTCTACCCACCGATTCAGGCGGGTAGTGTAGACCTGCCCAAAGAGTCCTGTGGCACCTTATAGAGTTCAGGTCCCAGTCTTATAGTTTCACTACTGATTCATGATTCCTGGTTCCAAACTGACCCCATTCAAATCCTGTGCAGTTTGAAATGCCTCTTTCAAACAAAGAGAGTCTGGGTTCTGGAGCCCATGCTGTAAGCAGATTGCAGTACATTCTACCAGCTGTTTTCCTCCTTTCACGGCCATGTTTTATCTGGCAGTGGAATAGAGTGACTATTACCTTCCTCACTCAGTGTCACAAAAGTGAATTTGTAAGTGATGTCTTGTAAAGCAAATAAAATAATCTCAATGTGACAAATGGCCCAAGGATATCAGACTTAAATGTTAATTGCCAAACAGCACACACTATCTCAAAAGAGGTATCTGTTATAAGCAGCAAAACAGGTTTGGGGGGAAAAAGCTTTATTGGAGAGGATTCTTTTATTCACATGCCATCTAGACACATTTTAAAATTTGAAACCTGCTCTATAGAATCCTTTTGCTATGGAAGGTCTAAATTGTTTGCACTCTAAGTGGCATGATGAGCAGGTGGCATTTGTGTGGCACTGCCGTGTCCTATCCAAAGCTAATCAACACAGCTTGAAATTCAGATTGAGCATTTGTTCTTGTGCCGTTCACTGCAATTTACGGACCAGACGTTACTTGGTGAACAGCTCTGAATCACAAACATATTCAAGCAAATCATAACTGCTCCTGCACAACTTATTAACAGAAAAGCAAAGTTCATCCAATAAGTTATTGGAAGCAAATATTTCCTCTTGTCCTCGTTTTGAGTTTAATCAATGAATGAGCTTAATCAATGAAAGAATCAAAGTACTTTGAGCTCCTGGAATGAAAAAAAACTATGGATGAGAGCAGAATTTGGGATTTTTATGGCAAGTATGCTAACATGAAGCAAAGTGATAGACTAGGGCCTTCTCTGAACTGTAGATTAGCCCCAATTTCAGCCATTGGTGGAAGCACTGCACTGGGATTCAGAAGATTGGGTTCTAGTCACAGCTCTGCCACTAGCCTTCTCCTAGCAAGTCACTTCCCTTTTCTGTACCTCAGTTCCCCCAGCTGTGAAATGGGGATAATGATGCTGACCTCCTTTGTAAAGTGCTTTGAGCACTCTGGATGAAAAGCTCTACATAAGAGCTAGATATTATTCCCCAATAGTCTCAAGCCCTGAGCCTAGCCAGGGTCCTCTTGTTTGTGTTCATAGCTCCTTTATGCTTTTAAAGAAAGTCCCTTCACTAAACAGTAATGAGGAATCAAGCAAGTAAATGAAAGCCAAAGTACAACCCAGGGTCATTATCTGCTCCATAAACTTTAAAGGCTTACTCCACTGAAATTGTCAACATCAGTAATATAATTTCTAAGTCTATTGCCATAATAAAGTTCCAATATTTCCCCGTTTAGGTACCATTAGCCTTCATCTGAAACAGACCTGCTGATCCAAGTATGGTAACCTAAGTTTGTCCTTGCAACTTCCAGGGGAGCGAGATTTGTCATAATTTTGACTGCACTCTCTATTCTCCAAAGCTATCTTGGGTTGCTCGTCCATCTACAGGGCTCCCCTGATGTAGATAGGGATAGTGAGGAAAACAAATGGCTGACAGGCACAACTCTTTATACATGGTGAAGAGACTGGGGCTGGTGAGTACGTCTCCAGTGCCTATGCAGGGGAGTGAGATATCAGCACAAAGTCTTATGCCCTGAAGCCCCACTGAGCAAGATGGCCTTGGGGAAATCAGCCAGCTCACTGTATCAAAGGGAACCTCGCCACATACTGCTGGTTCCACAGGAATTTGTGGAGTTATATAACAGACTCATTTTTTTTCATGGTTCTGGAATGCAAGACAATAATAACTAATCTTTTTTTTTATCCTTCTTTCAATATTCTTGGCTGAGTTTGCTGCTTATTAAAGTGGCTTAGAGAGACTTAACAGCACTGGCTAGAACCAAGAATAGTGCAAGCCGGCATTGTGCAAGCTTCACATGCACGGATCAGCTGCTGAACCTCAATCCAGACCTGCAGCAGCCCCTCTTGTTCCAGTTGTGAGCCTCACTTGATCACAGACGGAGGTAAAATTATGTGGTGGCTTTTGTGATATAGACATATGTTTACTTGGGGCCTAGACTGAAATGAATCAACCTCATTTTCACCAATAACTTGGGTTGACACGCTTCACAAATCTGAGGCAAAGACAGAAACACACAACAACATTGACACATTGGAATGTCAGAATTCCTGTGGTATGACATAAAATATAGGACTGGAGCATCCTGGGTCATCATGTCCAGTCCCGAGACCGGTTGAAGGTATCTCTACTCTGGTGTTCTGTTTCACAGTAAGACATAAAACCCTGCTTGTGTAAAACAGCTGGAAATTTTTCTGATCCCAGCTGGTTTATATCCTCATTAACAGCCCTTGTCATATTTATGTTGGTTAATATAAATGTAGTTGGTATTCTATGCCCTGAAGTCATGATGCACTTATCACAAGGCTCCCAGCATCAGATTTAAGCTTGAGGGAAGGCTGTGTGCCAAGTAGGTCAGGGATTTGGAGGTTACAGAGCTTAAGCCAAAAGGAAGAAAAGCAGGTTGGTACCATATTTGGGGAGAAGGAACAGGCTAATAAAATCAAGACTCCAGATAGTCCAGAATTAACTCACTGCAACTCAAGTTAGACCTTTCCACTGCCTACTAATTTTTGTGCAGTGCTGGCCTCTAGCCACACCAGAGATGAAAAAGGAGCCTGAAAATCTTTGTATACTAGGAAACTGGTATTCAGTTAACTCCAGGATGTCCACATAAGCAGGGTTGGAACTGGTTGCGGCCTCAGGCTGCCACAGTGTTTCACTCTCAAACCCACCGGGGGGCTAGCACCTCTGAGGTCTTAGCAGCTGAAGTGCCTTCAGAGCTTGCCTCTGAGTCACAGTACACCTAGCATGCTGCTGGGGAGGTTTGATGTAGTCCAGCACTAAGCCGCTGTAGTCATTACAATCCCGTCAAAGACAAATCTACCAGCCTTCTTCCCCAGAACCAACAGGTCCCTCCCCAAGTCACCGCTTTCCTAAAGCCTTTCCCAACTGAGGCTTCTCCTGCAGTTATGGCTTTCCAGACTTTCTACCTAGCTGGTAAATACAATAAAGCAGCAGCCACTACAACCCACTTACCCCCTTCTCCTAACACTGAGTCTCTTGCCTCTAGCTCAACAGGGTCCTTTTTAAAGGCAGCACCACCCCCACCCCACCAGGCTGCCATCACATGAGCCTTGGTCACCTGACTCAGCTGCTGGCCAGAGCCTCAAAGCAGGTGATAGTCATTTGCCCAAGGAGCAGCTTGTTGTTCCAAGCTCCTGAGAGGGCCATGCAGCTGTGGCTGGCAGAACACTGAGGTCTGCTTATTAACAGCCTTTTATTGTCAGTGCCTTTGCTTGGGCAAATAGGTTTCTATTCCCCATCCCTTTGTTCTCTTGTCTTCTTTAACCTTGGGGCAACTACTTTCTCTCTTCTTCTGTTACTGCTTGCCTACATACGCCAACTCCTTCCCCCCATTTATATCCCGATGGGCTGATGGCCTCCCCCACTGTTCCCCCCAGCTTTGCACATGTCCCTGGTGTTTAAACATCAGTCGCCTGATCCACTCTCAAGGCTACTGAAGCAACATGGTCTAGTGGTCAAAGCAGGCAACAGCGTATCCTGCTTTCTGACAGCCTCATATGGTGCTGGATGGTTTCCTGATGATTTTCCCTTTCACGGGAGCGTACGGATATAGAAGGGCTAAAAGCCCTGAGCTCCTGCATGAAATCTATCTCCATTCAGAAAACACAAAGGCAGAACTTCCCCCAGAACTGTTGTCATGTTCCTAATTGGACTAAATGTATTTAATCACTCTGTGCTTGTTGGAGGGCCCTGTTAATCCACTGGAGGATAATGACACCAAGTCGACTTCATCTCTCTCATTTGTTACATTCTGAGTGATAACAAAACAAATTAGCAAAAAGTCAATTACAAAGGATGATAAATAAATGGCACTGGAATTAAACAGTTGGGATTTGTGACAGGCAGGGGACATGGAACCATAGATTCAAGCCTGCAACCAAATTCTGTGCCTTTAGCTTGCCCAGTTAGATTTTAAGCATGTGTGAGTGAGGTCTGGGATAACATGGTAAAGGGAGCATGAGTCTGAATCTTCACTTTGAATGTCCCTTGTGTTGTGAGCTTGTCTTTAATAGAGCTCCTTTGAGAGTGATAATTTCCCTTCTCTTATGCTTGGTCTACCCCTGAAGTTGTACAGGTTTAACTAAAGGTCTGGTTTGATACTGATTTAGTTAAACCAGTACTACTTTATGTGTGGACAATCTTCTATCAGTTTAACCCTGGTTTACAGGTGTTTAGCTTGCATGGGTTAATTTACAAATATGCGCTGCCCTAATATCCCCAGTGTTAAACTGAGAGAAGAGAGTGCACACCAAAAGTTGCACCTGTTAATTAAATCAAATTGAGTTAAACGGTACAATCGTGTGGACAAGCCCTTATCGGGCTAACCAGAGCATAGGAGAGACTTGTGTCACAGTTCAGGGCAACTGCACTGTATCGCCCCTCAGCGGTTCAGAGGAGAGGAAGTTTATTAGCACGCCCTCCTCCTACTAGAGAAGGTCCATACAGTCGAACAACAACACATCAGTGGCACGTTTACACAATGGACCCCAAAGGTATTAACTTTAATTCAGTAAAGCTTATCTTAATTCCACAAGATTTGTTCAGGATATTACAGGATGTTGGCAGTCTATCACAGCCTGAACCCTCGGCTCCTTGACCAGGTATATCAGACAGTAACTGTTCCATCTAGAGAGGGGCCCAAAGCAAACTCTGGAACCAACCCCGCAGGCTTTGCATCAGATTCAGGCCCACCCCTCCTTCTGTCAGTGATGGTTGTGTATTTAAGGTTAGATCATGGCTTTAAGCCACACCCCACAGCAGAACGGTGGGCAGAGGATTGGGAGCTGCCGGGGCTAGGAAACACAGAGGGACTGCAACTCCAGCTGCCCCCTTGGTGGGCCCGGTGTGACAGAGGGCTGGGCAACAGCACCCATTGAGAACCCAGGTATGGGCAGGTCCAAGACCGCCCACATCTGAAGGCCCTTCCCATCGCGTAAGGGGAGAAGCTACCAGACCTAGATCTCAAGCAAATTCGGGGGACAGCAAATGAAAAACAGGGATGGGAGTGAGGGTCACAGATTCAAAATCAGGGATCCAGAAGGGCACATGGAGCAGAGAACCCCGGATAACGCCCACTGCTCTTCGAAGGTGTCTAGGGAGCCAGCGGAAACTGCCCAGAGGAATTCTGCCCAGATGTGTGAAACAAGAGAGGAACAGATGTAGGCCCCACAGTCGCAGAGCAGCTCCCTGTCCAGCATCCTCCTCCTGGTATGGCAGGCGGCCACCTTGGCCAGCACCAGGAGGCAATTAACCAGGAGGTCGCGCAGCTGAGCCAGCACTCTAGCCACTGCAGTTCTAATTAATTACCTCAGAGCAGGCCTCATTAAGAAGAGCTGTGCTGATTGATGAGCTGAGGAGAACTAAGAGGCTAAGCAGGCCATTAGGCAGGTGATACAAAAGGCACAGGAAGGAAGTGGGGAAAAGGAGGAGGAGGAGGCAGAAAGAGAAAGGGGGAGGGGAACTGCTCTTCCCTGCTCGCCTCAGGAGCTGAGGGCTGGGACTCTAAGTGTGAGGCCATATAATGTATAAGCGTGGTAGAAACTAATGTTGTAAATAAACTGCACTGGGCATTTTACCAGCAAGGAGGTCTCTGAGCTGTTTGTGGATTTGAGCAGAGGTCAGAGCAAGCAGGTCCTGCCTTTACCTCATCCCTTTTCATCCCCTTTGGGGAGACCAGCGCTGCTGTAGCCTCAGGCAGTCCTTGCCTCTGAGCAGGAATGCCAGGTGTGCAGGGAGGGGAAGTCCTCTGCCTTGCACACCTCCCAGAGCTAGTGCCAAGCTCAGACTTGGTCCGCTCTGGGGCTGTCCAGGGTGGGCCAAGAATAGCTTGTCCATGCTGGTCAGCACTGCAGGAGGCAGGGAACAGCAGTGGACGTGGAATAGCTCCTACCTGAATCTCCCTGTCTCTTTCATGCCATGCTGCTTTCCCCTCAAACAGACGTGTCAGGGACTCACCCTCTGGAATGTACATTATAGATATTTCAGTGGCCTTTCAATTTTTCCTAGTGAACTCCATGCTGGCAAAAGGCACCAATACAGCAGGACCAGCCCCCCAAAAAGCTTCCCCACACTGCTGCCAGACAAAGCCTCCCACTCACTTCAAGCCTGGGCCAAACACATTACAGTCAGTGGAAAGATTCCAATTGACTTGAATGGACTAGGGCTGAGAGAGCCCCTAAGTCTATGCACATATTGCCCTGGGCCTCTCTGCTGAGATGACTCGAGTGGCATAGTTATTCTTGTGGGGGATCAGGGTACATTCCTGTATCTTCCCCATTAAGCAATCAGCAATGAGTTCCTCCAAGTCTCTTATCTGCACGAATGGAGAGCAGCTGGCAATGGAGAGCAACACTTGATCTGATGGGAGATCAGCTCAAGTGGGCTGAGCCCATGACTGGGAGCCAGGAACTCTTCTGTTCTATGCTTGCCTGTGACACTGGCCAACTTTGTGGCCATGAGCAGCTCACTTAAAGGCACATTGCCAACAGGCCAAAATGTGGACGGGAGGTCGGCTTATAAAAACCCTGCTCTGGAAAGAGATGTTTTCATGGCATTTTAAAAATTGCAGTGGGAGCCAGGAGAATTAGTTTTTCCCCTCCTGGATAACCAGAAAGGAGGAGGGAGCGTCGGTTCACTTGGTCTGGAGAGTAAAAGCAAACAATCAACACCACGAATGACATGGGTGCTGGATTAAAACCTTCACTTCTAATGGTCTCAGGTGCTAGTAGTAACAGAGGTGGTCATTTTTTCAGTATATGTTTGATGTCGACTGTGGAAAACTACCAAAAGCACCTGTTTCACTGTTTCACTAAAGGACAATTCTTTAAAGCTATTTAGGCACCTAACTCCCAGTTATTTCAATGGGAGTTAGTTGCCTAAACGCCTTTCAAAATCTGTCCACAAGTGAGTTAGGCACCCAAGTCCCATTGACAATTGGATTTAGGCACTTAAGTGACATAGGCACCTTTGAAGATTTTACCCAATCTCTCTAACCACTTTGCCTTTTACTTCCTTCTAGAAACTGGAGACAGCCTACTTACTCACCTACCTGCCAAGGACGTTGTGAGGGTGACTCTGTTAATGTGTGTAAATTCCTTGTCATTAGCAAAGGGACAAGTATCATTATTTATCCTTCCAACAGAAAGAGGGCAGCAATCTCAGAGGGATGACTATGCGACAATGAGCATCTCAGGGACATGTGCCCTTGATCAGATAAATGATGAGAGCTCTCCATTCCAGGGAAAACCTAAAGGCAAGATTTCATTACCCTGTAAGCTTCAGCCAAGCCTCCTCGTTACACAGCAGATCAGCCAAGTCTCCTACATTTCCCATCTTTTTCCTACTGGCTCCAACCTGAAGTAATCTTTTTTTTCTTTTAAAGGTGTAAAACCCTGACAATCTAATTTAATGTCTCCCTGGTATTTTATGCTCTCAACACCTTCGAAATAGTTTCTCTGAATTTCACTGCAAGCAGAAGTGACGGCTTGTTATTTAAAGATAGAGTCACTTGCTTATGGCATGATTTGCCCCAGGGAAATGCAAGCTTCGTTGTACAGAGAGTGAGGTGGTGCCATACAAGACAGGGGTTACACATCAACGTGCTGGAAAAGAACATTCTGATGGATGCGGGTGGTTGAATGAACAAAAGGCTCAAGGCAGGCACCAAAAGAAGGAGCTGAGCATCTTGCATATGCATCGACACCAACTTTTGTAATAAAAAACAAGGTCCGCTTGGAGAGCTTAGCACGCAAAGCCCACACTCCCAGAGAGGCTGGAGATCCTGCACTCTGCTGTGTTGGGTTTATTATAGTCACAGGAACAGTTAAAAATGTGAATGAAAAACCTCTGGGAAGATTGACTGCTTGTTAGAGGTCAAACGCCTGAGGGGGCTCCTTTGCTGTTTAAGTCAAGGACCTTCTTTTTATTAACAAAATCTCTGGCTGTAAGAGGGATACAAGGAAAAGAGAGAAGACCCGAGAGATCTCAAGGTGAAAGGGGGTGGGGAGAATCTGGAGGGGGAATGAAATGATAGGGAGAGGCTTAAAGACCAATAAGTGTAGTAGAGAGATGTTGCAAGTGTGAAAGTAAAATGAATTATATTGTAAAAATAGAATGGATTAAAGAAATGCTGTAAGTACCTTTAAGCAGAAATAAGGAATGCTGAAATACAGGTGTCAGGAAAAGGAAAATTAAGACATAAACAATGAGTCCGCTTAAGCTAATGGTGAAACATCAGCCGGAGATCTGTAAAAGTTAATAAGAAAATTGAATATGTATGTCTAGCCTCGGGTAAACTTGTCAGTTCTGCTTTCTTTGGGTATGTCTACACTATGGGATTAATCCGAATTTACAGAATTCGAATTTTGGAAACAGATTGTATAAAGTCGAATGTATGCGGCCACACTAAGCACATTAATTCGGCGGTGTGCGTCCATGTATCGGGGCTAGCGTCGATTTCCGGAGCATTGCACTGTGGGTAGTTATCCCATAGCCATCCCATAGTTCCTGCAGTCTCCCCCGCCCATTGGAATTCTGGGTTGAGATCCCAATGCCTGATGGGGCAAAAAACATTGTCGCAGGTTGTTCTGGGTACAGCCTCACCCCTCCCTCCATGAAAGCAACGGCAGACAACCATTTCGCGCCTTTTTTCCTGGGTGAACACAGCAGACGCCATACCACGGCAAGCATGGAGCCCGCTCAGCTCAAGACAGCAGTCATGAACATTGTGAACACCTCGTGCATTATCGTGCAGTTTATGCTGAACCAGGACCAGAAAAACGAGGCAAGGAGGAGGCGGCGACGGCAGCGCAGCGACGAGAGTGATGAGGACATGGACATGGACACAGAATTCTCTCAAACCGCGGGCCCCGGCACTTTGGAGATCATGTTGTTGATGGGGCAGGTTCTATCTGTGGAACGCTGATTCTGGGCCCGGGAAACAAGCACAGGCTGGTGGGACCACATAGTGTTGTAGGTGTGGGACGATTCCCAGTGGCTGCGAAACTTTCGCATGCGTAAGGGCACTTTCATGGAACTTTGTGACTTGCTTTCCCCTGCCCTGAAGCGCCAGAATACCAGGATGAGAGCAGCCCTCACAGTTGAGAAGCGAGTGGCAATAGCCCTGTGGAAGCTTGCAATGCCAGACAGCTACCGGTCAGTCAGGAATCAATTTGGAGTGGGCAAATCTACTGTGGGGGCTGCTGTCATGCAAGTAGCCAAAGCAATCATTGAGCTGCTGCTACGAAAGGTAGTGACTCTGGGAAATGTGCAGGCCATAGTGGATGGCTTTGCTGCAATGGGATTCCCTAACTGTGGTGGGGCAATAGATGGAACCCATATACCTATCTTGGCACCGGAGCACCAGGGTACCCAGTACATAAACCGCAAGGGTTACTTTTCAATGGTGCTGCAAGCACTGGTGGATCACAGGGGACGTTTCACCAACATCAATGTGGGCTGGCCGGGAAGGGTTCATGACACTCACGTCTTCAGGAACACTACTCTGTTTAAACGGCTGCAGCAAGGGACTTACTTCCTGGACCAGAAAATAACTGTTGGGGATGTTGAAATGCCTATAGTTATCCTTGGGGACCCAGCCTACCCCTTAATGCCATGGCTCATGAAGCCATACATAGGCAGCCTGGACAGGAGTCAGGAGCTGTTCAACTACAGGCTGAGCAAGTGCAGAATGGTGGTGGAATGTGCATTTGGCCATTTAAAAGGTCGCTGGTGCACTTTACTGTCTCGCTCAGATCTCAGCCAAACCAATATCCCCATTGTTATTGCTGCTTGCTGTGTGCTCCACAATCTCTGTGAGAGTAAGGGGGAGACCTTTATGGCGGGGTGGGAGGCTGAGGCAAATCGCCTGGCTGCTGATTACGCGCAGCCAGACACCAGGGCGATTAGAAGAGCACACCAGGAAGCGCGGCACATCAGAGAAGCTTTGAAAACCAGTTTCATGACTGGCCAGGATACCGTGTGAAAGTTCTGTATGTTTCTCCTTGATGAAATCCCACACCCTTTATTGACTCATTCTCTGTAGGCAACCCACCCTCCCTCTTCGATCACAGCTTGCTTTCAAAGGAAATAAAGTCACTATCGTTTAAAAATCATGTATTCTTTATTAATTGATTATAAAAAGAGGGAGAGCTGAGAAGGTAGCCTGGGTGGGGTTTGGGAGGAGGATCGGAGGGAAGGAAAAGGCCACTAAAAAAAGGTTAAAATAATGACAGCCTTTTGCTTGGGCTGTCCACTGGGGTGGAATGGGAGGGTGCACGGAGTCTCCCCCCCACACCCCGCGTTCTTACACGTCTGGGTGAGGAGGCTATGGAACATGGTGAGGGGGGAGGGTGGTTATAAAGGGGCTGCAGCGGCAGTCTGTGATCCTGCTGCCGTTCCTGAAGCTCCACCATACGCCGGAGCATGTCTGTTTGCTCACGCAGCAGCACCAGTGTTGCTTCCTGCCGCCACCTCTCATCTCGAGCGTCCCTCCTGTCCTCATGGTGGTCCCTCCTGTCCTCATGTTCACTGGCATCTTTCCTATAGTTTGAAACCGTGTCCTTCCATTCATTCAGATGAGCTCTTTCATTGCGAGTGGATTCCATGATTTCCGCGAACATCTCGTCTCACGTCTTCTTTTTCCGACGCCTTATCTGAGATAGCCTTCAGGACGGAGGAGGGAGGCTTGAAAAATTTGCAGCTGCTGAAGGGAGGAAAAAAAGGAGAGAAGTTTTTAAAAAGATACATTTTACAGAACAATGCTTATACTCTTTCATGGTGAACACTATTCACATTACATAGCACATGTGATTTCTGTGCAAGGTCGCATTTTGCCTCTTAATATCGAGTGCCTGTGGCTTTGCTGCTACAGATCATAGACGCAGGTCCGGGCAACAGAATTCGGCTTGCATGAGGCCATGGTAAGCCATTGTCTTTCGGCTTCTGCGCCCTCCTTTCCCACATACCAAGCAAAGCTCGTTGAGTGCTGCAGTTTTCCTGTTAACCTTCAGCAGCAGAAAACAAACTAACCCCCCGCCCATCCAATTCTCTGGGATGATCGCGTTATCCCTCCCCCCACCGCGTGGCTGGTATCAGGGAAGATCCCTACTAGCCACACGTGAAAAGCTCAGCGCCAATCCTCTCCTCCCTCCTCCCCCCCCCCCCATGCTTGGCTTACTACAGGGAAGGATTTCTTTTCAGCCACAGGCAAACAGTCCAGTAGGAAGGGCCACCTCTGTCCCCTTAATTAAATTCCCGTATTTCAATCAGGTTACCATGAGCGATATCACTCTCCTGAGGATTACACAGCGAGATAAAGAACGGATGTTGCTTGAATGCCAGCAAACACTGGGACCATACTCTGCCAGGCTTTGTCATGCAATGATACCAGATTACTTGCTACTAACATGGCGTGGTCAAGTGTCCTACCATGGAGGATGGAATAAGGCTGCACTGCCCAGAAACCTTCTGCAAAGGCTTTTGGAGTACCTCCAGGAGAGCTTCATGGAGATGTCCCTGGAGGATTTCCGCTCCATCCCCATACACGTTAACAGACTTTTCGAGTAGCTGTACTGGCCGCGAATGCATCCCAAGTCCTCAGGGCAAATTAATCATTAAAAAAGGCTTGCTTTTAAACCATGTTTTATATTTTAAAAGGTAAACTCACCTGAGGTCCCTTTCATGGGGTCATGGTCTTGGGTACTGGCTTAGGAGGGTATTTCAGTCAGGCTGAGAAAAAGATCCTGGCTGTTGGGGAGAATGGAGTGCTGTGTGCTCTCCGCAAGCTTGTCCTCCTCCTCCTCCTCTTCCCCGTCCGCAGAATCCTCAGGTGTGGCTGATGAGATTACCCCCTCCTTGGAATCCATGGTCAAAGGTGGGGTAGTGGTGGCGGCCCCCCCTAGAATTGCATGCAGCTTAGCGTAGAAGCGGCATGTCTGCGGCTCTGACCCAGAGCGACCGTTTACCTCCTTTGTTTTCTGATAGGCTTGTCTGAGCTCCTTGACTTTCACGCGGCACTGCTCTGAGTCCCTATTGTGGCCTCTCTCCATCATGCCCTTGGAGATTTTTTCAAAAGTTTTGGCATTCATCTTTTCAAACGAAGTTCTGCTAGCACTGAATCCTCTCCCCATATAGTGATCAGATCCAGTACCTCCCGTACGGTCCATGCTGGTGATCTTTTTCGATTATCGGCCTGCATGGTTACCTGTGCTGATGAGCTCTCTGTGGTCACCTGTGCTCTCCTGTGCTGGGCAAACAGGAAATGAAATTCAAATGTTCGTGGCCAGTGTATCCGAGTTCAGATTGCTGTCCAGAGCGGTCACAATGGTGCACTGTGAGATAGCTCCCGGAGGCCAATACCATCGAATTGCGGCCACACTAACCCTAATTTGAAATGACAATATCGATTTCGGTGCTACTCCGCTCGTCGGGGAGGAGTACAGAAATCGATTTTAAGAGCCCTTTATTTCGAAAGAAATGGCTTCATTGTGTGGACGGGTGCAGGGTTAATTCGATTTAACGCTGCTAAATTCGAATTAAACTCATAGTGTAGACCAGGCCTTAGTTCTCTTGTTAAGTTCGCGCCCTTTTTATCTGTATAAAATAAGGTAGTGTGGGTCTTGGAGGGTGCTCACATTATCTGGGTGTTATTAGCAGAGCGCTGTGCTAATAAAACAGAGTGGTCTGACAAACTGTGAGTCCTGAGTCTAAGGGCAGGTCTTCACTACGGGGGGAGGGGCGGGGGTCGATTTAAGATACGCGAATAGCGTAGCTGAATTCGACGTATCGGAGCCGACTTACTCCAATGTGAGGACGGCGGCAAAATCGACCTCCGTGGCTCCCCGTCAACGGCGTTTACTCCTACCTCCGCTGGTGGAGTAAGTGCGTCGATTCGGGGATCGATTGTCGCGTCCCGACGAGACGTGATAATTCGATCCCCGAGAGATCAATTTCTACCCGCCGATTCAGGCGGGTAGTGTAGACCTAGCCTAACTTTGACACAAGCAACCAGAGCATGGAATTTCCACCTTACTTGTCTCAGTGTGGATTCTGCTGGAGCCGCATTTGGTGCTGCCTGAACTGAGGCACATGGATGGGGCAGGCTGTGTCAGCTGTTTGCAAGGTATTCTGGGATAGCTGGGCAGCAGTCCAGGAATATGGTTTCAGTAGCAGGCAGAGTAAGAAGTAGATCAGAGAGAACATTAAACCTGAAAGTCTGAAGCGCATAGGAGGCATTTGGTTTTGTGAGGGTCTTGTTCATTGTTATCCATGGTGATGTAACACAACGAAAACGTCGGCATTCCATGCTTCCAAACAGGGGTGAGCAAAATAAAGTCAATATTATTTAAAACTGTTCCATAAACATGCAGATAAATGACTGAGCAATTTATTAGGTAACCCCGCAATCAGCTCAAGTGATGCAAACGTTAGCTTGCTCTTTTCTACACTTAAGGTCAGCCCCTATACTGCTAATCACCAAATTGGTGAATGGGGACGAATCCAAAGAGCGACAATACCTTAGTGTTTACAGGTGCTGAGAGAATTTAATTGTAAAAATTCTGCCTATTTTACAAACATTTTTGAAAAAAAGTAGTAAGATTATGTGCACAAATTTGTGGAACAATGTCCTGACAATTTTCCACAGGCCCTTCTTCCTATCACCAATCCAAACTGGACAGATACCTTCTTTATACTGAATGTGACTTTATTTTGCGGAGCCAAAACCTAGAGACGTCTTAGCTTTCCATTAGCTCTGACTTGTGTAATGCCTTCAAGGGCCAAAGAAAACTTGGACTGCTGCAGTTTTTGTAATTGTCTTGACCATGTTCTGGCATGCACGGGAAGCGAGAGGAATGGGCAAACACTCAAGAGCAATGAGATCAGATGGTGTTATATGAGGTTATACCATATATCTTGCAAGCTCAAGTTTCCTGCAACAGTTGTCAGCGATCTGTTAAATTCTGAATAGGCATTTTGATGTTGGCCCAGTCCACTAGTTCAATTAACACTTCTATGATATCCCAGATCTGGACAGCTGCAGTCTTCTAGCATGAGTCAGTTTACTGAGTTTAGATATCACTGCGATAGATGTCTGAGAAATACCGTGGACAGATGGATGACAACATTTCAGTTGGACCAAGCAAATAATTACAACAAACAGTTCATCAAACTTACATTTTTTTCTGTTCTTGGTGAAGTGATCACACACTCCTGGAATGCATTTGTTCTTCGGAAGGGTTCAATAAACTTGTTCATAATATTTTAAAATCTCACTACTGAAAATAAGATATTGGAGCTCTAATGGTTAGGTGTGATTGGTCAGATAAGACACGTGGTGTTGCTTCTTGTTTCCTGACTGGATGAGTGTGTAAGGACTTTTCATTTGAACACACACGCAAATCTAAAATTGGACTTCAGTGGGGATTTATGACTGCACGATAGTTCACTTGCATGCAGCCCATTGCAGGATCTGGGCTTTAAGATGACTGTAGCCTATGGTTGTTGAGTTTTTTAAGCACTGATAACTAGTTCTTGGTCAAAAAAATACTTTGTCTTACAAAGTAGGTATAAAGGGCACAATGACAGAGGCTGCCGGGTGTTGTTTGGGTGCCTCAGCTTTGAAGCTCCATACTTCCAAATATTTGGATTTCTTTTTATGAATAACCTAAACTCTGCCCTCCCCAGCTTTGTTTGCGTCTCTTATGCCTACAGTGTTCTATTAATATTTGGAACTCTCCAGTCTGTGATCGCACTTCCAACCATAACTCCAGCTGAACAAAGCATTTTCACCTATTCTCCATTTCTGTGAGTGGATGTGTGGTGTATATGTTAGAACCAGGTGCTCTCCTGAATTCTAGCCTTAGACCCTCCATGGACAGTTAGTGAAGTCACAACTGTAATTTACCCATCTATGATTAATACCTGCCTTACACATTCTGACATAAAAGATGCTATCTAAGGGATTATGAAAACCCTATGAAATCTCCTCCTTGCAGTTAAATAAAGTTTATGCACTTTATCTTCTGTCAGTGTAAATCAGCAAAGCTCTGTTGAAGTCAATGGAGTCAGGCCAATTCGCAGCAGATGAAGATTTGCCGCTTTGTGGTTTCATGTGTGGATGAATTTTAACCTTATTGTCATTAGTTGTCAATTGTCATTCAATCAGCAAATAGCCATAAAACCCCCCACCAATTTCAGACCCACTTTGAGGTCTAGAGGGATGGAATGAACTTTCACAAACCTGTATAATGTATGAGATGCACCTTTTAGTTAATTCAACAGTCATTTACAATTTTGCATTGCAAATAAGAATACGCATTTAAATCTTCAGTTTAGACTGTGGATTAACATTTGTGTGTTTGCCCTGCAAATTATTCTTCTCTTTCAATGACTCATGAAGGCACTTATCTGACAGGCCTATTGGTATTATACCTCTGACACCAAAATCCTCTGTTACTAGAGAACTTAATTCAAACTGCAACCAACTGTTACAGTATAATTTCTGGGCCCGATGGAACAACCAGTGTTAAAAATTCTCATTTGGAATTCAAAATCCATGGCTGCTTTGTATGATAAAATAAGCCACATAATTCCATGTGAAGGATCCAATTTCAAATGCATGAAAGTGAAGAAACCAGCATCCAGAGGCTGGCCCCTTTAATTTTGTCCTCTTGTGCATAGGTGTTGGTAAGGAAGTTTGGCACTTATGGTATTAAGTTTATGTATGATTGTGGGCTGGGATTGTAAGTAACTACCTTATGGGGGAGATGTGACAAAGTTTGCAATCCTATGCAGTATCTTTGGGTCCATTGTTTTACACGAATAGTTTATGTATGATTTTGTTCTGCTCTGGGGGAGGAGGGGCACCCACAGCTCCTCCAGGAATTAAATACAGTGTGTGGTAATTAAGGTAAATTAGACAGGTTGTGACCCCTCAGAGAGGTACCACCTCCTGGGGAGACTCAGATATACTAGTTCAAACTAGATTCTCCAGAGACCAACAGACAAAGAAATTACTTTTGGATAAATAGCCTGAGTTCAAACTGACTCACGGCCTTCTTCCTGGTCCAGCAGATGAGCAGGACCTTTTGCCCAAGGAGGCTGTGGCCGACTCCTGAGAAAAGCTTGGGATGCTTTGACCTGCTAAGGCCCCATAAGACTGATGGGTGGTCTCTAGTAAGCTTATTAGCTTGTATGTAAGTTCTTTCGTTGTTTTTAATGTGTGTTATCTATAATGCTTTCACCTCACCTTAAGAATAAATGTGCTTGCTTAGAAAGAGATGTGGGGTAATTTGTAACTGCTGGGAACTGCTCTGCTCCTAAATCTTTGAAGAGAAAACAAAGCTCAGAGGGTCTGTTTACACAGCCTGGCTTGCTGGGGAGCTCACAGTGGAAGTCAGGAACTGTGCAGCCTGGAAGTACCTTGGTCAGGAAGGAGAGAGATGTGGATCTCTACCCAACAGAGGTGATGACTGGGGAGCCTAAAGTGGGTGCCCTTGGTGGACCATGAGTGGGAATACAGTGTGCAGTTGCCATGAAGTGTGATACCATCAAGCAAGAGTACTGTGCGACAAGATAAGATACTGCCAAGCATATGCATAGACTTTTCAGATTGTCATTTAAACTGTCATACAAAAACCTACAGCTAAAATCTGTTTGCTTGCAGTTTGGGATTTCTTGACTCAGAATAATCCTGGATGTCACTGAATTTTCATAGTGACCAAAGAGAACTTTTTTGTAGCACCTACAGTTGTGTCTTTACTTCTAGTTACATCCCAAGCTAGAGCAGTTTATTATAGGCATCTTTCTTCTAGCAGGAATAATTCTCCTCTAGGATCACTGATAACTGGGGAGCAGCTCTTCCCCAAGGGGAGGACAGTCATGAATCAGAGCCACTCTTGCATTCCCCCATCAGTCACAAGCTTTCTCATGGCAACAGCTTATAGACTGTAAATTGGGCATGTAACGAGGTCCTCTATGAGCCAGAGAACAGCTGGATGCATTTTTAATCACATGGATCTTGCAGGCCTGAAAATGGTCAGGATGGCAAAAAAGCAGCAGTGGCAACTTCAGGTTCCTGGCTCCTCTACTAAACAAAATATTTCCTTTTAAAACTCCAACCCAAACATCTCCCCATCGCTATTAAAAACCTGCCCAAGATTCTTCCTTAAACCAATCCCCTAACAAAGCTTCCCTCCTTAGTGAAATGGACAGGTCCCATAAAACAAACATCCTCTTCCAAAAGCCAAATACCCCAGTCACCCCTTGGCTTTTGGAAGAGGATGTTTGTCAAGCTGCGACCTCTTCTTCCCCCTCTTCCCTCCTCTCCACGCCCCAGCACTAATAGCGACAATCCCTTAGACAGGCTTTTTTATTAGATTCCTTATTTGCACAATCTCAGATTGGTGACATCTGGCCTTTACTTTGTCTTGCTTAGCAATTAACAGCATTAGACTGTGCTTTGTGCCCATTATAAAAACATCTATTAGAACAGGCTCACGTTAATGGATTTTGGAATTAAATGGCGGATAAACCCTGTCCCTTTACTTTGCCTCGCTACGTTTGATGGATGAGCACTGTAAATTGACTAAGAAGGAAACAAGCTGCTGCAGCTCACAGCAGTTTATCCAGGCATGATGCTCTTTTGCTGCAGGTATGTGTGAAGGAGGCAACATATCACACTATTAAGGTCTAAGCCTTGCTTGATGAAATAGTGGATCTAAACAGAGCCCAATATAGATTCATTCAGTATTGAAAGAAACCAGTAAAATTCCAGTGTCAGCACCATGTATGTTCAAGCCTCTCTCTCAGTATGATGTGCCCATCCCCATAATATCCAGGTGCTAAATAAATCTAAGATAGTCACCAAATGTCAGTAACAAACCAAAATCCCCTTTGACAAAGGACTCCTTGCTTCAGCCATTGGTACTTTTCTCTCGGTGCCCAGAATTTCCTTGCAGAACTGCTATTCATATTCATTTCACTTCTGGGAGAGGGTGAATGCCATCAAAGACCCATGGCTCCAACAGGAGTTGAGGGTGCCCTCTCCTTGCAGGAGGTGAGCAGCGCTTGGCTGTGTCTAGCTGCACCTTGGAAGTGGACTGGCTATTTTGGGTATGTCGTCACTGCAGAGTTAGCCTGGGCTAACCCCCTAACCCTGGCTTGAGGATAGTTGAAGCCTGGATTAGCAGGTATGGTTGAGGGTATAGACTTGAGTTCAGATTTCACTTCAGCCGGGCCTGGCAACCTGCCTCCTTTGCAGTGAGGATATAGGCTAATCAAGTCTGAGTACCATTAGTCCTCCCATGTTATCCCACAATTCCACATGGGCTGTACTTTCTTGTCTACCTCCTCCCTTTTTCTGCACTGTAAATTGCCCACACTGGCGCAGTGTTTTAACCCTGGTTTGTCTGATGCCAGCTTCTAGTAAAGCTGTGGAGTGATATCAGTGAGACCCATGAGGAAATGGCATTTTTATGTTTAGCTGACAGGAAAGAAACAGGGAGGCAGAGAAGTCAGTTGGATTCACTATGGATCACCTCTGGGCTGCAGACTCAGTTCTTTAATGACATTCTCATTAAAGGTTGCTGCTGACAAATGCTGTTTGCTTTCACCTTCACAACGGTCTGTGGTAATAATGAGTATCTCCTCTTGGAAGTTATTTACATGAAGTATTTTTCTCATGTCACTACCACAGACAGCAGCTCCATACTAAGCAAGAGAGAGCAGCCTGCGAATGAATTCATAGAGCAGCCCAGATTAATGCACCTATCAGAACCCCCACCAGACACCCATCTCAGCACACAGGCTACAGCACCATTGTGGATGCAGTTACACGGGTCTGGCATAGGTAAGGCTTTGCAGTGGGGATCCATCAATGCTAGGCTAGCCTGGGCTAACTCTGCAGTGAAGACATGCTCTTTGAGAAAATAGACTATCGCAATGTTTCAGCATTTCCCGATGCCATTCTGGCCAGAAGTGGGCAAAACAGCCCCAAATATTTCAGAACCTTACAAAGATTGTCTCTGGGCAAGGCAAGAGGATTTGAGGGGACATTATTTTTTCTGAAGAGGTTGCCCACCCCAAGTGGTGGTGTCCAATGGGAACCCCCAGTAACTGACAGCTATCACCCAGGACTCATGGGAGATTTCAAGCTGCTGTAAATCTCACCTGATAACGGGTAGGTACATGGTGATTGCGGCTATTTCCTATGTGTTGCACTGAATGACTACGAAAGATGGGAGAGATTTAAAAACAAATAAAAGATAAAAATCTGTTCAGCTCGTACCCCAGATGGACGCAGAAATTCTCTTCTGAGCCATTTTGCAGTGCAGAAAACCACACTGCATTAGCCACTTAATGACTGAAATCTGCCCAGGCCCAGCTGGTGGGAGAGAAGCTAAGTGGACTCTTTCCCTTCCCATTTGTTGACACTCGCTGTTTAGCTGGCTTATCAGGGCCAGTACATTAGGGAACCTTCTGGCACTTGGAAAGAGCTACTGGAATGAATCGTGCTGAGTTTATGAAGTAGCAGATTGTCCAAGCAGGACTCATTGAGCATAAGAAAACTGAAAGGTTATTCTTAAGCACTATGACATTTACGGAGCTTTCTTGACATTAATTATCAAACAATAGGGGACTATTCTTCAGACCCCAGTTGACCATATTAAGTTATCACAAAATACCCACTTGGGGTTCCCATCCTTCAGTCCTTTACAGGCAAAGCTATTCACTTAAAAAGGAGAATAAAGACTAGAGCTCTGGAGCCAGAAGACACTGGTACATTTTTGAAAGGGGTGATCAGGCTACAAAACTTGGCTCCAGATCCCCACATTCCCAGGAGTGTTCAGATCTGCCTTCACAAAGATGGGGCAGAGGTGAAGGTTGGTTTCAAACATCTCTGAAGTTCGGGGATGGAGGGGAGTTGGAGCTGGGATTTTCGGTCAGACCCTCTCTAGTAAGTATGTTTCTCCTTCAGGGGTGGGGCTCCTTTAGGGACTGGGAATTGCTCTTCAATGACAAAATACAGTTTCACAGGAGTACAATTGCCTGGACCTCTCTGTTTCAACAGACAAATAGGCTGCAGTTATCATTATACCCCACACCAGTCAAAGTTAGGATTCCAGGCACGTATCAGCTGCCTGTTCTAGACTTAAGCTCCAGTCCTGGAACTGTCTCTGTATTGGCTTCCTCTTGTGCAGAGCACCATGGACTAAAAGAGGTTCCATGCCGGTGCAGGAGTCTACCCTCAGGAAGCCCCATGGCAGGCTCACAGTGTTAGTCTGTGAATGCAGATCCAAGCCTAGGATGCCATTTCAGCCCCACCTCCCATTTCCCTTGAATGGGCATTCTGCCTGAGTAAGAACTGCAGGACTGGGACCTTTGATTAGCCATCTAGGTCTCAATACAGTATACAGAGCCATAGTCTGAGAGCCTTACCCAGTCTTTGTTGAAGTCAATAGGATTTTGCCTGAACAAATGCTGCATAAAGACCTCAGCCCTGGACTCGCTTTTAAACTGCAGGAGCTTTTACAAAACATGTCATAGGAACCGAACTCTACTGATGCCTGGCATATCAAAACTTCTCGGGATGGGACGTGGTGTTTCTCCTTGCCCTCTCACCATCTATTTCAGGATAGACTTTATTTTTCTCAGGGTAGTGACTAGACTATGTGGTGACCACAAAAACTGGACATATCAGTTTATCTGATCAAGTGCACATCAGTCTGAAATGTTATCTCACTGGCAGCATAAACAAAACTTGGGCCATTTGGCATTTTAGTTTAACTGTATTAAATAATAAAATATTCCGGACAACTACCAACAAGGAAATAAAACAGATACTGCAGGCTATTTTGAGCTGAACTCTTCCTCTGACCTCCCATTTCCTATAATGCAATAGGGCAGGGATCGGCAACCTTTGGCATGCGACCCATCAGGGAAATCCACTGGCGGGCCAGGATGGTTTGTTTACCTGCAGCGTCCGCAGGTTCGGCCGATCGCAGCTCCCACTGGCCGCGGTTCACCATTCCAGGCCAGTGGGGGCTGCGGGAAGCAGCGCGGACCAAGGGAGGTGCTGGCCGTAAACAAATCTTTATAGGTAAATTAACAAATTAAAGTATTAGAACATAGGGTTCTGATCCAGTTTTCAGTGGGCTTTATATCAGGCCTTATGTGATTATGATTAAGGCTGCAAGTTTGTCACGGAGGTCACGGAAGTCATGGATTCAATGACTTTCCAGGACCTCCTGGACTTCTGCAACAGCCGATGCAGCTAGCCCGGGGGCTGCCTGAGCAACTTGGGCAGCCCCTGGTGCACTCTCAGGCCACCCTGCCCCCACAGCAGCACAGAAGTTTGGGTGTGGGAGGGGGCTCAGGGCTCGAGGAGAGGGCATGGGAGGGAGGGAGGGCTCTGGGCAGCGCTTACCTTGGGGATTCCCCGGAAGTGGCAACATGTTGCTGCCTCTGCCCGCAGGCACCGCCCCTGCAGCTCCCATTGGTTGTGACACCCAGCCAGTGGGAGCTGCGGAACTGGCAATTGGGGCAGGGGCAGCGCATGTAGTTAGGAGCTGAGGGAGGGACATGTCCCCACTTTCGGGGAGCCGCGAGGAGACGGGTAGGGAGCCTGCCAGCCCTACCAACCTTCCCCCCGCCAGCACCAGCAAGGGTCCTGGGTCCTAGACACCACCATCCTCTTTCTCCCTGCCCCCAAGTACCCAATGGCATTACCCAGACCCCTCCCCCCAAGCACCCGTGGTGCCCCCCCGGGCCACCTCCCCACGACCACCTGCGGCACCCCAGGGCTGCACCCCGCCCCCCCAAGATTTAGTCAGGGGTATATAGTACAAGTCATGGACAGGTCACAGGCTGTGGATTTTTGTTTACTGCCCGTGACCTGTCCATGACTTTTCTAAAAATACTCATGACTAAAACAGTCTTAATTATGATGTATCACAACTGGCCAGCAATTCAAATTCTGCTGCTGCCAGTTCGAGATGGATATTGAGAAGATAGCCAATCTAGTAGAATAGGAATGTTGATTCTACATGCATTGCTGGTTTGGAGTTGGAATTCAGTTCTTGGGCTTGGTAGAATATCTTGTACAACTTTCATCAGGAATTCTTGATCATGGTCATATGCCAAACTCTTTCCCTCTTTCAGGCCTATTTTGTTTCTGCCCCTACAACTCCCATTGAAGTCAAAGGGAGCTTTTGGTGGACATGGAATGGAATGCTGGACTGGAACTTCTGTATAGGGACAAAACAAAGATGTCCTACTCTGTCTCCTAATGGTACGTTATTGGCTAATCCACTGGTTCCAGCAAAATAAACAGATACTTGCATTCCTGGATTTGAAGGGCATGCAAATAAAGCCAGTTCTTTATGCAAATGATCTGCCTCTCCTTATAAAAGCATCATAAGTCTAGAAGCTGTTTATAGAAACTGCTGTTAAACTTTTGTTGTGTTCTACAACCATATTCTCAAATATCTGGGTCCAAGGATAACTTTAGAGACCCTTCACTTGTATCACAACTGTTCTTTATTTATCCTCCAATGAGTCCCCATTAAACAGGATTGAAGCTTTGTTAACTATCTTCATCTGAGGATCTGGCCCTACCTGTCCACAAGAGTCCATTCTGTCTCTGCTAATGAGTTTGCTTTAACAGACAATAATCATTCTAATCCAATTAAAGCCTAATACAAATAAGCAAAGCCTGTTTTCTATCAACAGGTGGTGTTGTAGAGAAGCAATAAAAATGGTCCTTGTAACCCATGTAATATAGCAACTTGGGATGCATCCAGTCGTTTTTCCCATTAACTTTCATAAACCACCCATAAATGTACTTTTGCAATATTTGGTGGAGAAATAAGAATCCACAAAGTAGCACAGAAAAATGTATCCACCAAAACTCAAGGTGGAAGTAGTTTTCTAAATAATTCCCATACCTTTCATTATGCCCCAACATAGTCAAGAGTTTAACCAAGAGAGAATTGCAATTTTTTCCCAGCTTCCGTAGTGAAAAACATATATCATTCCCGTTTAATATGTCTGCTACTATTACAATAAAGCTTCCTAAAGCTTTGGTAAATAATCAGATTACACTTAATAGCAGTAAACCCTTTGGTATTTTGTACAAAGTTGTGTGTAATAGTCTCATCAGTCCTAAGCAAATATCTCTATGGCTAAACCCGAAGGTTCAAATAGATTGTTAAAAAATTGGAAACCCTGGATGGAGAAAAATATTGACTTTAAGAATAATAAAATATGCAGGAAACAAAAAACAGTTGAATCAACATAGGAACAGAAATACAGAGAAACAAAATGATGGGGAACAGACACTTAAGGCTTGATTTTCACAGATGTTAAGTATCTGGCACTTCTATTGACTTCAACCAGCATTGAGGCTGCTTAGCATTTTTTAAAATCAGGCCTGGATTCAAGAACTTTCCATTGATTTCAATGAGGGTTTTGGATCAGGCCCTTTTTTGCTAATCACACACTCTGGCAAATCTGATGCTAAGGTCTTGATCCTACAAAGACGTATCCATGCGCTTAACTTATGCATTTTGAGTAGTGCCATTTGAGTCAATGTGAATAGCTACAGTGTGAATAGTTAAATGTGTATTGACAACATTCACTTTCTATAGGATATAACTAAAGAGAATAAGCCATGCACACTAGCCAGAGATTCAGGCTGCTACTTCTCATACACACACACACACACACACACACCGAGGTTCAGGCTGCTGCTACACACACACACACCCTGCCCCAGGGATTCCTGCTCTGGGTGTCAGGATTGAAGAAGCAATGCATCTTCGAGCATCCTCATCCCATAGTACTGACCAGAGCAGCATACAAGTTAGAGTAATGTGACATAGTCCTACAAGTCAACTGACAGTTTTAGAGATAGGCCTGAGCCAAAATCCTAAAATACATCTGGGAGCGCTCGTGTTTGGGGCTGTGGCAGCCAGGGCCGGCTCCAGGCACCAGCCACCAGCTTAACAAGCAGGTGCTTGGGGGGCCAAGGGAGAGGGGCAGAGGGGCGGCACCTGCGGCAATTCGGGGGCAGCAGGTCCCTCACCTCTAGGAGCAAAGGACCTCCCGCTGAACTGCCGCCACCGATCACGGCTTTTTTTTTTTTTTTGCTTGGGGCGGCAGAAATGCTGGAGCCGGCCCTGGTGGCAGCGTCCGAGACAGAGCCAGGTGCCAAGTTCTGAACCAGAAACAGATTCGGATCTGAGTTTCCCAAAGTTTGGGGTTGCTCGGCTTTGGAGGTTTTGTTCAGACCCATTTCTGGTTAATTACGTATGTGACCAAAGGTAATGCCCACAGAGTCTGGTCTTCACTGCTGATGACAAATACCATTATGTGATTGGTCTGTAAATACACAACAATAAATACCTGACCACAACACAGGAGAGTACATACTTTAGCTTGTCATTAAGACCCAGATCAACAATGGTATTTAGGCTCCTAACTCACTGAATTCAGGGGAAGTTAGGAGCCTAAATACCTTTATGGATCTGGGCCTAAGGATTCAGCATCTACTGTAAGTGTAAAGGAAATGTGTTTGTGGCTTATAACTAAGTGCTCACAGCTGATTATACAGGACACAAACATTCATACAGGACCAATGGATAATGACGCAACTGCTGTGTAGTTACAGGGAAATTGCCCTGTAAATGCATTGTGAAAATTATATTGTCCTACAGAAACCATGATAATTTTGCCGTAAAATGACAAAGTAGTTCACATTGTAAAGGTCACTGTATTTTAGGCCCAGAATTTGTCCTACGGATTCTAAAGGCCTTATTCTGATCTCAGTTACTCCAGTATAAATCTGGAGTAAGCCCACGGAGGTCAATGGATTTACATCGGTATACCTCAGATAAGAATCTGCCCCAAAATATCTGTTTGTAGAAATAGCCAGCACTATTCATTAGTTTTACTCTATGTCCTGGGGTTTTTTGCAGCCACTGTTTGTGCTTTCTTTTTGGGCCACCCGCATCAACCAAGGACAGCAGCACAGATCTAGGCATAAAGCTTAATGATTAACTTGGGCACCCTCTGCTGGAAATGACAGATTTAGACAAGGACTTGCAGTGGCCTGCTTCCTCCTTTTGTTGCATTTACTCAGCATTGCTGGTCTCCCCAGTGGGTTTTTTTAGTTCTCAAAAAGTATTACATTTAAACTATTCCCAAAAACTGGCGGCTGATGTATGTTTAAAAGAAAAAGCAGTGATCACATGAAGGCCTTGACCTGGAAATCCGATGTGCTGCATGCAGCAGGGACCCACGGTGTAGATTAGAGCAGAGAGTATGGATGGATGTCAATAAGGCTCAGTACTAGGCATATACTCTGCAGTGAGTTGCATTTTCAATCCCTTTGTGATCTCGCTCCATTACTGTCAAGAGCTGAGGATAGAAAAGGGGCAGGAGCTAGACAGAGAATGAGGAGACATGGACTCACGCCTGAAGCACGGCATGCAGAGAAGGTGTGTAGGATTGCTATGTGTTGTCCGCCGGTGTCGTGCATGGCGTGCCTCAGAACCGACTGTGCCCACGGGGTGATTCTGTCTGGCCCCTGAACAAAATGGCGTCTGCTACACAGCATGACCTCGCATGTACCGTCCTGCTCATCACAGTTTACCTTGTGCTTCTACATGCACCAGCACTGAGCAGGCCAAAGCCCTGAGTGAAAATAGAAAATGTACTGGAGGGTGCAAGTGAGCGCATGAAATCTGTCTCAAGTCACCATGCAGTCAGCACAAAGTTTGGGCATGACTGGAAGGAAGTCAGATATTGAATCTGAGCTACAGTCACCTTGCTGCTTTAACTTCCACAAGTTTGTCTATCTGAGCTGCACCCTCCACTCCCTCCATCCCAACCGCCACATCAGAAGAAACCAAGTCAAACACAACAGGAAGAAATCCTGTCTAGCCAAGCAAATGTGTAGTCCCAGCTGTCCCCAGGCTCCCACTTGCTCAGCACCTGCCTGCAGCCCTACACTAGAAGGCATGTTCCTTATGAGAGGGGATTTTCTGCCAGATACCAGGACAATGCATAAAATTAAGCAGTGCTTCCCTCCTCAGTGAAGTGTAAAGCCCTTGAGTGCTGGCTGCCAGATGAAAACAGCTTGGAATGGATTTACTTGTTATCCACTCTCAAAGCGCAGCACAGATAACAGTTTATTTTTCAGCTCCATTCCATCCAGTCGCTTCCCCGTCTGAGTCAGGATCACAACCAGTACGGTTTCCCCGTTTGACTTTGTGGCCTTTATTTATGTCTGGAGTAGCTTCTGGGCAGCGGCATGGCACAGCAGACCCTTACCCTGCCAGCGTTCTCAAATGCCCAGGGGCCTGGGGTTGAAAGATAATGCATCTACCAAGAAAAAGAAACCAAGAAGGCAAAATATACAGCACTTGCTGAGCAGTTTGCACTAAGGGCAAGACTACGTTGCAAAATTAAGTTGACCTAAGTTACGTCGACATACAGCCACCTCAGGAATTAACCTGCTTTTGCATGTCCACTCTATGCTCCTTGCATCGGCGGTGCATGTCCTCACCAGCAGTGCTTGCACTGATTTAACTGTCAGTGTGGGGCATTGTGGGATGGCTTCTGAAAGGCAGCAACAGTCGATGTAAGCAACCCAGTTTCTACACTGACACCGCGTCAATCTAAGTACATCAATTTAAGCGCTATGCCTCTTGTGGAGGTGGAGTTATTAAGTCGGTGTAGTGAGCGAGTTACATTAGTGGGAGTTGCATTTTAGTGTAGACACTTACGGAGTTAGGTCGATGTAAGGAGACCCACGTCAACTTAACTGTAGTGTAGACCAGGGCACGTAGGCACACGGTTTGTGGTGTAACCTCGTCCCAGTGCTTTACGGTAGGCGAAATCCTGGTTCCATTGAAGCCAATGGGAGTTTTGTGGCTGAAGTCAGTGGGCGCTGGATTTCACCCCAGGTTTTCAAAGGACCTCAGCACTCAGCAGCTCCCATTAAGAACAGTGGGGCACCTAGCGCAGACCATGACCAACTAATGTGTTTAACTATGACTTGCTCTGTCTACACTAGGATTTAAAAATGTTTTCGTTCAAACATGTTAGCTGACAAGTTTTTAAAAATAGCTGATTTTTTGAAGTGATTGCAAAATGGGACCACAATTTCACATGCACAAAAAAATAGATAGTTTGCATCCATTTCTGTTTTGTAGGGTTCAAAATCAACCTATTTTCCATTTCATTTTCTTTATTCTTTTATCAAATATTTTAATAAAGTTAAATATTGAAATTTTTTGCTTTCTGGAAACTGTTTTCTTATTGGAGAACTGGTCACCCCAGCAAGGGGCCGAAGAAACTACAGAATTAGAGAAAGACTTGTTTTGATTTGAGTTTACATTTGAAGTAAATAAGCCATCCTCCCCCTCCCCCGAAAAGGTGATATTTGCCTCACATGACATTAGGAAGCCCAAGAAGGGAAAACTGAGGTGATGCAGGATCTGATGCTGAACTGCGTAAGACCTTGTTACACAGCTCTCCGTATTTTCCCAGTCTGGATGTAACCTAAGATGGATACTTTAGTGAGATCCCTTTGATAAGATACTGGCCGCACATCATTGGTTTCCACAATAGCTAGCACAGTATGGCCAGGAAAATGGAAGCATCATGAAAGGAATAGCCAGACCTGGCACTGAAGCCATGTGGGCATGAGAAAGGCATATGGCATCTCCTCTGGCACGTCAACTGAAATCTTAAAGATCTTTAATGGCTTGGAACTTCACGGGTGAGACTCACTCATACTTTAGTATGAGACCTGACATGCAGGCTGGTACTGCCTGAGGTTAGGAGGGAAGGCATCAGAGCGTCTCCACCCAAAGTACAAAGCCTGGGGATGTCTGTGACAAGGTTATGCTGAAGATAGGCATTGACTGAAGCAAAGGGAGACAGGTCTGAACAAGAAGAGCAGTAGGTTAATGATTAAAGCTACGACTCTGTCACAGAAGTCACGGATTCCGTGATTTTACGAGACCTTTTTGACTTCTTCAAAATTCCAATAATTCAGCCCCAGGTGGCAGGTCTTTGGGATTCATTTCCATGATTTATTGTTTATTGCCCGCATCCTGTCCGTGACTTTTAATAAAAATACCCATGCCAAAATCGTAGCCTTATTAATGACCTATCAGCGGGAGCGAGCATGCCAGTTTCCATCGTGAAAACCAACCAGTGGCCCCTTTTGGAGCTGGAATACTTAGGAGCAAGCCAGAGTGCAGTACTCGCTTCTGCTCTGAATACTTGCCAGTCACTCTTAGCTGGATTCTGTACTGGACTATTGCAGTGCCTGGACGCCATGTGCTCTGCATGCTGAGTGTTGCTTGTGATTTCACACAGAGAATGTTCTGCGACCGAAGAGTTAGGGCTTGAAGGAGACAAATTATTTACACTGTTGAACCAAACAATAAATTGGAGGGAAGGAGAGGCACCGTTCAGGATGGGTGGATCCCAACAAAGCATAATTAGAGGCAAATTCCGAGCTGTGTCCTCCAGGGATTTGTTAGAAAGCAGAAGGAAATTTGTATCTTATTTGTTTGGAAAGGCAGATTCATTGGTGTCTGTGAGCAATTAGAAACTGCCAGCCCTGCTTGGGCACTAGCTACTCACACAGTTGGAGTGGATCAAGTATGTCTTATTTACTTTTATTTAAAGTAAATAAGAACCTGAGCGTCAAAGGTTCCCTATCCAAACTGTAGAGGGGTTCAGATCTGGGTTTTGGTTTGGCCCAACCTATTTTAAAGGGAACCTGCACCTTTGGTAGATTCTTGGATTCTGTGTTTGTGTCCTCTGTTTAGGTTCCAGGTGTTTAGGTTTGGGGGAATGGGAAGTCTTTTCTTTTCCTTCCCCGTCCTTACTGGAATACAATGCATTATTTATTATTGATACAAGTAACAGTTAAGCACCCAGAGTACAAGACAGAGACAGAAATCCCTGCCCGGAGACGCTTACAATCTAAATCAGCTCAAAACTCACTGCCCAACCCTTGTCACTTCATTTTAATCTCAACTTTTTTCTTCCACTCAAGACTGAACCAAACTGTGACACTTGCAATTGGGTCTGATTCCAGATCTGAATGTCCACAAAGCTTGAGTGGGTGTGGCCCTGATGTTCTGGCTTGGATCCTTACAATAGAGAAGGAGCTGAACCATGATCTTTGGATCCAATTTTGAATTTCCCCAAAGTTTGAAGGATTTGGGATCTGATGTTCCACAGTGGGCCCATCTCTATCACCAATCTCCCTCAGCCTCCTGTTTCTCTGGGAACAAATGATATCTCTTTACTTCAATTGCCTTTTATGTGTATTACCCCCAAGTAATTCCCTTGTGTTCCCCTGTTTATTCCTAGGAAAGCACAAATTGTCAGAAACAACCTCTATTACTAGTAGCACAAGCCACATGCAAAATAAATGGTGGCTACAGTCCTGCTACTTAGATCTTTAGCAAGCATCGACTAAATGCTACTGTGAGCTGCAGAGCATATCAATGGGAATCTTTCCACTGACTTCTGTGGGCTTTGGATTAGGCTAAAAAATACTATGTTTGCATGAGAACTAGACAGGCCACCACTGACCAATGCATCTGCACGCATAAGAAACTGGATGGATCAGGGGTTCGGTAACGAACTACACTGCTTTTCATCTTGTTTAGCTCCTATTGGACAAGTGTCCACATTTCAAAAACACTGGTCCAGCTTGCCCCGTGTTGGCAAGTCCCAGCAGAAAGGCAAAGGCTTGAATGAGCCATGGAGACTGGCCCATTACTAAAGGCCTTTCCAGGTCAGGTCAGGTCAGGGGTGCACAGAAGAAGAATGGCATAATTAAAAACTAGCAGAGCTTGCCTCATCTAGAACCTACCCAAGTATATTATCACTATGGTGTATCACCATCTGTACAAGTACTGATAACTCATGCACCAAAGAACTGAGAGTCAGAACATCTAGGTTCTAAGCCCAGCCCTACCACCTACTTACTAAGGTCTTGGGCAAGTCACTTAACCTCACTGTGCTTCAGTTTCCCCGTTTGTAAATGACTTTGATAGGATGTAAGCATCTGCTTAAGTGCTTTGCTGAGCAGGATGGGGCCCCACCTCATGTGATCCAATGTGCAAATATTTTGTATCCTTATTTCAATGCACTCTGAGGCCTTAGAGAGAGAGAATTCTATACCTTTAGGGAAACCCCTGTGCATTGGGGTGAGACTGGACCCAGCAGCTTGTCTAACAACATCCATCAAGAGTCATTTCATCATAGAGTGCCAGCTGTTGCCATTATGGAAATGTTTCCCAGGGAAAGTTCCCAGGCCTTAGTTTTAGTGTGAATGCCATAAATCAAACCAAGCCTTTGTAGAGACATAACTAAGTCCATATGGTGCCATGTCTATTGCTGCCAGGAACCCGCTAAGAATGGGCAGCTACCCTCAGTCACCAGGCATAGCTAGTGTGGCTTTGCCTGTGTTGCTGTCTCCTCTTCTCCCAGCACCTCCTGGAAAACAAACAGCTTGTGGTGCCCACAGACCAGGAAGAGAAATATGAAGAGATGCATTTGTGGTACATTCTTCTGTGACTTCACACAGTTCTTGCCAATATGGAAATGGTAATAAGTACTGCTGACACATGGTGGAAGGACAAAAATCCATGGGATACTATACTACTTGGCTATCAACTATGCAGGACGGACAGATTAGGGGCCATAGTTCAAAATATGCTCTGGCAGCAAAGAGGGACCATAAAGAGACTGTGACAGCCCAGGGGAAGACTTCCGCCAGTGCAGGAGCTGCACAAAGCTGGAATGTGCAGCCCTCCGTCCCCACTTTAAGAGGCTGCTAAAGGTGGGGCTAGAAGCAGGAGGAAGAACAGGCCATAGGGAGCCTCTGGGGCTGCTCTGATTTATGCCAGGAACTGGCCTCCAGGCTGTGCCAAAATAGCTTAAAACTACTCTCTCTGTCTCATCTCTCTCACACCCCAGTCTCCCACACCCACTCCCTCCCCCACCCTGTAGTGTCCCACTATGTCTCTGAAAAAGCCCAGCACAGAATCTAGCTCGGGGGTCTCAAACTCAAATGACCATGAGGGCCACATGAGGACTAGTGCATTGGCCCGAGAGCCACATCACTGACACCCCCCCTTGCTGCCCCTGGCCCCGCCCCCACCCCACCCCTTCCATGAGGCCCCGCCCCTGCCCCGTCTCTTCTCCACCTCCTCCTCCAAGTGGTTTTAATAAAATATGTACACTCAATAAAGCCCCCCCACTGCACTGGGCTGCACCATCACTCCACCCCTGCTCTGCCTCTTCCAGGGGTGGCAGGTTTGTAGAAATTTTGGTGGGGCCCAGAACCTGCCCCCCCAAACTCCACCCCCACCTGCCTAAGGCTCTGGGAGGGAGTTTGGATGCGGGGGGGGGGTCTGGGGTGCAGACTCTGGGATGGAGTTTGGGTGCTGGGTGCAGGCTCCAGGCTGGGGCAGGGGGTGGGGGGGGGTGCAGGCTCTGGGATGGAGTTTGGGGATAGGAGGGGGTGCAGGGGTGAGAGCTATAGGGCTGGGGATGCAGGGTTTGGGGCATTGGAGAGGCTCAGGACTAGGGCAGAAGGGCAGGGGAAGGGCAGCCTGCCCTGGCCCTAGTGGGGGGGGGGGCACTAGGACCCTGCAGCAGCAGGTGATGCTGGAAGCTGGCAGAGCGGAGCGGAGCCAGCATGAGCTGCAGGCTCCGGGCGGTGAGGGGGCAGCAAGTGAGGCCGGGGGACACTCAGGGGAAGTGTTTGGGGGCGGCAGGCGGGGCTGGGTGAGAGACCCGGCCCTAAACATTGGGGAGCAGCGCCCGGGGAGCTTAGCTGCCACATAAAATAACTTGGGGGGGGGCAGGGGTGAGGGGAGTTTGGCGGCGACAGGAAGTAACCGGGGGGGGGGCGTGTTTGAGACCCCTGATCTAGCTCCTGATGCGTTAACTTAAAATAGAGCCTAAGAGCCTTGATCAACTCCGCAGCTACAATGGAGACATTGCAAGGGCATCAGTCAGGAACCGCACTGGGCAAGGTAGGAGAAGAGGCAGCAGTTTGCAGAGATGCTGTGGTAGGTCTCTGGCAAAGGGGAGAGGCGGCTCCCAAGTACAATTAAGCCTCCACAGAGCTGTTTTTTTGTTTGTTTGTTTGTTTGTTTCTAAGTTCACAAGATGGTATAAAAATAAGAGAAATAAGATTCTACGAGGAAGGGGAGTTCCTGGAACTGAACTGAGCACTGGCCTTCAAATCTATGAACACAGGCTTGACCCCAGCCCAGGGGGCAAATAATATAGTATCAGCCCTATGTGCCAATTCCCTGCTGGCCTGTAACACTGCTCCTCTCCTAGCCCTCCCTCTGAGCCAAAATTACCAGTCAAACTGACTTATACTAAACTATGGGGGAGTCAGTGTCATGCTATGAGCGGAGGTCCAGCAGGGCACGTTCTGCTCTACATTGCAAGTGTATAATCTGTGGTGAAATCAATGTGGTTGTGATGGTGTAACTGGGAGCAGCGTTTGCTCCACTCAAGCTAATTTGACTCCTTGGAGATCTATGTTCAAAATCGGAACCCAGAAATGTGTGCAGTAACCCACTACACCCCTGTGCCCTCGCTTCTTCACCCTGGCCATCAGTAGTCTGTCCTGAACCTTTGTTTTTTAACTTGTTGATAAACCCCCTGCATGACATCTCCTTGGAAAATACACCCTCATTGAACTGCATTTCCTTTCTTCCAGCCAGCAGGCTCCACAATCAAAGAAGCTGAGACTGTGGCAATTTGGCCTGAGGTTCTTTTTCATCAAAAACCTTGCTTGCAATGAGGTTCAAACAGCATCCTAGGGGGATCTGACTGGAAAACACATTTACCAGGGTATTCATTGCAGCCATCTAATCAAAATTCTTTTTGCTAAGACACATCTGGGATGTCATTTGGCCTTTTATCCAAATCATGTTCACAGAAGGTAATTTCCAGTTATTAATTCCAGCAAATTAAGGCCACCAAACAGTTTGAGATTTACCTTGCCCTGGAAGCTGTGGGTAGAGGCTGAAACATTTTTCACTCCCATGGACATTTTCTTCTGCAGTTGAAGTCAGGAGAGAAACCACATCCTCCCAGAGTTTTGACAGATAGCTGCAGGGTGGGAAGCTTTGGCCAGTCACTTTATTTTTTTCACCTTTCTATAAATCTTTTATATTCATAGGATCTTAAATAGTCTAACCAGAAACCTGTTACCAGCTGGAGACGTTTTCCCAGCTTTTAAAGCCTTGCCCTATGAATGGTGATTTAATCATAACACCCAATTAATGAATATAAAGTGGCTTCCAGCTTGAAGGATCCTATATCACTTTACAAAACATGGATGCAGTAAAGTGAATGGAAAAAATGTTGCACAGAAGCAGGGCCCTGATGGAGACACGTATGGAACACTAGCGAGATGCAACTATGAGCTCTTTGAACATAGGCCACTGAAGAGCCATCAAACAGTAATGACTTTCAGTTACTGCCAAACTGGGCAGGAGTCAAACCAGCGACCTAGAAATAAAAGGAGGAGTGTTCCATTACTTGAGTCACCGGCTTCTGTCTGGGCTGTGTTTCCTTTTAGGAGTAGTGCTTCGGAAGCGTGTATAATACCAGATGTAGGTAGGCTAGGTAGAGGAGGTCCTCTGGGCAGGGCTGGGTCTAATTACTTCCCAACTCAAGAGGTAGGGTTACCATATGCTGGGTTTTCCCGGACACAACCTCTTTTGATCCTCTGCCCTCTGTCCGGGCGGATTTTTCAAATAAGAGGAAATGTCCAGGACTTCTGCAGCACAGACCTTGCAGCTTGGAAAGAGCTGTCTCCACACCCCGATTGGCCCTACCCCTGCAGCCGCAGCTGCCAGATCCTGCCCTGGGGAGGGGGACAGGCCAGCAGGGAGGCTCTGACTGATGGGCTGGCACTGCATCCTGGGGCTGCACAAGCCGCCCTGCCACTGTGACAGTGAGGCCACAGGTATCCCCTTGAGCACCCACAGATACCTCTTCCCAGTGTACACATCCTCCAGCACCTCCCAATACCCCCTTCAGCTCCCCCTCCAGCAGTGTCCGCTTTTTGGTAACCCTATCAGGAGGTGAACTGCTCCTGCCTACATCTGTTCAGCAATGGAGATCAGAAATCGTTCCCCTGATGGCACCTTGGAACAGCGGTGCGCTCTTGTTCCCTCTTTACTCAAGACACATTCCTAATGGTTGTCCCCCTGGAGGGTAATAAATCCTTCTCAGTAACTGCTGCATTAGCAGCAAAGCACTCAGGGAAATGGAAACTTGCTGGGATTACATTTAAATAAGCAGTGTTGAAATCCGGAGGACAAAGGCAGCTGCAGTCTTTAGAGGAGAACCAAGTCATCTGTTCTTCCCTCTGAACTCAGAGCGTCATGTTAGAGTTATTTCCATATCACTTTGCACCAGGCAGCCCCATCAATTTGCTATTTAAAAAGTCCAAAAGCATTTGGCCAGAGGGTTAGTGCTGCTTACAGCTGCAGTTGCACTTTGCAGTGTGAATCCAGGCAGCTCCATTGGTTTCAGACACATCGCCTTGCCGAGGTCTCTTTCTTCCAGAGAACACTCAGGTTCCCATCAGAGACCTCACAAAAATGAGAACTCCATAGGCATTGGAGATGGGTGACGAAAGGGCCATTCCCCCCCCGACACACACACACACACACACTTGGAGCAATGCCCCACACTATTTAAAACCTGGTTGAGAGGGAGTGTGCTGCTGTCTGGACGGGAACCGGGACCCACTCTGCATTGTTCCACATGCAGCGTGCCGGGCGGCCAGGTTCCACTCTGCATCATGCCACCAGGCCCTCACCCACTGGCTGCCGAAACTCCAGCTGCAGCTCCTCTCAGTGGTTGGGACCAGCTGGATCTGGGAAGCAAGACAGACTCTGTCACCTGAAGGCTTCAACCTTACCAGCAGGGAAGATAAAGTAAGGAGCAGAGTGGGCTGGGACATGGGGGAGAGGCAGACACTCGAAGAGGGGCATCTGAGGGGGAAGAGGATTACCAGGCTGCGGGGGGCTCCTGAATGGCCAGGCTGGTGGTGAGAGGTTTGGCCTGTTCCTCACACATATTTACAGTCCTTTTGGCAACCCTACCTTCCTGGAAGATTTGCAGGTGGATTTCCCTGTTGGTAATGGGTCTCTGCTCACAGTAGGGCTTGGATCCTTCTGTCTCTTGGATCTGGGCAATGCAGATATCTCAGCAGAAGGAGTTTCCAGATCTGTATGCCCTCAGCATGCAATCAGCTTTCAACCAATAGCAAGGTTCATGTCTGTTAGATCGACCCAGCCTGAACCAAGGAGACGTATCTCTGTCAAACACAGACCTGGCTGTTTAGCCCCGCTGCACCTGAATGAAGGCAGAAGATCCTCTTAGCTAGGCCTCTCCATGTTCCTCACTTCTGCTCCACCACATGGTGGAGGCTACAGAGCCAGAATCCCCCTGTTTCCAAATCCAACCCTGATCTGCTCCCCTCTTCTCTTGTCAGAGAAAGTGAATATTGGACCCAAGGACTGGGTCTGTTATTGCCGCTGCCCTGACCTGTCTGACACTCTCCGAAGTTACAAGATTCTGCTCCAATTTATCTTCTTAGTCAATATGAAAAGCCAACATGAAACTCCCATCATGCTCTGCTGCTTTTGGACCATGATCCTGTCCCTTTAAAATCGAGTGCTATTAACTCCTGTAAATGTTTTCTTTTCTGAGCAGCTGAAAAGTTAATCAGCCACACAATTATCTGTGAGAAGTCAAAAAAGGCCCCAGCAAGAATGCTGTAATGAATTTGTAAATTAGATTCTTCTGTGCCCTACAGTCATGGCAATTAGCATCACACAACATCCATACAGCATGGCAATGTGACACATCTCTTCAGCGGCCACGTATTCTGCAGGCAATCAATAGCATGCTCTTGGGAATCCATTGTGTACTGCAAACAGCAGTTTATACAAGATCCAGTGACAGCCAATCTGCGTTGTAAGAATGCTTCAGTTCAGCATGGCGCTAGGTTCTAAGAGGCTCATCCATTTATTGGTCTCAAAGAGGCGTTAAATGCCTTGGGAAATCCACTGCAGTAAAAAAGAAAGCTTCTATTTAGAGTTGGAAAGATTACATTATTAGTGGTAAGTGTAAGTAAACATGGATTTCCCTGTGCACCCACAAACTGATGAAAACTAACGCCCCTCAATAATAATCACAATTTACAGATAGGCAAATTAAGAAAAAAGCTGCTTGAGAACTTATTATTGCTTGATTTAAGGACATTTCGTTTGTATGTTTTGACATGTGATGTTGACAATTTGTGTTTAATGGTTAGAAAGCTTTAACTTTTTGAATCTCAGCATTTATTATCATTCAATAATTATCGTCTGATTCCCCCCACTCAATTTCCCACAACTCTGAAAATTAAAATACATAAAAATAAAAAACTTAAAATAAACATGGATATTATCCGTTGAAATTACACCTCTACCCCGATATAACGTGATCCGATATGACACGAATTTGGATATAATGCAGTGAAGCAGCGCTTCGGGAGAGTGGGGCTGTGCACACCAGTGGATCAAAGCAAGTTCGATATAACGCGGTTTCACCTATAACGCGGTAAGATTTTTTGGCTCCCAAGGACAGCGTTATATCGAGGTAGAGGTGTACTTACAAAATGGAATTCTGCCAAGGCTATTTATATTCCAGGAGTTTACTCCTTCACTACAAACGTCAAGTTCCCTGTCTTCTACAGACCTCCTACTGCAGTTTCCTGTCCAATGTACCAGTGCAAACAATAGCTCATGGAGATACGTGTACACTGCAATCAGAGGTGTGACTGCAGCACGTGTAGACATACCCAAGCTAGCTTTGATCTAGCTAGCACCAGTAACGATAGCAGTGAAGCGGTGGCAGCATGGGCTAGTCACTCAAGTATATACCCGGGGTCCTGGGTGGGCTTGTACAGCCCCTGCTACCGCAGCCTCGCTGCTATTGTTATTCAAGTGAGCTAGATCAAAGCTAGCTCAGGTATGTCTACAGGTGCTGCCCTCACACCGCTGACTGCTGTATACACATACCTACTCTATGGCTTCACTGCATGCTAGACACAGGGTGAGCAAGCATTGAGAAAATTAACCTGTCGTAGCCATGATGGCTTATCTGCTATAATCAACAGCATTTGCTCTCTTTCACATAACTCCTCAATAACTATGAACAGAGGCAGTCAAGTCAACTGTGATCCACCACATTAGCCTTTAGTTTAGTGCTTTCCAAGTGCATACTGTTTTCTAGTCATTGTTCTGTGCACATACACAAGGTCTTGTGCTGAGGCTTTGAACTTTTCTGCTATTGTTTCCTAATCCTAAAGAAAGTGAGGCGGATACAGTATGCCTCAGATTGCAAGATACTGGGTCTTTCATGAAAACTTATTGCCTTGATCCCAGAGACTTTCTCAGAAGCATAATGTGAAACTAATGTCTCTGTCTCAACTCGCTTTACAGAGGAATCGCTTTACCCTCCATGAAAATGCAGCCACGTAACAGGGTCATTGTCCTCCTTTAAGGGCAGTAGGTGTCTGGGGCCAGCCAACCTTGTTCCAAGGCATGACCCCTTTAAGAACAGGTAGTTCTGAGAAGGATCACCAGACCAGGAATGGTCCCTACCACCACCATGTGCCTGAGTCATGTCGCTACTGGCTGGGGATTGTAAAGAAGTGCTGTTAGTTCAGTCAAGAGAGACCCGCAGGGAGAGTCTCTCCTGTGCAAAGAACCAGCATACTGATGGGCTGGGGAAGGCAGCCAGGATCCAAGCACAGCCCTAAGGAGGAGGGCTGTGGCGACTCAGTCCCAACTCCCAGGGAAGAAAGGACTGGAGCTAGGAAGAGGTCCATGGCGAGGTCTTTCCAGAGAAGTGCGGGGGCTGGAGTGGGATTGGCAGTGGCAGAGCTCCCGTGGTCAGAGGGAACCAGGGAGTCAAAAGAGAGCTGTAGCCGGAAGCTCTATAACAAGGATAAATGGAAAACCTTGCGGAAGGAAGCGTTTGAGCCTAGAAGGGCCAACTAAAAGAGTGCGTTCATTTTGTGAGGACTTGATAAATTAGCCCCCAAGAGGGGAATGTTATTTTAAAGGTTCTGAGTGCCCATAAGTCAACTGGAGAACCAAGCAGGGAGCTGAGGTGGGACTTCACTCTGCACCAAGCCAATTGTGACCTGAGCCACGGCAGCACATGCTCTCAGAGTGCAGGGCAGACTGCGACAAGGCACACTAGCCAGACTCTTGACTGTATCCCAGCCTTGATCGGATGCAGTGAGAGCAGACCATGAGGGAGCTGGTTGTGGCTCCCTGATCCCATGCTGCTTGGCCTCGAGATAAGTGAGAGCTGCCAGGGGGCAGTTCTAAGGTACACCAGCAGAGCCTCAGACATAGACAGGATGCTGAGCCTAAGGATATGCAATCACAGGGTGTGACAGCTCCAACAGCAGACATACCCAAGCTACTTTTAATCTAGCTAGCAAGGTGGGGCAAGCAGGGGCACTGCCCCCCCCCCCATTGTCATGGGGGCACAGAACTCCTTCAGCCCCTGGGCCACAGTGGCAGGGAGAATGCGCTCCTCCCGGCGCCGGGGCTGTGGGGAGGAGAGCGAGCTCCTGCCGAAGCCGGGGCAAGCGGAAGTGAGGGAAGAGTGAGCTCATGCCGGAGCAGGGGGGTGGGAGGGCACAGAACATGCCCCCCACACACACAGAAGGGGTCAAAGTTAAATTAACGGCGCATGCCCGTGTGGAGCAGTGCATCCACAGCAGCGTGGGCTAGCTCCGTGAATAATTACTCTGGGTTTCAAGCAGGCTTGTATGGCCCACGTTGAAGCACATGTTGATGCATGTTCATTGCTTTGGGACCTGAGCGAGCTAGATTAAAGCCAGCTCGGGTATGTCTACTTGAGCAGTAATCAGACCCCGAGGCTGCAGTATAGACATACCCCAATGTCCACCATCTTGCAAAAAAGGGATATGTCCCCATAATGACCACAAGGGGTCAGGATCTCAGTTTTATATAGAGAGTATTCCCAAGCAGCATAATGCTTGGACATCACCAACACAGCTTTGTGAAGCCTCCTGGAGTTTCCCATCCGAGTACAGATCAGCTCTGACCCTATATAGCTTGTGAGAGCAGATAAAATGCAGCCTGCAGTGTTATAATGGAAGCCATTATTGCTTTACACGTTTTAAATTATGGAATTACCTCCTAGAAAGCTACCGTGATAGCTGAGTTACTGTAAGGAGTTTTCTGCCGTAATGAAGCCAACTGGTTCAAGATGTGGGAAAATAAGACAACAATTTATGTTTCTTTTCTCTTGGGAAACTTCTTTGTATTACTTAACCCCTTCCTGCCCTGTGAACCATGGGAGGGAAAAAACAGGTTCATTAATTTCCGTGCAAAGCCTCATCGAGTCATATCCTTCGCTGGTGACCTCAGGCTGTAAAATGCTAAATATACTTCCACGGTCCAGCATCACGTGCTGGATCCAGGATGAGAAACGTGACGGTTGTGGGTTAACACTGGTGAAATAGGTATTAGAATTATAAGAAAGTGTTTAGACTCTATTGAATGTTTCTGAGATGCTGCCTGCATTAATCTTACTTGCAATAGCTGTTCCATACTGTAATGTAATATTTGAGTGGCTGTATTGCGAGCTTCTGTGACTGTATGAGTCACCATACAGATGAGGGATATTAATTAGTGTGAAGAGCTACTCATCTATAGAAATTGTTATGCCGCTCCTTCAAGAGGAGACCCACTAATACCAGATGGGTGGATATTACAATTGGAAATTCCCTACATCTGGATTGAGAAACCATCAACAAAAGGACTAAAGAATCTTGTTATTCTGCTTTCCTCCCCATGAAGATGAGTCATGCAAGTGGACTCCTCCCATCAGCTGAGTTTGCAGCTCAGACCCCATGTCAGGAGGGGGATAAAACCCCAAACAAGGATCACTATAGGGCTTGGACTCACTGTGGGTTTGGGGGATAGAGAAGGCAGCAAGGTGTTTCTAGGCATAAGCAAGAGATCCCCAGTTGCTTAGTCTGGGTTAGCCCTAAAGGACAAACAGCGTTTGCTGCTAATAAAAGCCGATATTTCCTTTTGAAACCTAAGACTGTAATTCATTCAAGTGTCTATGTTGGCTTGCTTTAACCTTGTAAATAACTCTCCAATTGCCTTTTCTTATACATCTTCATATTCTTTACTATCAGATTGGCTACAAGTGTCGTCTTTGCTGTGAAACCTAAAGCACAATTGACCTGGGGTAGGCGACTGGTCCTTTGGGTTCAGGAGTAACCTGACTCTTGCTGTGATTGTTGGTGCAAAGGGCCATCAATCACAGAGATACGCTCACCTGAGTGGCAAGACAGACAGCAGTGCCCAAGGGGACAGTCGGTGACTCTATGTTAAAGCTGTTAATGTGCCAGAGGAGTTTGCACTCGGTTGTTGAAATCTAAGTTTAGAACTTAGACCCAATTAGGCATAGGTGATGACTCCATGGGTGCTCCGGGGCTGGAGCACCCATGGGGGAAAATGGTAGGTGCTGAGTACCCATCAGCAGCCCCCCTATCAGCTCCCCCCATGTCCCCAGCACCTCCCACCCACCGGCAGGCCCCGCAGATCAGCACCTCCCCCTCCCTCCCCACACCTCCCGCCTGCTGCAATCAGGTATTTCACGGTGGGCAGGCAGGAGGCTGGGAGGGAGTGGGGAGAAGCGAGGATGCAGCGCACTCGGGGAAGGGGGCGGAGGTGGAACTGGGTGGGAAGGGGTAGAGTGGGGGCGGGGCCTGGGGAAGAGCCGGGGGTCGAGCACGCCCCGGCACTTTGGAAAGTCGGTGCCTGTGCAATTAGGGGTTTGTGCCCTGGTTTCTAACAGTCTGCCTTGAGGTTGGTACTCTCGCTTTTTGGATCTGTCAGTGCTTTCCCTGACTTGGGGATATGCCGAGCTTTTGGAATAGTGCAATCCTGTGTACAACAATTCAGAAATCAAAGCTATCAGCTTTTGGTGATTGACCTTGTAATGTCACCTAGACCAGGAGCCTTGTTAGACTGCACTTGATGCACAGGCAAGTCGAGCTCTTGATCAGTAAAAGGAGCCATCAAGTTCATACCTACACATGGACTGCCATCCCTCAGCAACCACCACTTGAACTGCGCAGTTGACAGCTTTGTCTCTATCAGGAGCTCTGCCATTGTCTACCAGCCATGAACTCCATTAAGTGCACGTTCTCACCCTATCTACCTAAAGGACCCTCAACGTTAGCAATGAGCATCATTTCCTCCAGGCACCTCCTTTCCCTCCCTCACCTTGCCACCCACGCAAATTTCCCCACACGGGAGATGGGTAATTGCTGCCCAAAATGGCAGTGCATGCACTACAATTATCATTAGAGATAATTAAAGCCTTCATGTGGCAGGGAGCTTTGAGTTGCCTATTTATGCTCAGACGTCCAATGCGCCACACGTAATTGAGAGAGCAGCATCATTTGCACACTGCTGATTTTTAAAAAAATTGTTTGGCAGCTTGAGTTCTTTTGCCACAGTGTATTTCTAAAAATAAAAAGTAAAAAACCTGAGTGGGTCTGATTCTCCTCTCCCCTGTTCTGATTTTACCCCACTTGGTTCCACCACTCCCCTCTAACAGGGTTCTCTCCACTCAGGCCCCTTCCCTGGGGTCAGGGTTAAGAGTAGCAATGGACAAAGGGTTTGGAGGTTCTGTTTATAAAAAAACACCCACAATGTGGCAGCTCATCTGAACTTTCCAGACCTCCCAAGTCTGCAAAATTGGACTGAGAATCTCATGCAAACAGGTTCCCTCATGAGATTTACAGTCTTTCTTGTATCCAGGAATCAGCTGTTCACCATATCTGCCGCTGGCTCCTGGTTTCACCACATCTACCTCCTTCCTGCTTTACAGCATAAGTCAACATTGAACTAAAGGGATGAGGATGAAATTTTCCCTGTGGGCATAATTACCCCTTAAGAGGTTCATACACCTTCCTCTATAGCACACAGCACTAGTCTCTGTCAGAGAGAGGATACTAGACTAGATGGGCCACTTATTTGATCCAGGATGGCAATTGTTATGTTCCTTGGAAACCAGAAGCACATAGATGTGTGCAATTGAAAAAAAACAAATATTAAAAAAGTTAACCTAACTTAGGCCTGGTCTACACTGGGGTGGGGGGGAATCGACCTAAGATACGCAACTTCAGCTACAAGAATAGCGTAGCTGAATTTGAAGTATCTTAGGTTGACTTACCTCGCGTCCTCATGGCGCGGGGTCGACTGCTGACGCTCCCCTGTCGACTCCGATTCCGCCTCTTGCCGCGGTGGAGTACAGGAGTCGACGGCAGAGCGATTGGGGATCGATTTATCACATCTACACTAGACGCGATAAATCGATCCCCGATAGATCGATCACTATCTGCCGATCCAGCGGGTAGTGTAGCCGTACCCTTACTGGGAGGAGAAACAGTTCGGGTCAAATTTGGAGTAAAGCTTCACATCAGCTCTGCCTCACTCACTATGGAAATGATTAATTCAGACATCCATATCTAGGTTCATTTCACTTTCATAATGAACCTTGATATCCCCAGATTCTAAAGATAATTAAATAAATATAAATAATTGTGCACAGCCATGAGTTCCACAGATCCATTCAGGCACCATAGTCCTGATGGCAGCGTGTAGAATAGATGTGTGTAACTGTGCCAGATGCCGGTGCAATTGCGTCCCCAAATGTTGTCTACATTCCCAGCAAACACCCCATGCCCCATATATATCACCCCCAATGGCCCCCATTTGCAACAGGCCATTAATTCTGCCTCTCCATGGCCATTGTGGAGGGACACATCCAAATATTTTATCAAGACAAACAATTACTTAACTGAATTATTGTCCATTTTGCCCCACTCCATCCTCCCCATCTGTCCCCCAGTGGTTCCCAGCAAGCTCCTCCCTTTCTTATTATTCCCATCGGGCTCATGGGGACCACCTTAGTTGCATTCCCTTTCCACGGTATCATGGTAACTATTACATAGGTGCTAGCCCCAGAGTTGAGCATTTTGTATCCCCATACACACCTGCCCCTACCCATGTCATGAGGTTTCCTGTCCATTGAGTTAACCGCAGGTTCACCTTTGCTGCCCTTTTCCATCCCATTGCGATTGCAGACAGTTGCTGTGCCAGTAGCTCATTGATTTGCTGCGGCAATTTTACATTCCGGCTTATCAGATTTCATACACCCAACCTGGTGTTTCCTGCTGCCCACAAATCCCTTTTCCAGCAACGATTCCATGTACGTCCCCGCACCCACCAATTAAATTGTTGCTTCAACCCTTCTATGTATGCACTGTAGTTGGGGTGTACTCAGACTACCCACCATTTTGGGGGGTGAACCACCCATGTTATGGACTGGAAAGAGATGTTGAAAAGCACTGGTTGCACCGCTCCCACAGTGGCTCCGACGCATTCACCCTTCAGGAAGTATTTCCAGCTCCAGGCTGCAGTCAGCTTAGATCAGGATTCTTCCAGCTTGGCATCCATATTACCACAACTTGGGGGGTGTAGTGGTCCATGTGTTTCCTTCTTTTGCCACTTTACATCACAGGATATGGGTAGGATTTAAAAATAGCAAAAATTGTGATTAGCAGTAACGATTGTTCCATTCTAGGCCAGGGTGTCCTTGTTTTCCCTTTGTGGGTCCACGGGTAAAATGTATGCAACATAAATATTTCCATCCCCATTCTTAATCCCCATTCTGTGCCTTTTATTTGCATTCAAGGAACCCATTTCCACCCTTCATTCTCCATTTTCCTATAGCAGCAGGCTGGGCCCCAATTGGTCAAAGACTAAGTAAGCACCCCCACATTTAGGAGCTGGGAATAGATGGTGTCCTCCTGGAATCCGGTATATCATTTGATTTCCCCCCCCCTTGGGTAGACCATGCTCTCCAGGCAGGTCATATCATGTGTTGGCCTTTGTTGCTATATGTGTTAACCCTTCTTGTACAATATTCACGAAAATAACAGTAATAAGACAAACAACACAAACCACAACACAATCTTCGTCGTGACTGTAGACCCACAGTGTTCTGGGTTATTCTTCCGCTGGCACCGGCTTGCTTGCAGACCATCTGAAAAACAAAAGAAACATTTCCCAGCCCCCTGGTGGGGACAGATATTTTACAAATTTCCTTGCTAATTGTAGGAAAAACAGAAGAATTACCTCCACACTGTCCTTGTTTTGTTCTATAGTCAGGCTAGTGAATTATCCCACTGTTCATTTAGGAAATTCATGAGGTACCTCAGTTTTCCCTCTTGTACAACACACCACGTTTGTAATGGTTTCTCTGCTGTGCCTAGCTTTAAGTTTATTCACAGGTAATAGCTAAGAAGCATCATTATCATATGACCTTAAAGGTTTTTTTTCCAAAAATCATACACACTATACCTTGTAACAGGGGTACTCATAAACATTAAATTTATTCCAATATTTAATATTAGCATCAAATCTATTTAAAGTATTTTGTTATACCATGCCTTTTATTTAGACAATTTGTTTTTGAGGCCAGTGTGTTCATTACCCTCTTGAAATCTTTGCATAGGCTTTCATTTAATTATATCCTTGGGGTTTTGTTGAATTATGAGGTAAGGGTGTCGTGCATGTAAGCAGACATCTTTTGTACCTGTCTTCAGATTTTAGCGTGTGCAGACACACACACACACACACACACACATACACACACACACACACACACAGGAATACTTAGGGTTAACCTGTCCCCTCTTATTTTCAGGCTTGTCTTCTTTTCCCACCTCCCCTTCCTGGAGGGCCATAATCTGAGTCTTCTTGCTGACCAGGTATATATATTATTTGCAGCTCCTTTGTGCTGCTATTTATGGGCAGTTCTCTCCTTCCCTTATCAGCTAGGTAATTTGCATCCACACATATGCTTTCTGGCTTGCTTTTGGTCTTGACAAAGGAAGAGAAAGACTTGGGCTTGGTCTACACTAAACCCCCAAATCGAACTAAGGTACGCAACTTCAGCTACGTGAATAACGTAGCTGAAGTCGACGTACCTTAGTTCGAACTTACCGCCGTCCAGACCCGGCAGGCAGGCTCCCCCGTCGACTCCGCGTACTCCTCGCGGCGAGCAGGATTACCGGAGTCGACGGGGAGCACTTCTGAGTTCGATTTATCGCGTCCAGACTAGACGCGATAAATCGAACCCAGAAGTTCGATTGCCTGCCGCCGAACCAGCGCGGTAAGTATAGACAAGCCCTTGGTATATTGGCCAATAGCAGGATGACTACAATCCAACAATGTGATGTGGCCTTGGAAAAAAGCTAATGCAATCCTAGGATGCATTAGGCAAGGTATTTCCAGAAGAGATAGGAAAGTGTTATGACCATTGTCCAAGGCACTGATGAGTCCTCATCTGGAATACTGTATGCAATTTCTCCTCTCCCATATTTAAGAAAGGTGAATTCAAACTAGAACAGGTGCAGAGAAGGGCTAGTAGGATTATCAGAGGAATGGAGTACATATTACAAGAGCAAATTTAAGGAGCGTGGCTCGGCCTAACAAAACAAAGACTGAGGGGTGATCTGATTATTCTTTATAAATACATCAGAGGGGTAAACAACAGAGAGGGAGTGGAGTTATTTAAGTTAAAGGCCAATGTTGGCATAAGAACAAATGAATGTAAACTGACTATCAACAAGTTTAGGGTTGAAATTAGATAAAGGTTTCTACCATCAGAGGAGTGAAGTTCTTGAACAGCCTTCCAAGGGGAGCAGTGGGGGCGGGGGAAGCAAACTTGTTTCAAGACTAAGCTTGATAAGTTATGGAGGGGATGGTATGATGAGGTTGCTTACAGTGGCATATGGCCCATCCATGACTGCTATTAGCAAACATCTCCAATGGCCGGAGATGGGACACTAGATGGGGAGGTCTTGGTCATATGCTCAAATTAATCACCATATTTGGGATCAGGTAAGAATTTTTCCCTAGGTCAGATTGGCAGAGACCCTGGGTTTGGGGTATTTTTTGTTTGGGGTTTAGGGATGGGGGGGTTGCCTTCCTCTGCAGTGTGGGGCACAGGTCACTTGCTGGTTTGAACTAGTGTAAATGGTGGATTCTCTGTAACTTGAAGTCTTTAAATCAGTGGTGGGCAACCTGCGGCCTGTGTCGCTTCCTGCAGCTTCCATTGGCGGGGAACAGCAAACTGCAGCCACTGGGACCTGCAGGTGGCTGTGCAAATGTAAACAGATTGTCTGGCGGCCCGCCAGTGGATTACCCTAATGGGCCACGTGAGGCCCATGTGCCGCAGGTTGCCCACCACTGCTTTAAATCAAGATTTGAGGACTTCAGTAACTCAGAGAGAGGCCATGGGCCTATTGGATGGGTGAGATTCTGTGACCTGAGATGAGCAGGAGGCCAGATAGATAATCATGATGGTCCCTTCTGGTCTTAAAGTCTATAAGTATTTGGTGAGGACATAGATACTGGACAGAAAACCCACACTGTTACTCCATCTGGTTTGATCATTCCAGTCTAGCCCATAAATATCTAAACTTCCCAGCAATATCTTCTGATGAATTGTTTAGCAGGAAGCGTACAAATGCAGCATCTATCATATTTTAAAGTGAAGCTTCCCACATCACCCATACTATGAATTAAGAGCACAATAAGCCCTTCTATATAGCTTTACATTCTCAAACCAGTGTGCAAGTATTATCTAACACAACTGCTAAATGACTCGAAAGAGGGTCATGGAGCCTTAGTGTAAAGTCACCTCTTTGGTGCTTTCAGATCTTAAGTGAGACAGAGGTGCTGCATAGGCTGAGTGTGAACCCGCTGCACAGGAGTGAATTTCATCCTCAGCACAGACAGCTTTCTTTAATCAACAGAGTTAATATGTTAATACAGACAGTTTGGGACTCTTCAGATAACAGGATCCATTCAGTATCCAAACTCTGGAAAGCATTTTCCTCCTTAGGAGAAATGGTCAATAAAGGCCAATATCCCTGGTTGCTGTCTGTCCTGTAGGGTTACAATCTCAGTTCTTCTTTTCTTCAACTAGTAAGTTAAAAGGTTTCATTTTATCTTCATCATCCCCCCACCCTCTACTGCTTGTCAAAGGACTATTATTTCTTTTACCTGTCATAACTCTTACCTACATATAAAATTCCTTATATAATGGACCTGGCAGGCACCACGGTCACTCTTCTCAGTTTTCAATACTCTGTTTTCCTCATGGCTCCACTTCATCTTCCTTAATATTTGCCACCAACCTGGCTTTTTGGCGACCCCCAGCATAGTAACGTCATGGTCCTCTAAACCATGTCTTATGCTGCAAGGAATACCTTAAATTGCATGTTTCTGCCAATTGCTTTCATTAAAACAATCAGTCAGGAAAAAAATGGATTTACTGAGGAAAACATCTCTATTTTGATGTATCAGGGACCCAGAGAAAACCCTCTTCTATTGGTAGAATGCAATTACAGCTGGAAGTGCATAGGTGGCTCAAATGGCCCTGAACAGTAATTCAAGTGCACTTTTCCCATATAGCCTCTATAGTCCATTCATTACACAGCTTTTGCCAGTAAATAAAAGATAACAGGAAAAGCAGTTGCCTTAGATACAAGGTATTAATTTACACCAGGTGGCATAGACTTCATGGGCACGTTAAATGAAATGACCTAATTAAGGTATATTTCCCAGTTAACCATTTGACCAGCTAGTACAGACCCTACCCCAGTCATCAGACACCACCACTCCACCTCACCTCACATCCATACTTCTACTGCGTTTTGAACGGCAGCATTTCTCTTGGTGGGGGGAGGAATTAAAAGGGAAAAAATCAACAACTTTCTCTCCCCAGAAGTTGTGACACAGCCCCAGAATCCCAAAATGGGACATGACCCAAAACGGGGGGACAGTGTTCTGGGGGTACCAAGATTTCCAAAGTGACTCAGTTCGTCAGTTTCTGAGTGCCCAAAAGGAGACACCTTAAAGTGGCTTGATTTACAGGCAGTGTTGAGCCCCCATGCTCTGCAAATCAAACCCTTTAAGATGTCTTAAGTTAACACCCCAAAAATTGAGGCTTCCAAAATTGCTAGTCACTTCTGAAAATCTTGGCCATGATTTCTTTCAGGGAGGCACAATAAGTACAGTGCTGGGAAGAGGTAGGTGGGTGATAAGGGGACAGCTATTTGAAAACACTCCTATCCAGGGGCTGCAGAACACCATACATTCACACACACACACGACCCTCCATAAGCCCTTACACCTACCTACTCCAAATCTGAGTGAGTGGTGCTGTGACCTGAGGTTGCAGCACCACTCAGGTTTGGCCTGGCTGAAAAGAGGTCAGGCTGTGACTTGGGTAACTCCCTCAGCTCCGCAGCCTATGGTCCCATCTTTCTATAGAGTACCATTTGGCATCTATACAATGAGGGTCATAAGAACAGAAGAACAGCCATACTGGGTCAGATCAAAGGTCCATCTAGCCCAGTATCCTGTCTACCGACAGCAGCCAATGCCAGGTGCTTCAGAGGGAATGAACAGAACAGGTAACCATCAAGTGATCCATCCCGTCGCCCATTCCCAGTCCAGACCCTGCCCCTCTGAAGTCAATGGCCAATCTCCCATGGATTTCAGTACATCAAGGATTTGGTTCTGTCTCATTCTGTTCACCAGTTTTTGCATAGTGCTAAATAATCCCAATTATGCATCTTCCTCATTCAAAAGCTGTTTCTGATTCTTCAAAGAGTTATTTTACAAGTCCAATCCAAGGCTCATTAAAGTCAATGAAAACACTTCCCTGAATGTCAACAGGAACTGAATTCGGCCTTGGATGTTTTACTGCACATCTAGTTAATATTGGAAATCGTGTCTCTTTGTGAAAAAAGTCAAAGCTGAGATCACAGCAGCTGTCTTCCCCAATTCACTCTGTTGGATACAATAGATCTTGTCAAAGGCTGCCATATTTTTTCAAATTATCACATCTTATTTTTCTGTGTCATCTCTCATCTCCACCTATGTTCAAATGCTAGATCCCAATTACCGCCTCTGGCAATTCCCTGGTTGTTCCTCTCATTCTTGTCTCTGCTACTGTTTCCCCCAATTGCTTCTATCCAGCTAGCTGTCATTAACCTATTTGGATGCCCTATCTATACATTTGTCCTCTGATACTGTAGAAATACATTTTCTATGTCAGAAAATCTAACCATTTACTTGCAACCAGACTGTGTCACAACCAATTTCCTCCAAAGTCAGTTGCCTTCAAAAGTGCGGGATGAAAACAGTGCTCTTTATGTTTAAAATGCAAGAAAACACCTGTCAAGTGCATTGATAATTGCGCTGTCAGTTTATGCAATGAGAATTAGTCAAATTACCCTTCGGATGAATTTATGCCACATAATCTCATAAATCAAAAAAATAAGTTTCCTTATCTCATTAAAATGGAAATGTTCATCTGAAAGAAACTCTCCTAAAGTCTGTCTTTGACCAGCTTTTGTCTGCAATAAACCAGATAATTTTCAGGAAAGTATGATAACAGACTGGCGTGGAAAAGATCTGCTGAAACCACTTTGCACCACATTGCTGTGTTGTGGCATCATTTCCAGATACACCATCCTAGAAAGCAGTACTTTAGTGAATAAATGACTGTACAGAACTAGCCACATCAATGCTCCAAATGGCGCAATAATATTTCCCCAGGTATCACTTTCAGTAACAGAGCAGAATTGGGTCTCAAGGTTACATTCCTTAAAGGAACAGTGATTCACTAATAGAGCTCAGTTTAAACTGATGCTCATCATCACTGTCCTTCCTCATGCATCAGATGAGTTGGTGTTGAGGCAGGACTTTTGTTAAACTGGAAGGCCATCATGTAATGTTTTTAAAATAAATCTCTGTGTGCTCTCTTTGACTCTTCAGAGCTTCTCTGGTCTCCTGTTGTAGAGAGCAGATGTGACAGTCTGTACCCTGGTGTTCACCCCTTTTACAGGACTATGATAAATTTTGTACAAAGAATGCCTAGTGGGGTTTCATTTGAAAACTCAGAATTTGCTGACCATTATTGTCCTGGTAAAATATGTGTGGCAACATTGCATGTAAAGTTATAAGATTCTACTGTATGATATTGCTAAGCCATGTTCCACGTCTGGGTAGCAGTAACAAAACAGTTCCCCAGCGATAGAAAGCTAGCCAATGCCAAAAAAAATCAATAAAATCAAATGGACCATCACCTAGTTAAGTGGCCACTCTTCAGCAAGAAAGAGGATATGGGTGAAAATGTACATCTTGACAAAGAAACAGCTTGGGGTTCCCATCCACACAGACTTTCTGTCTCTTGAACCTCACCTGGAAATGCTTCTCAAAGAAGAGAAAGAACTATAAGAAGGCAGAGTAGATGCCCCAAATTATTCCTCCCTTTCTCTCTACCCATGGCATCCACAACACCTGAAAGAACAAAGGAAACAGGTTTGGACTGGGGGCTGGATCCAGACTGAAAGAAATTCAGCCAGTAGGACTGCTGAAACATGTGGTGAGAGTGACTTTGCTTTGAATTCACTTAGCTTGTTAAATTAGTCATTAGTTGTGTTTTACTTTCATTTTCTTGTAACCAATTCTGACTTTTATGCTTTGTTACTTATATTCCCTTAAAATCTATCTTTTGTCATTAATACATTTGTTTTATCTAAACCAGCATGTTTGAACTGAAGTGTTTAGGAAACTCTATTTGAGATAACAGGATTTGCGCATATCATTTTCTAATAATAAAATGACAGACTTCTGAATGCAGGACAGGTAAAACCTGGTTGTGATGAAGGGCTTTGTGGGCAGGGGAGAATGTGTGAAACTTTTGTAAAACTCAGATTTAACATCATCAAAAGTGCTGCAGAATTAGTTTTCACGCTCCACAGGGTTGAAACTAAGCTCAAAGTTTATAAACTCTGCAGGAGCCTTCCAGAGAAGCTTAGCTTCAGCCCTGCAGAACTTGGGAGCTCTGCGTGACTAATCTCTTATGGCTAAGAGGGGGAGGGATAGCTCAGTGGTTTGAGCATTGGCCTGCTAAACCTAGGGGTGTAAGTTCAATCCTTGAGGGGGCCATTTAGGGGTGTGGGGATTGGTCCTGCTTTGAGCAGGGGGTTGGACTAGATGACCTCCTGAGGTCCCTTCCAACCCTGATATTCTATGATATGAGCTTGTATGGTCCAGGTGCAATCTGGGAAGTACAAGATAGACATTTCTGAGAAAAGTCTGGGACTGTGAGTTTGCTGATGTCACTCTGCAGTATAATTCAAGAGTGGCTGGCTACAGCACTCATTTACTATAACTGGGAGTAATTTATATGCTGGAGTCTATGTGTAAGCAGATCAGAGTGGTAACTCTCACAGAGAAGCAATGTAAAAAACACCCCAAGTTGGAGAACTGAGGTGACACCGCTGTTCATGAGTCCAGATTGTACCATGGGTAATGACACAGCAAAGGACAGATCTAGCTGGTGCATCATCCAATTTTCATGCATTCAGTGGGAAAGCACCACCTCCGCACAATGACATTGAAAGGTGAAATGTTTAAATGTCAGGCCAGCTATTAAAAGGATGTGCCAGCTTTTAAAAAAAAGTCATTTTTATCTGTACAATGGTGAGGAATGGGCCAGAAGGTGAGGGAGCAGTTAATCAGTTTCTTTCATGTATTGCTAAACCCTTGAGCCACTAAGAATCACTAAATTCTGGGCCACAATCTTCATAACAAATCCTCAGTGCTGAGGTGTGTTCACAAGGAGAATGTGAGTTTATTTTGCACAGGCATACACGCACACACACTTTTCACTGCACAAAACACTCAGTACGGCTGCTGAGCCACCTTGCTGGTGGCAGGGGGGAGATGTAAGTAGATCCGCTCTCTGTAGGACCCCCTTACGCACGCTGCACCAGGCTGCCTCTCTGATAACTGGAGCACTCCAGCATTAGCCTTCCTGTTCTCTGGAAGCTGCTGAGTCAGAAGCAAGGTGGATCAGGGCTTCATCTTGGCTAAAAGGCTTTACTTCTAATGGATACTGCAAAGGATGGAAGTCGATGGGGAGGTGGAAAAAGCTGCTCCACTGTGTAGAAAGTCTGAGTTCTGCCTTTTCCAAGGAACAAAGAGAGTGTTTCAGTGGCATTGCAGGGTGAGTAACACAGACTAATTCACATCCTCCCCCACCTCTTGTCCCAGATCCATGAGTCAGTCTGACTCTGGGGCCAACACGATGAGAAGCTCCGCTTCCTCAATCCTACCCCAGACCCACTAAGAACAGTGCCCTCCCTTCACATTCATAACCTGCTGTGATGACCATTGACCTTCAGTGGGAGTCAGACACCTACCCCCTTTCAATGCCTTTGAAAATCCCACTTCAAACTCCACCTCGGCAATGTCTTGTGGGTGTCTGATCACCCCCCCGGGCTTTAAACAGGGCCCCAACGATGGCTCCGCAAAGAAGCCTCATCCTCTGTCAGGAGTAACCCACTGCTTGTTACACCTCCACAATAAATATTGCTGATCGAAATGGATGGTCTCCCAGCCAGAGGTATTGGTGCTTTGCATAATTGAAACCATCCATCTTTCAGTAGCTAATTTTCTGAAAGGAAACTGTTCATTGTAAGAGCCAAACATTTTCACCATCCCCTTTTGTTGAAGGTCATTGTTAAAATATGATACAAACAACCAACATGAAGACGTCCTTTCCATGCAACAACGCTTAGAGGCTACTCCGGAGCTTCAAAGACTGTGCTGCATATGCCCTTTATTATTGCCCCTAGTAATCCACACTAAATAAATTAATTGATACATTAATTACAAACCCAGAGAAGCGGCAGATTTGCATCTTTGCTGGGAGCAGGAGTTTTATGCCTAGGTAATTTGTATGTAAATGTTGTGTCCTTTCCATGAGGATGAAGCACAAAGTTTGATGCCATACTGACCTTCCAGAATTTGGCCCTGTTTCTGTAAAAAAGTATTTCCGTGTATTATTTTCATTAATAAGATACTAAAAGATGAGCGAGTTCTGCCTGACGGCACATCTACAGTACAATAAAAACCCACAGCACCACGTCTCAGAGCCTGGTCAATTGACTCGGGTTTGCAAGGCGCAGATTCCGGGGCTAAAAATTGCAGTGCTGACATTCAGGCTGAGGCAGGAGCCCTAGGCTTTGAGATCCAGCCCCCTTGCAGGGTTTCAGCTCACCCAGGCCAGCTGCAGCCATGTTGTGGTTCTTTTACTGCGGTATAGATGACCTCAGTGATTTGAGGAAGGGCCTAGGAACCAGGGCATCTACATTAAATATCCAAAATTGGGAAGAGCCGAGGCGGGTGAGGTAATAGCTTTAATTGGACCAACTTTGGCTGGTGAAAGAGAAAAGCTTTCACGCTACACAGCTCTTCATCAGTTTGAAAGCCCGTCTCATTCACAAATAGTAGTTGATCCATAAAAGATATTACCTCACCCCCTTCGGATCTCATATCTTGGGATCAACAACACTGCAAACAAAGTCTGGGAAACATTTTTCCCTTCTAGGTGCTGCCGCTGGCCTGCTATTTGAAAATGGGGTTTCCATATAACTGAGCGGCTTCTAGGGCCCTGCAGTACAGTTTCAAGGGTCCATGGAAGCAGTGGGACTCGGCAGCATGTTTTGAGAAAAACAAGGACGGTCTTGTGGTTAAAGCACTGGACCTGGACTCAGGAGATCTGATATTAATTCCTCGCTCTGCCACAGAATACCTGTGTGACCTGAAATTCTGTGTTCCATAGTAAGCCTCCACCCACCCACCCCGCAAAAAAATTAGAATAACAATACTTTTTCCCTGCACTTTGTCTGTCTTGTCTATTTAGGCAGTAAGCGCTTAGCAACAGGCAGTCCCTGCCTCAGTGTGTCTGCACAGCAGCACCAAGCATAATGGCACCCTGATCTTGGTTGGGACTACAAGATGCTACTGTAATATGAATAATAATCATCTCCCACGCTAGAGAGCTCCCCAACTGACAGCTTTCAGAGAGAACACTTAATAGCTCAGGTCCCCCTTGCTGCAGACGTGGCAGGGAAACCAACTCAAGTGCACCTACCTGCCTACAGGAAAGCACCTACCAAAGAGGCACTGCTGCTTTCCCAAGGGTGTAGGTTGGGAGAGGAAGGCCGGACAGCCTGAACAAGCAGAAGGGAAAGAGAACAAAGTGGCCAGCCCCCAGGGATAAATTTGGAAGACCACCAGGCCTCACACCTGCCCAGGTGACTATCAGGATGAGCTGGGACAGTGCCCACCCAAGCTCATTTTTCTTCTTTCAGCCCCTCTGGAAGTTGAGGTCCCCCAGCACACAGACTAGCATCTTTTCCTTCCCACTCCCTCAAAGGCTCAAAAGAGCAGAGTTTCTTTCAGCTTTCTGGATATAGTCACAACGGATGAAGGACCAAGAGCACCCTCTAAAAGCACTCAGCATCCCTTAGGCACTGAGCCTGCTGGGATCACAATTCCTCCACCAGTTCCTGCTGGGTGCTGTGCCTCTATGCTGCCTGCTAAGGCATGTGACAGTCATAACTGAGCCTGTAGGCTGAGCTTTTCAAAGACGCCTAAAGGATCTGGACACCCAATGGGCTGGGAATTGGGCACCCGCATCCCTTAGGTGGCTTTGCAAAGTTCACCCCCAGTCTTGTGCTTTCCAAAGCGGCAAAGGTTGAGTGCATTTGCTTAGCCCTGAAAGAGGGAAGTGCCTCAAGTCGCTGAACAACATCTCTGGACAGTGTTCTGAGCATCCTGTGACACAGTCAAGATGCATCTTTCCATTGACTTCGCTGGGTCAAGCCCAAAGTTAGATCAGGCCCAAAGTGAGCCCCTTCAGCTGCACTGATTTGATAGTAGGGAGTGATCGGCACCTTGAAGGACCAGCCCTGCAGTGCACTAAGAGGGGGCGAAGTCCCAGCATCCTTGGCTCACAGGTTGGCTGCGGTATAACATCTTGGTGCTGCATGGGGGTGGGGACTAATAGAAGGCTTCTTAGGAGCCTCTAAAAGTCTCCCAAGACCCAGATAAGCAAATGCTTGAGCTGCTGCCTTGTTTTAAAGAACTGCTTTACAAAAGCTCATTTCCAAACACTCCTGCCAAATTTCATGAAAAAACATTAATCAGGCAAAAGTGGGGCGGGCGCAAGAATTGGGAAATTGCATGTGAAATGACTTCATTTATCTTCTGGCAGTGTGGCTGGCATTCATACAGGAACGGAGGCTGCCATCCACCCAATTATTTCCAGGCTACCTGACATGTTCCTAATTGCTTTTGGTAATGCAAAGGTGAACATTAAGCCCTGCCTTTCAGTTATTCAGCAACTATGAAGTCCAGAAATTTCTGCTGCTCCTGCCTAGTGCCTCCCCTCATAGAGTCTACTGGCCTGAAGGAAGTTTGGTCATCAACATGGAAATGAATTAACGAGGGACACAATGAGCAGCAGCAGAGGCTTCTGTCATTGTGTCGTTCTTTGTTTCTTCCAAGCTGCACTAAGTCTCAGGAAAGAACAAGGGAATGACTAATATGTGCAAGATGAACCAGGGGGTATAGAAAGTAAATGTAAGGAAAGCAGGAATCACCTCTGTCTGATAGATATGAGACTGGATTAAATGGGATGGAGGTGAGTCGTAAGCTGGAACAAGGAGCAGGGTATTTGAAAAGCTGCAAAGACAGAAGGCCCTGCCATTCTATCTAAGGACAGCTCGCAACTACAGAATCTTCATCTGTTTGCATTCAGGGGAAAGTAATCCCCTGTTCCCAGTTCATTGGCCAGTGACACAGTTTCTGGGTACAAGGCAGTTATGTACAGAGGTGCGAGCCTGATAGAGTTTGGTAAGTAAGAACATTTTTTAATATTTGGAGGAGGAAAAAACTCTTGCACTGATACAAAGGATGCCCTGGAACTTTCTGACTTCCCGTGACCATGGAGTATGTGGGTGAGAGACAAGTCTGATCTGGAAAAAAATAATTTGGGAAGTATCCCATAAATGCCAGCAAATGACACCGTGTTATGGACCCAGTCTTGGCATTCTCATTCAATCAGAATTCAGGAGTTCCATGGGAGTTTTGCCTGACACTAAACTTCAGCTTTTAACCCTACATAAAACATCTTATTTTTTTTATTGAATTCCACAATAATTTAATGGAAAATTGGGGTTTCGACTGATGATTTGGGAATCTGTCTGCAGAATTGATGAATTCTGTTTAATCCTGGGGCCTCTGTACACATCAGTCAGACTGCAAACTCCATTTTGAACATGCAGCCTTTCGCCTTCTCTATTGCCCGTTTGTCTCCATGTTGGACTGAAATTCTAAAGGCTGGCGGCCAAAGAACAATAGGGAGTCATTAAACTTTGACAATTGGCCAGCCCAGTGGCAAAGACATAGCTCTTACCCAGGAGGACTGATTTGAAAGGTGGAAAGGTCACCTTGGCAACGAAGTCCCCTGGAATGGGTTTTCTGGTCACCTGAAGGAGCCAAGCAGGATGTCCCCTGACCAAGGGAGCTCAAAGTTATAAAGAGGGAGAAGATGGTCTGTCTGGGGTTTTGGGCCATTTTGTCTCTAGCTCAATGAGAGAGGACAGAGAAGCAACCCGGCATGTAAGGGCCTGTATGAGGCAGAGGGCCCTGCCGGCCTGAGCTCTAAGGTTGCCAACCCTCCAGGATTGGCCTGTAGTTTCCAGGAATTAAAGATTAATCTTTAATTAAAGATTATGTCATGTGAAGAAACCTCCAGGAATATGTCCAACCAAAATTGGCAACCCTACTGAGCCCAGTTGGTCCCCTAAGGATTCCTGAGAGATGGGTGAGCTAAGGAAGGGCTCAGTTAGGATGTTTACTGTTTTCTAAATGATCTGGACTCTCTTGTGCGTTGTATGAAAGAGCAATAATGTGTTAGACTTATTCAAAGTATCTCCCTGGGTGTTGAATGCTCCACAACTACTACTAGGAGCTGCAGGAGCGAGTGAGAAAGGGACCCAGCAGGCTCTCACCTTGGGGTGGAGTTCTGAGCGACAGTTAAAAGTACCTGGGAGTCTAAATGGGCACCACTGCACCCAGGAACTAGGCAGCTGGACAGTGGGTTCCAGCTCTCAGGATGGGGTGGTAAAAAAAGGATTTGTGCCCCAAGACTGTGCCAAGGAACCCCAAGATTTGGGCAGTGGCTGGGCTCCACTCAGACTCCAGGAGGCTTAACACACCTGGGGATGCAGAGATTTGGATTTCCCTCACAACAGTCTGGTGGGTGGCCAGCGAGGGGGAGCCCAAAAAGATCTGTGACATTGATTCAATGATGCATTCCATTAACTGTGTCTGTTTTGAGATCCAATATTTTGTTGTTTTTTAACAGAATTTCCTGGGTGGGGTCATTTTCCAACCAGCTCTAAAAAAGAAAACAGTGGCTGCAAATGAACTGTTGGAGAAGGAAGAGTTGGCCAGTTGTCACTTCGCCCTGTAGCTTGATGAGTCCAGTCCTCACCCTGTCAGCTCCTAGGAACGTCTGACAAGCGTCAACGGCAAGTTATTCAGAAAGCTCCCCGAAGGGATGAGCAGGTTTTTCGTCCTGCACCAACTATGGGGCTTGTAACATTCACCGCTGGCGGAAATAAACCTGTTCCATTTCCAACTGTGTGACCAATCAATAGCTCGTGCACAGAACGGGGGCATGTTGGGGTAAGTAAGTCAAAGGCATGGGGAATGGAAGGCTGTATCTTTCAAATGAAATACAATGTACAAGTGACTCTAGGAGTCACAGTTACACCAACAAGAGCCAGGATACGTCAGAGGGCTCCTGCTAGCACTTCCTCTATGGACATTACAGGGCTGTGAATGCAGGAGGGAGTGACCAGGCAAGCTTGAACCTCTTTGTTTTTGACTGTTAAGGTCAGACAAGGTCAGTTAAAAACCTGAGAGTACTGAGCCATGGGCTGCCCCTGGTTAGAAAAGCCCATAAGTATACTCAGGGGGTTTCCTCCTCGCTGTTCGATCAGGGCATGTTGCATTTACAGACATGGAACTAGTAAGGGTTTAGTCCCCAGCTATTTGTCTAGATGAGCATGGATATACAACACATACAGAAGGTAGGAGAATCCAGGCATAGCTCCACAGGTTCCTTACAGTTCCACAGGCTTCTTCCGCCCCCTATTGCCGCATAGCTCCCAGGTCCCTTAGTGGCTCTGTGCCTCAGTTTCCACATCTGTAAAATGGGAGTGATAGTACTTCCCAACCTCACCAAGGAGTCATGAGACTTAATCCATCAATGTATGTGAAGTGCTCCAAGATCATCCCCCTGGCTGGCACTACAGAAGGGCAAAATGTCATTAAATTATTATTCAGTGGATAAGAACCACAGCATCCAGGGATTGCACCTAGGAAAGGGCAAACATCATGGATATTACAATCTCACCCCTAAAAGAAGATCATAACCAGTGCCCCTCCCAACTGCTGAAATCTCCCTTCATTCCCCTACTCTTCTTCCAAGAAACCATTTATTTAGACTTCCCCTTCTCCCCATTACAGCTGCTGAGCCCTCTGGCAAACCACATACATGTAATGAACAAAGAAAAATAACCTACATTGAAATCAAGTTCTATGCGGGGGGGGTCTAAAACTTGCTTCCAATTTCTTCTGTCTTGGTGCATCTGTTGGGAGGAGATCATCAAAACAATTGGCCAGAAAGTTTTGGAAGAAAATGTTTTAGTCAGTCAAATATAACAGGCATCCACTAACCAGATCATTTTGTTGTTTCAAAATGTTACTCTTTCATCTCTTAACAAGGCCTGTTCCTTAAACAGGATTTCATGTAACAAAGCTGTCCTGGTTTGTGAAGTATGTAGTCTGGTTTGCTTCTGTACCTTGAATACGCATTGCATTCACAAGGTTCTTCTTTCATCACGTCAGCTTCAATGGCATGGTATCTTTTGGTGCACTGGGAATTTGTTTTCAAAAAGATTTTTCCTCTTAGCAGAGATTCATTTAAAAGGGCTCTGCTGTACGTCTTTGCAGGTTTTGATTTGGATGAATGGAAAGTATTTTCATCTCAGAAGGTCTGATCTTTCAACAAGTGCTCATTGTAGACAGCACAAAAAACATGATAGACACACAATAAAGGGGATAAAGGGCCCAGTCTTGCAACCTGTATAATAGCAAGATCCCCACTGAAGTCTGGCCATACGGCATGAAATTTATCTAGCTGTGGTTATTGACATCTTCCCGGTCATTATTGTAGGCTTGTTATATAAATGAGCTGTAAACTAATTCAGGGCAAGAAAGCACATGGAATAAGATAGAAAGGGAGAATGCTAAACCAAAGCAACCATATTTAAAAAGGGTCAATAAAGCAAGAAAGAAGGTCAGACTCTCAAAGGTATTTAGGTGCCTAAAAAGACAGACAAGTGCCTAGTGGGATTTTCAAAACTGCCTCAGCAGCCTAGGTGCCTAGCTCACCTAAGTGAGTTTATAAATAACCCCAAATGCCTGTCTACATCCTTTAGGCACCTAAATAGTGAATTTGGCCTTTATTGCATATTAAGTAGTACTGAGGGCTCCACACCCCTATAATCTTAAATCATACACAATTCTCATTGAAGTCAAGGGAAGTTTTGTATAGTAAAGGGCTGCAGAATCAAGTCCCTGGTCTGGAAAAATTACAATTCCCAAGCAATTTTGGAAACCTAGGATTTCAGTTTATGGCACACATCCAATTGTATAGAACCATCAGAACAAAAGCCTGTCAGTCTGGATTATAGAATCATAGAGCCAAAGACATGAAGGGCTGGAAGGGACCTCAAGAAGTCATCAGGACCAGCCCCCTGTGCTGAGACAGGACCAAGTAAAACGAGGCCATCCATGACAGATGTTTGTCCAACCTGTTCTTAAAAACCTTCAATGATGGGGATTCCAAAATCTCTATTGGTAACTGAGTCCAGAGCTTGACTACTCTTATTGTTAGAAAGATTTTCCTAATATCTAACCTGAATCTCCCTTGCTGCAGATTAAGCCCATTAGTTCTTGTCGTACCTTCAGGGGACATGGAGAAAATTGATCCCCACCTCTTTGTAACAGCCCTTAACATATTTGAAGACTTATCAGATTCCCCCTCCATCTTCTTCATTCAAGATTAAACAGGTCTTGTTTAACCTTTCTTCATAGGTCAGGTTTTTTTAAAGCTTATATCATTTTTGTTGCTCTCTTCTGGACTCTCTCCACTTTGGCCACATCTTTCCTAAAGTTGTGGTGCCCAGAACTGGACACAGTACTCCAGCTGAGGCCTCACCAGTGCCGAGTAGAGTGGAACAATTCCCTCCCGTGTCTTACAAACGACACACCTGTTAATACAGCCCAGAATTATCTTAACCTTTTTCGCCACTGCGCCACATTGTGGACTCATATTCAATTTGTGATCCACTGTAGCCCCCAGATCCTTTTCAGCAGTACTTCCCCCTAGGCTGTTTTTCCCCATTGTGTAGTCATGCACCCGATTTTTCCTTCCTAAGTGAAGTATTTTGCACTTGTCTTTATTGAATTTTATCTTGTTGAATTCAGATGATACATTTTATAAATATGTAATTATATATTAACAGGGTTTACAGAGCCTAGAAACTTACACTGGAGTACGGAAAAATATTTTTCCTACATTATTTTGCTGGGGTTTTTTACTGCTGTTTTTGGAAACTGCTATTCTGTTCAGACACACATCCCGCTTTACTGTTACTCCATAAATTTACTGACAGCTGGCAGTCAAGAGCCAATAAAACCACTCGTACACTGCCTTTTATCCACATGGCTACCTGGCCAGGGAAAAGCAATCTTCAGAAGAATTTATTATTCTTATCCCTTATCACTGGAAACCAGGCACAGAGGAAACATTTCATAAGCAGAAGGGGACCTTCAATCTGGAAAACTACTGTTGAGCCAGAGGTACAGTCAGTAACCCTAGTGTCTTAGGGAGGTCTGGTTGCTGAAATTTGCCAGCGATAGCTGGAATGTTCTAGCAGCGCTGAAGCAGAAATTGTACAAACAATCTCACTCTCTCTCACACACACACAGACACACTATTCCACTCTTCACAGCCATCTGAAAGTTCATAGGCTGAGCAGTAGAAATAGAGACTTTCACTAATAATTTTATTTTCCGACACTAGCCACTTATGAGCCTTCGGCATTAGCTCAGCATGCTGAAAAGTGAGGTACGTTGTATGTCAGCTACTGGAAATATTCCGTGATTGTTTAAAGAACATATGAAAGATTAAAGGCCATGTAACAGTGGCTTAGAGCCAAAGGAAGATGTTTGCCAAGAGCTGCGAATAAACCTCCCCATTGTCTCTTACAGTGGTTTGAGAAGCACTAGGGCAATCTGAGAACAGTACTGATGCAGCAGCACAGTGATAGAGGTGGGCTGGCCTTCATGACCCAATCCCAGGGCTGCCCAGTGACAATTCAGTTCCCAAGGTTAGGACAGCCCTAACTTTCTCTCCAACTACTCAAGGCCTGTAGTGGAATTGGAGTTTCTAGTGGAATAGCTGGACCTCACAACTGCCCCGGCCACACACCCTCTCGCCCCTTGCCTGTGTCCCATATGGTCTGAAATGTTCCCATGCACAAGGCGCTCTTGCAGGGGGATTGCAGAGCTGGGTTATCAATGGGCTGTATCTCTATATGCATTATAAAAACATAAGGAAACCAAACACAAAACTAGCATTCAATAATTCAAAGCAACACAGTCACCAAACGATCACTTCAGATAAAGATGCCTTGGGTGCACATTCAGACAGGTGTCATTCCAGCCCAGTCCAATTCCAACATCCAGGGCTGATCTACAGACTTCAAGTGACAAACCAGCCCTAGGAACTGGCTAGGATGAGGCCGCTCATTTTCCTGAGACTCATCAAAGCCTCAGCGTAAAACAGAGGTATTTGCTACCTACAAGCACTTTCGCTGAAGAAACCTGCTGGTTTCCATTTGAAATTGTTCTTTGCCACCTACGGCCCTCAGGATTATTGACTGCCGAAGAGCTTATTTCCCTCTTACATGTGGGAAGCAGCTGATGCTGAAAAACCTCTGCACATGTTCAAGCCTTCACAAGCTTCCCTATTAATAAAGGCAATTTATTTTCTCTCTCAAACAACCTCTCTCCTTTCCCCCTTGTGATTCTGGAGTGGCAACTGCAGACTGTTGGTGCCACTGTTCTTTGGCAGGAATGGGAGCTCCTATTTGGTAATAAGAAACCCCGCCAACATCCCTTTCTGTGAATCTGTATCCTACCAGCATAGAGATACGACTGTCTGTCAGCAATCGCCTCGAACTCAGGGCCTCACCCTGCTCCCACTGAAGACAGGGGCAAAATTCTATTTGACCTCTGCACCTTGAAGTCTTTAAACCACGATTTGAGGACTTCAATAGCTCAGACATAGGTTAGGGGTTTGATACAGGAGTGGGTGGGTAAGATTCTCTGGCCTGCGTTGTGCAGGAGGTCAGACTAGACGATCATAATGGTCCCTTCTGACCTTAAAGTCTATGATTCTATGACCCAGAAAAATGGAAGTAAGCCAAAATCATTTTTAAATAATTTCCCAATTCCCAGCCTCATCTTCTTTGCTGTGTGATCTGGGTTCTCTCTACTTTCTCTCCCATTTACATTTTTCCTTAAGCCACAGGGACTGAGAAATGGAGATAGCTGCCTTGGTTGCAGGGAAATATCTCATCAATGGCATTTCAGGAGCCAGATTTTTAAATAACCTTCCTGTGATTATGAAAACTCTGATTGGCCAATGAAGGTTGTCAGCCAATGGCTCAGGACACAGAGATTTTCATGCAATATAATTAGACAGAAATAACCATATAGTAATTATGTAAGACAGCCACCAAAAAAAAAGGTCTAAAGTTGCATAAAAGGAGAAAAAAACCTCATTTCCCAGTAACATTGCAACACCCCCACTCTCTGAATAGTAAACACAATTCCATTTGATTAACAAATAGAACAGAACATTTTAAATACTTCATTCTTTATTCAGTCTCCTAATAGAAAAGGGTCCAAGGAGTGTGGATTAAAGCCCTATTTGAGAAAAAGAACAGAAGCACTGACAAATTCGGGGAGGGGATCCAGAAGAGGGAAGCAAAAGTGACTGAGGAATTGATCTATGAGCATAGCTACCAGTATTAAATACATACTGCTTAACTAAGGGATAATACAACAGTCTCAGCAGCATGGGAAATGTCTAAACATTAAAGAGTTGGAGTGAATGGTTAAGGCAGGAGTAAGTAGATCTAATGGGCCAAAACTGAGCCTGTGACAGTCAGTTAGACTGTGGAATAGTCTCCAAGCCTAGTCCATGAGGAGCCATTTTGGAAGCTCAGAAGGAAGATCTATTGCTAAAATTCTTCATTATAAGTCCTTTGGGCATGAACCAAATGACCAAGAGAACACAGGAGGAGGATGTGGTAAAATCTCCACTCTGATGCGTGAATGGTATGGTTGCATTTGGATACAGATGGAATATTTTTCTCAGAAAACCAAGTTACAATCAATGCACAGAAAAGCACTCATCCCAAGCTCTGGGCATCCTGGGAAAATTCTTAATAAAGCAGTTAATCGTAAACAAACTCTAGCAGTTACTCATTAGCAGCACTACCCAGAAGCACCGGAAAGATAATCAACATGTGACAAACCCCACCAATGAAATCACCAGAGTCCCCCAACTCTGCCTTCTCCCTGCTGGCCAGAGAGAAAATATGAGTCTCGCAACAGGATGTGCCCAGCTCCAGTGGTACATGCGGTGGGGAGGGTCAAGAAAAGTGTTGAGAGGATCTGAGGATCATTTGCCCTTCTTGAGCCACATCTGAAGCCAGATGAGTTTTATCAGGTGTCAGACAACTCTGGGGGCAATGCGGCTCATAGAGACGTTGGTGACACTGGGCCTGCAATGTGTGTGGCTGTCCCCACTGCCCCATCACAGAGTGAAAGCGTGAAACACAGCCACAAAACATGAAGGTGATGAAGAGTGCGAGGGGAGAGGGAAATTCCTGCCACCCGGGGGACTCGAGCAATGGCTGCTCAGATGTCGTCTCAGGCTTTGCAGCCAGTGTGTTACTTATGGTTCCACGCTTGCTGGTGAGATTTTCAGAAATAAAGTTATGATTCCACCCAGCTGTGCTAAGGGTTTGCCTCCAGGCGAGTTGATTTTCTCTCTCTCTCAAGACAGACATAAATACACCTTCTCCTTTCCTGTGACTGTGTCGGAGGCTGAGGCGGGTATGAGGGAGGGAATTCTCCTCTATGCTCTGACCATGGTGCTGAATGCTAATAAAGTCTAACAGGCAGCATCTCTCCAGGTTATTTCTTTACTCCTCAGCTTACGTTTTCAAATGACTGAGCAAGGCCTTTTTCTCTAATTACTCGCAGGTATCCGGGTGGTATGATGTGTCTATGCAGGCTGGTCCTGAGTCACCCGCTTTGCCTGCCACACTGAGCTGCCATTCTCCCGCCTCCACTTTACATCAGATGCCAAACGTCGGAGCTCCCCCGACTAATGATTTCCTGGTGGCAAAGACAAGCCCACAGCACTAATGAAGCTGTTGCGCATAGATGGCAATAAACGAAGCGCAGTCACATCATCCATTGTTGCACGAGAATCTAGGGGGTTGTGGAGAGAAGAAGAAACTAAATAGGCCTCTCTTCTAAAATCAGCAGCACAAATTAATGGATCATTGGCCTTTTCAATGTTTGCTGATTCAGCATCTAAAAGTCTCCATTTCGATTCCAGATACAATGTCTTTCTGGCTCACAAGGGTATTTTAACGGTAGCAAATGTTGTTGCTCTCTGATTCTTCACCCTGCAAAATTGCCCATGAAAGCTTGGCTTTGGCCAAGGGTAGGGTTGCTTACCAGTGCTGGGCTGCTAGCAGCCTTTTGTTTTGTTTTTAAGAGAGGAAAAAAGAAAAAGTGCTGCTTATTCTGGAAGAACAAACCCTAGGAGCACGCGGACTTTTTAAAAAAAATAGTATTTGTTTGCTAATAACACCCCAACACTGCATGTCTTGGATTCCCAAAGAAATGCTACAAATCAACCTTTTTTCTCTTGCTTGGCTGCACAAAGAAATTTTGGGGATGACTGGGGTCCCAGTAATAAGATTATACCTCTGCAGCTGAGAAAAGCTCTCCTCCTCAACATTTGCAGTCCAAGATACCATGCATTTCCCTCCCTGGGCTGATTAGCTCTAATACCATTGCTGCAGATGCCTCTTCCTCTGTGCTTAATGAAGCTTATCCATGCTGAACTTTTGTTGCACACTTGAGACAGCTTTTGCTAACATCAGCTGTGAAGCTCTCAGCTGGGCCTTGACCTCCAAATAGATCCTCTTCTGTTCTGATCAGCCCAGATATTAGGCATAAGAAGATGCAATAATTGGTTGGGGCCTAATCAGGGGGGAAGTCTGATTACTTAAATAAACGCAGGCTGGGTTCTTTGTAGCTAGGCCGGCAGAAGGAACAAATGACACAAACTGGGATTATTTAAGGATCTGCACTCAGTGTTTGAATAACCTCTTTTATACTATCAAATTATTCAAATCTATTCACTCACCCAGTTTAACATTGTTAACTCTTTCCCCACCAAAGTCACCACATCACATGGCTCTCCCAGGAACTCATTAGCATAAAGAGTAGGTCCTTTCTTAGACCACTATGGTATTGTGATGGAAAACCTTAAAGACCTGACTACTCCTGCATAAGAGCAGGAGAAAGGGCAAGCAGGAGGCACTGTGTTTTACACTTTAGTGAACGAGTCTGATAACATGACCAACTCTCTAAAGAAACAGTGTGGGCTAGTGAATAAAGCAACACTTTGAGAGTCAGGAGACCTGGTTTCTGTTTCCAGAAGTGCCGGTCACTTCCAGTATAGTGTTTTAGGTGGAGTGACGCTGTGCCTCGGTTTCCCCACCTGTAAAATTAGGCTAATGATACCCCCGTTTTGCACAGTGCTTTGCGATCTGTAAATAAAAGGTGCAGGCATCTATCAATGTCAATGGGAACTGTGGGAGGAGGGTCCTTTATGTTTGTTTCCTATTTTCCCTATTTTAGGGTAGGAGGTGCCTGAAGACAGGACTGTTGCCTGCCCAGAACTGGGCCCCGAGATGGCAAACAGGGTTCGTTGCCCGGTGTGCTTGGCACCAATAAAGACACCGAGGGGAGAAAGCAAGCCAAGTTTATTTCAGAGCTCTGAAATGGCACTAGGAGACCAGTATGTCTCAAATCAAGTGCAGCACATACAAATAAAATTTTCCCTTTTATATTCCAAGCTGTTTCTGTGTAAGCCTTTGTTCTGTTACTCCCTCTTACCCCTCCCACCCCTCCCTTCTGTAGCAGTTACAATTAGAAAAGTTCCCATTCGTCTGCTTATCTTTTGGCCTTGCAAGGCCTGTTTACAGCAGCTGCCTGCTAGAAAAGCTGACCCTTACATTTCTGCTTCAAAATGTAAGCAGTTAGCATAGAAGTAGGTGAGAGTTCACAAGATGGAGTCACTGTGGTTCAGGTAGGCCCAGAGCAGAAGAGCTTCATCGGCACTTTTGGCCTTCCACTCTCCCGAGTTACCTGGTAGCTATGCCTAGTGACACCAACAGGACCGTCTCTCTCTCTCCATCTCCATCTCCACCTCTCCTCTCCTCTCTGTGTGAAAATTTCCTCTCCTCTTTTGTTTCTCTCATTGCCCTGTCCTGTGACTTCTCTTAGATCTGTGCATTGGGGGGCTTCAACCTTTCCTCTCTTTCCTCCCCTGGGGGTTCTCCTCCATCCACCTCTTCTCTGCTGAAACTAACTGGGTGCACTCAGCCTCCTGTCTTCCTGGTCTCATTTCCAATTTCTCTGTCACTGGAGGGAACCTGCTCCCCCAGTCTTGCTTTATCTGCCTCTCCCCCAACGCACCCAGCGAATAGCTAAATCCACTCCTGGACACTATGGCAACTAGCACTCTGTGACCACAGTCCTATTTCTCTCCCATCAGTGGGCCTACTTGGTCTCCCAAACTTCCTGTCTCTTCCTCCCTGAATTTAATTAGGGGGCTCTTGCTAACTGGGGTTCTCCACACCCCAACAAGAGATTACCTAGATGTCTCCCCCTGCCCATGAGAGGCCAGGTGGGCTAGTCAACGTCTCCCCCATCTCTCCCTGGGATGACTGGTTTGGAAGGATCTCCTGCACCCCAGCAGGAGGCAGGAGTAGAAAGCAGGGCCCAATTCCTCCACCCTCAGGCACCTTTTCTTCATCTCATTCCTGCACCCACCCCACATCAAACAGGGAGGGTCCTTTGCCACTGCTAGGATCAAAGAGCAATGAGCAGCCATCTGCCTAGGAACTCCATAACACAGAGTGGAGCCCCCTGCTAGTGGCAGGGGTGGGGGAAGCAGACGGCTGGCTGGTGTGGAGGAAGAGGAGGAGCTGACCCATTGGGGGGTGCCGTGGCACTTGGAGTTGCAGGCCTGTGTTTACATGAAGAGCAAGGGGCCCACTCAGATCCTGACCTGGCCAGCCTTTCAGACCAACTGTGCGCATAGCTCAGAGCGAGGGCCTGCTGTTTCTTCTGAAAGTTCCACAGGCCTAGCACAGGGGGGTCCTGGTCCACAGATGACTAGGGCACCTAGGTGCTACGGTAATACAAACAATAAATCATAATGATGATATGAAACATATAACCCCACCTTCTGAAATAGACCCAGGCAGAGAGGAACCAAACAGCAGTGCTGGGGCAATTTTATGTGATACCCATTTTGCTGCTTTCTGTCAGTAACTGTGTGTAATTCACGTCGCCTGCCAGAAGTCTTGCAACAGGAATTGACTGGGTTAGGAAGAAATTTTTCATATGGGTAGATTACTCCATAATTGTCCACTGCAGGGTCCTTGCATCTTCCTCTGAAGCATAGTCTCTGTCTGTGACAGGACCCTGGCCTAGATCCAGAATGGCAAGTCTTATGTTAACCATATATACTATTACATAAACTACATTGAAAGCACAGGCACTGACTTTTCTTTTGCCCAATGGGTGCTCCTCCCCCGCTCCGCCCCGAGGCTCCGCCCTCACTCCATTTCTTTCCATCCCCCACTCTGCCCCCTCCCCCGAAGCCGACCCACCTGCTGCTTGCTCCTCTCTGCCCCCACTCTCCCAAGCACCTCCCGCCAGCCCTGGGGCCCCGCCGAACAGCTGATCAGTGGCCAGCCCTGGGGTCACAGAACCACCATGACTGGTGGGTACTGAGCTTCGTTCAGGGCACAGAAGAGATGGTGCTCACTTAACAATCAGCTATTCAATATTTTGTTTTCTCATTGTTCAATATGTAGCTCTCAAACCTCATTACTTCACACTATTCAAACCCTGCTCTGAAGACAGAATTATTAATTTCCTCATGGACATTTCTATGGCACACATTGCGACAGTATCCAAGTACTTCACAAACATCAATTAATTTATCTTCACAAAACCCCTGTGAGGTGAGATAGTGCTATTATCCCCATTTTACAGATGGGGAATAGAGGCACAGACATATTAAGATCAAAAGTATCCACTAATTTTAAGTGCCCAGTTTGAGACACCTAGGACCTGATTGTTCAGAGTAACTAGTATTTGACAGCATGTTATATATTTGGCAAAGTTCTAAGCAACTGAAAACGGGATCTTATAATGGGAAGTATCAGGCAACCTTAATAATAGGCAGTACTCCCAGCCCTGCCTGTAATACAAAACACAGCTCCTGAGGCTGAAAATAAATAGCAAGCGATAATGCAGAAGGAAGATAAATCCACAGTCTTTATTTAGGCAAGACTCCCTTTGAAATTCCCTTAAGTCTGAAAGACCTGAACTTTACCACCTTTCATTGCATTAGAACGGTTCTGTTCATTTAAAAGAGGGTGGGTGGTTTATTGCATTCCTGTAGACAGAATTAATCCAGATGGTTTGTTTATGCATCGTTAGCGTTAGTTCAGCTATTGAGCTTCAGGTTCTCATTTAATAATACAGGGTTATGTGATGATTCCATTATATTTAAATCATTGGATACTCAACCCTAGTAAAATTTTGGTCAGTGCAAATGTAGGTAAGAAAACAGGTCACACAGTTAGCTTTCAAGTGTTTAAAATCTAGATGTGCACCCAAATTTCATACGATTTTTCTATGCTGAATTGGACATGGCCAAAAATGGGATGGTGGGATTTCAAAATCCAGAGCCAGATCCAAATTTTGTGGCTTATGTCCCATTTCTGCTCTTCAGTGCCTCTATGACAGTCTTGCAAACTGTCATGAAAATCTATCAGCCCAGACACACAATCTACTTGCCAACTCTTTACCATAGTGATGGTTGTCACATTTCAGGGCAACTGCACCTGTATTCCCCCTCTGGTGGGACAGCAAGGGCACCTCCTCTCAGGCTTCCAGCTCTCCAGCCATCACCTCTCTTGGGCAGCGACATACATCTCTCTCACTTCTGACTGGGGTACTTCCAGGCTGCATAGTTTCCTTCCTACACTGATATCCCCAGCAAGTCAGGCTGCCTCAGCAGGCCAGCTTTGCCTTCCTTCCTCAGAGACTATAAACAGCATAAGGCCCACAGTTACATTACCACACATGTCTTGCCCAGCAAGCACATTTATTCTTAAGGTAAAAGCATTACAGAGAAAACATACTGAGAACAATAAAAAAAACCTCCATGCATGCTAATAAGTTTACCAGAAATCACTTCAACTCCAACAAGGTTTCTGGCAGGTGAACAAGTCTTTCAAACCCCACCAAAGGTTTTTCTGTGGTTACAAGTTCATAACTACCTTAGCTCGGAACAAGCACCCCCATGAATGTGCAATTTTCTTCTCTATATAGTTTGATTCTTTAGTGACCATGAATGGGTAACCAGGCAGACAATGGGATTCTCCTTGAGGCGTAGCTTCAAAAGGTTGGGTCCAGCAGTGAGACATTTGTGTTCCCTCCCACCAGGTATTTCCTAGGAAACCCAGTTAACTTTAAAAGTTCCTATTGGTTGAAATAGTCCTTGAAGCTTATAACAGTTTCTGGGGTTTACATTAGTCTGGTCTCCTCCCTAGCAACATTACATACAATCCCACAATCACACACACATTTGCATTTTTAATACAACAAACTCTTAAAATACTAAAACTTAATTCAGTGAGGTTTATCCAGGAAATGGCCATATCTGACATTTGCCCTTAACAATAAACTGTTTGCCCCAGGTGTAGCATTTTGCAAGGCAGCTTTAAGGAGTTAAAGACTCTGAAATGGCTTAGCTTCTTAACAGCTTTTTAAATCCTTAATCCACTTTACAGAATTAAAACCACATTCGCTCTTAAAGCACCTGAACTACTGAAAGTTTAAGCCACTTTCAAGGAGCGCTAAGCTGGTTTAAACTATCTGGGCTCCATACATCTTTCACACTCACTATCCAACCACTGTTCAATAGCCTCCAAATCTGGTATCTTGTGCAAATCAAATCCAGTTTGGGTGTCCAGTACTGCTGGCTAATGATGTACATTTGTACAGATTAACACCTAGAGCCTGCAAGGGGAGTGGATTAAGAAAGAAAGAAAGAAAGAAAGAAAGAAAGAAAGAAAGAAAGAAAGAAAGAAAGAAAGAAAGAAAGAAAGAAAGAAAGAAAGAAAGAAAAAGCTAGCTCCTCAGCTGGAATAAAACAATGTAACTCCACCGCCTTCAAAGCTGATTGACACCAACTGAGGATCTGGCCCGTACTCTCACTGATCTATGTTTTCACCCTTTACTGTATGTCCAAACTAAAACAATCTCTTTCTCTCTGATAGGTTGCCCAAACCTCTCTAGTTCTTCCCCATAGAATTACTGCTGTATGTTTCAATAATCATATTTTCTCAGCCAGGAGCTGGAGACCAGGAGCTATTCTGTTTCTGACCACTCATGAACTCTGCACTGGAACAGGATGCATGTTCAGGAGAAACACAAGGAAGACAGCAGCAAGTCACTGGCTTTCCTGTTCCACTTTTGGTAACTCCAAGATAATATGCTATCAGTAGTTTGCACCAGACATCCCTGGAAAGGGAGCATAATCAAAAATGGGTGAAAAGTGAAATCAGTGGTGCTACCAGTCCTGTATCTAGTGGACAGCTGCCACTATCTCAAAAACAGCCATTATGGGAGGAATTAATTGGTACCTCTGTTGGCAGTCCAAGCAAAGAAGTCAGAGACTAAATAAGGGTGGGAACTGACCCTCTCATCCTTAGATTTTTGCTATCTTCCACTCAGGATTAAGTCATATCAGCAAAGGCAAGGTAAGCAATATATGGAGATATATACCTATCTCATAGAACTGGAAGGGACCTTGAAAGGGTCATCAAGTCCAGTCCCATTCCTTCACTAGCAGGACCAATTTTTTTTGCCTGAGATCCCTAAATGGCCCCCCTCAAGGATTGAACTCACAACCCTGGGTTTAGCAGGCCAATGCTCAAACCACTGAGCTATCCCTCCCTCCTGTATTAACTATCTGTGTAGTCCCTGTTCCGTAGTCATACAAAGTTCCCATCATCTTAATCTCTAATGCTGTCAATCTGGCATCACTTTTGAGAACTAAAAAATATGGGAGAGGAAATGGGACATTGGGTTTCAAAGTGGCTTTGGAACCTAGTGTTGCTGTCTTTGGTTTGGTTTTAAAGCTATGATGATTGTTGGGTGCAGTTCATCTAACAGAGAGTGCACAGGAATGAAAAACCACAGAAACCCCCCTAGATTTGCTATGGTGTGTCTACACAGCAAAGAAAAACCCACTGCTGGCCCGTGCTCGAGGGTTGTTTCATTGTTTCAAGTGGCTGTTTCATTGCTGTGTAGACCTAGGGCTCGGACTGGAGCCCGAGTCTGGGACCCTCCCACCTTGCAGGGTCCTTGAGCCCAGATGTCTACACAGAAATGAAACAGCTCCACAGCCTGAGCCCTGCAAGGCCAAGTCAGCTGGCATGGTCCAGTCACAGGTGTCTAGTTGCTATGACATGCCCCTAGAGGTCACACACGCCCACACACCTCCCTCTTAAACCAGGCCCTAACCCCCTTAAATCTCAAAAGTGAGCCGCCTTTTCAAAGAGCTCCTTTTCCCTTCCCACACATGCTCCCCTTAAACCTTGGCTGCTCTCCTTCATGCCGTCAGTCCCCTGACTTCCTCAAGGATGGACTACTGAGAATGGGATATCTGCAGACCCATTGGTTGCATGACCAGTGGTCTGCTTAAAACTCATTTTGACAAAGACTTCGCCTTCAAACAATTATGAAGCTTTGCAGCCACTTTTAACACTTCACACTTCTCTAGTCAGAGCAGCTACAGTTACTCATTCCTCCAAACATCTCTTACTGCTCTGTAGATTCCTGACTTCCCTGGCTTTGTTTTATGCTGCACACAGACCGACTAGAGACATTCTTGTGCTTTCAGAGGGTTATTGAGACACTCTGAGCATGGAAGATTTATTGTGGCATGGTGGAATTTAAGTATCTCTTGCCAGGTTCTGCCCTGATGGAAGCAAGTGTCACTCTGTTGATTTCAATAGACTTACTCCAGTTTTATACTGGTGTAACCAAAATCAGCATCTGGCCCAGACCAGGTATTGGACCTGCATAAAACCACTCAGTGGCAAAGGAAGGATTAGAACTAAGGATTAGAGGGCTCCCAGACCAGTCCTCGGGGCTCTGGGAAATAACCTCTTTCCTGGATTTGTAGCTTATGAATTTACCCTTGATAAGAATAATTGATATGCTAGAGCATCTTATATGGAAACAAGAGATATATGCACAAAAGAGATTCAGCAAATTCAAGAGTTTCTATTTATTTATCAAAAGGAACTCCGCAGCCTTTCAGCGCTCACTGAGTTCAAGGTACTTACACAATAAAAGGGCACACTTTCATTTCTGAGAAAGGAAATAGATTGCAGGCAGTAAGGGCCCGGTGCTTAATGCCAGTCCCAAACACTATAGCGTCTCTTTTCTGATCTCACTCTGGAGTGCCCTCAGCCTACTGCAGCCTGCTGAGCAATAGGTTGTGACAACCTCACTGGAGTGTGCTATCAGGGTTCCATTTAGAACACCCATCCCATTTCTGCAGCCATTTGTGGAGAATCTTGTTTTATGTTCCGACCAGGATGCCAGTTAGTCAGAGAGCTCAAAAATCCTTGGTCCATGCAGAGCCAACGCAGACCCTGACAATCTGACAACTCAGCGCTGTAACGGGTAAGTGCATGTGACGAGCAGGAAGAGTAAACTTCTCATCCTGTACCTCCATCCATTTAAAAAAACCATTCTTTAACCCCCTTCTCCTCCAGCCACAATGTTTATTTTAATCTTTGCCATTCAGCTGAATCTAACATTATTCCACTTTGTGTTATAGGGTGCTTCACTCTATGAAGCAGGCGCAGGTTTCTCTTATGGAACAAGGTTGCTGATCACCACTGTAAGAGGTACAGACAACAGATATGCCTTGAATGATTAATAATTTAATTTCCCCTGGCCCTAAAACAACCATGAGAAAAGCTATCCACCTCTGTTTATCCCCAACTAGGATCCACCTAGGAAGTAAAGACAATCAGAAAATGGTTCATGTATGTGAGACACGCTGGTTGAGGACCCACAGAGCAGCCAAAGGTCAGAGCACTAGTCCAAGAATAAAAAGTAAAATGGCTGCCTGAGATTATTGTAGGCCAGAATCTCTCATATTTTGAAGATGGATAAAACCCTCTGTTTTCCTCCCAACACAACTAAAAAGAACTCCAGAAATTTACCAACACAGGGTAACACCCTGCTTCCCTATGCAAAGTAGCCCACTCCCGAATGTGAGTGGATCAGAAGATGGGTGGGGAAGCTGCATGTTAACCCAACTAGAAATAACTTGCTGTGAGACTTAAGGTCAAATAAAACAAACTGACTGTTACCCCCAAAAAATCCAAACCGTGTTTTCACCCCAAATTATAAGCTATATATCTGTCTGCCTTGTAAATCAAATATACCATTGATCCTTTGTTTTGCCTCATCAATATGTCTTTCACCCCAGATTAGAAGCTGCACATTTGCTTGCCCTGCGACTCAGACATACATCTCTCTATATGTGGGCAGTGTCTCTTGTTCTGTTACAACCCCTAAATAATAGGAAATGCTTATGTACAATCAAAGAATGCATGAAGTATGTCCATCAGATTTGGAAGATAAAAAGGGATTTTGTTGATTTTCATTGTAAATAACGGTGGCACTCTAGAAATAATAGGAATTGTATGGCACAAGAAGAAGGAATGTTGAAAGATATAAACCAAGGTATAACTTTGGATTTTTAAAGAAAAGGCTTAAAAGGGGAGAAATTCCAATGAATAATGTGGGCTAGGATTGAAATACAATCCTTGAAATTAATCAAACATGAAAAGCCTCCGATAAAAAATAGAATTGAAGAAATTTGTTCTACACCAGCGCCATCTACAAGATATTGATGGAAGCAGCAGAGAGCTGAAATCTGAGCACTCAGTGGAGAAGCATCCAATAGAAATCTGAAGGCTGCCCCCTGAAATCAGGAGATATATATAAAACTGAGGACACCCTGTAAAACCCCAGAATTGGCTGAACCCACAAATAAGCTGCAGAATCCCCAGTGTGATGGATGCCCAGACTAGCCATGTGGAAAGGACAAGAGTCTAAGAAGTGGTGAGATTTCATTTCAAAGATGACATTTCTCATGCTGTTCTTTACCAAAAGTAACTGAAGGTTATCTTGATTAAGTCTACACTCTCTAGCGAGACATCAAGTAACCATATTTTAGATTTTAACAATGCATGCTCTCCTGCTAAGTCCAAGCAAATTGGCCTAAGAGAGATTTAAAACAAAACTTTAAGCAATTGCTTACAATACTCTAAACTTGCATCCGACGAAGTGGGCATTCACCCACGAAAGCATATGTTCCAATACATCTGTTAGTCTTAAAGGTGCCACAGGACTCTCTGTATACTCCTAAAAGTGCCTTAAAGATAAGTGCATCCTTGGAAGTGTGATAAATGTGTTAGGTACTAAATAATTAATGATCATAAGTAAATCGAATAAGAAATTTTGCATGATTTGCATTGTTCCTTGGTATAACAGCTGAGCCTCAACGTTAGTCTGTGATGATTGCTAGCAAGACTGGTTGAGAATTTGAAAGTGGAAGGCAGCTTGGGTGAAAGTGATCATGAAATGACAGAGTTCATGATTCTAAGGACTGGTAGGAGGGAGAACAGCAAAATAAAGACAGTGGATTTCAAGAAGGCAGACTTCAGCAAACTCAGGGAGTTAGTAGGCAAGATCCCATGGGAAGCAAGTCTAAGGGGAAAAACAATAGAAGACAGTTGACAGTTTTTCAAAGAGACATTATTAAGGACACAAGAGAAAACTATCCCTCTGCGTAGGAAAGATAGGAAATATGGCGAGAGACCACCCTGGCTTACCCGGGAGATCTTCAATGATCTAAAACTCAAAAAAGAGTCATACAAAAAGAGGAAACTAGGTCATATTACAAAGGATGAATATAAACAAATAACACAAGTATGTAGGGACAAAATTAGAAAGGCCAAGGCACAAAACGAGATCAAACTAGCTAGAGACATAAAGGTAACAAGTTTCAGAGTAGCAGCCGTGTTAGTCTGTATCCGTAAAAAGAACAGGAGTACTTGTGGCACCTTAGAGACTAACAAATTTATTAGAGCATAAGCTTTCGTGGACTACAGCCCACTTCTTTGGATGCATTGTAACAAGAAAACATTCTACAAATACATTAGAAGCAAGAGGAAGACCAAGGACACGGTAGGACTGTTACTCAATGGGGTGGGGGTGGAAATATTAACAGAAAATGTGGAAATGGCAGAGGTGCTTAATGACTTCTTTGTTTTGGTTTTCACCAAGAAGGTTGGTGGTGATTGAATGTCTAACATAGTGAATGCCAGTGATAATGAGGTAGGATCAGAAGAGGCTAAAATAGGGAAAGAACAAGTTAACAATTACTTGGACAAAGTAGATGTCTTCAAGTCACCAGGGCCTGTTGAAATGCATCCTCGAATTCTCAAGGAGCTGACTGAGGAGATATCTGAGTCATTAGCGATTATCTTTGAAAAGTCATGGAAGACGGGAGAGATTCCAGAAGACTGGAAAAGGGAAAATATAGTGCCAATCTATAAAAAGGGAAATAAGGACAACTGAGGGCATTACAGACCAGTCAGCTAAACTTCTGTACCCGGAAAGATAATGGAGCAAATAATTAAGCAATCAGTTTGCAAACATCTAGAAGATAATAAGGTAATAAGTAACAGTCAGCATAGATTTGTCAAAAACAAATCATGTCAAACCAATCTGATAGCTTTCTTTGACAGGGTAACACGCCTTGTGGATGAGGGGAAGTGGTAGACGTGGTATATCTTGACTTTAGCAAAGCTTTTGATACTGTCTCACATGACCTTCTCATAAACAAACTAGGGAAATGCAACCTAGATGGAATTATTATAAGGTGGGTGCAAAACTGGTTGGAAAACCATTCCCAGAGAGTAGCTATCAGTAGTTCGCAGTCATGCTGGAAGGACATAACGAGTGGGGTCCCGCAGGGATCAGTTCTGGCTCCAGTTCTATTCAATATCTTCATCAGTGATTTTGTTAATGGCACAGAGAGTACACTTATAAAGTTTGCAGATGATACCAAGCTGGGAGGGGTTGCAAGTGCTTTGGAGGATAGGATTAAAATTCAAAATGATCTGGACAAACTGCAGAAATGGTCTGAAGTAAATAGGATGAAATTCAATAAGGACAAATGCAAAGTACTCCATTTAGGAAGGAACAATCAGTTGCACACATATAAAATGGGAAATGACTGCCTAGGAAGGAGTACTGAAGAAATGGATCTGGGGGTCATAGAGGACCACAAGGTAAATATGAATCAACAGTGTAAAGCTGTTGCAAAAAAAGCAAATATCTGTCTGGAGGACGTTGTAAGTTGTAAGCGGGAGTGTTGTAAGAAAGACAAGAAAAGTAATTCTTCCGCTCTATTCCGCGCTGATTAGGCCTCAACTGGAGTATTTTGTCCAGTTCTGGGCTCCACATTTCAGGAAGGATGTGAACAATTGGAGAGAGGCCAGAGAAGAGCGACAAAAATGATTAAAGGTCTAGAAAATATGACCTATATGGGAAGATTGAAAAAAATTGGGTTTGTTTAGTCTGGAAAAGAGAAGATTAAGGGGACATGATCACAGTTTTCAAGTACACCTCTACCCCGATATAACGCGACCCGATATAACACGAATTCGGATATAACACGGTAAAGGAGGGCGGGGCTGCACACTCCAGCTAATCAAAGCAAGTTTGATATAACACGGTTTCACCTATAACGCGGTAAGATTTTTTGGCTCCCGAGGACAGCGTTATATCGGGGTAGAGGTGAATGTAAAAGGTTGTTATAAGGAGGAGGAAGAAAAATTGTTCTTAACCTCTGAGGATAGGACAAGCAGCAATGGGCTTAAATTGCAGCAAGGGAGGTTTAGGTTGGACATTAGGAAAAACTTCCTAACTGTCAGGGTGGTTAAGTACTGGAATAAATTGCGTAGAGAGGTTGTGGAATCTCCATCACTGGGGATTTTTAAGAGCAGGTTAGACAAACACCTGTCAGGGATGGTCTAGAATACTTAGTCCTGCCATGAGTGCAAGGGACTGGACTAGATGACCTCTTGAGGTCCCTTCCAGTTCTATGATTTTAAGACTGTACGGTGTGTGTCGTGCTCATCTAGAACATTGGTTATGCGTATACTTGCGTGGTGAACTGTTGATGGTATACTAATGTGGTGCTGGGTGAATTAATAAATGAGTGGTTAAAAATAACCAAGTGTTCTGATTTGAGAAATCCTGTTCAAGTGAAAAGTTGACCTGAAAAGAATCCAGCATTAAAATTAGAACACTAACACTCCCTGTTAAAGGGGTTACCCTGTTAGATTCCATTCTGTTTTAGCTACAACACTTATTAATTGGCAAACCTAATTTGTTCAATTCCAGCTTCAATACCTAACTAGCACCTTGGCAAAGTCATAAAAATTGATCCCTTTTCTTGCTTACACCCTCTATAAACCACAGTGAAAGCCAGGCTGAGCTCTAACATAACAGACAGCTTCCTGCCACACATACAATGCAATTAATCACCTACTCAGGGGATGCTAATTACATTTCACCAACAATAGAGGACTCTTGCTAAGTCAAATTGAAAAGTACTTAAGATCTGCCTTTGACTTAAAGATGCTTTCATGCTATAAAAAACAAATCCCTCAACATGGGAGCAGCAGAGAATACATCACATCACAACAAAACAGGCACTGGCAAGAGCCAGCCAATACATTTGTTTGTATTTAGTTTCTGGTATTAAATATGTACTAGATACAAAATAATGTTTCCGCCTCCATTGTTTCATGTGCCTTAAAAAGGAGTGATGTTGACAGGCCAGGTGCCAGCGCATGTCAAAGTCCCCATGTCTCAGCTGAACACTGCCAGCTACTTAGCAGGAATCTGTCTGGCTTGCCTGTGGGTTAATATTGATAGGGTAGGTATTAGAATGATAAGGAAGTGTTTAGTGTTTAGACTCTGTTAAATGCTTGTGAGTTGCTGCCTGCATAGGCGGCGACTCCGTGGTACTCCAGGGTTGGAGCACCACAGTTAAAAATTAGTGGGTGCTTAGCACTGACCAGCTCCCCCCCCCCCACACACACACACACACAGTACCTCCCACCCGCCAGCGGCCTCACTGATCAACTCCACCTCCTCCCTCCCGCCCGCCACGATCAGCTGTTTCGCAGCATGCAGGAGACTCCGGGAGGTAGGGGGAGGAGCGGGGATGGGACACCCTCAGGGAAGGAGGCTGAACTGGGCAGGAAGAGGTGGGGAAGAGGCAGGACGGGGTAGGAACTTGGGAGAAGGGGTCGGGTGGAGCATGAGCAGGAAGAGGCAGGACGGGGGTGAGGACTTGGGGGAAGGGAGCAATTGAGGGCAGGGCCTGGGAAGGAGCTGGGGGTTAAGCACCCTCTGGGCCTGGAGAAAGTCAGCACCAATGGCTGCCTGCATTAATCTCACTTGTAATATCCGTGGTCCATACTGTAATATAATATTTGAGTGGTTATATTGTGAGCCTCTGTGACCCTATGAAGGGCCATCCAGGAGAGGGACGTTCATTAGTGTGAAGAGCTGCCCTTCCACAGAAATTGTTATGCCCCTCACACAAGAGGAGACCCATCAATACCAGACAGGCTATGAGCAGATCTTACAACTGGAAACACCCTACATCTGGATTGAGGAATCATCAACAAAAGGACTAAAGTCTTTTATTGTTGTTCTTCTCTCCTCCCCGTGAAGATGAGTCATGTGAGTGGACTTCTCCCATCAGCTAAGTTTGCAGCTCAGAGCACATGGCAGGAGGGAGATAAAAGGAACTAGGGAGTTCTATGCTGCTTGAACTCTGCGGCAGCAAGGTGTTTCTAGGCATAAGCAAGAGATCCCCAGCTGCTTAGCCTGAGTTATCCCTAAAGGACAAACAGAGCTTGCTGCTGATAAAAGTGGATATTACCTTTTGAAACCTCAGACTGTAACTCAGTCGTGTCTCTATGTTGACTTTCTTTAACCTTGCAAATAGCTCTCCAATTTCCTTTTCCTATTTAATACAGCTTCATACAGCTTAGGTTGCAAGCATGGTCTCTGGTGTGAGACCTAAAGCGCAGCTGAGCCAGGGTAAGTGACTGGTCCTTTTGGCTCAGGAGTAACCTGAATATTGCTGTGATTCTTGGTGTAAGGGGCCATTGATCACAGAGATACGCTCACCAGGGTGGCAAGACAGCCAGGAGTGCCCAAGGGGACAGTCAGTGACTCCATGTTAAGGTTGTTAACGTGTCTCAGGAGTTGCACTTGGTGCACTCAGTTGGTGAAATCTAAGTGTAGAACTCAGAACCTATTAGGGCTTGTGCCCTGGTTTAGCTTGGTACTCACGCTGTTGCGTCACCATTGGGAGCATTACAATGAGAAGGAAAAGCAATCTGCAGACTTGACACGACAGCCGACAGTTCATGAACCACGTCTTCCCTTTGATTGTGTCATTGATTTGTTTTGGGTATATCAATGCACCCATCCAGTGCTCTGCACGCTGCACTAATGCTGACAGACGTGACGTTTAACAGAGCAAAGAAACAATGTACAAAGAACTCCACCCTCCAGAGTAAACTACTCTCCCGTGCACTCCAGACTCCTGATCAATACGCGCCCTTCAGAAAACAGGGAAAACAGCATGTGGCATGTGCTGAAGGTCACCAAATCCTGGCTGTGGCACAACACAGCACGAGAGAGCCGTGCATGCAAGTGTCAGGGACCCTTCGCGGGGCAGGCCCGGTCCACAGTCCTCTCCTGTTTCAGCTCAGCTCGTTACACTCGTCCTGGTCTCACCCAGAGAATGAAATGATCTCTCATGTTGCCAGAAACCAAACTAGGGCCAAGTGATTCTACAAAAGAGGAAGGATTGCCCAGTGGTTAGGGGCTAACTGAGGACAGGAGAGACCCATGTTGTTCTTTGCTCTACCACAGGCTTCCGGGGTGACCTTGGTCAAATCACTTAACCTCTCTGTGCACCAGCACCTGAAATCAGGCCCTTGTGGTGCTCCAGCATTTGGTGCACTGGCACAGCCAATCAAATTTGGCCTTGCCTCCAGTGTTCTCTGTGGGCCATGCAGCAGCCAGTACCTACCTGGCTAGGACTCAGAAGCCCCCGTGGCAGCTCCTCTCCACCCCAGTGACCTGCATAGCTCCAATTCCTTTTCCGGGGTGGTCCTTGCTTTTTCCATCCAGCCAGGCTGCTGGGTCCACGGGAATTTTCCCTGTCCTCTGAGTGAGGCTACTATATATTCACCCTGGAATCCCCCCTGTACCCATCCCAGCCACTCATCCTAGTCAGTTCAGCCAGGCACCGGCTCAGCCTGGGGCTCAGCACATGGGTGGGGGCTACGCACACTCAGAGGCTCTGGTGACCCTCAGCCTTAAATTTCAGCTTGTTCTGCAGCAGGGCTTCCAGCAGCCTGTGGCATCTGAGCCCAACAGTTAAAGGCCCAGCCCCAGGCTCCCCCATCCCTACCCACTGCTCAGCCAGAGGGTAAATTTACAGCTCCACTATGTGGGCACAGAACAGACCTTGGGCTTTGTGGCCAGGAGCGAAGAGGTGACGGGGGGAGGAGAGAGGCACAGGGCCATGCTGGCTACTTTGTGCGCTAGCTCCCCTGCCCCTGTACTGGGGACCCATAGTCTCAACCAGGAGCTGCTCTAGCTATAAACAAACTAGGTAGCTTCAAGCTAGGGTGGCAGGCAGGTGCCTAGGAGTGGCAGATTTCTGGGAGAAGTGGCACCGCAGACCAGTGTACAGGGGTGTGAACTGCAGCACGCTCTGACGCGTGATGCTTTAACTACCCCATAGCAACCCTGCTGGTGCAAACTTAGAGATACCTAGTGTGCATTGCTGTACAGGACTACATCTGTGCGCACTAGGAACCTTTTAGTTCACGCCAGCAGCATCTACATGGGACCCTTAGAGCACTGCGCATTACAGCGCTCTGCAATTCACGCCCCCCGGAGACCGATCTACAGTGCCACTTTACCCAGAAATCTGCCAAACCTAGGCAGCTGTGGCCCTATGCAGCTGCCAATAGCTAGTATAGATAGCCTTTGGGTTGCAGGAGGTTGAGGGAAGTTCCAACAGTCTTGCAATTAGGACCCAGGAGGTAGAATCCTGTATAGCTGATAACTTTAGGGAAAGACACACTTGGGGTGGGGGTGTACTTTTATGGGTGCATGAGAAAAAGAATTGATTACAATACTTTTCTTGTGGCGTGGCTAGAAGTCCTGTTACTCAGTACAATATAGGAACATGAGCTATATTTCAGAGAACTTAGTGTGAGCTTAAACTTCTTCAATTCAGTATTTAAACAGACTGGAGGATGTTGTGACTAATTACAAATTGACTGGGTAATTAAAATGTATCTACTGGGAAAGCAAAGGTCTACCTAAACATGATGAAAATTATGATGAAAAACATAATAAATTAAAACCAAATAGGAGAATTCCCTGTTCTCTCTGCATTTCACGAACAATTTAAACTGATTAACATAAAATAAAGTTCAGCTGAGGGGCTTTTCATTTTTTAGTTGGTTGTTTCGGAGGTTTTGTTTGTTTCTGTTTTTAATTGCCAGGCAGTATGGATCCTCGTGGTTAGTTTCCGTGATAGACCCGCATTTTCAGAGGGGTCTGTATATTTGTGACAACACTTGTTTGCATTTAGTGCCCAGCCACAGGATTGGTGAATGAAAAGCAAATACTGTTTCTGCTTTAATTGCAAGATTTTCCCAGGGCTGCCCAGAGGATTCAGGGGGCCCCGGGCAAAGCAATTTCAGGGGCCCCTTCCATAAAAAAAAGTTGCAATACTATAGAATACTATATTCTTGTGGGGGCCCCTGTGAGGCCTGGGGCAAATTGCCCCCACCCCTCCCGTGGGCGGCCCTGGATTTTCCATGGGCAAAAAAAAAAAAATGTGGGTTCAAATATAACAATTTGGGGCTTGATTCCCCACTGCATTACTTCCCTTTTACAGCAGTGTAACTTCATTCATTTAGTTCATGTCGAGTTACACCAACTTGACACTGCAGTAACAGAACAGCGACTCAAACCCTTGTTGGCTGAGACCCTTTTGAAAATTCAGCCAATTGAGCATAAACTCACAGGCTGCCACCGAAGCCAATGAGCAAAGTGCTGCTATTAACGTAGGAACGTTCTCTCTATTCGCTCTCTGACATTAAGCAGATATAGAATATCCCACTGTGCACCTTTGTTCATAATCCTGCCCTAGGAGAGAAGTCAGTAATCCTTTATCATCCAGTCACCTGACACCTTGACAGATTTGCAGACTCTAAACTTAAAATGTGAGTGAAGTTTGAGACCAGTGTGAAATACTCTTTTGGAATCTTAAACGTTTGATTTGAGGTTTCTAGCAAATATCAATGTTGTAAAAACAGTATTTTACATGCACCCCCCAGTGGGCTTTTTGACTAACATGTGCTGTGGACGTGCCTTGCTGCTTAGTGTACAGTTTGGCATACGAAAGCTGCATTATGCATGTTTGACGTTGAGTAATAAAGACACTTATTGTACCATGTCAGAACTCTCATAATTGCTGTTGTACAGATTTTCAATTAGAGAAAATTGACTGGTAAAAGATGAGTGAGGTTTTGAATATAGGGACTTTATTTTATGGTGACGTCACACATAGGACACATTTTGGAGACTGTCATGTGACAGAATTATCAATTGAGATCATTTCTGCAAGGCTCCAGCACTATCGAATTTAGCACGACATCACAGCCCTTCCCCATGTGTGAAATGGGGATATTAGCACTGCCCTGCCTCAGAGAGGTGTTGCTACATTACAATCTGGGAGGTTGTGATGAGGCTGGTGCCACGTAGTGGTTAGGTCACTGGATCCAAGCTCTCACCAGTGTCCGGCATCCCTTGCCAGCAATCACTCCGACACTGTGGCAATCCACCCTCCGGGTGCTGGTGACTCAGCCCTCCGGCCAGGCCACCAATCGAGTCCACCCCATTACAGTCCAACAGTCCCACAAGAGAAAGTTTCTTCAGCCCCTCCTCCAGGCCCCTGAGGGTTGGGCGCCCTGGCCTCAGGGCTTACAGTGTCTCTAGCTCCCCATATCTCTTGCAGGGGATGGAAGAAGGGGTTTCTGCCCCCTTCACAAGAAGGTGCTGGTAGGGGAGCCAGGGCCCTTCCTCTCCACAGGGCTCTGACTAAGGTTCCTACAAATGGCAGCATGCGCAAGAACCCCAAAGTACTTTGGGGCTGCCCCCCTGGGCCACTTCCCTGCTACTTACCCTCCTAATCCAGGCCACAGCCAAAAGCCTGGCAAGTGATCCAGCCAAAGTTTAGGTGAAGGGATCCCTAGTCCTAGGAATAGGCTAGTTCCTTTTCTAGGGTCTGGGGGAGCTGCCACTCACAGACCTTTTCCCCTGCAGCCAGGACTCCTGCTGCCCCCTCTCTCAGGCAGTCTCAGCCCTGTCTGGAACTCTTGTCAGCGGCTCCTCCCACTGGAGCAGGCTCTGCTGGTGCAGCGGGAAGAAGCCACCTGGGCTCAGAACTGCTCCTTAGCCTCTTCAGGCCCAGTGTGGGGTTTATACACCCCATCACTTAGGTACTACAATGTTAGGGACCAGAGAAGTGCCTCAGACAAACAGACTCTGACAATCTTAATGACCCACTGGGGGATTTGTGAACGTACATGAAAATGATTTATTTCCTGTCCACACAAAGGTTCATTGCAAGTCTGGTGAAAGCTCCTGCAAATACACCTCCATGCAAAGCCTCGAGCTGGATGCGTTAGCATGACCATCTTGAGAATGCTAAAAGCAAGGAAGAGAGAAATGAAAAGGCCCAGTCCTCCAGTTCGAAAGCGGAGAATTCAACGGGACATAGGCGACCCATCAGGTACCACAAAGCGCGAATAACTTTAGGCACAGTCCAAGCAAATGAGTCTGCAACTATTCAGCGTCTGGACTAGCAGCAGCCCTTGTGCAGGTTAGCACTGAAGTGTTGTTTGCAGAACGGCTGGGGAGGAAACTGGCAGAGCACCAGTTTGCATTGCCAAGTTGTACTCCGTGTTATTAGCCCCCCCTTTACCTCCACGCACACCAAGGTCATGCCAATGCCATTTCAAAAAGAAACGATAAAGAGCAAATAGCCAGGTCCAAAGAACTGAGATATATTTTAGTTCATGAGGCCGATTGCACTGAAATGCCATTCCGGTTCACAAAAAACATGAATTCAAGTCAAAAACCAGAGATAGAAAACACTCCAGCCCCGTCTTAAGGCCACTCAACTGTGCGATGTAGCTATCTCAATCTGTTATGCAGCAGCTGAAAGGCAGGGTAGCTGTGGAACAGAACTTTTTAATTAGACACAATAATTTAAGTACTCGTTTTATTGCAGTCTTGTACCGGTAAGGAAAAGCAACACTCTCTGAGACTGGAGGGAATTGATGCATAGCACGGGTTTGGATTTTAAGAGCAATACTACCAAATGAATGGGAGACTTTTGTCTAACCTTTAAAGGTCTTGTAAGTCAGTGATCCAGCATAAGTGAGAGTTAGCCTTCTAAAACTGCTAGAGTGCAGCAGCTCCGAAAATGCGTCTTGGCGATGAAAAATTCAGCCTTCAATCACCCTTCACATGGACTGATCTTTTTTATACAAGATGTCCTAATACATGCTTGAGCCTGTGCCATTGACTTCAGTGGGGACCAAAACAGCCCCATAATCCCAACAGTTTTGCTTTCAAACAACATCATGTTGCCTAAGCGCGAGCAAGGTTGAAGCTGGGAAACCCCAATACATTTTGTTTTGTTTTCTTTTAAGCCGGTCCAGCCTAAAAACGGTCCATCAGTGCTTTGGCAAAGGTCAGGCAATGACGCCATGGTTTTTTATTAACACATTCAAACAAACAAAACAAAAAACAGGCTTTCAATTAAAAACATGAAAATGGAGTATTTAATTCCAATTCCCAAGTAATGAGCACTTCTATGAAACCCCACCACACTGCTCAGGAGGGATTGAGACGGATTCTAATCTGCGTTGGAGGAAGCAGCCGGAGAATGTGATTTGGAGCCCATGCAGCGAGTAGGTTTTTGGACCCCTGGCTTGCTAAAGCAATAATCAGTTAGCTAGGCACACTGAATATCTGCACGCCTTTACTGGGGAGCAACCAAGGCAGGTTCCAAGGCAAAGGGCGGGAGGAGGGAGAGCTTATACTATTGAGCTAATCCCTCTGTAAAGGCGGGGGAGGAGGTTCCCACCAGCAAACTCGGACAGTTGTGGAAGGGGAGTTCCTGTTGTTTTTCCTAATATGTGACACAGCAGCTGCAGAACACCCGACACAGTGCAGCCCCATCCTGCTCCCTACTCAGGGCTGTCCCCTCGTGGCACAACCTGGCTAGATGGGACAGTTTGCTTAAAGGGAAAGATTTATAATTTACTGATGTCTGAAAGCCTAACTCCTGACTAGCTCAACATTAATACCACATGGCAAGCATTGGCCATGCCTTTAAAAAACAACACTCACAACAAATACTTGCCTCATTGACTATTCATGGCTTTGAGTCTGTTCCGCGAACATAAAAAATTAAGCATCAAATTCCTCACTAAGCGTCATTAACAGACACAGGGCTTTATTCTCCTCTCCCTTCTGCATATTTTACTCCATTGGCTTGGATGGCCTTCCTCTTGATTCACACAATGTCAGCGAGCAGAGGATCAGCCCTCAAGTATTGCTCTGTCATAGGTGAGCAGCACAAGCTGTCTCGTAGCTGATGGATTGTGACATTTCACAAGCCTCCCTTTAAAACAAAATCTATTAAAAAAATTCCATGTTAACCATCAGTCAGGAAACAGCAATAAGCAAAGCAGCGTTCAAGCGTCTCATGCTCTCCAGAAGCTGAAAAATGCTCCAAGCCGTGTCTCTCTTATTCATGTTGGAATTCTGGAGGGAAGAGCAGACATCTGCCTCAGAGGTTAATAACCAGCCAGTCCCCACCTGCTGTCAGGCTCTTTAAGGTGCACTGGAATTTAATCAGCTGCAATTTGTGGTGCCAAAAGATCTGAAGGAAGGAATCATATCCCTGAGCATTGCTGAACTGATAAGAGCAAAATCCCTTCCCTGCGGATGTGCTCTCTAAAAAGGCTTGGCCAAATTTCATTTTTATTTTATTTTTAATCATTCTGACAGATAAACGTTGATATTTTGAAGTTTTTTTCTATTTTTATCAATTTAAATTTTCACAATTGTGCAAAATTATGGGTTTTAAGCTTTTTTCAGTATTTATTGATTTAAATGTTCACGGTTGCGGGAAACTATGGGCATTTCAGACAACAGGGGGTTACAGACTATAATTATTAGTTGATGCTGAGAGTCAAAAATCTTAAAGCTTTATAGCCATTAAAACACAAATTGTCAACATCCGCATGTCAAAACATACAAAGTAAATATTCTTAAATCAAACTCTAAGAAGTTCTCAAGCAGCATGTTCCTTACTTTGCCCATCTGTAAATGTTGATTATTATGGAGGGAAGTATTTTTCCCATTAGTTTCTGTGTGTACATTGAAATTGAGGTTTAGCTACATTGACCGATAAAAGTCTAATCTTTCCCAGCCTATTTGTAAATAAGTATGTGTCCAAAAGGCTGCACAGTACAGGTCAGGCAACTTCACCAAGCCAAAGCAGGGAATACCAAATACAGGGAAACCTTTTAGAAATGGATCTCTGATAATGGTGTCAGGCTGTCTAGAGTAACCCTTGACTGTGAGTGCCAACCTCAGGGCAGACTGTTAAGAAACAGGGCACAAACCCCAAAGTGGTTGTGTGTTCTATACTTAGATTTCACCAACCCAGTATCAGGTGTGAACTCCTCAAGCACTATAACAGTCTTAACATGGAGTCACGGACAATCCCTTCCGGTCTGTCTGGCCACCCAGGCAAGCCTGCCTTTGTGATAGATGGTCCCTTACATCCAAAATCACAATAATATTCAGGTTACTTCCAGTCCCAAAGGACCAGTCACTTACTCCAGTTCAGTTGTACCTCAGAGCTCAAACCAAAGGCAATGCTTGTAGCCAATCCTATAGGTAAAGATTTATTAACTAAGAAAAAGAAATGAGAGTTATTTACAAGGTTAAAGCAGGTAAACACACACACACAAATAAGTTATAGTCTTAGGTTCCAAAAAGGTAACAGAAGCTACTGTAAAATGCAAGCTCTATATGCCCTTTAGGGCTAACCCAAGCTACACAGCTCGGGGATCCCTTGCCTATGCTTAGAAGTATTGCCCTGCTCCAAATTCTGAGCAGCACAGTGATATGGTTCCTTCTGGTCAGGCATTTTTATTCCCTCCCCCCAGAGTTCAAACTGATGAACAAATGTAGACGCGTGTCTCCTCTTCATGGGTGGGAGTTGGAGAGACAATCAACAAAAGTCAACATGAGTCAACAGTGCAAAAAAAGCAAACAGCATTCTGGGATGTATTAGCAGGAGTACTGTAAGCAAGACACGAGAAGTAATTCTTCCGCTCTACTCCGCGCTGATTAGGCCTCAACTGGAGTATTATGTCCAGTCAGGGGCGGCTCTAGCTTTTTTGCCGCCCCAAGCACAGCAGGCAGGTCTGCCGGTCCCGCGGCTTTGGCATACCTGCCACCGAATTGCCGCCGAATCCGCGGGACCGAGGACCTCCCGCAGGCATGCCGCTGAAGGCTGCCTGACTGCCGCCTTCGCAGGGACCGGCAGGGCGCCGCCCGCGGCTTGCCACCCCAGGCACACGCTTGGAGCGCTGGTGCCGCCGCTGTGTCCAGTTCTGGGTTCCACACTTCAGGAAAGATGTGGCCAAATTGGAGAAGGTCCAGCAAAGAGCAACAAAAATTATTAAAGGTCTAGAAAACATGACCTATGAGGGAAGATTGAAAAAATTGGTTTTGTTTAGTTGGGGGAAGAGAAGACAGAGGGGATATGATAACAGTTTTCAAGTACATAATAGGTTGTTACAAGGAGGAGGGAGAAAAATTGTTCTTCTTAACCGCTGAGGATAGGACAAGAAGCAATGGGCTTAAATTGCAGCAAGGGAGGTTTAGGTTGGACATTAGGAAAAACTTCCTAACTGTCAGGGTGATTAAGCACAGGAATAAATTGCCTAGGGAGATTGTGGAATCTCCATCATTGGAGATTTTTAAGAGCAGGTTAGACAAACACCTGGCAAGGACGGTCTAGATAATACTTAGTCCTGTCATGAGTGCAGCGGACTGGACTAGATGACCTCTCGAGGTCCCTTCCAGTCCTATGAGTCTATGAAAATCCTCTATCTTTGTCCTTTGATGTTTCACAAAGGCTCATTTGGTTTCAGTGGGCCTTCTGGTCAGCAGGGCCAGCACTTTACACTAATGAATGTTTGGTGAGTTACACAATTACAGAGGTTTACAATGCAAATACTCACTATGACTTTATACTAGGGAGATCAATACACGCAGCATTCTACAAACATTTCATCAAGTCTAAGCATTAAATACATTCTTTAAATTCATTAAACATTCTTATCAACCTAACATTTATTTTAACAATGCTAACACACAGGTGGGCCAGACTGGTTTCCAGCTGTGCATTTGTCATTGTTCAGTGAGGCATAGGGGCCTTGGCATGAGCTGGCACCTGGTCTGCCAGCATCACAAAGAAACCCGATGAAAACAAAATGCAATTCCAGGGCCCCTAGAAGGGGAAAATGCCTGTGAAAACTGGTCTCAGAAGACTCCATTGTAGAGGTGGTAGATGGAAAAAGTGTCAAAATGGAAATTTTTGTGGAAATATCCATTTTCAATTAAATGTTTCAGGTTCTCACGGGGAAAAAATGAATGCTCCCAAACTGAAAAATTTTGTGGGACTTGGTTGCAATATTGCAGTTTTCGAGTGTTTTTTCAACAAGAACCTGAAAAAGTTCAAGGAAAAACTTGGATGAAAACTATTTTTTTCCATTTTCATGTAGCAGGCATTGCAATTAAGACTCTTGTTCCCTATGCACACAGGGGAAAGGGGGAATATGTTGCTCCTGAATTTTTCCTACATCGATTACTTTCCTTCCTCACCCCAATGTCCATTCCACTCGACTTCTATTTGGTGCTCCTCCAACCCCAGCAAATGAATGGCCACACCTGTGAAACGCTGGGTTTGCTGGTAACCACAGTCTGCAGCAGACGTTATCTCAGCACAGCCTGAGCAGTTTGAAGCTGTACAGCAGAGATTTGAGAGAAACTAAGGCTGAACCAAATGGCAGGGGAATAATGCAGATAGTGGAGCAAAAATGTGTCTGGGTTCTCAGAGGACATGGAATGCTCAACAATAAAACCACAACAACAACAACAACAGAGAGAGAATTACAGCTTTCCCTGCAGTAGAAAAGTGACTTTAAATACAAACAAAACCACCACAAACAGCTCACCAATTTCTATTGCTATTTAGCAAAGCCATTTACAGAGAAAATTGCCACCTGCTCCCCCATTGCTAATTTGATAGCACTTAGGCTTCTGCTCAGATGCCAGTTCCGTGGTTATTTTCTAATCCAGTCCGAATACCCTGAAGTGCCACCCTAAAACTGAAAAAACCCAGCACACAAGGAATGAAAATAATGACTTCAAACTTCTCCTGAATATAGCAAATCTCTTTTACATATTTCAGGGATCTAAGGCAGCACTTGAACTGTGAAGGGAAAGAAAGGATTGAGAAAGAAGTTGGAAAAAACTATCGTCTTTTTCTTCCAATTTGAACAGCAATCTAAGAACTATTTTCCATCACTCCATATCGAGGCTTAAAAAACAGCAACCCAAAAGAGACAAAGACAGCTCTCAAAGTAAATGTTAATGGCATTTAATAAACAGATACAACCACAGAGTCTGTAGTCAAAAGAGGTCACACACTTAATATGCAAATTCAAACCACAAACTAAAACTTTTATTTGCATAAGTTAAAACATTTGCTCTGTTATTTCCTGCAACAGTGGATGCAGAACAACTGCATAAGATACCGCTGCAAATTCTGTCTGAGGCCTTTTGTCATTGCTTTCATGTAACAGCAGAATTTTTATCTGCACCTCAGTTTTGATAAGTCAGAGCCTGCTGGATAATGGAGAAGGATAAGAACACCACATTGTGGTGGATGGACAAATAAGCAATGAATATTTTCATTCCGTTATTGAATGGTGCTTAATCAAGGGATTTGAAGCATCTACTCCTCCACAAGGAGGAGGGATGTCTTGAATTCAAAAATTATTCCAGCCTTTTGTTTGTAAACCCACTTTTTTTACTGAGTTGATGCTTACATTCCATCTATAAACGAGGTATTAGATTTTTGGTGGGTGGTGGAAGAGATAGGCAGGTTGTTGTTTGCCATTTCAAAAAGAAAACCAGTGTGTGAACTCATTGCTATCAAAACTTGGGAACTCAGGTCCAGATCCTTAAAGGTATTTAGGCACCGAACTCCCATTGAACTCCTTTGAGGATCTGGGCCTCATTAATGGCTACAGTCAAGCATAATTCACACAGGTGTTGTGCAAACTTCCTGCATACCCCCTCTGTCAATAGTCTTCTATCCTAAACTGCTGCAGCCCCTGCTGTTCCAGTCCTGGTCTGGACCCCAGACCACTCTGCCAATGCACTTAATTTTTGATTGACAGCAGTCCCTTCTTTCTAAAGCATGATAGATAATTGAACATTGTCCTTAAGCCCATTGTAAAATCAGGCATCCTCTTTTTCTCCCTGTTTATTCCCCTCCTTCACAACTGGAAACTGATGACTATTTTTCAGACCACCCAAGCGCAGCAGGTGGCAGTCTCCTGCTGTTTTTTTCAGTGTTTTGGGCATCTGTAATGTCACCAACTCTGGACTCCACTTTAGGCAGATGCACGCAGAGGGAACTGCTTTGAACGTTTGTTTTAAAAAGTAAAACATTCTGGTCATTTTTAAGGACATTTACTTCAGACACTGAAATCATTCGTCTGGAATCTTCACACACAGCAAACAAAAAGGGATTCTACCATATATATCCATTATATCATTCCACCACTATATCTTGATTTAGTAAGACTTTTGATACTGTCTTGCATGACCTTCTCATAAGAAAACTAGGGAAATACAACCTAGATGGAGCTACTATAAGGTGAGTGCATAACTAGTTGAAAAGCCATTCCCAGAGAGTAGTTATCAGTGGTTACAGTCAAGCAGGAAGGGCGTATCGAGTGGGGTCCTGCAGGGATCAGTTCTGGGTCTGGTTCTGTTCAATATCATCATCAATGATTTAGATAATAGCCTAGAGAGTACACTTATAAAGTTTGCAGATGATACCAAGCTGGGAGGGGTTGCAAGTGCTTTGGAGGATAGGATTATAATTCAAAATGATCTGGACAAACTGGAGAAATGGTCTGAAGCAAATAGGATGAAATTCAATAAGGACATATGTAAAGCACTCCACTTAGGAAGGAAAAATCAGTTGCACATATACAAAATGGGAAATGACTGCCTAGGAAGGAGTACTGCAGAAAGGGATCTGGGGGTCACAGTGGAACACAAGCTAAATATGAGTCAACAGTGTAACATTGTTGCAAAAAAAGCAAACACCATTCTGGGATGTATTAACCGGAGTGTTGTAAGCAAGACACGAGAAGTAATTCTTCCACTCTACTCCACGTTGATGCGGCCTAAACTGGAGTATTGTGTCAGGTTCTGAGTGCCACATTTCAGGAAAGATGTGAACAAACTGGAGAAAGTCCAGAGAAGAGCAACAAAAATGATAAAGGTCTAGAAAAGATTGAAAAATAGGTTTGTTTAGTCTGGAGAAGAGAAGACTGAGAGGGTACATGATAACAGTTTTTAAGTACATAAAAGGTTGTTATAAGGAAGAGGGAGAAAAATTGTTCTCTTTAACCTCTGAGGATAGGACAAGAAGCAATGGACTTAAATTGCAGCAAGGGCAATTTAGGTTGGACATCAGGAAAAACTTCCTAACTGTCAGGGTGGTTAAGCACTGGAATGAATTGGCCAGGGAGGTTGTGGAATCTCCACCATTGGAGCTTTTTAAGTGCAGGTTGGACAAACACCTGTAAGGAATGGTCTAGATCAGTGGTTCTCAAACTGTGGGTCAGGACCCCAACATGGATCGTGACCCCTTTTTAATGGGGTCGCCAGGGCTGACATTAGACTTGCTGCAGCTCATGGCCAAAGCTGAAGCCTAAGGGATCAGATTATAGGCCCCCTGCCTGGGGGCTTTGGCCCCTTCCCCAGGGCAGCAGGGCTTGGGTGGGCTCAGGCTTCAGTCCCCCCTCCTGGGGTCATGTAGTAATTTTTATTGTCAGAAGGGGGACGTGGTGCAATGAAGTTTGAGAACCCCGGTCTAGATTAGTGTTTATCAACCAGGTCTCCCCTCCCCCTCCTCCCCTGCTGAATCCCTGATCCCTGGTGCCCCCCCCCCATGGGGCTAAAGTGAGGAGTGGCATAAGGCTAAAGCCCTGATCCACAGTGTCCCCCCACGGGAGCACCGCAGGGCTGAAGCTCCATCCCCAGCACACATACACACCCCGCGGGGTGGAAGCCGGCCCTTAGCTCCCCTCTCTCCCCTGCCCACTGAAGCCAGCAACGGAGGGGCTGAAGCCCCGATGTGAGCAGAAGCCCCGAGCCCATGGGCAGAGTTGAGGGGGTACAAGGTGTTGCCCCGCCAAACTGCAGTGCCTTACCAGGAGTGGGGCAGTCCTGGGGGCAGTTCCACCCCCCCCACCTCCTCCTCTCCCTCAGCACCCCTCAGATCCCACCGTCTGGCCAGATCCTAGGCGGGAAGCCAGAGCCAGGCAGTGAGGGGCAGCTGTGACATTCCTCCATCTGCTGCTGGTGCCTGGGGTTGCGCCTGATCCTCACCTCCCAGCCCCCCTTTGACTGCTCACGGGGACCAGCCACTGGCACACAGCCCCAGACAGGTGGGTGGCGGTGGCACTCCCTCCCTAGTCCCTGCTGTGCGGAGCTGGTCTGAGCACTGCCGGCCCTTGACACACACACACACACCCCCACTAGAAGTCAAACTACGCCTATGCCCCAGAGTCCCCCCACCCTGGCTGGGTCATGGAGATTTTAATAGCATGTTGAGGGGGACCTCAGAAAGAAAAATGTTGAGAACCCCTGGTCTAGATAATACTTAGTCCTGCCATGAGTGCAGGGGACTGGACTAGATGACCTCTCGAGGTCGTGTCCAGTCCTACGATTCTATCTTTATTCACAAAGGAATGCATTTAAAATGTAGACCAGATGTTTTCCTGGACTTTGTAGCATTGACACAGCTTTATTTTTTGCTACCATTCCACTGCGCGTGCCATCATATATTATAATTACATACAAAATCTACCTTAAAAGAACATTCTTTGGGTAGCTAACTCAAGAGCTCAAAAGTTAGGTAATGCCAGCTGGAACTCAGATCGGGCAAAACAAGGTATTTTTCCGTAGCTTTACCTCTCGGAAATGATTGAACCACATTTGCTGAAATTTTTCAAAATAACTAATATGTTAAATTTCATTGTTCAAACTGAACAATTAAAGTTTGGCAAAGTTATAAAAAAATGAAAACAGGGTCTAATAAAGGGAAGTATCAGGCAACCTTATTAATAAGTGGCACTCCCAGCCCTCCCTATAACACACACACACACACACACACACACTAATCATTGATGGAATGTCACATGCAGAAAGATGTAGGCCCAGATCCTCAATGGTATTTAGGCACCTAACTCCCATTAAAACCAGGATCTGGGCCATGCAGTCTCTGTAGCCTTGGCAATGCTGACTAGCCACCGTATTTCTCACAGAAGAGTCACCTTTCTGAGACCAAACATGGCATCAAGTGGCATATATTGGCCTGATGTTCTGAACAGAGATGTGTCCAAGCCAAGAACTTTCAAACTGGATCTGAGCATGCCCAAAGTCAAAAAGGAGCACAGATCCAGCAGTCTGCTTTGGGACCCCTCTCTAATTTTGAAGGCCCCAACTGCTACATAGATTTTTGTTTTGAGAAAAATTTAATCACTTATCTTAACTCAAGGTCAGTGCAAAATTAACTGAAATGATGATTGCTTGAGAGTCCTTAGACTGATTGCCCTTTGACTGAATGCTCTGCTGTATTTATTTTTTGCATTGTACAAAGCACAATGATGTACAGAATCCCCATGGAAACAAGATGGGTATCATCATGTATTGTTATCCGAGCAGGGCCTACAAGTATGCGACAAAAATGAAAGGAGTATTTTTGGAGCCAGCCACAGTGTGAGGCCTACTCCTAAAGATGTGTGAAACATGTTTGAACACAGGTGGCACCATGCAAAAGGAGGTGCTATTTGGGACCATTTGGAGTTCATTTTTCTGATTCTTAGGAACATTTAAGGTGGGGAGGAGAAGGAATCATCTCAAACAGAAACACAATGCAAATAAATCAGCACTGATATACCAGAGTGAAGAGTTTTCTAAATGCCTTGCCTATAGATATAGCAATTTCACAAGCCATGGGAGTAATAGGGTATCTCAGCTGTGTGTTGGAGAACCAGTTCTCTCAGCCCAAGCCGTGCAGCCCTTAGGCATTTCTTCAGTTCTAAACATGCTGCTTAATTAGTTCCATCTTTTTGAAGATAAAAGACAATCTCCAAAATAGCATCCACAGTCCTCCGTTCCCTCACTCCCTCCACGGTTGCTATGTTCGTGACGGTAGTGAATTAAGTTGCTACCATGCAAAGAATCATCTAAGAACAGGGGATTCCACGGCCTTCCACAAAAGGTTAATCAGAGCAACTGACAGAAACCATTTCTTCTTACTAAAGAGATGTTTAAATCAAAACTCAGTGGGACTCCAGCTGCCCATGTGAGCAAACTCAGTTTTATCAGGCTCCAATGCAGCGCTTGAGCACAAAGTCGAGCTGTGAAAGCCAAAGCAGTAACCCCAGGGGTGAATTGGCTTAGAGTGTTCAGTATACATGTAAACGTTCATTCGGTGTGTACACAGTTCCTCCGTTAATCCTGATGAGGAACTCGGCTGTGTACCTAAGGATTGAGGGATGGCAAATGAGCAATGCCTCAGGTTGCATGGGAGGTATTAGCCATGGCAACATTCGAGCATCTAATTACATAGTAATACCAGGCTCTAGTCAGGTAATTACAGGCTAAGTGCCAGCTAATTATTTCTCTCTCTTTCTATTTACCAAGCCAAACTGCAGCTGCTACCAAGCAATGATCACTCTCAGACCTTATTCAAGTAACCTTCACTAAATATACAGTTATCAAGAGGTCTACTGGCAAATAATCGTTGCCACCAATGTTAATGGGAGCTACGCATGCAGACTGCTGGGAGAATTAGAGCACACGGTATTTACCTCCTAAAACCTGTGAAGCTGTTGAAATATAATGAAGGTCACTCACAGGTTAAACTGAGCAACTTCATGCACGTGCAGGCTTGGCCTAGCCCCAGGCAGGTGAATCCAGCGAGGTTCACTGTCTGGGGCTGATCAGCTTCTCCAGCAGTTTGTTGCCTTTTAAAGCAACAAGGTTGCTTGCAAAAGAAATAAGAAAAATCATCCCTCTTGGAGCATAGGCAGAGTAAAGTGATTTAGCACAAGGTTCTCTGCTAGGCCGGGGGGAGGGGAAATCTTCCATTCAGTCCACAGAGCTGCCCACCAGCCTATACCACAGCCTATGGGGTCTCCTGCTTCCACCACAATTACACACACGCCCCCCTACAGGGCTTGATAGTAACAGATCTGCTGACTACCCCCTAACATCCCTCAGTCATGTGATATGGAGAAACTTACTCAAGTCTCTGTGATTCTTCCTGCTAACCAAGAATAAAGAAAGCAGCATTATCCCTATGCTACTGCATCTCCTTCGCCACCACACCCTGCTGCACTTCAGAGCTTCTGCCTGGAACCTTCCCAGCCACTCCTGCCTGGCTTCCTGATACAGATCAAAAGCAACACTACTACTCATATCCTCTCACACACACACACATTACACTACTGGACGCAGAGTTCCCCTGGAGCCATGCAAACTTCTCTTCCTGTCCCCATGTGGTACTCTGCAGTCTTCTTCCCCTGCACAACAGAGCTGAACTGTTTCTGCTGCCTTCTGCACATTTAATTCATCCCTAGTATTACTCCAGTGAATCGGTGGGGTGAATTTGGCTCTGCACGTCTAGATAGGGTGACCAGATGTCCCGATTTTATAGGGACAGTCCTGATTTTTAGGTCTTTTTCTTATATAGGCTCCTATTACCCCCCACCAACATCCCGATTTTTCACATTTGCTGTCTGGAGGGATTTGACAGGCAGCAATTAGCCCTAAGCAAGAGTGATGTATGCAGCTTGAAACTGTGATTCCTTTGGTTCCTGTGTACTGCACCTTTAATTTTCCAAGAAATCTGCCACTGTGCAAAGAGAGCAGCCATTTTGGTCTCAGATTTACTGCAGCATAAACTCAAACACATACACTGCGCTCTCTCAGACTTTACGTTCATTCTTTCTTGTTGTTTTCTTTACACTAAAATAAAAATTATTTTAGATTAATAGTTCATTTTGCGTGCATGGGAACAGAATGGCAAGTTAAAGTTAAAGGTGCCAAATTACAGCCCTGAAAAGTGACAAGGTGGATGAGGTAATATCTTTTATTGGGCCAACTTCTGTTGGTGAAGGAGACAAGTTTTCAAGCTTCACAGAACTGTTCTTCAGGTCTGAAAAAGGTAACCAGAGTGTCGCAGCTAAATAGAAGGTGAGACAGATTGTTAAACATAAGGAGTTAACACATGTTGCAAGAAACCATTTAAAATGAAGTAGGCAACTAACACCTCTGCAGTCATAGGACAGAGGAGGATTAGTAGATTAAAAATTGTTCTAATGACCCATAAAACCAGTGTCTGTGTTGAAAGCATAATTTTTAGTGTCTAGCAGAGGTATGAATTTAAGCTCCATCTCGTCTTCTGAAGGTGTCGTGCAGGTTTCCTTTGAGGAGTAGGACTGAGAGGTCAGATATGGAGTGATCGCTTTGTAAAAAGGTGTTCACCCATGGGTAATATTTTTGTTTTTTATCATTTTTCTGTGAGGTTTCTTTTGAGAGCATAGTGATTGGTATCACCCACATAATGTTGGGGCATTTGATGCACTGGATGAGGTACACCACATGTAGTGATGATGTGTAGAATGCATGGACCATGAAAGGGGTTTTGTTGGGGGTATTGAGAATCATAGCAGTGGAGATATGTCTGCATCTGTTGTTCTCGCAGGGTCTGGTGCCTCTGAGTTGGTGTGTCCTGGTCTGTGGTGAGCTTGCTTTTGATTATGAACTTAGTGAGACTGGGAGGTTGTTTGAAGGACAGAAGAGCGGGTTCAGGAAAAACTTCTTTCAGGATATGGTCCCCATCAAAGGTGGATTGTCACTGTTTAATGATACCCCTTATGGGTTACAATGTGGAGTGGTAGGTGACAACTGGGTTGCTGGATGGGAGGTTCTGTATTGAAGCAGGTTCTCTCAGGGTATTTGGATGCTCCAAAGCATGATGCAGTCTACTTCTCTGGTGAAGGCGGTTTGAAGTGTGTTAAGGTGTGTATCCCACACTTTCTCCTTGGAGCATATTCTGTGGTATCTGAGTGCTTGGCTAGAGACAATAGATGTCTTGGTGTCTGGGGTGATTACTGGATTTGTGGATGTACATGTAACGACCCGTGGGTTTCTTGTAGGGTTCCACTGTTGGGTCATCTGTAGGATTCCACAGTTGTCTGTAGGGTTCCACTGTTGAAGCTGATCATGGGGTCCAGGAAGTTGATGCTGGTGTAGGGAGTGTTCTAATGAGAGTTTGATGGCTGTGTGGTGGTTGTTGAAGTTGTGGTGGAAATCTATGAGGTACTTTAGGTCACCTGTCCAGAGAATGAAAATATCACCCGTGTATCTCAGGTATATCATTGGTTTCATGGTGCATTCTTCCAGAAATTCTTCCCTGCAGCATGGCATTCCCCATCCACAGAACTTGGACTGAATGGACAGCAGGGGTGCAAATGTCCCCCAGTCCCTCACTGCCCCGCCAGTATGCTTCATTCTGGCCTGGAAAGAAAGAGTGGAGTTAAATTTGCATGCCGTAACACAAGGCACACACATTAATACAGAAACCCAGCCCAGCTGCCCCTAGTCTTATTCCCCTGAGCAGCCTTATGCTTCAGTTTGCATATTGTGTTTGACACCCGTGTTTAAGTCCTAGTGCAAAGCACCAAAAGGCGGAAGGCCCTAGAGGACACTGCCAACCCCTTCTAATATATTTTAATCTCTAGTTAGTGTCAAAAAACCCCAAATATCCCTCAAAAACAACAAGGAGTCCGGTGGCACCTTAAAGACTAACAGAAGAAGTGGGGGGGGGTGTTTACCCACGAAAGCTTATGCCCAAATACATCTGTTAGGCTACATCTACACTACAGGGGGGGGTCGATTTAAGATACGCAAATTCAGCTACGTGAATAGCGTAGCTGAATTCAACATATGGCAGCCGACTTACCCCGCTGTAGGGACGGCGGCAAAATTGACTTCTGCGGCTTCCCGTCGACAGCGCTTACTCCCACCTCCGCTGGTGGAGTAAGAGCGTCGATTCGGGGATCGATTGTCGCGTCCCAACGGGACGCGATAAATCGATCCCCGAGAGGTCGATTTCTACCCGCCGATTCAGGCGGGTAGTGTAGACCCAGCCTCAGTCTTTAAGGTGCCACCGGACTCCTCATTGTTTTTGTGGATACAGACTAACACAGCTACCTCCTGATACTTGGCAAATATCCCTCCGCCCTCCAAAGCTAGATCTGTAGCCCAAGGGCTGGTTCTGCTGCAAAACAGTCACCCTGGGCAACAAAACCTCTTGAGACAGCACTGTGTGCACAACAGGTTGCTTCCAGCACGGTTAATCCCATTTGTATTGGGCCAGACAAAGATGTTGTGATTTGTTGCATGGATTCAATCTCAGACTTAAAAAGGTCTCTTCACCCCTTGGTGGTGCCCCTCACAACTGGCTGGGTTTAATGTCAGGAAATCGCTGCTATTCACAGTCGAGCTGTTACATTTCAAGTTTTTGAGTATTTCCAGACAGTGTCCCTGTTGCCTCTGCCATGCGTCACTTCGCATTTTATTTTCTGTAACAGAAATAGTTCCAATTCCCGAGTCCTCGTGTCTCTGGGTGCTGGGACAATAGGAATATTGCTACCCCTTCCCATGATTATTATTTATTATTTCCATTGCCGTAGCACTTGGGAGCTCTAGTCATGGACCAGGGCCCCATTGTGCTAGGCGCTATACAAACAGAACAAAAAGCCAGTCATTATTGCTTCAATATCCCTGACCTATTCAGTCTGAGACATTCAACATATCACTGCCTCGTGTTCCTCTCTTTGGATGCATTAGTAATGATTAGTATCAGTACAAGAAGTATGAGTTAAATTCATCAACAGCATATTTGGGATCAAACCCCCTTAATTGTTGTTAAGTTTCATAAAATACTAGGAAAAGGGGGTAGCAGCCATAAATATGATTTCAGCTGTTAAAGTGGTGACTTTTACCAATGCTTAGGACTTCACGTTCTAATGACCAGAAGTCATGAGTGTATTGTGCTTACTTTACTGACTGGATTTACTAAACTACGAATACCAATAACTCAGCCAATCACAATACTACCTCAACCACCAGCATCCCTAATGCTGCCACCGATACCGAGAATGTTGTGCAGTAATTTCACATAAATAAATTATAGAACACAGCACATTCCCTGGCTATAGCTACACAGCAATGTAAGCTTAGGGAGGGTTAGCGGGACTTGAGTCAGCTGGCCCGTGTCAGGGAACCCTGAACTTGAGAATCTACATTGCATTTTAACCCTAGGTTCAGAATTTTCTGATCTGTACTTGAATCTAGGGCTCCGGCATCCACACTGCAGTGCACAAACCAGAGTCAAAGTAACCCTATCCCAGAGTGCCTAGCGCCCCGCGCCCTCCATCAACACTCTAGCCCTAGGAATGTGGTGCACTGTAGGAAAACTCTACTGCCTTCCCTGTTTCCTAACTCTGGTAGTGCTAATGATGGGACTCATGCCCATAAGAAGCACACGAGTACATAAAGTGCATAATTAGCTCCTTTGGTGGCTGTTTTAGTAGAATGACTGCAGTTTGAGAACGCTTTATACTGAACTACCATCTAATCCGAGAATTGGGCTCTCCACCTCTAGGCTGAGTCACATTGGCAGGAAAATGCCCGTATTGAGGATCATTCAGACCTCAATCGCCAGGGCTGTCAAATTATTCAGATGAAACTTTGCAACTCTTAATTTTTAAAATGCAGGTGGTTTTGTTTGCTTGTGTGTTTATTTATTTGTGTCGGTCTGTTTTGAAGTCTGATGGAAAATGTTTCAGGTTTCAGAGGAAAACACACACACCCTGGCTGCTGCTGGCTGCGGACTGGTGAAGGGAACCCCCAGGGCGTGGGACGGAGGGTGCTCCAGCACCACCGGGATCCCTGAGCCTTGCCCCAGGAGGCTGTGGGGAAGTTTGGGGCTGGCTCCCACTCACCACCCTGACAGTGCAGGCAACCCGGGCACCTCTGCACACGCAGCCCCTGGGAAGGCTGGAGGAGCAAGACCCAGAGAGCGGAGCAGGGAGCAAGCGTTGCCCTGCAGGGAGGGGGAGCAGCAGAGCTCCTGGCTCAGCCTGACCTGGGGAGGGATGACCCCCAACATCCTGGCACCCAGGAGCCACCTCCCGCCTTGCAACTTTTCTCCCTGCTCCAGGCAAGCAGCGTTGATGCTTCTAGTGGTAGCAGAGACTTCACCAGCATGCTGGCTAACGCTCCCCAGACCTGCGCCTGGCCTATGCTACAGTTGACCCCATCAGCAGTCCTATTGGTGCAGCTGCACCAGCGAGCAAAACCGTTTACATTTTTCCTGCTGCAGCCCACGCCTTAGGGAACAGTCCCCATCCGCTTTATAGATTGGTTAGAACAAAGGCTGAGCAAAATTAGCATTCCAAAAGGTACAAACTATTTCTTATGAATGACACAGGGCTTTCCACAGCATAAATAATTCCAGTTTTGCTCTACCAAATTCTCTCTTGAATGACACAAACTCCTGTCTGATAGGACTCAAATCAGGACAGATTAGGATTTTATTTCCTTGCTGGGTAGAGTCTCCTGCAGCTTTAGTTCTTTTGGTCCCAGATTCCAGTCAGATACCGCTATGGTGTGGCCTTTCTTACACATTAAGGTGACCGCATTTCCCAAAATGAAAACGGGACATCGTGCGGGGCTGGCCCTAGCCATCTGACATTGCGACTTGCCCAAGCCCCTCTGCCCGGGTCTGGGGCTGACAGCCTGAGCCCCGCCGCTCGGTGACTCCACTCACCCCCCTGAATGTTTCTCCACACGCTCCTGGGGAGGGCACACCCCACTTTTTTGGCAAGAGCAAACAGGACAAATGTCCAGTTTTGCCAAAAAAGTCGGGCTGGCCGGGACCGGGCTTAAAAGGGGGATTGTCCCAGGCAAACCGGGTCATGTGGTCACCCTGTTACATGTGGGATTCTAATTGTTCCCTTTAACTGACTCCTCAGTGGCATCAGTTTACAGGAGATTAAGGAGAAACCAATTCAAACCCTCCCTGACCGAGGAGGCAGCTCCCTGCATATATAGCCTCTGGGAGGGCTGGAGGAGCCTGGGAGCAAGGGACAGAGAGCGGAGCGGAGCCGTGGCTGCCACCGCAGGAAAGTTTTGGAGCTGGTTCCCACTCACCACGCTGACAGTGGATGCAGCCCGAGTGCCCCTGCACATGCAGCCCCTGGGAAGGGTGGGGAACCTGGGAGCAAGGGACCAAGAGTAGAGTGGGGACCAAGTGCTGCCCAACCTCCCGGCAGCCAGGAGCCACCTCCTACCTTGCAACTTTGCTTCCTGTTCCAGGCAAGTGCCGCGCAGTAGCGAGGAGGAACCAGAGCTGCTGCCACCATGGGAGGAGCAGGAAGGGGAGCAGACTCCACCAGGCAGTAATGGCACTTCTGGGCCACTGTGCTGGCTGCCTCCAATGCTGCTACTCTGCTGCCAGGAACTCTGGGATACCACCGGAGGACTTCCAGGACCCCGGTCAAGCCGGGGCTGTGTGTACACAGGCAAGCAATAGGGCTCAAATGCTAGGTCCCAGCTTAACCCGGGCTTGGACCTTCCAGTCCTGCAGAGTCCTGGAACACTGGGTCCGAACCCTAGATTAGCACACTTGCAGTGTGGACGCAAGGGGCTTTGGCTTGAGCCCGTGCTCAGACCCAGTTTTAAACTGCTCTGTAGACATACCCTCAGTGGCCCAAATTCAACCCTGCTGTAAAGTGTTTTTGACTCCCACTGAAGAAACCCAGGATGCTTCTTGACAGGCTGCCCTGAGGTTGGCACTCACTCTCATGAGCTACTCTAGACAGCTTGACACATGTTCCTCACAGAAATACAAACAAGCTGGAAGAAAGCAGGATCCTCCACTCTCCCATGCTCTCTGTACTGTAAGTTCTACCATTGATTTTAATGGGAACTGGATTGGGCCAAGAGAGTGGGTGGGAAGCGTCTGAAGTGCTTTGGGATCTTTGAAGGTGAAAGGTGCTGTGTCCAATCTGTAAATTCTTCTACGATGCAGAGACCCTTTGTCGGGGGGGGGGGGGGGGGCGGAGTAGGGAGTTGCTGCTTTTTGTTCTAAGGCAAACAGCTTGTATGCATTTGAATGGGCGAGTAGCAAGCATAGCTTAACAGACAGCAAAGCCAATTTACCTTCTTCATGAAACAGCTTCTTTTTAAACCCAATATGGACTCAACCTAACCAATGGTAAGGATTTACTGCAGCTGGTGGCAGAAACCGGTCTGCAGTTAATACAATTTATAATGAAATAAATAGTGCAATACATACCAGTGGAGATTGAAATTAAATTTTCCCATCTGCAAAGGTTAATGCTCTAAATTGTGAAGACCTGGGCATTTTCCAGCTGCCTCTCATTCTCGTTGTGGCAAACGCAGAATGGATTATTAATATTTGATCAGTATGTGTGGGATGGTTTTTTAAGACTATTTACTGTACCAGGGTTAGGTTTAAAAGGCAAGAGAGCTTGATTTTTGCTGTCTTTGCTTTCTGCTAAAAGGTTATTGTGTTTAAAGTGAGTTTGGGGCTCACAAAGTCTGTTTAACATCTCAGAAACCCACAGCCTTTGCTCAACTCCTCACCCTGCTAACCAGGGGCTAGTGCTGCATAAATGTGTAGCATAGGACAGCCTTTGTTTATGCACAGCATGGTCAAAGGCAGGATGGCTGGATTCAGACCTATCTGGGATTCTCCCTCCAGATAAAAGCAAGGACACACGTCCATTCCTTCACCCTAAGTGGGAAGAATTGTTACATTTACACACAATAGGCTCAGCAGAGTGGTAAGGCCATGCAGTGAAGTGCTGCCAATATTTTAAAGATGAAAATCCCCCAAACTCTCCCCATTAGCCTGTGCTAGCCCCATGCATGAAGGGTACTTATGCTGCAGGGAGCAGTGATGTTACAAGCAGTTTTGGTAGAGATAAAGGGCAAAAAATTGCAGTCGCCAGAGATGTGTGAAGCCAGAAACTACATCTGCACCCCTGGATCAGAACTGGGCCCAGTTCTTTCCAGAACCTCCAAGGGAGAATGGAGAATCTATGTTGAGCTACAGTTCTCTTCCAACGCCCAGGCATGTCCCCTCTCAGCCCTGTACTCAGCTGAAGTGCTGTGTTTGGGGCACCAAAATTTAAGAAAGACAAATTGGGAAAGAGTCCAAAGGAGAGCAATGGAAATTATAAGAGGCTTAGACAGCATGAGGAAAGGGTGAACGATTTGGGCATGTTTCATTTAGAGAAGGCTGGGGGGGGGACAGAAATGTAGCTCAACATGGGTTCTCCATTCTCCCTCGGAATTTCTGGAACAGGCTTCCAAGGGAGGTTGTGGAATCCCTGTCATTTTCAGTTTTTAAGAGCACGTTGGACAAACACCTGTCAGAGATGATCTTGGTTAATTTGTTCCTGCCTCCGCACAGGGGACTGGACTTGAGGACTTCTCAAGGAGCCTTGCAGCCCTAGATTTATACGAGTCTCTTATAACAGTCTTCATACACGTAAAATGCCATTATACAGAAGACAGCAACTGATTAATCTCCATGTCCACTAAGGGTAAGACAAGAAGGAATCAGCTTAATTTGAAGCGAGGGAGATTCAGGCTGGATATTAGGAAAAATTTTCTGACTGTAGGGATAGTTAAGCACAGGAAGAGGTTATCTAAAGGGAGCTTGTGGCATCCCCAGCATTGGAGGGTTTTAAGAACAGGTTGGACAAACACTTGTCAGGGATGGTCTAGGCACTTAATCCTGTCTCAGCTAAGAGGGGTCGACTAGCTGATCTCTTTAGGCCCCGTCCAGCCCTAAATTTCTATGCTTCGATAACACCCCCATTGAAGTTGTTTGCCTGGATAATGACTGGAGGAGTTGGCCCTAAAAGAACAGCAATGCTTGCACTGCTCTTACTGCAATGTCAGCTATTCTCTGTAGATCTCCCTGCCCCCGGGCCTCCTTCCCACATCCCCCAGGCAATGATCCATTTAATGTTAATGAGCTAAAAACACAGGCCAAGAGCAGACTATCCGAAGAGAATGAAGATGAAGTCAAAAGCAGGTCTATTTCTTTCTACACAAGAATATCCCAGATCACCCATCCAACCTGTATCCACTCTGGCCTCACCCAATCATTGTTCCCCTGTGGGCTGCTTCCAAATACGTGAGAGTTGAAAAAACTCAATTTCATTCCAATAGAACTGCTAATCCTCATCCCAACCAGCTGTGAAATTGCCATGGCATACCCCATCCCAGTGCTTATTTCCAGTCTAATACAATCTTTTTACATTTCATCATTCAGCAGCATCAACATAGTTACAAATCAATTCCATATTCTACTGAGAATATGCAGGTGGGGGAAGGCACCAGCAATTTGTGTAAAAGAGCAGCAGTGTCTGTCCTGATGTAAATGTGTAATTCAGGCTTAAGTTTCATCTAAAAATCAATGAAGTTATTATTTTATTTAAATGCGTTTGTGCTTCATGGTGTACAAATGGATTTGGAATCACTGTTCATTCCACTCCCTGTGAAGTTTTTCAGCCTACCTAATAAATTACTTTGTACCTGCTGAAAATTACACCAGTAATACGGATTCTGCCTATCTAACACATAGCATGACAGCATCACCAGTGCATCGCAATCAGCTACCCTCTCTGTGCTGTCATTAAGGACAAACCAGCTGAAGCAATTCAATTCTAGCAGTGGTGGATTTTTCACATGTGCAGCAAGATGCTTATTTTCGGAATTTAACAATGTATTGCCCTCCTTTCCAAATTGTTTGAAATAATTCAGAAACATAGTAGCAAGAAGGAATGCTGAGAATCTGTGAGTCTATGGGATAATTATTATTATTCCTAGCTCTTATATAGAGCTTTTTATCAGTAGATATCAAAGTGTTTTACAAAGAAGGTCAGTAACATTATCCCCATTACAGATGGGGAAACTGAGGTACAGAGGGGTGAAGTGACTTAGCCAAGGTCACCCAGCAGGCCAGTGGCAGAGACAACAATAGAACCTAGGTCTCCTAAGTCCCAGTCCAGCGCGCTATTCACTAGAACTGCATTAAAGCAGTGGTGATGTAAGAGTTCATTGAGGGGAGAATGGAGGAGCAATGGGGAAAGAAGAGTTTTGAGTATTGTTTGACACCATGTCATTTTTTGTTTACTTCTGTGAGCATAATTTACAAGCAACAACTACCCCTTAGAAAATTATCCTTATTCATGGAGAGATGCAGGCAGACACAACAGACTTTACTGTTGATATGTTCAGCTTCTGAAACAAACTCCACCATAGGAGACAATAGACATTTCTCCAAGATCTAATGCCTATATATTCAGATTAGAGCTGGTGGGAATTTTTTCTTCAATAACAAGCAACAACTTGCTTAGACAGTGGAAATCTGTAGCACCGAATGTCCATGATCCCTCTGTACGCCTTTATTCCAGGCATTTAAGAGCTCCACAGGTTTATTACTGATCAGGTGAAGCCAGGTTAATTGTGGGCAACCACATAACTGCCAGCAGGCAGTGACCCTTTCTGACCTCAAGTCCAATCTTCAGCACTCCATGTGTGGGGACTTTGTCTCCAGGTAGGCTACTGACCAAAAAGGGCCAGCCAGGGTGACCAATGATGACTTCAGTCTTCTAGAGGCCAGTTCTCAATTTTTAATTTCCCCATGGGAAAGTCTGACTTTTTTCCCATTGAAAATTTCAACTTTTCATTAAAAAAAAGCCGATTTTTCTGTTTTTGGCAAACAAAAACAGAAATATTTTTATCTAAAAACTGCTCAAAAATGAAAACAATTCAGCCAAAAGCTGAAAAAATTTCCAGTTTCAGTTTCCTGACAAAAGAATTGAGATTTTTCAGTGAAAGCAGACAGACACTTTCTGTGCAATCAAAAATCCTATTTTCCATCCGAAAAAAGTTTCAACAGGAAATACTTGACCAGCCCTGATTCAGATTAACAGAACTAGCGCCATCTGCTGACTCCCGATAATGTTGCAATGGGAAGAGAAAGGCTAGAGTGCTGGGACAGACGCAGGAGGGGGTGAGATGTTTCCCAGGGTAGAGTTGTGAGGCCTTTTGTTACCAACTGCCCTTGCATGTGGGAGCCTTGTCAGCACCTGCTGGAAGTCAGCTCCCTGACTCTCCCAGCTGAAGGCAACACAAACACTCCCCACAAGCACTTTCACCCATGTGGGCTCTGCTGTCCCTCATGCAGGCTAGAGACAGGCACCCTCCAACTCCTGAGTTCTCCAAGTGTCACCCTGCGGCACACATCCCCTGCTCCACTGGACACTCGCAGAATAACCAGCAACAGTAACTCCAGCTTACATAGGAGCTGGAACTAGGGGTGCTGGAGGTGCTGCCGCATCCCCTGGCTTGAAGTGGTTTCTATCATGTACAGAGTTTACAGTTTGGTTCAACCCCCACTATACAAATTATTCCAGCGCCCCTGCCAGCTTACACATTACACGTCAGCCACCAGCTCCGCTTAACACACAGCGCTTAGAATTGTTTATAGAGACAGCAAGTCTGAGCTTAGTTAACAAAGAATAGAGATTCGTATGATAGCAAAGGGTTACATATAAAACAAAATCATAACATGCATTCTAGAGCCTAACCTCGACTGATGAGATGCCCTCTTGTCTACAAGGCACTGATTCTCCGCAAAGTCTCTCTCTGCGTTTTTCAACCAGCACGGCTGAGAACCTTCTTTCATGAGGCCAAGCCCACTGGCAGCTTGCCTCCCGCAAAGAAGGATGCCAGAGCATCTTTCTGCACCCCAGATGTAGCAGCTCAGACCTTTGACTTCACCTGAAAACAGAGTGCCTCCCCACTATTTACCTCTTCCTGTTAATTTGCCTTTTGAAGTCCCCACAAGCTCTTCATTAGCATTTGACTCAGTATGCTAATGTAAGACACACAATACACAGTGGTCAACAGAGACATGAGAGTCTCCCATCTTCTGTGTGGTGGAACCTGACTGAACCTCTGGCTAACCTGCCTTTCTCTACAAGGCCTTAGGAACAGTTTCCAGTATATATATACACAGCTCCTTACCTATTATCTGTACATTCATTTCACAAAGGTTATGATGAGCTGGGTGACACAGGCTTTCAGTAGAAATCTTACATGACACTCTGCTACCAGAATGTAGATACCAGATGCCAGGGATCCCTGTAACCCATATGCCCCCATGTGCTCTGCCAGTTGGCATTAGCAGGTCCTTGGATCACAGGGCTTAGCCAGGACAAAAATTTGTCTGTGCAGGAGACAGATCTTTCATGGAGACCAGTCTGAGACTGTGGAACGAACTCCTCCAGGAACAAAGGACCATCACAAACCTCACCACCTTCCACTCCAAGTACAAAGTGCTTTCTTCATTCTGCCTTCTCTGAAATAAGCACACACCAGTGAATACATAAACAAATTAAATGAGTCTAAAAACTCTACCAAAAGCAAACACTCCACTGCGCACAGAATTCTCCCCTGGGGAAAGGCTAAGCAAAAGAACAAGATGCACATGACAGATGTCAGTCATCTCACTCAATGCACGACCAGAAGACGTTCAGATACTACAGTGATGAGGCCAGTATAAGAAATGAACAGAAAATGAACATGCTGCAAAGGTAAGTCTGGGGGGGAAGTTCTGAGGTACAGAGCCAGGAACTAGCTTGCACCTGAGTGTCCTATGTGGCTTAAAGAACCTGAGCAATGTCACAGCGAAGCTCCCTCAACACTTTCAGGGCTGGATGTTGCTCTAGTGAGACCACCATTAGGCCAAGTGCAGTAGCTGGCTTTAAAAGCTTGCAGCCATGTGTGAGCATGTATCTGTGAGCAAGGCCAACCCACCATATTTTTATCTAAACCACCCAAAATGTTCAGAGCACATCCTTCCACCCTCAGCTTGAAATGAGCCCCACACTTCCCATCAACTTGGTTGCATGACTTTGACAAGGAGCTCTCAGGAAACACCAAGAGCCACCTCCAGCCTCTATTCTTCCATAAGCCTCTTCCCTAGTTCTTTGGACACACACACTATTCCAGAAACAGATCATCCACTTCTCCTGCTGCTTGCTCCCCTCCTGAAGGGAATCCGCTGTATAGTTAGATGCTGTGTAAGTTATGTCACAAAGGAGTATGGGCCCGATTCTGCAAAGCGCCGAGCGCCCTCGACTAATTCAACTTCAGTGGGAGCTGAGGATACAAGAGTCTGTCTGTACTCACGTTGCCAATATTACAAACAACATTTAGAGCTTGTCTACATACAGAAGTGGCACCAATTTAACGCAAATCCATTTAAAAACTTGAAGCTGATGCAAACCCACAGGTGGAAGCTAAACCAATACAAGGCAGGTTAAGAGGATCTGTGCACAAGGTTGCACCAATTTAACTAAACAAGTTTCAAATCACACTTTAAATTAAACCAGTGTGATTTTAGTAGTAGACAAAGCCTTGGGGCTGGATTTTCAAAGGTATTTAGGTGCCTAAAGCGACAGGTAGGTAGGTGCCTAAAGAGATTTTCAAAAGTGCTTAAGCAGATGTTGTGACCTAACTAGCTAAGCTTCTCTCTGCTTTTAAATCTGTAAAAGAAATAAGTGGTGCATACTTCTAGGCTGACGCATTGTGTCCAACAGCAGCCTGAAGGGAACTTTTATGTCCAAGATCTAATGCCAGGAAAAGAGATGTTTACCTAACAGAATGGCACTGACAGGCTCCAGGCACTGTTGTAATGTCTCATAAACTTCTAAGTTATGGGATATCGGCTATTTACACCTGCCACTGTTCTTTTGCTTTCTGGTCTGGCACTGCTGGGATTTTAAGACCTATGGCATTTTCTTGTCATGCAGGCTTCTCACTTCACTGCTGTGCAAAAACGAGCAAAACGAATGTAAATTGGATGGTATGTTGTTATTCAACATTTTACACATATTTAATAAAACTGCTTTGTTATATGTTAATAATAACATTAAAAGCGGAGGAAGAACAGCAGTTCAGCATTTGCTGCAATGCCAGGAACATGACCCTGGATTGCGCACCCACCAGCTCACTGCCTTGTGCTGGTTTATCACTCTGTAGATCCGTGCCAGCATGGAGCCCAAGCCATGCCTAGCCCAGCGTCCAAGGCTGGTACAGTCCGCTGTTCTACTTAGTCATTTCATAGCCTGGTAGCTCAAAAACAAAATGACTCGGATTACTCTCATCTGCCCAGATGTGGTATATCAGGGCTCTCTCCCAGAACCTCTTGCCAATACATCTTGCAAGGACTTTTTGTTATTAACACACAAATGAATTGAATACAGAAATGCTTTCAAATGAATTCAGGGCTCCTGAAAGGTACCAGAGTGAAACTGACCTTTGTATTCCTACACCAGGTGCTGCATGACCATCAGCAGCTGCAAGTTTGGCCAGGAACATCAGTTTTAACTTAGAGGGATCACTCTTTGGGGGTTCAGCCTCCATGATTATTCAGTTTGACCACTTCTTCTCTAAATCCCACTACTCCCACCTTACACTTGCTATACTCAGACTGAGGAGGCCTGGAGAGAAATTACCTCAGGAACCCATTTGTGCACCCCTTAAATCCATCAGCCTATCACAAATGAGTGACAGGGCTGCTTCTTCGCCCTCTAGCCTAGGGCTGGGAGTGACCCCACAGCCCTCCTGGTCCAACCTCGGGCCAGATCCAGAAACAAAACCGGTCTCCCACATTGCAGCATAGAGCCCTGCTTTTGCCCACTGAGCTGTCTGCCGGCTCCCCATCTTTGTAAATCAGCAGCAGTAGCTTAAGGGTAAGCGTTTTGTGGGCTGAGTACCTTCCTGGAAGTCATTTCACATCCTGGCAGCTCAAACATAAAATGAATCAGCCTGGCCCACGTTAGCAACCCCACACGCACGAAGCTTCTTCAGGCAAGATCAACTGCAGAGGTCACAAGAGTTACCAGGGCCAAAGCGGCATCTGTTTTCTTGGGCTCCGTCCAGCTATTTACCACAGTAGCCTTTATTCATTTTCTCCTCTCCTAAAAGGCCAACAGAAACATTGCGGGAGGATCACTCAGCTCTAGGAAAGGCAGTTGTCAAACCAGGATGAGAAGTGGCATCCTGGAGATGGAGACACAAGATGTAAAACTTTGGATCTGGGTTCCAAATCCTGGGGGGGGGAATATGGGTGTGTTTAAATCAGGCCTAATCTCTAATCCCTAGCTGTTGACCACCCAAAAAAGTCAGGGTTAAGTTTTGAGGTGAGTTATGTTAATGATCTTAGTTCCAGTTTGTATTGAGCTAATACCCAAAGTCACCAGTCAGGATCAGGGCCCCACTGTTAGGTGCTCATAAAGATTTAGGTAAAGGCTGTAACTGCCCCCCAAAGAATTTAAGGCAAAGGTTCAGATTTGTGAGTTTTGTTGGTTGGTGTCTCAGCTTTGAAGAGTTTTCGCTTCCCCTTTAAGTTCCTTTAGGGTTTTTTCTCCTTAAGCAAATGTTCCCAACTGACTGTTTGAATTAGTTTTTTTAATGTTTTAGGACACTTGATGAATCATGAGACCATTTGGTAACTAAATATTGCATGTTTTATTCATATGGACTACAAATTCTCTTTCACATCCCCATAAAGTTTCATGAAGCAGACTCTAAATCCAATGTTTAAAAACGTGGTAGGGGAAAGAAAATAACTTGGAATTTTTTTTAATCATGTGCTGTCTGGAGAGTCCCACAAATTACCAATTATAGCACTTACTGCTCCCAGGACGTGCCTCTTCTCCAGCTGTGACATACTTAGCAGCTAGAGGTTTTTAAGCCAGCTACTGATGTGACTGAATGAAGGAGCCTGTCATCCATGCCTGGGTAAGTGTGAATGGACACACCAGCAGAGTGGAACTCCCATAATGAATCCTGGGAAAAGATGCTCCATTTTCAGCCACTGGGAGGGACTCCAGGAAGGAAACCAAAAGATTTTCAGGCAGGCACAGAGATGCATTACAGAGATTGTAAAAGTTGCCTGACTTTTATTGTCACTGTGGTTTTATAGAGATTTTTACAATCAATTACACAGGAAGGCATGCAGTGCTTAGCTGCAGCAGTGTTGTATACAGATAACAGAGGTCCTTAGCATTGTTCTGCATGAGAACATACACGGTACTTGGTATAGCTCTATTACACACATGCATATATACAGGTATTTCGGCAATATGAGTATATGTTGCTATGTCCACACGTAGCTGGTGCAGCATTTTTATACAAAGGTAGGCAACATGGGTGCAGTATTTTTATATTCAGATTAGCGCTGTCGATTAACCGCAATTAACTCAAAAAAATTAATCGCAATTAATCACACTGTTAAACAATAGAATACCAATTGAAATGTATTACATATTTTCAGATGTTTTTCTACATTTTCAAATATATTGATTTCTATTGCAACACAGAGTACAAAGTGTACAGTGCTCACCTTATATTATTTTTAATTACAAATATTTGCACTGTAAAAATGATAAATAGTATTTTTCAATTCACTTCATACAAGTACTGTAGTGTAATCTCTTTATCGTGAAAGTGTAACTTACAAATGTAGATTTTTTGTTACATAACTGCACTCAAAAATAAAACAATGTAAAACTTTAGAGCCTACAAGTCCACTCAGTCCTACTTCTTGTTCAGCCAATCGGTAAGACAAACAAGTTTGTTTACATTTACAGGAGATACTGCTGCCTGCTTCTTATTTACAATGTCACCTGAAAGTGAGAACAGGCATTCGCATGGCACTTTTGTAGCTGGCGTTGCAAGGTATTTACGTGACAGATATGCTAAACATTTGTTTGCCCCTTCATGCTTCCGCCACCATTCCAGAGGACATGCTTCCATGCTGATGATGCTTGTTACAAAAATAATGCGTTAATTACATTTGTGACTGAATTGTATGTTTCCTGTTCTGTTTTACCAGCATTCTGCCATATATTTCACATTATCGCAATCACGGATGATGACCCACCACATGTTCGTTTTAAGAACACTTTCACAGCAGATTTGACAAAATGAAAAGAAGGTACCAATGTGAGATTTCTCAAAACAGCACTCAACCCAAGGTTTAAGAATCTGAAGTGCCTTCCAAAATCTGCAAGGGACGAGGTGTGCAGCATACTTTCAGAAGCCTTAAAAGAGCAACACTCCGATGCGGAAACTACAGAACCCAAATCATCAAAAAAGAAAATCAAGCTTCTGCTAGTGGCATCTGATACAGATGATGAAAATGAACATGAAATTGGTCCGCTCTGCTTTGGATCGTTATTGAGCAGAACCCATCATCAGCATGTCCTCTGGAATGGTGGTTGAAGCATAAAGGAGCATACAAATGTTTAGCATATCTGGCACGTAAATACCTTGCAACACCAGCTACAAAAGTGCCATGCGAACGCCTGTTCTCACTTTCAGGTGACACTGTAAACAAGAAGCGGGCAGCAGTATATCCTGCAAATTGTAACCAAAACTTGTTTGAGTGATTGGCTGAAGTAGGACTGAGTAGACTTGTAGGCTCTACAATTTTACATTAGCATTCAAAAATAAAACTTTTTTGTACCTAATTCTACAATGTAAGTTCAACTTTCATGATTAAGAGATTGCACTACAGTACTTGTATGAGGTGAATTGAAATATACTATTTCTTTTGTTTTTTTACAGTGCAAATATTTGTAATCAAAATATAAAGTGAGCACTGTACACTTTGTATTCTGTATTGTAACTGAAATCAATATATTTGAAAATGTAGAAAACATCCAAAAATATTTAAATAAATGGTATTGTATTATTGTTTAACAGCACAATTAATCGCGATTAATTTTTTTAATCTCTTGCCAGCCCTAATTCAGATCAATATGCAGGTGTTGTTTTTATAATAAATAAAGTGAAAGATTCCAGTCTCTCCCCTGTGGTTTGAGCTTCAGGTCAACGTTTGTCTTTTTTCTTGTGCGTTACAAGTAACATATTAGCTAAGACACAACACTGATCTAAGGAACTTTGGGCAAGGTAACCATATTTTCAAAGTCTGGGGCACTTTTCTGGGGGCATTTTTCTAGGGTCATAGAACTAATACAAAAGCACTTCTTTAATGCACATTACTCATGCATATTTTTGAAGTGGAGGATTTTTTCCACTAATTTAGTATCTGAATGAGTATCATGAAACCCTGAACTTCAACTTTGAGAAACAGACCAGATTTCATAATATTTATATGCATTTCACTTTTCTGTCTTCAAACACTGGCCCTCTTTCCACTGGACTGATTGTTCCTAGTAAATTCGGAGTAAACCTTGCTGCTATAGCTGTATGTCTTGAACAAACATTTTGTACTTGTAAAAATGTTTTAATTGATTAAATGAAAACCAGGATATTTCATGAATCAGAAACTCTGAGTTGGGACATATAGTCTGTTTAATTTTGGGAGTATCTAAACTGAGCTACAACCTGTTCCATATCTGAGATTTCTTCAATATTCCTTAACCAACTTAAGCATAGAGCTTGGTCCAGGGAAGCACAAGTTGACTTTGCCTTTTGTTAATATTCGTTAGCTCTGGGATTTTGAATATGTCCATCTCCCGGACCTTTTTTTAACATCAAAATATATCTCAGTTGTTGTATGAGCTTGCATGAATCTGCAGGCAATGCCAGAAAGTACATGCAGTTCCTATATGCCCATACCCTTTCTACCCAGACCATGAACAGGTTGAGTTAATTTTCTTGGTGATTAATCGGTTTACCACCCTTGAGGCTTGAACTGGTTCTGGTTCATGCAAAGCCTTGCAGCCTAATGAGATCATTGCGTCTCAAGAGGATCAAGAAACTCTCAGCCTTCAATTATATTTCACTCCGTAAGGATTTGAAGGCAACAGGGCTCGAGCATGAAGCAGGAAATACAAAGCATCATTATTAAGCTAAAACTAATTAAGTTTCAACCATGTGGAAAGTTGTCAGTTTAGGATTTCTGGTATGAAAATGGCATTGCCCAAGAGAACTACCACTCTCCTGACAGCATTGTGCTATGCTTGGCACAATATACGGGACTTCTGGTGTGTGGCATCTGTTTTGTATGGTTTTGAAAGTGATTTCCAGTTTTGGTACCCAAGGGAGGTACAGCACGGGGACACACCTCTCCACAGAACCTCATTTTGAGGGATGTGGATATTTGGTTATTGGCAGGTTAAGAGATATGCACAGGCACATCTATACTTGGTAGAAGCCCATAATGCACCTGGCTAACTATGCTAAACTGTACATGAGGCAGGGAGACAGCTAGAACATACAGGGAGGAAAGACCCAAATAACATAACAAGACAGGCATTAGTCTGGAGACCCCAGGGCAAGAGACAATGAGGTACACCAAGGATAACATGGAAACACACAATAGAAGCAGAACTGAAAGCTTTCAAAGGGACATTGAAAGAAGCTCAGGCTGCAGCTGGAGACCACCAAAGACAGGAGGCAGAAGTGAAGACCCTGTGCAGAGCTGGGGCAGCACACACACAAGAAACACACACATGCAGCCGAACATCTAACAACAGGCCCTATTTTCCACATGGAATAGAGAGGCACAAGACAGCATCCATGAGGCAGGGGAAATCTCTTTGCTGACTTTTTTTGCCCCACCAGAGCTACAACTGTTGATGCTCCTACATCCAGGCCTTTTTTTAAAAATTAGCCACTCTACTGGTCTCTCCAATAGGGCGGGACATCTTGTTATTTATCAGGACAGAGTACAAGACCTGGGAACTGTGTCAGTGTTTAATATGGAGAATCAGCCTCTCAAATCCAGACAAGAATGCAGAAGCCAGCCCTGTAGTGGTGAAGAGAAATGTATCAGATTACCTGGTGTCATATCTAGATCTCTCCACCTTTCTTATCTCATTGGGGATGGGGTAGAGGGAATTACGTGCATCTAAGCAGCTAACTGTCCCCAAACTCATTAAACCAGACCAGATAACAATCACATCAAACACCATAATCCCATTCAAAGCAGTCACCTCTTTTTAGAAGGGGGATATGATGCAGTCAGAGTACTTTTTATAGCACAGTTAACACCATTATTTATGAAAGGAGGAGCAAAGAGCTGCCTGATAACCTTACCAGAGCTGAAGCCTAAAAATAGGGTTACCATACGTCCTCTTTTTCCCGGACATGTCCGGCTTTTCGGCAGTCAAACCCCCGTCCGGGGGGAATTGCCAAAAAGCCAAACGTCCAGGAAAATGGCGGCTCTGCTCCTCCCCGACTCTTCGGCTCTGTTTAAGAGCCGGGCTGCCCGAGCGCTACCGGCTTCGGGCAGCCCCGTGCCTCCAGACCGTGCGCCGCAGGAGCCCGGGAGGGGAAGTGCCCGGCTGGGGGCGCAGGGTCCGGAGGCATAGGGGCTGCCCGAAGCCAGTAGCGCTCGGGCAGCTCGGCTCTGTTTAAGAGCCGAGCGCTACGGGCTTTAGGCAGCCCCCATGCCTCCGGACCCTGCGCCGCCGGAGCCCGGGAGGGGAAGTGCCCGGCTGGGGGCGCAGGGTCCGGAGGCATAGGGGCTGCCCAAAGCCCGAGCGCTACCGGCTTCATGGTTTGCCGGGCAGCCTCCAGACCCTGCGCCCCCAGCTGGGCGCTTCCCCTCCCGGGCTCCAGCTGCGCTGGGGAAGCGCTGGCTGGGGGCGCAGGGTCTGGGGGCTGCCCGGCAAACCCTGAAGCCGGTAGCACTGGGGCAGCCCTTTCCCCCTGGCTGGGAGTGGAAGGGAGGAGGGGGCGGGGTTAGGGTGGGGAAGGGGCAGAGTTGGGGCGGGGCTAGGGGTGGGGCCAGGGCCCGTGGAGGGTCCTCTTTTTTTATTTATGAGATATGGTAACCCTACTAAAAATCTGTCTCTGATTAAGCATTTAAGGGAAAAAACCAATTGCTGCAGACCCAGGTCATGACAATGTTGTTTGGGCCCAGTCCTGCTGTTGCTGTAGGTTAATGGGAGTTTTGTCTGACTTGAAAGGCTGAGGGAACCAGATTGTCTGTTAATCAGCACCCCCAATTGGGTCAGTCTTGTTTACAATAGAATCTGGTTTTTATATGGCAAGTTTTATACTGCAGGTGCTTCACAAATCTGACAAGTTAGACTCTGGCAGGGCCATGACTGTAGAATGCAAATGCCACTGTTAAGAGGTTATTCCCTGACTTGTCTAACAAATCTGCTCCAGGTGCCTGCAGTCAGACAGGTATCACTACAGAGGCCTTCAAGCAGGGTGGAATGTAAAAGGGGCTGCTTGCGAGACTCCTAACCATGCAGCACTGAATAAAAAGAGCCAGGAAGTTGTATATTAATGCCACTAACCACCATCATCTAGAGAAAAAAAGCTTGGCAGATTCAGCCTATGTGAAACTGATCATCCAAGGGCAAAATAGGAGAGTCAACCCTTCCCCACTCCGCAGAACGCACTGGTAGATGACTGAGTTCATGCCTAAGCTACAGCCAGGTTATGTTTCATTTCATTTTGGAGGTCATCTTTTCTCCCTAAAGATCTTTCCTATTTGTTTCCAGGCTTGGCCCTTCCCTCCCACTTCCTTTTCAAATGGGATAGGAGATCTCCCTTTTTCTGATTGTCTTCTCTGCAAGTGCCATTTCACTTTTCCCCCTCCCCCAATACCAAGGGCCTAAGACACACACTAGCTAGACAAACAGAATTTTTCATTTCCTCAGAACAAATAAACACTATATGAGAAAAAGAGTGTCTAGTTCTAGTCCTAGTCCTAGTCCCCCTCCCTTCCTTCCTTTAGTAACATCCTGATCCTTTCTAACCCCCCCCTCCTCCAGAGTTGGCCTTTTATAGGAACCTTTTTCCCAGCATGCCGTTCAGGGGCTGCTCCTTTAAATATGGCAGAGCCCATCAGCTGCAAGTCTTAAGTGAGTGTTTTGTAAATAGGTATGCGGCTCCTCTATCCTAGCTAGTAAATATCTACTATGTTTTCCCTTTGTCGTAGCTGACAAAGCAAACTGTAGGCAATATAGCCATGTTGGTCACAGGATATTAGAGACAAAGTGAAGTGATATCTTTTATTGGACCAACTTCTGTGGGTGAGAGAGACAAGCTTTTGAAGCACCAAGAGCTCTTCTTCAGGTCTGGGAAAGGTACTGTCAGCATCACAGCTAAATGCAAGGTGGAAGAGATTTTTTTTTAGCAGAAGCAGTTAGCACTCATTGTAAGGGACTATTCAAGGTAGAGTGGCCCATTAACACCTCTACAGTTATAGGACACAAAGAGGGGGTCAGGAGGTTGCAGATTGAACAGCAACATGGGATTTATAGCATATTACAACAATCCATGATTTTTAGCGTCTAGCAGAATAATGAATTTAAGCTCCCAGGCTTGTCTTTTGAAAGTGCTGTGCTGGCTGTTAGGGCAGATATAGAGTGATTGCTCTGTGTTCACCCACAGGTGTTGTCATTTTATCATTTTCCTGTGTGAGGTCATTTGAGAGCCACATTCTCATTCTTAGCTAGTCAATAACTATCTCCCTTCATCCTCAAGGACTTGGCTGGAGTTACCGCAACTGGAGCTGAGCTCTTGTTACCTGCTGCTGCACTACAGCACTACCCAGGAAGGGGTGCAGCCGTCTTAAAGATCCTATTCTTCAGATGAAATGTAAAACCGGAGGTTCTTTCAGCCTGTTTTTAGTAGATTCCCAGGGAGATGCAAGGAGACTTCACTGCATTTTTACAACGCAGTTTGTCAAGGAAAATCCTGACGTGGGGAAATGTCAAGGCATAAGGTCAAGATGGGAGCCATGGAGAACATGGCTCATACCTGAGATAATCACCTCAAAGCCCAGTGCAACTACTATTAGAATGTGTGGAGAAACACTGTCTGTGGCACGACAATGGGTATAAATCATATCCCTATGAATGCCAGGAGCACATCTCAAACGTCACCGTAGTCTAAAGCAGGGTCGGCAACCTTTCAGAAGTGGTGTGCCGAGTCTTCATTTATTCACTCTAATTTAAGGTTTCATGTGCCAGTAATACATTTTAATGTTTTTAGAAGGGCTCTTTCTATAAGTCTATAATATATAACTAAACTATTGTTGTATGTAAAGTAAATAAGGTTTTTAAAATGTTTAAGAAGCTTCATTTAAAATTAAATTAAAATGCAGAGCCCCCCAGACCGGTGGCCAGGACCCAGGCAGTGTGAGTGCCGCTAAAAATCAGCTCGTGTGCTGCTTTGGCACACGTGTCATAGGTTGCCTACACCTGATCTAAAGCAAATCTTTGATCTCATTTAAGTGCCTGTTTTCTAATCCAGGCTACTGGATTGGGGAAGGACTTGGAGCCAGACTGTATCAGAAGAGCCAAGCGGTGGCACAGGGAGAAAGCAGCAAGTAAGGCTGGCATTGCCATCAGGAGCAGTGTGAGTTGGGCACTCGGAAGCAATGGAGTCCCAGAATCAGGAAGAGGGTGAGACCTTGACAACAGAGGCTAAGGTGACCATACTTTCAGAATAAAAAGAGAGAGACATTTGTGGTAGCATATTTTAGGGTTGTAAATCTGATCCTTTGAAAGGGGATAGTTAATTGTTATCAGAGCGCTTGATCATTCCCCGTTCCAGCTTCTTTCTGCTCACCTGGGTCAGAAAACTCCACCTGCTTCGTCTCCCTTCTGTCCATTGCTTCCCTGCCCTCTGATTCCAGGGACCATAGAAAAGAGGAAAGAAGGAGATAGAGAGATGACTAGATTACCCATTTCTTCCCTCTTCCACCCCCAAAAAGCCAGAGCAGGGAGTTTCTCATTGACTATATTAAAACATCAAGTTATGACAAACTTTGGCTATGAACACACTGACCAAAATTGCCTTCTTGTTACCTTGTACCTTCCACCCACCCCCTTCCCAGTTGGTCATATCCACCCATTGTTTCTTGCATACTTTGACTGGAAGCCTTTTTGTTAGGCTTGTGCCATGCCTAGCTCAACAGGAATGGGACCGGCGAGTACTACTGTGATACAAATGATAAACAGCTGGTCCAAAACATACATTCCTTATGTGAGTGAAATGGGGGCACAAGGCATTTCACATTGGAGCAGCATCAATACAGTTTGAACAAAGAATTTGTAGATACAGAGGAAACAAACATTTTGATTGATGAAAAGCTTAGTCATTTCAGAAACTAGATCTCCTAAACTGCTTGCTAAATCTTATATAAAAAGTATGGACTTTGCATTTCTCTCAAACAAATTGCAGCTTCAAAGCTGATCATATGGGAGATGTAGGCAAGGGGGGAGCACAGGTATTGGGAGGTCACCAATATTTAAGGCACAACAAAGAGACTCCAACCTCTTTCCCTTCCCCTGTCTTTGTTGATTATGAAGGTATTAAACCACCATAGGAGCAAACATTAAACCAGGGGTCGGCAACCTATGGGAGCCTGCCATTAAAAATCCTGCTCAGCTCAGCCCAGCCCGGCCCGCTCTTCTCCGCCCCCACGCCCCATTCCGCGGGGGCAAGGGGCAGAAGCTTGGTCCTGCCAACTCCCCTGCCTCTTCCTGCAGTGTGCTGGGTTCCTGCCCCTCCTCCTCGCCGATCAGCTGATGGCCCTTGCAAGGGAGAAGCGAAGTCAGCATGCTCGCTGCTCCTGGCGGAGGCAGAGAAGAAGTGGGGGCAGGGCCTTGGGGAGGGGAGGTGGAATAGAGGCATATCCCCTTCAGCCCCCTGCCATGAGCACCCCACAACCCCAGTCCACACCCCCCCACCCTCTGCCCTGACCCCCCCACACACACACCCAGCCCTGAGCCCTGCAGCCCTGCACACACCCCAGGCCCCTGCCCTGAGCCCTGTACCCCCCTCACACACACCCAGCCCTCTGCTTGACTCCTTCACCCCCTGCCTGACTCTGGCACCCCCACACATACCCAGGCCCCCCACATGCCCCCAGCCCTCTGCCCTGACTCTTGCACCCCCACACATCCCCAGCCCCCCCATGCACCCCACACATCCTGACTCTTGCACCCCCCACATCCCCACCCTCACCCTGAGCACTAAACGGTAGCTCCTGCACCCCTCGCACCAAATGGGAGCTGCCCAGGTAAGCGCTCCATGCCCAAACCTCCTGCCACAACCTTGTGCCCCCTCCCTCATTCTAGCTCCGGGCCAGACCCTACACCTCAACCCCCAGCCTGCTCCTTCACCCACAGCCGTGTGTTCAGTGCACTCCCACCCTCAGCTCAGTGCAGAGAGAGAGGACGAGAATGGGCCAGAACCAGGGAGAAGGTAGGTACCCACTGTATGTGGGCAGGACCGGGACCCCAGACCGGCAGCAGGCTGAGCGGGTCCAGCAGCCGGGATCCCGGCTGGCAGGAGCCGGCGGATGGAACCCCTGAGCCGCTCAGCCCACTGCCGGTCTGGGGTCCCAGCCGCCGGCCCCGCACAGCCCGCTGCCAGTCTGGGGTTCTGGCTGCCAGATTCTTGCCAGCCAGGGTCCCGGCAACAGGCACTGCTCAGCCCGCTGCCGGCCTAGGTGAACAGAACCCCAGACCAGAAGAGGGCTGAGCGGGCCGGCGGTGTAAGATCAACATTTTAATTTAATTTTAAATGAAGCTTCTTAAACGTTTTGAAAAGCTTGTTTATTTTACAATACAACAATAGTTTAGTTATATAATATATAGACTTATAGAGAGAGACCTTCTAAAAAACATTAAAATGTATTACCGGCACATGAAACCTTAAATTAAAGTGATTAAATGAAGACTCGGCACACCACTTCTGAAAGGTTGCCAACCCCTGCATTAAACTAAAAGCACCTCAGAAACCAGCAGAATGTGGGAGTTGGTTGGTTGTTTGGTTTTATGAATAGGAGAACTCGTATATAGCATCCGTCATGCACATTAGTGTCCGTGACAGACAAGCAAATAGCATGGAGTCACCAGTTTCTGTACAAATTCATATCATTTCAAATGCTGAGCATCCAGAAGGCCTGCAGGGTGTTTTTGTATGTAGGCACTGGGCAGTATTCACACCCCATTGATCTTTTTGTTGTGAGCTGAAGCAGACCGACTTAGCGATTATCCAGACTTTATATTTAAGCTTCCCTAGGGGACTTTTAGACTCTTTGCAATCAGCATGAGAAGGAAGGAAATTTAGTAGGCAGCACAGAGGAGTGTTGAAACTTTGGGCCTTATGCATGAAAGAGGGCGTAGTTTTCTTCTAGTTTAGGAGGAGTGAATTTTAGTGCTACCAGAAGTGAAGGAATGATAGCACTGGCTTGAGTTAGGTATAATGTGGCCAGGCATCATGCAAGCTTCCATCAGAATTCATTAATGCCACAAGGGTTTGTCTACACTGGAACTGGAGGTATAATTGCCAGCTCAGATAGACATATTCACACTAGCTTTCAACAAGCTAGCATGCTTAAAATAGCCGTGTAGCTGCATCTGCATAGGTGGTGGAATGAGAGAGTGGCCCCTGAGTACAATCCCATCTGAAACCCTACTTACCTATTTAAGGTGGCTAGATTTCACCAGGACAGAACAGTTCCTTAAAGTGATAACTCATACTTGCCAAATCCAGGGGACCTGAGGATGCCAAGACAGCTGGGCTGGAGAGAGAGAAGAAAGACGTGGTGGGGATTCTTAAGAATAAAAGACCAATGGACAGATGTCAGGGAAGTCAAGTGTCATTATAGCATGGAAAGAGCAACATAGCTCCTGTGTGATTAGCTGCCAACAACAAATTTCACAATAAGCTCTTCCTGCAAAAACGCAATACAGTAAGAAAACTGGAGAGAAACCAAAACCTTTCTCCTGCAGTTTAAGTGACGCATAAACTCATTTATAATCAACCCCATGATAGTGGGCTTGAAATTAGGCAAAACAGCTCTGCTCCTCTCTAATCAGGAGCCATCAATCTTTGACAAATCAGGCAGTTGGAAAGAAACAAAATAATTTCGAAAGTGGTTATGATGCTGGCAGACCAGGTGCCAGCACATGCAAAGGTCCCTAAGCCTCAACTGAACACTGACAAATGCAGAGCTGAAACCAGTTTGGCTCAGCTGTGTGTTAATGCTGTTAAAATAGGTATTAGAGATATAAAAGTGTTTAGCCTTTTTGAAATGCTTGTAGGAATGGAGCATGTATTAATCTCACATATAATATCTGTACCCCATGTTATAAATTGATATTAAGTGTATGCATTGTAATCCTCTGTAATTGTGTAAGTCAAACAGGAAAGAAGCATTAATCAAGATAAAATGCTGGCTTCCTCCAGAAAGTGTTAGGTCCTGCTAACCAAGAAGGCCCATCAAAACCAAATGAGCCATTGTGAAACATCAAAGAACAAAGACTTTAATTGCATTCCTCCCCGTTTCTCCCCCACCCCCGTGAAGAGGAGAGCTGTGCATGAACTCATCCCATCAGCTTGAACTCTGGGGTAATGGGAATAAAAATTCCTAACAAGAAGAAACGGTATCTCTGTGTTGTTGGACTTTGTGAAGGCAAGATTTCTAAGCATAAGCAAGGGATCCCCAGCTGCTTAGCCTGGATCAGCCCTAAAAGACATATATATATATATATATATATATATATAGCTTACATATTATAGCAACTTCTACCATCTTATCAACCTAAGACTCTAACTCATGTATGTGCATATGTTTACCTGATTTAGCCTTGTAAATAACTCATGTCTTTTTTCCCAGTTAATAAATCTTTAGATAGTTTATCATAGGATTGGCTACAAGTGATGTCTTTGATGAGAGATCTGGGGGCGCAATTGACCTGGGGTAAGTGACTGGCCCTTTGGGACTGGGAAACCTGAATATTGTGATTTTGGGGGTGTAAGGGACCATCTATCACAAAGGCAAGCCCTGGGTGGCAAGATGGATTGGAATACCCAAGGGGACTGTCTGACTCCATGATAAGGCTTTTATACTGGTTGAGGAGTTTTTACTTGATAATTGGTTGGTGAAATTTAAGTATAGAACTCCCCACCAGTTTGAGCTTTGTGCCTGGCTTCTTAACAGTGTGTCCTGAGGTTGGCACTCTCACATGTGAGCCATTGCAGGACAGCATGACAGTAGCTTGTGATTTTGGGTGCCCAAATTTTTTTGATGCCCAGCTTGAAATACCTTAAAGGTGCTTGATTTTTCCAAAGGGCGAGCGTTCGGCACTTTTGGAAAATCAGGCCCCATTTGAAGGAGAGCTAGCCAAAAAACTGGAATTTCCATCTCACAAACATAATGTTGTTTAATCCTGAATCAGAGACACACAAGAAAAATCAAAATCTTGGAATTTTGCTTTGCAACAAATTCTAACATATTCCATTTACCTTAGTGAAATATTTCATTTTTACTTTGTTTCAACTTTTGTATTATATTATCATTTAGAATATATGTCAAAACATTTTGACTTTTATATTGTAATCAGGGCCGGTGCTACCATTAAGGCAAACTAGGCGGTTGCCTAGGGCGCCAAGATTTGGGGATGCCAAAAAGCGGTGCCCCCAATTTTTTTTTTACAGTGTTCCTACACTCCCTCCCCGAGCGCGCGGTCGCCGCTCCACTTCTCCTGCCTCCCAGGCTTGCGGCGCCAATCAGCTGTTTGGCACCGCAAGCCTGGGAGGGAGGAGAATTAGAGCGGGGGCAGCGTGCTCAGGGAGGAGGCGGAGCAGAGATGAGCTGGGGTGGGGAGCTGCCGTGCCGGGGGGGGGGGGGCGCGCCTCAGGGCGTGAAACTTCCTTGCACCGGCCCTGATTGTAATATAATGTTCAAACGAAATAACGTTAAAATGAAACTTTGATAACTTCCCATAACATTAATTGCTATGTTCCTGCAAAACAACATTTAGATTTCATTGAAACAGCATGTTTTGACAAAGCTGTTCCATCAGAAAATTTTCAACCCTCTCTACTTTCTAGATGTTCAATTTGAAACACCTTAAAACAGACGTACCTAAAATTATTAGTCATTTCTGAAAAATCTAGGCCATTCATATGCACAGCCTTATGGCACCCAAGAGGGCACTGGTCTTGTGTGTCAAACTTTACTCCTTCATTAATCCTGTCCGAATATTAAAAGCTACTGTACAATGCAAAGAAGGAAGACGCTTTGTGGAAGTCTCTATTTGATTTGAAAACAAATTGAACAAGATTTCTCTCAAGGACAAGACTGGTTAGCCTACAACTTCACTTATTACAAATAAGATCATGAGGCTGCAGCAAAAGTTCTGTCTTTTTTCATACACCTCATCCAATCTATGAAGAAAATGAGGCATTTAATGCATCTCCAGGGTATCTGTGAGAGAGAAATGCAGACAGCATGGAGAGGGCATAGAATTTGATAGGTCACTTTGATTTCTTTGGTTGCCAAAAAATATGCTAATTACAAAGGGTCCAGAAAGTCAGACTAAGATTTAGCGCTATGAAGATATTCTCAATTTATTGACACATGTTGGCAGCTACTCCTGCTTTACTGAGGAATGCTTTACAAAAATTAAAAAGGGGAAATAGATGTATCTGCTCAATTACTTTTCCAGTGAGCGTAGTGCTTGGGGAAGCTGCTACATTGCAAGCCCTGGAGACAGAACCGTTACAGCACAAGCAGCAGCAAGCTTCACCAGAGCACTCCCCAAAGTGCCTCAATCCTATCCTGGGACAACCAACTCAAAGGCTGACCGGGAAGCTCTGTCTTCATGGCCCCATTCAGTCCCTGGCCTCTCTTCTAAGGCCTCATCTCCACTAGAAAACGCTTGTCAAGACAGCTATGCTGGTATAGTTCTACCTGCTAGTGGAGGGGTTCTTTTGCCGTTATAGACTATACCAGTCCCCAAACGAAATAAGCCATCCTGGCTTTTGCTATATAACTGTATCTACAATAGGGCATTTGCTGGCACAGCTACATTGGTTAGGGATGTGATTTTATTTTTTCACCCTCCTACCAGACATGTGCCATAAAGCTTTTAAGTGTACACTAGGCCTCAGACTGGGGACAGGAGTTCCAATTCATGCCCATTGTGGTGGTAGGTTTTAATGATGAGGATCCCTGTCTACTAGGAACTGGACCAAGATCAACTCATTTCACAGAAAATACCAAATGGCAACAAATTTTGGTCATTGCTGATCTGGGCTGGATTCAGATCTGTGCCCAGTCTGCATATGGAGTCCTTCACAATGACTATTCAGTTACAAAGTAAAAACAGCTGCAGAGATACATGAGGGCCTTAAAATCCCTGACCTACTCACCAGTGTTTGTGTAAACACCTGTGTTCAGCTCAGGAGTGGGGGCTAGTGAGGGCATGGTGCAATCTGAGAAGGTGCCTCTGTCCCTGGATTGCTTTCACTTCTCCAGGAACTTGGGGTGGAGGTGAGGGTGGAAGCTAGTTGCTCGGGCATCAGAACAATGGGATTCCCCTTAGGTGGCATTCTTCTTAAAAATAGGTCAGCCACATTTTACATCACAGCTCATAGTTAATTGGTGCTGGACTCCAATTAGCTCATAGCAGATACATCCTTTCTCTCAAGCTCTCCTACCAGAGCAGCTCCACCATTGGCAACGATGGTGGGAATGCTGGTGAAGACAAGAGACCGGTGGAAACTGTAATTTTATTTCACTCTTATCTAGACTTGCTCTGAGCAGGGTAAAATGGCAATGGTAATAACACCAGTGCTTTGTCTACACTATGAGTCAAATTCTCTGCTGGTGTAAATACATGAAACGCCAATGAGTTGCCAGAGCTGTGCCCATTTACAGCAGCAGAGAATTTGGCCCTGGTGTTATGATCAGTAGGCCAGCATCAGTAGGAGGCTTTAGAAAAGAGCTCAGTGTAGACACAGCCAGTGTCCAGCCTTAGAGAGAGCATGGGCTGTGCATGCTGAAACAGTCAGCAAGGTATGACTATTAAATCAATAATTGCTCTTCACTGTTAACTACCCAGATTTTTACTTGTCCTATAAGAGGTCCCTCCCCTGAAGTTCTTATAATCTAATGACTCTTCCTTATTCAGAGGAGTAGAACAGCAAACATCTACTTTCAATGTAGAATTAAGGCAATAAAGAAAGAACAAATATAAATCTCCACAAGAGAGCATAGCATGTTACTCTCCGATAGCCATTTTGAATTGACTGGGAGAGGAAGGATTGCATGCAGTGGTTGGAGCACTGGCATAGGAGGTGGAAAATCAGGGATCAATTCCCTGTGCTGCCAGGACCCCTTGTGTGACCTTGGGCAAGACACATAGCCTCTCTGGTTCAGCTCCCCATCTGTAGAAATGGGGGTCCCAAAGAGGAGACAGGCACTACTGGGATAAAACGGTATTATCATGAAATTATACCCCCAGGACCAAGTCCATCAGGAGATACACTGATGTTCCCTTATTGCGAATCAGCAGCAGAGGAGACTGAAATCTCCATTGCATTTCATGGACTCTGCCATGGACAATTTCACGTATGTGGCTTTGTGGTACCCCCTTTCTTAGTGCCCAATAGTCAGCTGAGAACCTGCAGTGTGTGTGATCTGTGCAAGAAATAATAAGCAAATATCGCTGCTCAGATCATTGTGCCAAGTTTCTTCAGTGGATCTTTACTACAATCCAAGGATTCAGACCTGCATTTTCTTTGAAGCAAAGAGATGTAGCAGTTCCTTCCAAATCAATCTGGACATCAAGTCATCTCTCTTCAATGCTCCTTTCTGTCGGTAAACAAACATCAAGGTGGTGTCTTTACACGTTTGCTGAAAGTTCAGTGACTCTCCTCTAGGGCGCTTCCCCCCTTGGGTAGTAAAATAAGCTAAAATAGCATGAAAAGAGATTAGATAACCCGCTGGGCTTATCTCTTAGGAATTAGGAGAAATAACAAAAGGATGGAAGATTAAAAACAGGTGATCCTGTCATCGCATTATATGTCAAAAACTCATCATTTTTCATGACAAAGCAGCACTAACCAGCAAGCTTCTTATCACAGCTGTCTAAAAATGAATAATCCGAGCTCCGCTACACATGGGATTGTAAGAATTATTGTGACCAAATGTTTACACATTTTGTCTTCTTATGAGAAGATCCCAGAGAAGCAGGGCCGATAAGGCATCCCTCGCTCAGGATGTATCTTCCATATGGAGGTGGACTGGCTGGTGCAGGTACATGCCCCTCTCAGAAGTATGAACATGAGAAAAACAAGGATTGTGTTTTTAAACCCAATCTCTTCACTAAGGGAAAAAGGGCCAGGCACGAGGGATAGGCAGTTGGTCTGTCTCTGTACCCATTCTGTGATCTTTAAAGTCTTTCTCGGAGGCCTGTTACCACAGTTGATTTCAATCAGTAAGACAGCAGCATTCAAATGACAGAAGTGCAAGATTGTTAGAAATATCTTTAAATGCATTAAAAATTTGTGATCACTCAGATACTACGGTGATGGGGACCGGATCTGGGGAACAGCTGGATTAGATGACGAGGAAGATTCTACCAATCCAGGATTCTTCCCAGGGGTACTAGCAAGCATACCCTACCACACTGTACAGTGTAAAACTCGCTCCAATCAGTTTAATATACTTAGACATAGATTTTGATCAGAAAATGTTGGTTCAAAAAATAAATTTGATGATTTTATTTCTGAATCTCAACTTCTACTGTCCCACCAACAATTAGTATAAGAGTAGTAGTTGCTAGTTTTAATTTCCTGCTACTGCAAACATTTAACTTGATAAAAACAGAAAAGATACTTATCAATGTTTGTTTCTATCTGTCAAAATTCAGAGAGATGCACGGAATTGTCCCAAGCCTGGCTATAAAGCCTTATGACTTGTATACAGAACGTAACACACTCTTAATACCTTCAGTTTAGGCTTCTGACAGAAGAGGCCAAGTTCAAGGTTCCTGAATTATAACAATAGTCTAAATTCTGTGCTTTCAAGCCCTGCCAATTGTCCAATACCTGTGAACTGAAGTCCTTACTTCCACTCACACTGAAACAAGTGGGGACGCGCAGGATGAAAGCCAGGGCAGAATCTGGCCCAATATCTTTGCTCACTTGCCTATTCAGTGTGTGTTTAACTCTTCTGCTCTTCCCTTCTCTAGGATGAGATACCTGATAACCTGAATTCAGGACACACTTCAGGCAAGTGTAAAATCACAGGGTGCATTTGTACAGGAGCTCCTGGCCAAGTGACTCAAGCTCTACGAGTCTGAGTCCGTAGACCCAGGCTCTGAGACTCCCTGCTGCAGGTTTTTTGCCATGTAGACATACCCTTACATTATAATCCCCAGCTTTGAGCCCATCCCTCTGGTTCTGAAAGTGTCAAGTGGCCTGCCTCAGTTCTTACATAGCCACTTCATGGGACTTTGACAAAGTTTAACTAGCTCATGTTTAGTAAGTGCCAGGTATTTGATGTAAGCTCATTTTTAAACAGAAATAGCTTGTCGCTTTTTAAAAATAGCTACGACAAATGTCTAAGTATTTGCATTTTTTTTTAAATGAGCTAATACTTGGCACTTACTTTAGTAAAAACAGCTAAACTAAATAAATGTCAACTTATTAGCTCATTTTTTAAAAAGAGTCATTTTTCTTATTTATTTTTGGAGTATCTTCAGGCAATGGAATTTTTCTCTTGATTACATCTGTGATGATCCCATCAACTAGCTGATATTAAAGAGGAAGACTAGAAGGTTGCGGTGAACACTAATTCTGGGATAAACATGGGAACAACTTTCAATATATAGATACCCACTTTTGTGTCAGCGCCATATGGTACAGAAATACCTAGGCTCCAATTCTCCATTGCAAGTGGAGTGTGAATGCTAGTGCGGTACACTCACTTTGCATTGTGTAAATGACTGCACAAGATACAAGGTAACAATGAATAGGTCCCTAGCTTGTGATAATGGGTGGCAGAAGTTTCCCATTGCACTAATCACCAGGAGACATCTTTCTGCTATGAGAGGAGCTCACAATGGCATAGGTTACGTTTTACAATAATGATATAAATTAGTAGGCAATTCCATGAGCATATCACTAACTGAATTGGCGGATATTGTAAGGGCCTATTCCAGCTCCCATTGACTTGTATAGGAGCGGAGGGGGGACAGATGGAAAGTCACGTTATCTCTGCTGCAGGACGAAAAGGAGGGCCCACAGTCTGTATCAGGGAATGTGGTTGTCCAATTGCTACTTTGCTGCAGGGTGTTTTCCACTGTGTTGTGCCTTCCCTGCAATGCAGAGTGACATTTTCAAGGACACTGAATGAGAAGCATCTTTCACCCACCTGTTGCTGTTGCTTGATGTCAGGGAATGGGCAGCACAGATGTTAATTCTCTTTGTTCTTTTCTTTCCTTTCTTATGTGTCTTAAGCAGCTCCCATGTTCCACGCTCTGGCTCCTTGATACTGGCAGCTTGGGTAGCTCTGCTTTGAGCTTTCATGAAATCCTCATTAGCTGAAATGAAGTGGTGAGTTGGCATGACCTTCACAGTAGCACAAGCTTCTGGGACAACATTGGAGCCTGAAGATTTTAATCTCATATGGTTTTATCCAGATAATCTGGGTGGTGTTTTAAACTGGACATTCTTCTAACTCAGTGGTTCTCAACCAGGGGTGCACATGCTCCTGGGAGTACTCAGAGTCTTCCATTGGGTACATTAACTCATCTAGATATTTGCCTAGTTTTACAATAGGCTACATAAAAAGCACTAGCCAAGTCAGCACAAACTAAAATTTCATACAGACAATGACTTGTTTATACTGCTCTGTATACTATGCACTGAAATGAAAGTATAATATTTATATTCCAATTGATTTTAGAATTACACGATAAAAATGAGAATATAAGCAATTTGTCAGTAAAATTTGTGTGCTGTGACGCTCTTGTATTTTTATGTCTGATTTTGTAAGCAAGTCGTTTTTAAGTGAGGTGAAACTTGGCAGTATGCAAGACAAATCAGCCTCCTGAAACGGGTACATTAGTCTGGAAAGGTTGAGAGCCACTGTTCTAACTAGATGTTTAGGGGTTTCTTCCCACCATAACAGGGTAGATGGAAGATGTCAGGGAGAGGAGCATGGCTTAAATGTAGGCCTAATAATCATGCATTCCCAGGCTCTAATCCAGGTGTTGACAGAGTGGCCATGGGTAGCAGGTCATTTCTTTTCCCTACCTCAGTTTCCCTGTTTGTAAAATGGAGAGTGTTGCCATGGGACTGGAAAGATTCCATATTATTTTTTAGAAATCCACTCAAATCACCCGTCAGTTGTTACTTGCCTCCCTAAAGGCTACAGCTCCTCTCAATGCAGGGTTGGCTGGAAGCATTGTGTTAGCACCCAGCCCATCCTAAGTGCTGCTGTTTGCCTGTTACCAGGCTCTGGATAGCACTGATTCAGGTGCTGTGAAGGACATAGGGCTGATCTAGGGTAATGTATCATACTGTATGTGAGCCGGTTATTGCAGTAATTACTACATTGGGTTATTGGAAAGTTTGCTGTATGCGGGGGTTGATTTAGCTTAATAGCAGGACTATTATGAAACAAACTAGAAAGCAATAAAATGGATCCAGAGAAGCAACCTCCCAGTAAACACAGCAGGGGTCATTAAGACAGGATGCCTGAACTATTAACTGGGAAGATGCTACTTCTAGACACAGCCAAGTTACAGGATGTGCTTTGCCAATGCTGGGAATAAACAGCTCAAAAGCACCAGACACAGGTAAAAAGCCTCCCTGAGCAGATGCAGGCAGTCGTCAGGCCATTGTTTGTGGGGAACAGACTGACCCAATCCTCCGATTGGGGTTGGAAGGAGTTTGACCTTCCAGGGAGATGGCTTCACTCCTGTTGCGGTGATTAATCAATACTTTGGTTTCAAAAGGCTGCCTGGGCACCATATTCGCCACTGAGCATGGGCTCCCAAAAGGGAGACTTGCGGGTGCTGAACCCAGTCAGGCCTGCTGGGTAAGCAAGTTTGAATCAGAGATTGCTATAGCCAGGACCCTGTGTAAAGGTGGGAGAATCATGGGATTGTCCCCCAAGAAAGATGGAGGTATGAGACTGCAGGTGTGGTCAGCAGAGCAGCTGGCTCGTAACCCTAACAACACACACACAGTCATTAATCACACTGCTCTTCCAATGTGCCTCAATCCTGACCAGGGAGGGGCATTCAAAGCCCACAGGCTGTTTGGGCCCTGACTTCCCGGTTGAGACTTCCAGCAAGGGGGGCCACTTATAAGGTTCTGGTTATTAAATTATTCCTGCAAGCAGTAAATCACAGAGGACATTTATTGCTGCTGACTTCCTGTTCTTGTGTTTACAATCTGCAAACTGTCCTGTTACTTGAAGGTCAGTTCTTTAAACTGGAAATCTAAAGTCTTTGCTGTCCCATACGTAGCAACAAGCAGCTTGTAAGTGCAACCTAGTTATCCACGGACAGGCTGTCACAACACTCCGCAATTCCCTAGCCAGCTTCCACAGCTCCTTTCCTGCAGCAGCAAAAATGCTAGTAAAGCCATGCTTCTAAGGTAAACATTTCGATTTCTACAACCTCATAGGAGCAGTACAAGCAGCTTGTCCATGAAACATTTATACAGCAATTAAGAAGGAAGCGAGATTACAATTCATTACCTTTCATTAAAATGAATAACTTAGTTATCTACACTGGATATTTTATTTCCCTGCAAGAATCAAAGCATAGAGAGAACCACAGAAATCTTTAAACGCTGAGCAGAGCTGGCTGAAAGGTTTTGACCAACACATTTTCCTGTTATAAAATGCAATTGCATCAAAATCACCATTTTCCGCAGGAAAATATTGACTTCAATGCCACTTTTTATTTTTCTCAGAGAAAAATTAAAAAAAAAACCCTTTCAAAATGAATTTTTTAAATGAAAAATTTTGAATCAACATTTCTGGAGTGAAAATGGGGAGGGGAAAGAGAAGAATTACAACAATGGAAAACTAAATGTTTTCGTTTCCAAAAAACAAAATGGCATTAAGTATAAACAAAACAAATGTCACAAGTAATTGCTCGCTTGCCTTTTTCCATATACAGTACATAGATATTTGCCCCCTTATCTCATAGTGCATATGCACAGTCTTTAATTACAAAATGACATTCTTCCAGAAGACTCCTCCTCATTCAGTGCTTAGACTGGATGCACAAAGGGCAGAATTAAGGGTACATGGGCAATAAATCTGCTTTTCCTAACTTTTGAGTGCTTGACTTTGCTACCTATATAACATCTGTCTTATTATTTTATTTGTCTTACTGTAATGCCTAGGAGCCCCAGTCATGGACCAGATCCCCATTGTGCCAGGAGCTGTACAAACATAACAAAAAGACAGTCTCTGCTCCCAAGAGCTTACAATGCTATTTGGCAGCCCAATCCTCCAGGTATGTGCTACATGAGTGCAAAGCTGTCTAGTGGTGTTAGACTAGAGAATTCCTGGGTTCTAATCCTAATTCTGCTGCTGACTTACTGTGTGACTTTGGGCAAGTTACTTCCCTTCTCTGTGCCTCGGTTTCCCCACAAGTAAAATTGGGATAATACCTCTTCACTCAAGGGAGTTGTAAATTCGGAACACATTTTGATGCCCATCAGTGAAAAGAGACAATTTGGTTAATGACACTTATGTGCACAGCAGACTGATGTTCCAGTTAGAGATTAAGGGTCACAATGATTCATTGAAGCAAAACCTAGTGGACAGAGCACTGGACTGGGACGAAGGAGAACTGGGTTCCATTCCAGATCTGCCACTGGCCTGCTGAGTGACCATGGACAGGTCATTTTCCTTCCCTGTGCCTCAGCTTCCCCAGCAGTACAATGGGAATAATGATCTCAAACTTCTTCGTAAAGCACTTTGAGCGCTACCGATGAAAAACCACAAGATAAGAGCTAGGGATTAATAATTAATATTACTGAATGACCTCATGCCCCCTTTTGATTTGGGGTAATTGGTGTTTGATTTTTAGTGTTTGCCACTAGACGCTCTAAGTGACAGCTCAACCAACATGCAAGTAAAACCCAAAAGCCTGTCCAGCACTGTAAAAAAGACAGGGTTAATAATCATGAGAACCCCCACAACTCCCAACTCAGCCATCACTTTAGAAGGCACAGAAATCCAAGAGGGGAGTCAATGCAAGCGACTGAGGGCGTCCAGAAGGAAATAATGTCACAAATTTGGCAAGGCAACATCTGCATTCACCAGCATAAACAAACGTTCATCATCGAAAATCTACAATTTAAAGGTTAAACCCTGAAGCTTCATCTCAAACGTTGCTTCCATTTAACAGCTAGAATTGAAAGCTGGAAATCCCCTCCCCCCAAGTTAGACAGTTGTCTAAAAGCCTTCAAAGGCAAATGCCTCAGGAAAACACTAAGTATTATATTGAATTAATTTATAACAAATGCCAGAGATTGGGCAGAGTTCAACAGCACCTTAGCTCTAAAGTTAGCCAGAAAGCAGGTGGTAATAGCTGGGACATGACATGGGTTAAGAATGAAGCCAGCGCATCTCCCATGACAGGTGTGCCACTGGGCAGCTATGGGAACATGCAAAAGAGCCCGCTGCAAAGAGCGCTAGAAAGAGAAAGTTATGGGACTTAACAAAGGATGTGCAAAGAGTGGAGCCTTGTTCCAGCCCTAAATGACGGTTGATGCATGAGAAGGATTCGGACTAGGCTGTTTCACAAAAAGCAGTTTCCCCAGTTCACCGTAGTAATTTCATTATAGTCATGGTGACAGATTGTGATGTCAAATTCCCACTGAGAAAGCTGCTGCATGAGGAAGACGGAAACTTTGATGTAATTCATGTAGCCTCCTTAATAATCACAAATTTCAGCACAACAAATCATCACAATTTCAGCATTCCACGGGCTTTGTGATGTTTAGTTCTTTAGATTTTATTTTTTTAAGCTGAAGCTCTTTATTAAAATGAGTTCCTGATTCCTGTGCAGTCAGACTTGGGCTTCACACTGAACTGTATTTCTCAGCCTGGTCATAGGAGCATTCTGTGGATGTACTCGAAAGAGCATCACACTACAAAACTGGCGCCCCCGGGGGCTTGTGTGTTTGTCTCTTAAGGACTCCAGAGCACACTTATTCAGTTTACAAGTAACAAGCTTTTCTAACCACCAGCCCTTCAGTCTCTGTGGCACCCAAGATGTATGCTTTCTTGATGCTGTATCATAAGCCCATAAAGGTCTAAGATAAAGGTATACCTCTAATGAACCTTAACTCCACTCAAGTACATCTCCAATGGGCCAGAGTTAATGATGGTGAGACAATAAACCAGCCTGACTTTTAGATCCCAAGCTGAGTTTGCAGGGTTGGGAATTAGAATTTTTTTGTGTGGGTAAACTGAGCGAAAGGGTATCGAGAAATGGTTAAAAACAATAAGCACAGTGCCTCAGCAGAACAAGAGCACCCTGTGATTTCAGTGCGCTGCTGACTTCCATTCACTGACGCTCATTCATCCCAAGTGGCATTGAAAAGCTGTAAAGAATAACCGTAAAGCTTGATATATATTTATACTCTGAATCACATGTCAGTATTAATGGATGTGAATACGGGAGGAGGGGCGTTAAGTTCCTTTCATGGTCCTGTAAAAGATGAGGCAGATTATACAGAAAGTAGGGAAGAGCAAACACTGCCCAGGTTCATTTTCTTCCCTCTACCACCTAGGTATCCGACAATGGCTTAATGATTATCTTCGTTCTTTGGTTCATGTCGCAGAGTTGTGCAAATCTCCAAGAGCTGGGTTTTGTTTAATGCAGAACCATTTAGAAAAATGCTTCCTGCTCTTCGCTTTCTATCATGCAATGCCACTTTGCAATAGCTGATGAATACTGAATCTCACTGGGAGTGCATAACCCAGCCACCCACACCTAGTCTGTTTAGCACAAACTATGGTATATTTTTCCCTCTGCCAGATTGCTCCTGCCAAAGCCCCTTACTTAGAGGAAATATCACTACTATTCTGGAGGCAGAACATATTAAAGAGGAACGTTCTGTTCTAGGTGTAGCCTTCCTTCTGAGCAGTCTCTTCCCTAATGCTGGCAATATTCCCTACTCCCCCACTGATTCTTGCACATATAGGGGGAAGTTTCCCATACTCTCCATTCTAGCACATCCATCCTCAGGCTACACAGCCCTCTACTGCTGGCATAGCATCCTTTGCTGATGTAGCCCTCTGGCACAGTCATGGTGATGCAGGCACTATCTATTCTGGCATAACTATCTCAAGGGTAGCAGCATGTACAGTGGGTAGCGCATAGCGCTGGTAATCAGCAGACCTGGGCTCTATTCCCAATTCTGCTTTTGGTCTATTATGAAAATGGATAAGTCACTTATCTTCTCTGTGCCTCAGTTTCCTCCCCAGATGCACAACAGGCATAACTGTCCTGGCAGGAGTCACCAGCTGGTGCTGTTACATAGAGTTGCACTAGTTTTTTCTTAGCACTGTTCAGTCTTTGGAAAAAATGTAGCATTGTCATTAGCTTTGTGATCCAGTTTCTTTTGGGGAAAAGTTGCAGCAAGCAGCAGGAGATGTTGCCTTCTAACTAGAGTCAGCTCTTGGGGCAGAGCTGCTTCCTGAGAACGAGGCCCTGGTGTTTTGGCTGAGATTCCTGAAAGAGGAGGTTGCCTGGGTGCTGTTGGCCGCTCTGTTCCACGCCTGGTGTATAGTGGGTATTTTCTTAGCACTGATTCAGAATCACCGATTTGTCTCTCAACCGGAAACTGACCAGCAAATCCCTGAAATATTCTGTGCTTAGCAGAGGGGCAACAATACTTGCACACCTTCATAAAGTGCCTTGTGCTGCTTAGAGAAAAAGGGCTAAGAAATAATTATTGTATTATTATCCCAAATTCCCCATCCTCAGGGCTGCCACAACCTCCTTCTTTTTCCCTTGTTCTGTTTATCATCCTGTTTTTGATCTGATGGCCTGCAGGGAGGTGGGAGGATTTCTTAAACCCAGAACTTTAAGACAGAATCACTAAGTATGGATTCATTTTTTACTAGACTTGTCTTTTAACACTACACAGCAGTGAGGTTGCTCACACAACAAAGATAAAAAACAAAATCCAAAAAACACAAATGCTTTGAAACAAACCCTAAAAGGTACCAGTGTGCTGACCCTCTTTAGCTTAAAACTAAACAGTCTTCAACTCTGACCCCTAAACAAGAAAAGATTGTAGAACAATTTTGTGTAGACAAAAAGATGAAATGAACAAAGCAGACATGAAGGTTACCCAGGTAGCAGAAAAGCCGGGCCAGTAATATTAGCGATGTCTACACTGATTCAAATTGCCTCAGATTCATTAGTCTTTGTATAGCTCATGTTGTTGCTGAGCAATTTCTATTCCACATGATGATTCTCTGAGTGAAAAAGCATCTCTTGTGGACTTAAGTGAATTCAGCCTTGGTGAGAGAAGCCTGTATTGGCCTCTGAAATTTTCCATTTATCCAATCAGTGCCTGCCACACACTGCCCTGCTGATTTGCCAGAACCACAGTTCTCTCTGATCAAATCAGCCCTATGCCTCTGTTTAGACTACCAGTGACTGGGTCAATTAGTTTGAAATACGGCGATTTTGTATCACTGACAGCTGTTCCCTGGGAGCTGGACTGAGATCCACCAACTCATTTTACTCAGGCCGTAAGGCTCAAATCTTCAACAGCATTTCCGTATTGATTTCAATGGGAGACAGGCACCGACACACCATTAAGGATCTCAGCCCAGATCTACATAGGGACCTATGCAGTGCTGTGATGAGCATCACAGCACCTAGACAATCACAGGAACACACTGTGATCCAGAAAACCTCCATTAGGCCCCTGCGCTCCCCCTAAATGAATGGGGCAAGATAGGAGCCTTAGAATGGGCTCTACAAAACTCAGCACACTAGGTGGTGAATCACTTAAACTAGCCAATGGGAGATGCTGCTGAGAGGGGTGTGTGCTAAGTGCTCTAACTATGAGCTCTTCTGATATCCCACAGGCTTGGCCCCATGGCCCCTCCATGAAGGGGATGCTGTGGGGCAAAACCTGAGCTCTGCTGCGACCCCCATGCACCAGGTAGCAATGCCACTCCATTTTCTTCCCACCATCCCTTTTGTGATGGAAGGGCCACGAGGCCAAACCTGAGTGGGCAGTGGGGCAGCCAGCACTGCTCCGCCTTGCAGCTGCAATAGTATCTGAACTAGACCAGCTGGAGCTCAGGTTGGACCCTACTTGGACCCTAATCTGACCCAACCAATGGCATATGTAACATGCCTATGGCTGCAGGCTCCATTGCCAGTCTCCTGAGACATTCACTGGGAGATAGTTCTTGAGAAAGTTCACTGGGATTAACATTTGCTGTGAGCTGACAAAATCCATTGTGTGTGCACTCCAGAATGCTGGTTCACTAGAACATGGGAGGACATTCCTGTGTCATGGAGAAACCTACCAGCGTGAAACATAGCAAATATGGTGCATTTTTATTATCTGGTCACCACATATTAAGCTTTCCAAATCTACTAATATTTAACCAGCCAATCTAATATCCTCCATACTGACTGCTAAGAATCCACAATATCCTGCTATCTTCAATTATGATTATTGCCTATGAACTGAAATTAGTTCACATCCCTGTTATTTTTGTATTAATGTTAATTAGACACATGTATTGCAATTATACTGCATTTGTGCCCACTCTCGAAACAGTACAGACTGTTTTCTGTTCAGGGCTGCCAAAATTGTAATTTTAATAGACGTTGTTTTCCCAGCTACCACATGACAATAAGTCTTAATATTGATAATAAAAAAGGAAACTTCAATGCCTTATTCTCTAATGGTAAACAAGATGATCAAAGGAACTAGCAGTTTAAAACCAAACCAAATATTTACCCCTTCAGTTCCTGTTTATAAGAATATAGACGATCTCCAATTACTTGAAAGGGGGAACTGAGCAATGTGTGGTAAACTGATGTCTTGTCTTGATAAATGAGAATAATTACTGGCACTCTCTTATCTTGTTGATGAACTCCCCCAGAGAGCTCCAGAATTAAATTGTCCTCTAATTGCATCACAGCTTGAGTTCCAACAAGCACCTTCGGAAATCTGCCAGAACACTGCTTGAGTTTAGCTTCATTACTTCCCACTGAAGATGATTCAGGCCGATTGCCTTCATTCACAAAACCAATGAGCTGAAATCCATTTAAGGTGCCACTGCCTCCCGACTTTGAGCTAAAGATCCTGGAAGTCAGAGTCTGATTCCCTAAATGGAAGAAGAAAGCCCCAAAGGTGTCCTATCCTTAGTAGAACGTTGCTTCTTACAAACTAACAGTGTCTTGCTCGGAGAGGCACATCATTCAGCATCTCCTTTTAGCCCCACCTTGCATTAAACCAGCATGCTTTCCTTGCTGTTTTCTCAGAATGATCCTTCTATACTTTCTGGGGTAGTGTTTGAAGATATAAGATTTAATTCTCCTTTTGCCTGCACCAGTGTAAATCAAGGTGAATGGAGTTACACCACTTGCAGACCATTGTAAGAGCAGAATTGGACCTCTGCCTATTATTTATTCAATGCAACGTAAGTTTAGCAGTAAATTATAGAGCACCGAATTGTCATCTCAGTGAAAGAAGAGTGGGAAAGTATAACATTTTGGCTGTATAGTGGCATCTTCCATTGCAGGAAGGTGTGCTTCTGTCGTGTAACTTGCACCTGGATTGGTTATAGGTGCTTTAAAAGTGTGAGAGACTCATTAGGCAGAAATAAGTGTATTCTTAATAAGATTCAGTTCCATGATAGATGGTACCTGAGTTAGGAAAGTTCTAGCGAGTGAGTACAGTGGAGGAAGGTGTACTGGCTGAATTGCAATAAGGATTGTACATTGACAAAAGGGAACTGAATTAAGGTTGCACAAGCAACCTTAACTCTGGCATTTTCTAACTATTGAGTGCTTGACTTTTTTCAAAGCTTAACATACTTTTAATTTGTCATAATTTCCTATTTTTTTAAAACAAGAAACTGGAAAAAAAATAGAAATTCCATCATGTGGAATCATAGTGACCTCCAGCTTGAGTCAACAGTAGCATTCAGATCTTTAGCTTCACACCACAGACCATCACTAGAGCTAACAAAGTCACGGGTAGCAGTAGTAGATTGTTATCCTCTATGTGGACCAGTCACTATGTTATGCTTATAAGAATCACACGGGAGCTTTTTCAGGGGAAAAGGCAATAGGCCGCATTTATTGAAGATACAACAATTAGCATATGCATTCAATCACACCACACACACACACGTTCTGTCCCGCCAGTCAATGTTATAGTTATCAATCCAGAGTCCAGATCAATCTAATGACCAGCTAGGTTGATCGGGGTAGGTAGGAGCCAGGTTCTGTTGGTCTCAACACGATGCTCCGGGGAAGTCTTGGCAGGACGAACCCAAAGTTTAATGGCAAGGCACTCTGTTTATATAGTGATTTTCCTTCATTGGCACCAATGAGTTTTGCACTTGTTTTCTTAAATTGTTTTTCTCATCCTTTATCTTGTTCTTTCATCAAGTCCCTCAGGGAGTTATGCCATGCTGGTTTTGATCACAGCTATCTTGTCCCCATTGATAGATGCCTGTCTCATCTTTAGAGTCGTCAATCTGCCCTCCTCTGATATTTCAATAGGGGCATGTTGTAACCTCCTAGCACCCTTGTGTCCGTCTCCGGTGCTCCCTAGAACATCTGGTTCAGCGATGGCCTTCACACTTATATCTGAACACCCGTTCCTCATTCACACACAAAACAGAATTAATTTTACACAGAACATTTTGAACAGGAACGTCAAATTGCACTGCAGAAGAAAATCATTCATGGCATTCTTTTACTTATTTTAAAATGCTAAGCCTATAACAAAGTGGTGACTCCCAAAGGTCTGTTACTACCTTGAAATCAGTCCAGACACACAGAAATTCTGGCTGATGCATCTCTACCAATGGCTGTTAGGCCATTCCTTTCTGCTATTCAAAAAGGGTGGCTGGCAGGATATGGTCAAATCATACATCAATACATTTAATACATGCTACATTAATTTAGAATGAAGGATAAAGAATAATAAGATAATAAACAAAATACAAACAATAAATCCTACTACTACAACTGGAGGGGAAATGAGAAACACTACCAGTGGGTTTCACAGCTATTTGCTGACAGCAGAGGAATGCAGAGACTCAGGACACCTGGGTTCAATGTGAGCTTCTCGAAGGGAATGTTAACTAGTGGTTTGAGATCCTTCTACCCCTGTACCCTATTCTGCCTCTGCTTTGCTCTGGTACCACACACACACACACACACACACACCCCTGGCTCCTGCACCAGCTGCTCCTGTACAACACCCTCCATCCCCTGCCACACACACACACCGGCTGCTCCTGTACAACACCCTCCATCCCCTACCCTCCTTGCCCTCTGCACCTGTATACTCCCACTGGTCCCCTTGGCACCAGGGCCGGCTCTAGATTTTTTGCCGCCCCAAGCAAAAAAAATTTTGGCTGCCCCCCGTCCCAGCCCTGGGCTCCTCGCCGCACCCCCTTGCTGCCCCAGCCCTGGGCTCTCCCCCCCCCCGCCGCCCCAGCTCTGGGCTCCCTCATTCCTCCCCACCATTGTCCCTCTGTCAGGTCTGGATCCCCACTTTGAACTTTAGGGTACAAATGTAGGGGCCTGCATGAAAACTTCTAAGCTTAACTACCAGCTTAGCTCTGGTTCGGCTGCCACCATTTCAATGGATTCCCTCCCTGGGAAGCCTTGAAAAACCTTCACCCATTCCCTGGTGAAAACAAATCCAAACCCCTTGGATTTAAAACAAGGGGAAATTAACCATTCCCCTCCTTCCTCCCACCAACTCCTGGTGAATCAGTTCCAACCCCCCCTGGGATCTACAACAGGGAGAAATTAACCATCCCCCCTCCTTCCTCCCACCAACCTCCTGGTGAATCAAGATCCAAAACCCCTTTGGATCTAAAACAAGGAAAAATCAATCAGGTTCTTAAAAAGAAGGTTTTTAATTAAAGAAAAAGGTAAAAATCATCTCTGTAAAATCAGTATGGAAATTAACCTTACAGGGTAATCAAACTTAAAGAGCTCAGAGGACTCCCCTCTAGTCTCAGGTTCAAAGTACAGCAAACAAAGATAAACACTCTAGTAAAAGGTACATTTACAAGTTGAGAAAAACAAAGGAAAACTAACACGCCTTGCCTGGCTATTTACTTACAAGTTTGAAATAGGAGAGACTTGTTTAGAAAGATGTGGAGAACCTGTATTGATGTCTGGTCCCTCTCAGTCCCGAGAACGAACACACTCCCAAACAAAGAACACAAACAACAGCCTTCCCCCCCCCCCCCCCAAGATTTGAAAGTATCTTGTCCCCTTATTGGTCCTTTAGGTCAGATGCCAGCCAGGTTACCTGAGCTTCTTAACCCTTTACATGGAAAAGGATTTTGGAGTCCTCTGGCCAGGAGGGATTTTTATAGTACTGTACACAGGACAGCTATTACCCTTCCCTTTATAGTTATGACACCCTCCCACACACCTTCTGCCGCCCCAGCCCTGGGCTCTCTCCCCCCCCCACCTGCACCCTCCCACCGCAGCCCTGGGTCACTGGTAACTCGCTCCCAGGGCAGGTCATTCAGCAGGAATTTTGCATGTGCACAGAACACAAACAGGATTGGTTCCCATGTGGTTACAGAACTGCAGTAAAGTGGAACAATTTTCAGCTTGTGTGATTGGAGGATATCTGGATGCATATTATAAGACTGTCCTCCATAAATGAGGAAAAGCTGAGGTGCCTTTATTATTCTTTTGTTCACTCTTTCTTTCTATGGGAATTTGCCAATGTAATATTACTGTCTTCCTTTTAAACAAACAAACAAAAAAAGGCACTGGCTATTGAAAATAGCAATTCCAGTCCTAATAACCACTGGGAAGCATTTCTTGCTCAATTTTATCCTACTTTTTCTACAGCAAGTTACAGTGGATCAGTATATTTGATTTGGGAGAAATGAAGTAACAGCCGCGCAAACTGAGCTTGAGCACTCCTGAATTTTGAGGTGTTCAAATCTGGAAGGCAGGTGCTGGGGGGGGAGGGTGTGGCTCCACGGGGGAGCACGGCAGCATGTATGCAGCACTGTGTCTGGCGCCGCGTGGATCCAGACACGCTGGTCTGAGTGGCACGGTAAGGGGGCTGGGGGGTTGGATGGGGCGAAGGTTTGGGGGGGGCAGTTGGGGCAGGGAGAAGGGGGGTTAGATGGGTCAGGGGTTGGGGGGCAGTCAGGGGACAGGCAGCAGTTGGATAGGCATGGGAGTCCTGGGGGTTTGTCAGGGGACAGGTAGGGGGTGGCGTCCTAGAGGGGAAGTTGGGGGGGGGTCTCAGGAGGGGGCAATCAGGGGACAAGGACCAGTGGGGCTTAGATAGGGGGTGGGGTCCTGGGGAGCAGTTGGGGCAGGGGTCCCAGGAAGGGGTGACCAGGGCACAGGGGGCAGGGGGGTTGGATGGGTTGAGGTTTCTGTGGGGGGCAGTCGGAGGGAGTGGATGGTGGCAGGGTGGGGGCTACCCTCCCTCCCTGTGGAGTGTCCTATTTTTTGAATGTTAAAATATGGTATCCCTACCCTTCACAGTGCAGCTCTCCATTCACAGCAGGCTGCAGCATGAGGTCTCAGCTACCTCCTTCTCCCTTTCCTGTTGTAGTGGCCAAGGGAATGCTGGGAAATGTAGTTCTTTCCCTGCTCCAGAGCTGGCTCTATAGGCAGGGAGCTAACCAAGGAACTACAGCTCCCAGGGCCCCCTGTTGGTTCTCAGCTCCCAGGCTGGCTCCCTGCCGCCCCTGCAAATAGGCTGCCCCAAGCACATGCTTGCTTTGCTGGTGCCTAGAGCCACCCTGCTTGCTCCTATTCCCATTCCCCCAAATATTCCTGTAACTCACCTCACCTGTTTCCCTTCCCCCCCACAATTTCCCACTCTCTGCATTCCAGCAGCATGGCTCCTTCTTACTATCTGCTTGTGTGTTGGCCTGAGCAGTGGGCGGTTGCCCTGGGTGCCAGCTTTTGAAGAGGCCCCACTTGCTTGGCCGCTCAACCTTTTTTTTTTTTTTAACTTGGCCACTTGGAAGAGTGACAAAAAAGGGTGGCAAAATATCCAGGGCTGGTCCTGGAGCCGGTGGTGGAGGGAGCATTCACCATGCAGGAGCGCCAGGCTCCCCACTGTCAGTTCCTGTGCTTGGTGCACAGCAACCACCCCACAGCCAGGAGAAGCAATTGCAGGAAAAGTCCAGCTCAGCCCCTGCAGCCCCAGGCAGCAACTTGCTCAGTGCAGACAGGACCACCAGAGAATTTAGGTGCCAAAAACTCTAGGGAGTCTCCACTGAGCATGTATACACTGAGGGGGTTTTTCCCCAGAGACTTATCACTTAGCCAAATTTGGGTGTGTTTTCTCAAAGATGGCCCCACAGTGAACCCCTGCCAAGTTTCCCTTCCTACTCCAAAGCCTGGAGGCACTAGAGCAACTCTACAGAACAGTTGTAATAGGGTTACCATATTTCAGCGAGCAAAAAAGAGGACGGGAGGAGCCCCGCCCTAGCCCCGCCCCTGCCCCTCCCACTTCCCGCCCCCCCCTGACCTCCCAACCCTCCCCCCGTTCCTTGTCCCCTGACTACCCCCTCCTGGGACCCCTGCCCCTAACTGCCCCCCAGGACTATCTAAGCCTCCCTGCCTCTTGTCCCCTGACTGCCCCAACCTTTATCCACACCCCACCCCCAGACAGACCCCTGGGACTCCCACGCCCCATCCAACCACTCCCCACCCACTGACAGCCCCCCCCCAGAACTCCCAACCCATCTAAACCCCTCTGCTCCCTGTCCCCTGACTGCTCCGATCCCTCTCCGCACTCCTGCCCCCTGACAGCCCCCCCAGAACTCCAACCCATCTAAACCCCTCTGCTCCCTGTCCCCTGACTGCTCCGATCCCTCTCTCCACTCCTGCCCCCTGACAGCTCCCCCCAGAACTCCCAGCCCCCTACCCCCCCCGCTCCTTGTCCCCTAACTGCCCCCTCCTAAGACCCCCCCCCCAACTGCCCCCCAGGACCCTACCCCTACCTGTACCCTGACTGCCCAAAACTTTCTCCACTCCCCCCAAAAAGCCCCCCCGTTTCTTGACCTCCACCTCCAGAACCTTCCTGCCCCTGACCTCCTTACCCTGCTGCTCAGAACAGAGTGTTGGGCTCTGTGCAGCCGAGCCGGACACGTGGCTGAGCTCCCCTGCACAACAAAACCCGGTCTGGCCCTGCACAACAAAACCGGTCTGGCCTGCACAGTGTTGCTGGACTGGGCTGCAAGGGAGCTGCTGGCTCAGAATGCAGGGCGGATCCGGCTCCTCTACAGCTGCTCCTGAGTCCAGCCCGGGACTTCCCTGCAGCCCTCCCAGCCACTCTCTGCTAATCCCGGACATTGTGAGTGCTTTACAAATTCCCCCGGACGCTATTTTAGCACACAAAAGGAGGACATGTCCGGGGAAATCCGGACGTATGGTAACCCTAAGTTGTAAGAATCTTTAAAACAAGTACAAATCGTATAATTCCCTAAGTTTGTACTCAGGAATGGCTGAATCAATTACCACCTATAATTACACTGTTGTCTGTCTGTACTTCCACAAGTCTGTATGTGTCACTGCTGTCCTTTACTGGCTGTCAGGCTTCTGGGGGCTTTAGCCTTCAGGGAATACAAACTGTAATACTGCTGCACAGGTATGATTATTGCATAGGTTATGATGACGTCTTTATTTTGCTGTCCCAATTTGATTAGACACTAGAGTCTTTGCCATTATGGTTACATGAGGGAGCTGCCAGCATGTTCTGATAGTTTAACTTGGCTTAGTCTTCCTCAAAGCCCTTGTCTGGCCTCTACCATAGCTCTTAAGTTACAGAAAAGACTAATACAAAAGACAAACTGAACGAAAGCTTGTTTCCCTTCCTGGCAACAGAAACTTTGAACAGTTCTAAAATCTGAAACATCAAGAGCTCTTGCCTCCATGTGAGCTTTGATTTCCTTTCACAGTATTTCTGAAGCCTGCAGATAAAGAATGTAAACTGCCCTGTCACAGGCATAAAACCTCCCATTATGCAAGCAAAAGAGGTTAGGTATCAGGTGATATATCTGGAGGATTAAGCATGAGTAAACCAGCTACCTCGCAGGGTAAAACAATGAATCTGCCCATTTTTGAATGGCTGAAACACAGCCCCGCTCAGCGCTAACAGCTGGAAGCATTGATGTGTGATAGTGCAAAGCTGGGGAGATACAATGTAATGACTGTCACTCAGTAAACTCACTGGCTGTGTAATACCAACAGGCAACGCTTTAAATCCTTTCTAAATACGCTGCACTCTGCGTTCAGAGAAGCTCCATAGGAGTGAAGCTGCACAGTAAAACACAGCTGATCTGTACTTAATAATCAAATGATATTACTCCTCCAGTGCTAGCAGTATAGATTCATGCCTCGTTTTTTCAAAATGATCGGTTGGTAATTAAATAGCATGCATGACTGTAGCTGTTGTATATTCCCTAGCGGAAGTTGTAAAAATATCCTCAGTAGCGAATAATTCTCTGATCCATAATAATATAAATAGAGAAACAAGGTGAGTGAAGGAATATCTTTTATTGGACCAACTTCTGCTGGTGAGAGAGACAAGATTTTCACTTACACAGAGCTCTTCCTCAGAGCTTGTCTCTCTCACCAGCAGAAGTTGGTCCAATAAAAGATTTTCCGTCACCCACGTTGTCTGTATAATATCCTGAGACTGACACAGCAATAACATAAGTAGTCATTCATAGAATATCAGGGTTGGAAGGGACTTCAGGAGGTCATCTAGTCCAACCCGCTGCTCAAAGCAGGACCAATCCCCAAATTGCCCCCTCAAGGATTGAACTCACAACCCTGGGTTTAGCAAGCCAATGCTCAAACCACTGAGCTATCCCTCCTCCCTCACAACCTGAAACCGAGGCTGTCTCATACACTCCTGGCTAGATTATCACGTCCAGTGGGATCACTCTGCCTGCCTGCGTCGAAGCTATAAAAAGACAGCGACTTTTGCTACATGGAATGTTCACACCCTGACGGATAACAAAGATAACGTACGTCCGGAAAGAAGAACTGCTATCATCGCCAGGGAACTTGCAAGGTATAACATCGACGCCTCTGCCCTGAGTGAGACAAGGTGCCCAGATGAAGATCAACTGAGAGAAGCAGGTGGAGGCTACACCTTTTTCTGGAAAGAAAAATCTGCAGAGGACAGGAGCATTCACGATGTCGGTTTTGCAATTAGGAATAAGTTTGTCAGTCAGCTTTCAGAATTTCCTGTAGGTATCAATGAACAGAAATAATTTTCTCCCAGCAAGCCACTGGCCTGCCACAAAATGTCTGTACCTACTGCGGGCGGATTTGCAGTTCCAGGACCCATATGTAAATCCATGGTAGAGATCATCCTTAAATTGAGGGATCACCAATCAATCAATCACACAGTCTTGAGATGGTCTGTAATAAAACAAGTTTATTAACGAAGAACATAGATTTAAGTGACAGTAAACAAGAATAAAAAAGAGCTATGGTCACAAACAAAAAACACTTTCCAGTGACTAAAATTTAATTTTAGCAACCTACAATCTTTGCCTGAGCAGTTTTCTTACTTACATCAAGTTACCAGCATCTCTTGCCTTTCAGGTAAAGAGGACCCAGGTTTCATAGGCTCAAAGGGTGCTGTGCCCTATCCATCCCCTCTATGATGGACAACTAAAATGTCTTTTTGCTCTCCTTCTATCATTCAAAGTGTTGTATCTGCCTCAAGACCCAGAAAGGCTTCCTGGGGTGCAGATTCTGTGTCCCCCGCCCCATGATTTTTAAATGGTTTTCTCCCCCACTAGTTTAACTCAATGGCTTTGTTCATCTTATATGTAAATATACTTTCATTGTTCTCTACCTGTAACCAAGCCAGGCAGACAAGCAAATACATATTCCTTTGTCTAGGGCTCGGCCTCCCAAACATATTTTAAGACCATATATCCAGCACACCTCTATCACCTTTGGTATACAGTCTGTACAGACGTCACATAATGATTTTCAGGACCAGTGTGCCACCAGTTAACATATGATACCATACATGACACTTTTAGATACAGAGCATGCCCAACATAAGTGTGTTCAGGCAAAGAGGTTGTCAGACCTGATGTGGGTTACAGTATGGTGGGCCCTTTGCCAGTTGGCATTGAGGGGCACGCAGGGTTACTCAAGGGATCTGCATGAATTACCCCCCAATGATTTTAGTTCCTGTAGAAAACTCCTGTAACGCCCCCATAGGGCCAGTATATAATCCCTAGTTCATAAAGGAAAATATAACATGATGCAATAGCCTCTGGAGATTCCAGGTGTCCCAAATGTGTCACACACAGCACAATAAACTACATGCATTATAGTAGAAGGGAATACTAGACTCAGAGTAATGGCTAGACAGAATGTTTGACTATCAGAGATTTCCTCAGTGACAGATTGCATGTTAAGTGTATTTAGAAACCATGTAAAGTGTCACTTATTTGCATTATAGAACTAGTGAGCAAACTATTATTGACTCCATCCAGCTTTAAACCCGACAGTTGACGACATGCATTGCTGTGGCTCTCCCTGAGCTACGTCTCTCTTACAGTAACTGTATGTGAAACAAATGTTTGATGCTCAATTGATATTTAATTGAGACTTCAGAGGTGTCTGAATCTTGGCAGAGTAACTGCACTGTGGCACCTCAGGATCACATGGACGTAACACCTTCAATCAACAAACAAAATGCTGGGATATGTGCCAACGACATTAGTCAGTGTTTCATCACTTGACCTGGAGATGCAACTGTTCTCATATAATCCTCCCTGTTGGTGTCTGCTCAATACAGAGTGGTCATCCAATGGAACTACACCTCCCAGAAGCCACTGGGGGGGGGGGAGTGTGGTTTAGTTGTTAAATGAGAGTCAGGACTAAGTAAATGAAACCATACAACCTCCAGATGGAACGGATCTCAGAGCCCTTCAGTAATCGTTCAACTGATATTCCGCTCAAGACCAGTGGGCCAGCCTAGAGCTAAGGGAACTGGGTAAGCATTGAATTCCACCAGCTACTCCCCCTCCTCCTCCATAGTCCAGGCTCGTAGCCCTTCCTCTATACCAGGGGTCTCAAAGTCCCAGCCTGCAGGCCATCTGCGGCCCGAGAACCTCCCCAATGTGGCCGCAGGGCTCCAGCAATTTTGGGGGCCAGGTCTCTCCCTTGACCCCGCCTGCCGCCCCCAGGCACTCCCCTCCCTCCACAAATCCCCCAGGCAATTTAAAACAGCCTGGGGCCCTGCCCACCACCGGCAGCACAGCGGAGCTGAGCGGCTTCCTGCATGCTCGCTCCACGTGGCTGCCAGCCCCTCCCTGCGGCCCTGGGGCAGGGCGGGGCAGTGCCTCCACGCGCTGCCCCCACCCCAAGCGCCCCTGCAGCCAATGGGAAGCTGCGGAGGTGGTGCCTGGGGGCAGCAGTACACAGAGGCCCCCCAGCCAGCCTCGCCTTGGAGCCCCAGGTAAGCACCGCATTCCTACCCCCTCCCCACATACCCTTTCAGTGGCTCCAGCACCAGGGGCAGCTCTAGCTTTTTTGCCACCCCAAGCACGGCAGGCAGGCTGCCTTTGGCAGCGCGCCTGCGGAGATCCGCCGGTCCTGCGGCTTCAGCGTACCCGCCGCTGAACGTACCCGCCGCTGAATTGCCGCCGAATCCGCGGGGACTGGCGGACCTCCCGCAGGCAAGCTGCCGAAGGCAGCCTGCCTGCTGCCCTCACAGCGACCAGCAGGGCACCCCCCGCGGCTTGCCGCCCCAGGCATGCGCTTGGAGCACTGGTGCCTGGAGCCGCCGCTGTCCAGCACCCTCTTTGCCCTTGCATCAGGGCCTCAGTCTGCAAATCCCTGCAACCTTCCAGGAACTGCCTTTAACTCCCCTGGGTCTCTGCCTACAGCACTGCTCTGCCCAGTGTGCTTGCTGCTGTCTGCTGCAAGGCAGCCAGTCCTCCTCCTTCCTTAAACTCCAGGGAGTGACTGAGTCTGCTCTGTTCTGCAGCCCTTCTTATATGGGCCAGCCCAGCCCTGATTGGCTGCTCCTATAAGCCCTTCTGTGATTGGCTGCCTCCTGCACAGCCTCCCTAGGGCTGCTTTTACTCCCTTTTCTGCCAGTGTGGGGTAGAGCCCCATCACAGGGAGGGAAGATAGATGCAGCCAATGGCTCATCTCCATAGGCCGTGAAAGAGAAGAGTTGATAAGGAGTTCAAAAGGGAGCTAGATAGATTCATGGAAGATAGGTCCATCAATGGCTATTAGCCAGGATGGGCAGGAATGGTGTCCCTAGCGTCTGTTTGTCAGAAACTGGGATTGGGTGACAGGGCATGGATCATTTGATGATAACCTGTCTGTTCATTACCTTTGGGACATCTGCAATTGGTCACTGTCGGTAGACAGGATACTGGGCTTGAGGGACCTTTTGTCTGACCCAGTATGGCCGTTCTTATGTTCTTATGATATGGCCCCTAGTTGGAAGGATGGGAGAAAACACTGGCCCCTATTGCTGCTTCTCCAGGCCATTGGGGCTTGGGAAATAAAGTTTCTTCCTAGCTACCAGCTCTCCCCCATGCTGTTGTAAGCAGAGGAGTTAAAATGTCCCTGTTTCTCCCCAGCCTAGGCACTGAGGGAAATGGAGTAAAGACCCCAGACCTCTCCCTGCACCTCAGCAGAGACCCCCACCCCAACTCTAAAGAAAAAACTTAGGTCAGGCCCTCTCTCCCCACCCACCCACCCACCCACACCCAGCCTACCCTATCCCCTCTCTCCAGCAGGCCCCAGGCTTCGCATACATGCTTGCCCTTAATCTATTTACTAGGGAGGGCCTAGCGCCCTTTTATCACTGCAGCACCCAGCCATCTCCAGGGGCCATTAGGGGGCCACTCCCTACACTCCATGGGGCTAGCCAGTAGGCCCCACACCCAACAATCCATGTAAGTGTCTTCAGAGATTGGGTCACTTGTCTGCTGTGCTATCATGAAGCCCACTGCACTAGTTCTTTAAAAATCTGGTGCTAAGATGGCTCCCAGTACCCCAGGCTTTGAGACCTACAAGGTAGAAGTTGGTACAGCTCTTTGATTTAGAGATATTGAGCTGCACTGAGCCGCCATTACATTTTACAGCTGAGCTCAGTGGGGATGGAAAGGCTGGGTTTGCAATACAACCAGAGCTAAGAAGAAATGGCATTTTCTCCCCCATTTTAGTACCTCCTCTTCTAGTGCTTCATCGCCTCTGAACAATCCTCCCCCAGCCCTTTATTCAGCTCACTCCTTTTCCTGCATAAAAGAACAAAAAGCTTTCAATAGGCTATTCATCTGCATTGTACCAGGTGTTTTCTTCCTAGGAGCTGCTTGACAGAGTGAAATTTACCTTTAACTTCTCCTATTCATTCCAGAACAGAAAGAAACGTGTTCTATAGACAAATTCCTCGCTGAAGGAACGTTCATTCTCTGTACAAGTGTCTCTAAAGTTAAAGAGCTGCTGACACCTCATGGCAAACTTTAAAAAGCCGTTTGTTTAGAAACATCTTTTTTCTATAACAGCAGCCACCACATGTGCTGGGCGGGGCCCCTCAGTAGCCTCTGTGGAGACATTAAGATTAAGACACAAAGCTGCAGATCTATTGAACTATGGTTATATCGACTCTGTTGTATGGCAGTGAACCATGAGTGGTGAGGTAAGCCAAATTGTGGCAGATTGGCATTTTCCATTTTTGTCATCTTCATCAGCTGCTCCATGCTAAGTGGCAGGACAAGATCAGCAATGAAGATATTTGTAACTAACTGAACCTACCCATCAATCCATTAGCAATGGTTCAGTTTCAGCAGCTTTCTAGGTACTGACATATTATTAGGATAGAAGACCAAAGAACTACTAAGCATATTTCTTAATGCTGCTACATGCCCAGCAATAACATGGGTGCCAAAGCTTCAGTGGCACTGTAAGATAAGACAATGATGGTCATAGATTGAACATCCTGCTAGACCATCTTAAAGATGTAGCTAGAGATTGATCTGCATGGCACTCGATCTGTGAGGAGGCTACATCCCTTTGAGATTTGCCTTGATGATGTTTAGAAACAATTTTTCTTATAGAGAGAGAGTATATTTCTCATTCCTTGCTCCTTATCCTATAAAAGCTACTGCTCCTGTGACGAACAAAAACATCTCTGGAATGTATCTGTTGAATAAAAGCCCATCAGATATGTTGTGCTCTAGCTAACAGGGCTGTCCTGAATGATTACTACTGATTAAATGCCTAAGCATTACATGGTTCCAAGAATGCTAATTAACTTCCCACAGAGAAGCAGTTTGGGGATGTGATCCAGTTCATATCCAAACAGAAAGAACAGCTAGAGAACTCTTATACAGCTGATGGGGTTTGACTTCTCATATAGTTCCTTTCATCCACGACAAACTATAAGCCTTATAGCACCCCTTTGAGGTAAGAATGGTCCCGATTTTACAAATGGAAACTGAGGAACACCGAAATTAAGTAATTTGCCCAAGGTCACAGAGAAAGCATGTGGCCAACCTATGATTAGAAATCAGACCACCCGACTCCCATGTCTGAACCACAAGACCATCTGTCCTCTCCTCATCCCTTCTTAGTCCGCAGAAACATCTAACCTTTGTGTGTTATTTGCTATAAGATAATAAGCCAAATCCTGCTCTGTTACACAAGAGTAACTGACTTAATGCCAAACTTAAACACTTAGGCTCAGATTCACAAAGGTATTAGTGGCACCTTTGTGGGTCTAGGCCTTATTGCACAGCACTCCAGGTAGGGATGGAGGTAAGCACTATCTCATTGTGTTTCATGGATGGAGACACAAGGAGGTGAAGTCACCAATCATTGGCTGAGGGTAACTGGGGATAACATGTACCTACTCTCCAGGGGTGTTGGGAGGCTCAATTCCTTCCCATCTGTGAGGTGCTCACATGTTATGGTGAAGGATGCTGGGCCCATAAATAAATATTTTCAACAAAATAAAAGCCCTGGTGTCTCTCATTTCTAAGCCAGCTGCTCAAATTGCACCCATATCAATGAGGATTGAAAACTGTTACCAACTGATAGTCTGCATAACATCTCTGTTTCCTACTGGAAGGGTTTTTCCGCCAAAGAATCTCCCATAACCAAGTGACATGCTTAAGTACCTGCCATGCTCCTTTCCCCAGGCATTGGGCAGGTTTGGACGGAGCGAGAGGAGGGTTGTGGTATTCTGTTAGGCAGGATTTGTTTTACTATTGTATAGTTAATTTCTTGAAGTGGAGGGAGCAATCCACCATTCCCCCTTACTATGACAGCTGGTCTATGTGATGGGAGACAAACTATAGGAGGGCCCTTACTGAGACTAGGAAAGGAAGGCCAAGGTCTGAATGGCCCAGAGTAAATGAACTGCTCTCCTGTGCCTTAGAAATAAGCCCTGGGCATCAGGCTAGACAGGCACACTGGTGGGGAAAGCTTGCACCAGCACTTCTGCAGAAGAACAGAGGACTTAGCCCTCCAGAGCTATAAAACAGGCTCATTTGACAGTCCCTAAATACACTTTAAATCAAAGGAAAGCAAAGCAGTAGACATCACAAGAAGAAATACAAATGACTATGCCAAACAAGTTGCGGGGAGGGCATGAATTTATCCTGAGACGTGAGGAATGAAGTTTTATGCCCCCAAAGCTTTATGGAGCAATATGCCAGACTTTCGCATTGCAATGTGACCTGATTATACGGCATGGCAGATTTTGATGTTCTCTTTCTTGCACGACATGTACCTAGAGGCTCTGCACTAGCTGCCAGGAAAGGAGAACACCACGATACTAATGGGGGGAAAAAATCAAATATTCTATGTTATAGACAAACTCTCTGGGCTTGTGCTCCAAGCTGTTTGCAATAATAAAAGCATCAGTATTTTAACATGAAAATCATCTAATCTAGTCTCATCCTGGCACCTGCAAGGCTGAAGTGTGGCTTGGTTAAGACTCTGGTCATCTGTAACCTAAAGGGGAAAGGCTGTATATTATAACACCTATCTCTCAAGCCATCCAGTCTCCTGACACTGGTTTTCTTATTGAATTTCTCTAATCCTTTAGAGAGTTGCATTTAAAAAAACCCAACTTCTTCATCACTGCATCTTTCACTTTGCTTCAATTCATCCTTGCCAGAACCAGTTCTTCCATAGAACCCCATGTCATGGCTGGCAAGGAGGCATGTGGAAAGACATCTGCTCCCATTCAGTAGATGGTGACATAATGTAGCAGCTCTATGCATTGTGTGCAGACTCTTATATGGATCCCTTTATCTAGGGAACTCTGGTAACAACCCCACCTAGGCTCAAAAGAAGCATCTAACAGTGCATCAATTCCATCGACCCATTGGTCACACAGTTGCAAAAATATAGATGTAAGGGGCGCACACGGAGTAAATAACCCATTTTGTCCTGTTTAGCCTGGTGCCTGGGCTTTTCTAAACAAGTTTGACTCAACTCTAGACATTAAGTCAAATTCATGGTTGGTATTAATGATCCTAACTCTACTGACTCCAGTTGAGCTGCAGCTGCATAAGTGAGTGGCCCAAAAGTTGATGATTATGATTAATTTATTTTACTTGCTGATGTTTATTCAAGTGCCAAGACCCCTTAGCTGCAGCTTTTCCTGGGCAGAAATCCCCGTTGGCAGAAACCTCTGAGAGTGACAGATTCAAACCCATGACACTGAATAATTACAACGCAGAGACATCAGAACAGAAATATCACAAACTGTTCCGGGGATCTCCAGAGACTGCAAACGCCCAAGCAGAAGAGGCAAGAAAACAGATGAAAGTCTGGCTTTTTGAAGGATTTTGGCAGCTTTTGGAATCCTCTCTCACTGGAGCGGGTTGTTTCATGTTCTCTTTCTTCTTTTCCCCTCACTGTGTGTCTCCATGATGCCACTTGAGATGAGGAGAGAAGTGTAAAAGAGAAAGAAGCAGATGATGAAAGTGATATAAATACTATAGCAGCAGGTGAGAAGGTTGGATTTATACACACCCTCTACCTCACAGGAGTGTTGTGAGGTTTGATGGTGTTTTACACTGAGATTTCAAGATACAACACGCTACCCAAGAGCTATTATTACTGCTTTGTGATTTCCAGAGTTGGCCCAATGAGTTCATTGTTTCTGAAGCATGGGTTGATCTGAAACTCACTGAAGTCAAAGGAAAGATTCCCACAGATTTCAATGGACTTTGAATCAGGTCTTCAGGTGAGGCTTGACCGGGAACCATTTATTTAACAAGAGGAAATCCCTTTCACTCCTCACACATATTAAATGTATTTACCTTAACTTTGCAACAATTAACAACTCCTACAAAGACGGAGTAAAGACTGTGAAAGAGACATCCCTGTTCTACTCAAACAGGGATGTGCCTCTAGCAAGGGAAGGTGGAAACCAGCAGGGGCAGTTGCCTTGCCTGTAACTTGAAGCCCTTTAATAATGCAGGATTAGGTTACAAAGGGCAGTAAGAGTACTGACCCAGCTTCCAAATGGTCAGAGAAGAGTTCACACTCCGGAGTGAGTTTGTTCCTCAGTGGAAGAGAAATGTGTGGGTGCAGATTCTGGCGACTGTTTCCTAGATTGTTTTGTTCACTTGAGCAAAGATGGATCATGCAGCAAAAGCAGCAATGTCTACCCAAGATATTCTGCTTCCAGAACGCCGGGGAGTTCAAGTTCCCAGCTCAAACCTGCTTCTTTGCCTGGCGCTGCAATTCACACAGTTTGGAGCAGAGACCTGTTAACGGTTTGGCACAGATTGCTCTCTATATACTGATGTACTGTGTAACAGAAAACCTCTCCAACAGCCAGCTTGCACCAGCTTGGGTGGCAAAGGAGGTTGATCAATGCCTTTCAATGTATGGTCCTGAATCTAGAAGGGGTTTTCCAAATCTCGCTGTAATGGCATGGGCGAGGTGTGTGGTGCCTCTACAGGAAATGGCTTGAGGTTATTACTATTAGTAGTATCACAGTTGTGCCTAAGGGCCTGAATGAAATTAGGTCCCCATCCTGCTAGGCAGATAGAGTGAGTCCCCTTGCACAATCTAAATAGACAAGTCAGATAAAGGAAATATTTTCATCCCCATTTTACCCCTTGGGAACTGAGGTAGAGAGATCAAGTGACTCGCCCAAGGTCTGATAGAGAGCCCATGGCAGAAGTACAATCAAACCCAGATCTCCTGAGTCTCAGTCCAGTGCCTTAACCCTAAGAACATCAGTCCTTTCACAGGCTGGCTCTATTCTTTGAAATTCTTCACATCACTATAACCTCTGCCCAAAAGGGCATGAAAGCTATACTCTCCATCAATGGCAGTGGGTGAGATCTGTTTTCAGTCGCTCCAATACAAGGACAAGATCCTACAAACACCTACGACTAAGCCATAGTACTTATTGCCCCATGTGGTCTGAGTCAGACTATATACAGCTGTAAGTGCTGTGCTCAGCTCTAAGGATTGACGTGCTCTACATATGGTAGTATACTCTATAGGCCAGATACACAGCTGGTGTACTTCAGTGTAGCTCCTTGGACTTCAACAGAGCTACACCAGTTTGCACCAGCTGAGAATCTGACCTTATTCTCATCTATTTCTACTTTAAAGCTACAAAACACTTACAAGGTTAATTATTTTAAGTCTTGAGCCTACAGGCTCAGGGCTGAGAAATGGATCTGGGGAGCCTCAGCTGGCAGGGTATGCTCAGGGACGTCACCAGCTCAGTCTCTGGACATCTCTGAAGATGTCTCGAATGCCTTCGACGCTTGCCCTGCCGTTGTGCTGAGAGCTGTCTGAGCTCTCAGCACAAACTGAGCACTTTTAATTTCCCAGGTATTTTGTGTGGTGATTTGCACGTTCACTTCCTGTTAAATCAGAAACTGACAGATGGATCCAAAAATCAGCCTTTAAGCTCTGAGATGACACAAGGATACGAATGGGGGCGGGGATTAGTCCTTCCACCCACTGCTCCTTTAGAGCTTGTAGAGTCCTGCCTTTCTGAAACCTAGGCATGAAAATCCTGCAAGATGATCTCTTCAGCAAAGCAGAATTATAAGGTCCTTAGCCTGTGGTGCCTGGTGGGAGCTATGTACTGCCAGGTGGAAGATTCAGGCTTGATAAACCTTGAGTCAAGATATGTCACTGCCCCTGCTGAGACAGGAAGCCTGTAGCTACAGCAGCATGTTCAGCTGAGCAGATAAGGGAACAACTTTGCTGGATCTGAAAGAAATCCCATCCAATCCTCCTTGTTCAGAAGGCTGGATGGTGTGCTGCAGGGCTTAAATAAACATGGGACACTGAAATGTAAAGTGTGTGTGGGGAGGAGGGGATGACAAATGACACAGCCCCTTATCCTAGGCATGTAATTCATCCTAAATAGGAATCAAAACCAACAGGATCCTACTTAAAAAATGGCCATGGCATTCAAGCCACAACCCAGGAGGGATTCCTCTTTTCTAGCTGTGAAGCCTGTCAAACCTGAATGGAGGAATCAAAGCCTGTTTCCAATTTACAAATGCTATGGCCTTCAGCTTCCCAAATTACACACACTCGCCTTCCGCCAGTAGATAATGAAGTAGCAGCTATTAGCTGAGTAATCCGATGTTGTTACAAAAATGACCTGTGACATAACTGCTCATTCCTTTCCCAGTATGTACCCCACTGCTACTCTTTTCCTAATGAATAGATTAGTTAGTTAGGAAGTTCTAATAAGTAGGCTCTAAGTACCTGAAAAAAACCATTACCTCTCAAAACAGAGGATCAATAAAATGGAAGGTCAAGTTATAGTTTAAGGTGGTTTTAACTGCACTGTATTTTTGTGCATGACCCAAGTACCTCAGGAGGGGGAGGTTAATAAATAAATTAAAATCATAAATTAATAGATATTACTAATATTCTATATTTTATTATTTTAAGAAATTACAAATAAAATGTGTGGGATTTCTTAGATTTAAAGTCAGAAGAGACCATTAGGTCTGACTCCTGTATAACACAGCCTACAGAATTTCACCCAGTTATTCCTGTATTGAGCCCAATAACTTATCCTTTAGTCAAACACATCTTCCAGAAAGCCATCCACAGTCCTAATTTAAAGATTTCAAGAGACAGAAAATCTGCCACTTGCCTTGGTAGCTTGTTCCAATAGTTAATGACTCTGACTGTTAAAAGTATGTCCCTTAATTTGTGCCTTGTTTAAAGCAACAAGTACAAACCTTCTTCATTTCTCTCTCCCTCATAGTCCCACTCCTTACACTGATTAGTCAAGTGTCTCTCAGGCTACATCTACACTACAGGGGGGAGTCGATTTAAGATACGCAAATTCAGCTACGTGAATAGCGTAGCTGAATTCGACGTATCGCAGCCGACTTACCCCGCTGTGAGGACGGCGGCAAAATCGACCTCTGCGGCTTCCCGTCGACGGCGCTTACTCCCACCTCCGCTGGTGGAGTAAGAGCGTCGATTAGGGGATCGATTGTCGCGTCCCGATAAATCGATCCCTGAGAGGTCGATTTCTACCCGCCGATTCAGGCGGGTAGTGTAGACCCAGCCTCAGACATGGTGGGCCCACTCCTGCAAAGTGCTGTGTACCATCAACTCCCACTGGAGTGCAGGAGTTGAACCCATGCGAGAAGACATGCATGTTTTTCCAAGGACCAGGTATTCCTCTGCTGCGGAATGACTGCAGAGAGCAAACTGCTCTTTATAAAAGCTTAACGGGAATGCCCTGCGATCTGTGTGAGGTCTCCCACATGTTTCCCAGAACAAGTGTCTTGGGGATTCATTAGTGCTCAGCGTTGTTCAATTAAATATTCTTCCCCTGAATCAAAAATATATCTAGAAAGCAGAAGCTTATTAACCACATTTTCAAGTTCTCTTTTTATAACTAAATGTTGCTGCTGGGTCGTTAACACATCCTGCGCTGCGGTCTCTGATCTCCCTAGCATGTGAAAAGAAAAGCGAATGTGGGGGCAAGAGAGGGAAAGCGTGTCACGATGCTGGTCTTTACCATCATGTCTGATCACCCAAAAAAACAGATAACATGGCACAGGAATGAATAGCTATTCTCTCCTAGTTTGGCCATCTGTGCTGGCCGTTAAAATGAAGAATGGTGCCAAAGCAAAGACAACAGGTTCAAAACAAAAAGGATCGCAAAAGTTTTATGCAACCTACTATTCAAGACGAATCTAGTTATGCCAAATCCTGATCTCCCTGGGGTCTGTGGCAAAACTCCTATTAACTTCAGTGCAACCAGCGTTTGGCCTTATAAACAGTCTATTGAATTCCCAGCTGCTCAGCTGAGCTGCCAGGATGGCATGTAGCCTTGCACAGGGTGGATGCATGGGGTGGATTCAGACTTTATGGTGGAAAGAATTTCAGTCTCAGTACCTGGCTCTAAACTCCTTTAATACCAAAGCTGAACCAGTTAAAGCTAATCCCTGTCCAGCCGAACTGTATTGAAGAATCTCGCTCTCCCCCAGCAGGATTCAAATCACATTTATCCCAGCCACTTTATTCAAGGTAGTTTAAAAGTTTGTATAGCTGTGAAGACACAGACACATATTTGTGGTTACAGCAGCACAGCCTGATGCTGCGGCTTCTTGTCAAACTGTGTAGTAAATTACAGATGAGAATTCCATCGAATATTTTCACAGGGCCAAATCCTGGTCACATTGAAGTCAATGGGAATTTTGCCACTTTGTAGTAAGCTACAAAACTGAGCCGGGGGCTTTCACTAAAACATTTTCAGTTGTGGTCAAATAGCATAAACAAACAAGGGTATCATCTCAACAGGCTGGAGATACGGGGAGGTTTTCAAAAGCACAAAGGTCAGAGAGGCATCCAGTTCCCACTGGAAGTCAGTGGGAATTGGGGGCCTAATTCCCATTTTTGCCTTTGGAAAATCTCTCCTTTAAATATGGATGGCCCAAACCCACACCAGTCTTTAAACCAGGGAACCAGACCTCCACTGGTTTTGCAGAACAAAACTACACCCTTGCCCATCTCTATTTTCAAAATCATTTTATAGGTTTTTCTTATAAACCTCATTCATTCCTTTAGGTAGTTGAGAGTAGCAAGATGAATCAGCTGTCACGTTAAAGCTCAGATTTCAATTTAGCTAGAATACTCCCTTGATATTGAAAGCAGATAGCGAACAAACAAGATTTAAACCACCAGACATTTAAAACAAAATCGGTATGCTCTTTCAGCCTCCTCAGTACAGTCCCTGCTCTTGAAGCCTGGACATCGCTGTCAAGGTCTGTCTCTGAACATGCCCAGAATGCTAGATACGTAGTAGCTGAGAAACATAAGTGCTACCTCTGTCTCTGTTTCTCTCTGTTGCTGTTCATGGGGTGATCTGCTTCAATTCATTTGGCAGACTTAAGGTAAAGCATTGAGTTGGCACTTGCCAAAGAAGGAAATGCTGGAAAGAAGAGGAAAATGGCAATAAAATAGGCAAGGAAAAGCCCATGAATGATCCATATCTTGGTCTAAATCTTGCTGTCACTCTTTTTTGGGGGGGGTTATGGAAGTATACGCCTTTGCTGGTGGCATAGTCAATCTCACATGTAGAAGTCTTACATATTGAAGTCCATGTCTTAATCATTTATTTCTTTGAGCAATAGAGGGATAAAAGGTTTAAGCTACTCAGCTTCTGTGGATTTCCACCGCTCCACAACCTGGACCAAGATGTTAATTACTACCGACCCATGTATCCCCATAGGCACAGCCAATCATTTTGCCCCTCAGTGCCTTGGTTTACTTCTTACTCACCTTTGCAAAGTCCTTTAAAAGTGAGTGCTAAATATTATTAAGATTTCACTTCTATGCACCCATACACCTGCATAATATGGAACAATGTCCCGCTGGGCTGCTTTCTGGGAAGCGCTCTGGGGATTACACTCATGAAACTTCTTTGTGCCACCGTGGGTGAGGGCAGCTATACCCAGACTACATGCACATATACATTCTCTCATAGGGCTTGTCTACACAGTGGCGCAGTGCAGATTACAGGAGTGTGAACTGCAGAATGCGCTCATGAGTTGTGCTCCTACTGCCCTGTGTGTAGACCCTGCTGGTGCGAACTAAAGGTACCTAGTTCATGCTGATGTAATTCTGTTTCAAACTGGACTATGTTAATATGTCATCACGGAGCAGGTAGAACTCAACACATTAGCACACTCTACCATTCACACTCCCATAGGCTGCATTACACCGCTGTGTACACAATCTCATAGTGCAAACCACTATAGAGTCAAGTCACAATGAACAATAAACACAACACACATGAGTCACTGGCCAGCAATCTTCCTCCATGCTTTGCATTACACAGCCTTGAGAAGCACGTCAGACTGCATCTTGTCCAGCCAGCCACTTCATGTCACCACAGGTTTCCCGCCCCCTGGCCCCACCCCCAGCCCCTGACATCAGAACCTGCGACACATACATTGGCAATACTCTGATCATCCAACACACACGTCCTGAAAACTCAAGTTTTCTTCATCTCATCATGTTGATAATATCAGGTATCACTCCGATGATGCTGTAAATTTGGCAGATTACTGCCTCGTTCGTCATATGCATAGTATAGCTAACACACAGCAATCCCCTTTAGCAGTTCAATTCAAAGGCAGAAAACCTCTTAGGATAGGTCTACACAACACAAAAAACAAAACAAAAAAACCCGGGGCTCAGGTGCGGGGCTGTTTCATTGCTGTGTAGACTTCCCGACTCAGGCTGGAGCCTGGGCTCTAGGACACTATGGGGTGGGAGGATCCCAGACTTATAGGGACTTAGATGTCACCATTGTCTTTGTCGTTTCATGTGATATCTTTAGAGCTAACTTCTCTGCTTCCACTGCTACTCTTTCTAGCTCAGGATGGTGTTGACCAATCACAGCCATGTGGCTTTAGCAGTTCAGTTGTGCCAGGATGATGAATGCATAGAGCTAGGTCAGGCTATGCCCACTGACTCACAGTATGATCTTGGGCAAGTCATTACTCCTGGGGGAATTCTGCGCCAAAAAAATAAAAATTCTGCATACAATATTTTAAAATTCTGCATATTTTATTTGTCAAAATAATACAATATTATCACACTGGTTTCAATTATTTTGGTAATTTATTTAAACTACAGTACAATGGATGGAGAATGGGAGTGGGGAGCATTGGAGGAAATCCCCAACCCCCCTTTGTCTAATAGTAGTGTAGCTAGTATTGACCCTTTACTTATAGTTATTAGTCAACAAATATATGCAGCCATATGCTCAGTGTTACATCATAGGCAACTGAAGAGCAAGTGAGGGCTGGGGACTCAAACTCACAATTTATATTGGCTACTGACCATCTCCAGAAAGGTCAGTAGCGAACAGTTCATGAAACACATTTTGATGAATTTTTTTCAGTCCAAAAATTTAGACCAGTTTTAATCCCTAAAGCACCAGAAGCGTTTATAATACCTATTATGGCCTTTACAATAAGGCTCCTTTACACCACTCTGGCAATGTAAAGGAGCCTTAACATTTTTACCCCTGTTTTATATTCCTGGGGGGAATTCACTAAGAACAATGGGAACAATTCACTAAGCAGGCAGGCTGCTACATTCTACTTTGCCCTAAGGGACAGAGCCTGCCCCATGCCTACATCCTCAGAAACACCCCAAAAGCCCTGCCCCTCCACACCGAGTGTGCTGCAATAGTGAGCGAGAGAGACAGAGTATCTCTCTCTCACTTGCACAACTGCCCAGCCCTACCCCTTGACAGTGATTTACTGGGTGCCCAAACCGACCTGTCTGCATTGCCGGAGAGGGGCGCATGACCGCTCTTGCAGTTTCCCCATCAGAAGTAATTTTTCTGCAGGGAAGCAAAGAAATCTGTGAGGGCCATGAATTCTGCACACATGCAGTGATGAAGAATTCCCCCAGGGGTAAAGTCGTGCCTGCACAGGGGTGCTGGAACAACTTGTATAGTGGCAGTGCTGAGAGCCATTGAACCAAACTGTAAACCCTGTATATCAGGAGTGGGCAAACTATGGCACGTGGGCCACATGCAGCCCATCAGACCTTTTAATCTGGCCCTCAGCTCCCGCCAGGGAGCAGGGTCAGGGGCTTGCCCCGCTCCGGCGCTCTAGCCAGGGAGCGGGGTCAGGGGCTTGCCCCACTCCACGCGGCTCCCAGGAAGCAGCCAGCATGACCCCCTTCTGGCTCCTACATAGTACACAGTATGGCTGGCCATGGCTCCCAGCCAATGGGAACTGCTGGGGTGGTGCCTGCGGACAGGGTAGCATGTGCAGAGCCGCCTGGCTGCACCTCTATGTTGGAGCCAGAGGGGGGACATGCTTCCAGGAGCTGCTTGAGGTAAGTGCTGCCCAGAGCTTGCACCCCTGAGCCCCTCCCCCCCGTGCCCCAATCCTCTGCCCCAGCCTTGATCCCCTGCCCACCCGCTGAACCCCTCAATCCCAGCCCAGAGCCCCCTCTTGTACCCCAAACCCCTCATCCCCAGCCCCACCCCAGATCCTGCACACACAGCCAGACCCCTCGTTCCCCCCCCCCCATGTCCCAACAGCCTGCCCCATCCCTGATCCCCCTCCCACCCTCTGAACCCTTTGGTCCCAGCCTGGAGCACCCTCCTTCACCTCGAGCCCCTCATCCTCAGCCCCACCCCAGAGCCCACACCCCCAGCTGGAGCCCTCACCTACTCCCGCACCCCTACCCCCAATTTTGTGGGCATTCATGGCCCGCCATACAATTTCCATACCCCAGTGTGGCCCTCAGGCCAAAAAGTTTGCCCACCCCTGCTGTATCTGAGGGAAACCATTTCAAGCCAGAGGGTACAGCAACACCCCTAGTTCTAGCTCCTATGTGCCTTCACAAGGCGATTAATGATCCTTCCTTTCCTGGTGGGCGTCTTTGTGAAACTAAATACGTAAGACCCTGATTCTCCCTTGTGCCAAGAAGATCAACTTGGTGTAGGGGGGAAGGGCACGGCAGGGCAGGACAGCAGCCAGGGAAGTGATTATGCCTATCTCATTCTCAACCTGGTCCAGCTCCAGCGTAACTTACAGAATCACAGGGCTGGAAGGTACTTCCAGGAGTCATCTATTCTAGTGCAGCCTCCCACACTGAGGCAGGGGCAAGGAAACCTAGACCATGGCTGACAGGTGTTTTTCCAACCTCTTCTTAACAACCTCCAATGAGCCAACCAGCCAGGTGAGTTGCTCCACTGTTTAACTGTCCTTATAACTAAGAAGAGTTCCTTAACATCTCAATCTAGCTAACTCTCCTTTGTTGTTGATTTGAAGTCTTGTTAGGTCTCCCCTCAAGACTACTGCACATGCCCACACAGATCAGGTTTTCTAAACCCCTTGCCATGTTGTCACCCCTTTCCCCCTCCAGAGGGGCTGCTCTAATGTTCAGTTCCCAGTTGGCAGGGCATGCCCTGTCCGAAACCCTCTCCCAACAGCCTACGTAGGGGGCAGGCCTACGAACCTCAGATGGCTTCTCACCAGGAGGGGTCATGCTCACCCCGCCACTCCAGCCGCTCCTTTGCCCACCACAGAGGGGCAGGAACAGGAGCCGGGTTTGTAAAACACTCTATTAATTATTGCCCAGGATTTGTCACTCGGCTCCTGGTGGCCTCATTCCCATGGCCAGAAGAGGATGCAGCCGGCTATCTGTGCCCCGGGCTCTGCCCATTGCAGGGATCCAAACCACTGAGGTCTGACCCGCTGCCCCTCAGCAACGTTCCTGCCTCCCCCAGGCCCCGGGATGAGCCGGGATGGGTGGGGCGCGTTCGTGGGTCCCTAGTTTCGCCTTCACTCGGCCCCGGGGCTGCAGCTGGGGAGGGGCCCTCCCCGTGGGTCCTGGGATGGGTGTGAATGAAGCAGCAGCTGCCCGGTTCTGGCGGAGCCCGGGGCCAGCCCACGCCCGGAGTGACCCGGGCACGCCCAGACACACGCACCCAGCTCACCCCCATCACGAGCCGAGCGTCCGACGGCCACATCCCCCCGCCCCCCCGCCGCGGCTGCTCCCGGCAGCGTTCGCAACCCAGAGCCACTCGCCGCCCGCCCGTCCCCAAGGCGCGGAGCCCCGGCGGCGGCTGGGGGCCGGAGCCAGAGCCCTGCCCCTCGCCGAGTGGCTTGGCCGGCTGGGACTCGCCCCCGGGCTGCAGCGGGCACCGCGGGAAGGGCCCCGCTGGGCGCTGGAAGGGGCTCGGGGGCGGCTCCTGTCCCGGCTGAGCAGCTGAGCCGGGGAGCGCGCCAGGCAGGGCGCAGCAGCCCGGGCGATGCCCGCCGCCGGGCGCCCTGCAGCCGGAGGCCGCCTGCCCTGAGCCCCCATGGAGCCCAACCTCACCGCCGGCGGGGCAGGCAACGCGTCCGGCCGGGCGGCGGGCTCGGGCGGCGGCGGCAGCGAGCTGCTCATCACCTCCGCCTTCGGCACGGTGCTGTCCTGCATGTGCGTGGCCGGGGTGGCGGGGAACCTGTACACCCTGGCGGTGATGTGCCAGTCCGCGCGCTGCGCCGCCCCCATGTACAGCTCCATCATCAGCCTGGCGCTGGCCGACCTGCTCTACCTCTCCACCATCCCCTTCATCGTCTGCACCTACCTGGCGCAGGACTGGTACTTCGGGGACCTGGGCTGCCGCGTCCTGCTCAGCCTGGACCTGCTCACCATGCACGCCAGCATCTTCACCCTCACCCTCATGTGCGCCGAGCGCTACCTGGCCGTCACCCGGCCCCTGGACAGCCTCAAGCGCTCCCGGGGCTACCGCAAAGCCACGGCCGGGGCCGTGTGGTCCGTCTCCCTGCTGCTCACCCTGCCCATGATGCTGATGGTCACGCTGACCGAGGCGGGCCAGGCCGGGGGCAAGGTGAAGCGGATGTGCGCCCCGACGTGGAGCGCCGACGCCTACAGGACCTACCTGACCGTGCTGTTCAGCACCAGCATCATGGCCCCGGGGGTGATCATCGGCTACCTGTACACGCGCCTGGCCAGGACCTACCTGGAGTCCCAGAGGAACCCGCCCCACAAGGAGGGCAAGAGGTCCCCCAGGCAGAAGGTGCTGATCATGGTCTTCAGCATCGTGCTGGTCTTCTGGGCTTGCTTCCTGCCCTTCTGGGTCTGGCAGCTGGTGCGCCTCTACCACAGCTCCCTGCATCTGACTTCGCAGACCCAAAAGTGCATTAACTACCTGGTGACCTGCCTGACCTACAGCAACAGCTGCATCAACCCCTTCCTCTACACCCTGCTCACCAAGAACTACCGGGAGTACCTGCGCAACAGGCACCGCAGCTTCTACCGCTTCACCTCCTCCTTCCGCAAGCGGAGCTCCAACCTGCAGTGCTCCTGGGGAAGGGCCACGTCCTCCAGCAACCAGTATGACTACGGCTCGGAGTCCCTGGGCATGGCAGCGCTGAAGGACAAGTGAGGAGGGCGAGGGGCTCCAGCCAGGTGGGAACCAGAGGAATGTCTGTCCAAGGTAAGGCTTAAGAGGCCCACAAAGCCAAGGTACCGCTGGGAACTGTCTCTCGGGGTACTTCCTTTACATCTTGGGCAAACTCCTTCCAAACTTTCTCTAGCTCCTACTCCACGTTTGGTTTACTTTGGTTCTGGGTACTGGTGCCCATGCTCCAGGACTAGAAACCTGGCCGTATGAAATCTCACTTGTCCTGTACATAGTACTGTTAACTGTTCAGAATGTGTCTCAGGAAAGTTTTAAAGACCCTTTCCCATTTCATCTTAGACTTGAACTCCTCTTTTATAGAGTGTTCTGCACTTTGATCAAACTCTTCACAGAAGTGGGGAAAGGCTGTATGGGTACATTCATTGTGGCAGTATGGCCAACCCCAGGCATGACAAACTCATGGGCCAAGCCCTCTGGCATCATGAGATTGTCTTACAAATCAGGTGAAATTGAATAAGAAGACATTTGGGGTTCTTTTTATTGGTCTCCTGGTTGTTGCTGCTGTTGGGTTTTGTTTTCTTCCTTAGGGATCGGATTTTCAATCTTTTCTCTGTAATCATAAGGGCTAGAAACTTTTTTTTTTTTTAAAGAAAGCTGGGATTCTCTAAATACCTGACTCCAGGAGCTGGGGCTTTAAAAAACAAACAAACCATGAATATTGTGAGACTCATGATAAAACTGTGACAGTTGGCAACACAGTTGTGGGGGACATGCATTAGAACAACCGTTCATGCCAGAATCTCCTTGCAGTCTGCACCAGTCTCTTTTAAGAGCAAGATGAGGAACTTAATTAATTAAATACCATGCTGGTATTGTTTCCTGATTGTGTGATTCAAAAACTAGAAATTGCTCTGCTGCCTTGAGCCTTTCTACTGCATTTTCTAGGGAGAAAAGGGATGATTAGGTTAGAAATGGACAATAATAAGCCAAATTAATTACTGGTGTAACTCCAGTGAAGTCACTTTGGCTCAGTATAAACTACTCATTATTGTTCTTCCATCTAACATCTAACAGCAAACCTCCAGCACACCAATTTCAAAAATATGCTTGAAGCCTTTTTTTAAAAAAGGGTAAAACCTCAATTCAGACAAGATTATTAAGAAGAAATGGTTCATCAGTGGTTTTCCTCTCAGTCGACTGATGGCTTCTTCACTCAGCACAAGGGTTTGTAATTATGAGAGCCAAAGACCCTGATCCTTGGCTGCCACAGTCAGGGCTGATGAGAGGCTGAGAAAGGGGGGACAACTGTACCAGGACCCCAATCACAGGTCACCCCCAAAATGTCTAACTGGGATGAAATGGGAGAGGTTGAGATCCCAGAAAACATGATATGCCAGGGCCCCAAATTTCTCTCAGCAGGTCTGCTCCCAGTGTAACATGGAGTGTAGGAGTGGGGACAAAGATAGCTTTAAGCCATGTTTCTTTTCCCCATATCTTGGGTCACTCCCCTGGGATAATTTACAGCGCTGTGGGGGTTGCTCTAAATTATGCCAGCTGCCAGTGATCCCAGGAACTGTTATAGCAGATGGCGATTGTCAGGGCCCCCGGAAGCCATAGCCATCTTCCCTGTCCCCCAACCACCCCAGTCCAGCCACAGAGAGGTGTAGCAGAGGAGCCACTACATCAACTCTCTGCTACTGAAGGGTTTCTTTCTACTAGGGTGATCCCTGCTGAGGCCATTTAAGCTGGGTTTAGGACAGCTTTGTGTTGGACCAGAGGCACAGGGTAGCTCAGCGCAGCCACGGAGTGCGACCAGAGAATTCAACACCAATACATTCTGGGTTTTAGACGTTAGACTTGTCCAGTACTTTTTGGTAGACAAAAGGAGAAAGCCAGGTACATACTGGAGATGAATACCAAGGAAACAAGGCTACTGCACCATATGTCATGCACTCATTAATAGAGATGCAGCATTTGCTTTGCTTTTAATAATAAAAAAAGTTAACTCCCATCAGGTGGTACTTGTACTCCTCTAACACTACCACTTCCTCTAAGACACGGACACACTGCTTCAACCTGTACTGTTACCGTATCGTGTGGACTAGCTAGCTAGCTAAAGTGGCATAGAATCATATAGTGTTTAAGGCCAGAAGGGACCACTCTAGTCTGACCTCGTGTAAATCACAGGCCACCGGCACCACCCAGAGAACAGAAGGGATCAAGGTCCACCAGTGTCTAAGGCCCCTGCCGTGGCAGGGAAATCATTGAGATATACTCAGATAATCCTGATAAGTGACCCATACGCTGCAGAAGAAGGGGAAAAACCCCAAACAACCGGAAAAAAAACCCCAAGGTGACTGCCAATCTAGGGTGACCAGACAGCAAGTGTGAAAAATCAGGATGGGGTGGGGGGTAATAGGAGCCTATATAAGAAAAAGACCCCAAAATCGGGACTGTCCCTATAAAATCGGGATATCTGGTCACCCTATGCCAATCTGACCTGGGGGAAAATTCCTTCCCAAGCCCACATATGGGGATCAGTTACACTCTGAGCATGTGAGCAACAAGCAGCCAGTCACGCCCCTGAGTGAGAGAGAAAGAATGCTCAGCACCACCACAGTGCCCTGGCCCAACCTCCCTCTGTCCCCCTCCACCATCTCCAGCCGTGGTCATCCCTGATGCTTCAGAGAAAGGAGATTTAAAAAACCCTCTCAGAATACATGGGGCCGGGGAGTGGGGGAATCCCTTACTTATCCTGGACACTGGCCTGCTGAAACCCTGAAGCATAAGCTTTAGGTAGATTTACATTGATCTAACGTGCTTATCCCCGAGGTTTCTGGGTACCACGACACAGGGCATTGTTAGGACACACAACGTGTGGTACTTTTACAACATTTGAAGTACTTGCCTTTTTTGGAACTAACCCACCGTTTGATTCATCATTTGTAACAAATTGTTTCCTTTCCTTTTTTTCACATTTCTGGGCCTGTCTTCACGACAAACAACACCCGTTAAAAAGAAACAAGGTTAAGTTTCATTCTGAAAGGAGGTGTGGGAAGATCTGAGTGTCTATTTCTCATGCTGGTAGAGGGTGGAATGCTGCTCTCAAGGAACAGAACAATATGAAGGTGAGAGGAGAACCAGGCCGTATAGATTGCAGATGTTGTCCTTGCAGCTTGCTCATATCTGAACAAAGGGGATGTTTCCTCATGACCACACAGTGAAAAAAAAACCACACTGACTGGAGCCTGTTCTTGTGAAGTATTGAGTATTTGTGACTTCCATTGCTTGGCACCTCGCAGGAACAGGCCCTTAAAGGCCACTTATGTAACAAGATGGTCCCATGAGAAAATGTTGTTGTTTAATCAATGGAAAGTAGAATTACGAAGTTAGGAAGAAGTTAAATCAGTCGTTATAGATGAATAAAGTACATTATAGAAATGTAGGACTGAAGGCACTTCAAGAGGTCATCTAGAGACCTTTCCCCACCCTGAGGCAAGATTAAATATACCTCGACCATCTCTGACAGATGCGTGTCTAACGACCTAGTCTTAAAAATCTCCAGTGACAGGGATTCCACAACCATCTGAGGTAATCTGTTCCAGTGCTTAACTAACTTTACAGTTAGTTTTTCCTAATATTTATCTGAAATCTCCCTTCCTGCAGATTAGGCTCATTACTTCTTGTCCTACTCTCAGTGGACCTGGAGAACAAATGATCCCCATTCTCTTTATAACAGCCATTGACATATTTGAAGACTATTATCATGTACACCTCAGCCTTCTCTTCTCTAGATTAAACATGCCCAGTACTATCCACCTTTCCTCATAGGCCAGGTTTTCTAAACCTCTTATCATTTTTGTTGCTCTCCTTTGGACTCACTCCAATTTGTTCATATCTTTTTTTAAAGTGCAGTGCCCAAAACTGGGCATAGTATTCCAGCTGAGGCCTCACCAGTGCCGAGAAGATACAACACTCCTGTTAAATGGCCCAGAATGACATTTGTCTTTTTCACAACAGCATTACACTGTTGACTCATCCAATTTGTGATCTGCTATAAGCCCCAGATCCTTTTCTGCAGCACTGCTGCCTAGCCAGGTATTTCCCATTTGGAATGCTAGTCTTACTATCTGAGGCTAGTCTTCTGATGTTCTATTCTATTTAGGTTCTTCAATACCATGGTATGAGTGCCTATGCTTTAGCCTAGGTAAAGAAGAAAGGGTAATTGTATCACATGATGTAACAGCCCCAGAAAGGGTTAGACCCAGTTTGTATGACATTGATGACAGTGCAGTTAGAGTACTCCCTGAATGTCATATTTCCAGAACACTGGACAAATCAAAGGCATTTCAGAGAAGAGCAGCAATAAAAGACTAAAGGAATTGTCTTAGAAGGGAAGATAGAAGTTCTGACATTGCACTGCTGGTGCTACAGTGTTTGCTTCAATCTAGTCCCACCCCTAAACCATCACCATCCACCTGCAGTTAGCTGGTAGGCTCTGACACATCCCTGGGGGACTCCTCCACATAAGATCCCACTATAATCACTCACATTCACCAAAGCATGTGGCTGCAAAAGCCTGTCCTCCAAAAGCAATAATGTCTTCTTCACACTGAGCCACAGGAGAGGCTGCTTCTGGAGGTGCAAGTTCAGGGCACTGACAGAGAGGCAGACAATGCAGACTAAGTGGATAGGTGGAAGAGAGCCCTGTGTAACAAGTAAAAGTGGCCAGGGACCAGACTCCAGCAGTGACTATCATTGTGCCATTCAACGGCAACGTGCTAGCAGCATTGCAGGCAAGTATTATGCCATTAAATGTACCTTCTTACTGCCCTCTACAACCACAGCTTGACTTGTAGTCCTGTGCAAATGTGACTTCCCAGGAATTTCTCTTATTCCCAGTGAACAGAATTCTACTAAAAAGGTGAGTATGTATGTAACCAACCCCCTCTCTCACTGTTTCCTTGGAGTAGCTAAACTACCAAAGCTTGGGAGCTCTGATCCTGTTCAAAAATAGAAATCCTCTTAGAGGGGACATTTCACACCAGCTCCTTGGGGCTGTATCTGACTGATCCTAGCCATTCCTGCTGTTTTAACTGAGGTGTCTGTTACTTTTGGAAACTAGGAATTAGTACCCTTTCCAAAAATGGTTTAAGACTTCATACATCTTCCTTTTAACACTCCCCACCCCCAATTAATTAAGGTGCTAGCACATAGGGCTTTTGGAATGGGTCTAACCAACTCCTCCCCTAGTAGCAAAGCCTTAATTGAGGCTGAAATAGTCCTTAAGGCCCAGAGGCATATGGGCTTTTAGTGCTGGCTTTAATTATGGCAGACCTGAGCAGATGGTCAATAGGACACCCAAGTGGACAAACAAGCTTCCCTAGCCATTAGGGATAGCTAAATAGTGAACAGGTAGGACCCAAAGGATACATTGAGGGTGTGGGGGGATGCAGCAAGTTGTCTGCAATTTTGGCCTCAATTCACACTGGAGTTGGACTTGTGATAGGACCCCATTAATCCACACAGGGTTGGAATAGTTTCTGCTAAAGAGGGTTAAACATGGTAAATTTAGTGAATATGGACCAGACAAAACTCTTTTATAACAGTATTAGCAAGTTGTTTTTTAGACTAAGTTGTAGTATTGCCAACCTCAAGCTTGGAAAAATCATGAGTCAGGCCCCAAAGATCCTGAGATAGGATTCAGTGATGAGATTTTAAGTCCTTTTTGTGGCCTCCAGGTTTCTGTGCTTTTAGGATGCACTCGCTTCATGCTTTCAAGCTTTTTTCTACAACCACAAGGGCTAGAAATCTAATTTTAAAAAAAGAAAGAAGAAAAAAGAAAGCTGAGATTCTCACACAATAACATGAATCCGGGAGCTGAGGCTTTAAGAAAAACCCCAGATATGATAAGACTCATGATAAAAATCACAAAAGTTAGCAACCAGTTGTAAATCAGAAGTAACTCCCTTGATGTCAATTAGCTTGTAACTGAAAGGAAAATGTAACTCCTTGCCTAGAAAACTTTCTTTCTAACATTTGAAAACAATTTTACATGGGTTGCTCTTTTTTAGTCTGACTAGGCAAAACCAGAAACTACTTTTAACCCTGTATTTTTAAAAATGGTTCCCTGATGCAGGTCAAACTCCACTGAGACAGTGCTTTGGTTTGTCTGAAGTAAACTTACAGGTCCCAGGTCTCAGTTAGTTTTTCAGAGAAGTGGGAAGTAGCAGTTTTAGGTAGTACAGCATTTTGTTGTTGTTTGGCCAGAGTTTGCGACTACAAAACACTGTGCCTATTTCTCAGCAAAATCAATAATTTCATCATGAGAAAACTTTTCCAGACTCATTATCTGTTTATAGTAAAATAATAACCATGAAAAGGACCACTAGTCAACGCAGTTCCCCCCAAAGTTTTCCCCTTCGTTCATCTCAGCTAGTTTCTTTGTTGCAGACACCGTAGATTTTCTATCTTCGGTCTGAAAAAAGAACAGTCTTCTTCTGTGGGACTGGTGAAAATATTTCTGTTTTCCCAGGAGCAGATGAGCTCCTTTGAACCTCGCTGAGTTGCTGCTGACACTTCCGTTTGTTCCTGGCTCTTCCACCTTTTAAAATAAGCTCCCAATAAATAATTGAAGGGCCTGCTGTCCATTTTTAATGACTTCGGTGATACTTCAAAGCTGGCACATGTGGCAGGGAGTTTGCAGGATGTTTGATTCAGAGATTAATATTTGGATCAAATGATTTAGGTTTTCCTAAGTCATGTTTTAACATCAGTTTTCATTAATATGTCATTGAACATAAAAAGAGGAACAATAACAGGAGTGATTCTAAGAACATGTAGCCTTTCTAGATAGTGGGCCCTTAAATTAATAACAAGGGGGAGGCAGGACCAGCCTGAGGCACTAGCAAGATGAACAATTCTTGGATCTTCCTTTCCATACAGAACCAGGAATTTATGCTCAATTTCCTCACCAGCAGCAAGACCAGAGGAGAAGGCATAAAAGCCACTTCACATCCCAGCCCTCTAGCAGTTGGATATTCCTGCATCTGGTCATTTCGATTCTTGTCAATCCTAAAGCAAAGCAGCCCTCTCTGCTATTCATAGTAAGTAAATAGATAATAAGCAATATGATAAGCAGTTCAAAAAAACATGATGCACACAACCTACAGTATCCCATCCATGATGTCCCAGCTCCCAAGAATCTTGGGAAGCCATTTCTTTAATCATTGTCAGTTTCTTTGGAATGTGTATCTTTTCCTCACCCAAAACGACACAACAAAAAACCCCTCCCCGCTGTCAGTGTTAAATACGCAATCAAGTTAGGCTATTTTACAAATGTTTCCTTCAAAAGAAAGAGGATGTAGGAAATAGCTCATAATTTCATCAGAGGTCCACGTGGGTTTGGAATGACAGGGGCTAGAGAATATCACCCCAGGACAGTTATTTCCTAACCGTTGTGCTGCTCTACTGACATCCAGCTAAATGTGCCTTCTATTGTATTTCTGGAGAGCAGTGTTGTCTCCTAGTATGGATGACCCGAGGCAAAAATTCACTGCCCACTTCAGCTTCTAAAACTGGGGTGGGCAAACTTTTTGGCCCGAGGGCCACATCTGGGCATGGAAATTGTATGGTAGGCCATGTATGCTCACAAAATTGGGAGTTGCGGTGCAGGCCCTGGGGTGGGGCCAGAAATGAGGAGTTCAGGGTGCGGGAGGGGGCTCTGGGCTGGAGCAGGGGGTTGGGGGGGGTGAGGGCTCTGGCTGGCGGTGCAGGCTCTGGGGTGCAGGAGGGTGGGGCCAAGGGGTTCGGAGGGCAGGAGGGGGATCAGGGCTGGGGCAGGAGGTTGGGGTGCGGGAAGGGGTGCAGGCTCCAGGTGGGTGTGTGGGCTCTGGGGTGGGGATGAGGGGTTGGAGGTGCAGGCGGGTGCTCCAGGCTGGGACCGAGGGGTTTGGAGGGGGATCAGGGCTGGGGCAGGGGATTGGGGCGCTGGAGAGGGTCAGGGGTGCAGGCTCCAAGTAGCACTTACCTCAAGCAGCTCCCAGAAGCAGCAGTGTGTCCCCCCTCCGGTTCCTATGCGGAGGCGCGGCCAGGCAGCTCTGCGCACCGCCCCATCCCAGGCACTGCCCCTGCAGCTCTCATTGGCTGCAGTTGCCAGCCATTGGGAGCTGAGGGGGGCGGCGCTTGGGGCGGGGCAGCATGCAGAGCCCCCATGGCTGCCCATACATAAGAGATGGAGAGGGGATATGCCGCTGCTTCCAGGAGCCGCGTGGAGCCATGGCATGCGCGGAGCCGGGCAAGCCCTGGACCGCGCTCCCTGGCAGGAGTTTAAGGACCGGATTAAAACATCTGAAGGGCCAGATGCAGCCCCCAGGCTATAGTTTGCCCACACCAGTTCTAAAAGGTGCCTGGCTGTAGTTAATGAGGTCATAATAATATTGCTTTCTTTTGTAATATTCCTTTCATGGTGTCACATGGAGAAGAAAGCTATTAAGGAGAGAGATCTTATTTTCAAAGCCTAATTTGTCTCCCTCATGTTTCTAACTGAGCAGAATCCAAACTGGCTCCAGGCTTGTGATTATGTGCACCAGCCTCACTGGCAACCTCCAGAGAAAGGAGCAGGGCTCTGGGAGTAGGTGACCAGATAGCAAGTGTGAAAAATCGGGACACTTTTGTGGGGAGAGCAGGGGGAGGGTATAGCTGCCTATATAAGATAAAGCCCCTAATATCAGGATGGGACGTCTGGTCATCCTGCATGGGACTAACTAGTGTTTGGCATAGCTGGTGCAGCAGAGGGAGCTAACATTTTAATTTGCCACATAACATTGGTGTCTGATTTGGGTGTTTGGGGATTTTTTGGGAGGGGAGGGAAGGGACTGGGTGCACCAATGCTGGTTTAATTTACAAAATTCTAGTGGCATCTTCATAAAGTCCCCTTTACACATCCTCCTTTAAAGGCAAGAAGGGTTCTAACTGAAAGCTAACAGTGAGGACGAATGGCCCCCCAGTTAGGGCCCGTGTGACCTTGGGTGAGTCACTGAGGCCCAGCTCCACAAAAGAGATGTGGGTCTTGTGCTGCTCAGTGCTGCAGCACCCAGAAAGTCACCGGAACAACACCGTGACCCACAAAGCCTGAGTTAGGTCCCTAAGCTCGTATACAATGAATGGGGACAGGGAGGTACTTTAGAATAGGTACTTTAGAAAAAAACAGCATGCTTTGTGGGGAGCCGTCTAAACCAGCCAATGGGGAATGCCGACAGGAGATACGTATGCTAAGCCCTGGCCCTTTTAGTGCCTTTTGTGCCTAAATCTGGGCTGCAAGGAGGTGCCTGTCTCTGCTTGGGATTCACAATCTGGGGGAAGATAGATGCTTGGCTGCAAAAGTCACGTGTGGGCCCCGATCCACTCGGTGTGCTCACAGGCTTTTGTGAACCACAATCTAAGGTGCCTGTTTCTCCCCATTCATTGTGCAGGAGCCTAGGCACCTAACAGAGGCTTGGTGACTCACACGGTGATTTTCTAGGCGCACAGAAAACCAGCGTCACACCTAAGAATGAACCAGCGTCACACCCACTTTTGTGAATGTAGGCTCCCTGCCTGTAAAATGGAGGCATGTTCAGCCTCATAGGGTATGTGTGAGGATAAATCCATTACAGATGGTGAGGGGCTCTGACACTATGGAAGTGGGGGGAATATAAGTACCTAAGTGCTTTAGGTTCTAGTCAGACTGAACCCTTAACCCAAAGGAAGCTTCTGAAACTGGAATGGGCTCTCAGGACTGAAGTAAACTCCTGAAGCTCCTGCCAAGAGCTTGCTCTGAGCTGAACTAAACTCTGGGCTCAAGAAGACTCCTGAGTTATGTCACACTCCCCAGCTGAAGGGCGCTCCTGGGCTATGCTAAACCCTCCAATTGGAAGGAGCTTCTCCTGGAGCAGGCTTCCCAGCTAAACTGAATCTCCACCTGAAATTGGCACCTGTGTGAGACCATCTGTATAGTCCCTTAAGCCCACTCCTAATAGGTTTTGGCCAATCATCCCCCTTCACCTGACTCAATATGGAGCCTCACAGGTACTAGCCAATGCTGCAGCCTTTCCCTCTGCCAAGGAAAACATCTCCAGTGTGGTACCCCAAGGTGAAAATATGTCAGTCCCTGTTCTGTATTTCTCGGTCTCTTATTGGGACCCAAAAAGGAATTTTAATAGAAATTAACCATCTCACAAACCAACTTTCTAGGCCACCATCTTCTCCATTACTTCAAAGCCATAGGGCCCCAGAGAGAGTGAGAATGACTCCCTAGTCCAGTGGTGAGGGCACCGAGCTGGGAAAGCCAAGATCTATTCCCCTTACTCCAATCGCTCTTTCATTATTTACCTACACTGGAACAAACAGGAGAGACCGTGGGACTCCCACGTCAGAATATCCCAGTGCTCAGAGCACTCACTGGATAGGTGGAAGACCCCTGTTCAAATCTTTGTTCCCCTCTGGGAGAAGGGGGAAATGAATCTGGGGGTCTCACATCCCAAGTGAGTGCTCTAACCACTGGGCTAAAAGTTATAAGGTGGGTAGTGCTGCTGCTGCTCTGGGGTTTAGGTGGGAGATAGGCATCTGTACACTTAGCGGGAGGCAGCAAGACAGGCCCAGAGGCAGAAACATAGGTGCTGAGGGAACTTTTACCCTAAACACTTAGGTACCAAGTGTGTTTAGGCACCTACAAGGTTTGAGAGGAGTTTTGTGGATCATAGTGGCATCAAAACTAGGACTCACACACTTAAACCAGGGGCTTAGGCTCCTTAGCACCGTTGTGGATCTCACCCCAAATAACTAATTTCAGCAGAATAAAACCACCCATCGGTGTCCTATACATGGGTTTTATTAACTGGCCTCCAATATTAGCTGCCGTTGGCAGCTGTTGTGACTTATAATTAACATGGTGTTCCCAAAGTTGCAAAGCAAACTCCACTTTGCTAGCTGTTTGATCACAGCTCGTTGTTCAGGCTCTAGGGTGCAACGAGGCTTTCTGCGTGCATCCGGATTGGCATCTCAAAGTCAGCGCCTGTATTTCTGATTCAAAACAATTGTGATTCATCCAAGCAAAGATACTACAACTAAACTGTCTCTCTATAAGCCTGGAGTACTGGAGAAAGCCACAAGTGGTGTAACTACAGTGGTGCAATCACTGGCTAGGGACCACAAGACTATAGGGACCTAACCAGAGTACTATTTCAATTTAGAACCCAGGAGTCCAGAGAGACAAGGCGGTTGCCGTGCTCTGTCTGGAGATAAGGGGATTGCACCCCTAACTAGTACAGTGGATAGGACCCATACATCCAGGAACCTAGATACCTACTGCCTGGAGATGTAACCAGTTGGTAGATACAGACTACCTTCATTGGACAGAATGCAGGTATCCAGAAACTGGGGTGATGGGCTGTCTGTTCTGATGCGGAAAGAGGCTTCTAGCTGTGTAGGACACTTGGATCTAGCCACACATAGATATCCCCATTTGTGCTGCCACCAGCCCAGCAGAAGTTGAGCCAAGCCATGCCTTATAGCAAAGGAGACAGGCCTCCGGGGGAGAGTGGGGTGCACTGGCCCCTGGGGAAGGGGGCAGTTGAGAGGTGGGTCCCCTCCAGCTGGGGCAACGCTGGGCCTCAGATGTGAGCAGCTGGCAAGGACATGCAGAGAAGGCATGGGGGCATCGCAATGTTGGGGGTTGGGAGCAGGCTGGAGATGCTCCCCTTACTCCCCTCCTCCCCCCCATGGAGTGCAATGTAAAAACATCAGCCACTTTGCAGGGGGGGAGGTGGCAGTGGAGAGGAACTGACAACTTGGAACACTGGGGGAGGGAGAGCTGGGAGGCGAGATCTGAGCTGGGGAGGTGGGGGTAGGGGAGCTGAATTGGAGTTGTTGAGGGTGGGGGGAAAAGGGGTCAGAGTGGAGCTCAGGGGCTCTGGATCAGCGCTGGGAGAGGAGGGTTGGAGGGGAGCTGGGGGAGGGCTTGTGCGGCCCTGGAGAGGGAAGTGTGGGGCAGGCAGTGAGCTAAAAGGGGCTGGAGGGGGGATTAGATCAGGGATGGGGGAGCTAGGGTTGGACTGAAGGAGGCTGGAAGGGAGTTGAGGAAGAACTGGAGGGGAGCAAGGGGGGCCATGGAGGGAGCTGGAGGGTTGTAGTGGGTCATGAGGGAGCTGGGGCTATGGGGGTGCTGGAAGAGGGTGGATTGCAGAATCAGGAAGAGGGCCTCTAACCTATTCTTGCACCAGAGCCCTCTGGGACCTTCTGAGTCACAGCTTCGGGGACATGTTCTGACAGTGACTTCCAGCAAACTCATTGTAATTCACCCTCTTTTTTAATTTGGAACTGTTAATTTCACAGTTGAGAACCATCAGGACTGCAGCTGCAAACTATATCCTAACCAAGTTTTCTCTAGAGTAATTACTTTGCAGGTTTGATTGAATATAACGTCATCCAAAAATGTAGAGGGGTGAAGAAGGGGCAAGTGGGTTAACTATTTGTAAAGTGCCTGAGGGGAGAGAAGAGGGCAATTGGGACACCTGTGCCTCTGAAAACTTCCCTCTCCGCACCTCGACCAGGTCAAGACCCTGTGAGCTTGTGCAGTGGATTTATTTAACCTTTAAGTGTTGGGGGTGAAGTTTGCTCTCAGTTTACCCTGTCACAAATCCTGAGTGACTTCACAAGAGTTTCTGCAGCTTCACTCTAGCATAAGCTGTGTCTATGCTACAACTTCTCTTGGCAAAACTGATGTTGCTCAGTGATGTAAATATTCCACCCCCCTGAGAGACATAAGTTACTCCAGCACAAGTGCTAGTGTGCACAGCGCTGTGTCGGTGGGAGACAGCTACCACCGCTCGTTGTGGGGGGCGGGGAATTAGTTATGTCAATGGGAGAGCTTTCTCCCATCAGCATAGAGCACCTACATGAGAGATCTTACAGCGGCACTGCTGTAAGCTCTCTAGTTTAGACAGCCGTAGGCTATGTTTACCCTCGCAATTGAACAACAAAACTTTCGTCTTTCAGAGGAGTTTAAAAACACATACCCCGAAAGACAAAACTTTTGCCACAACAAGTGCCAGTGTGAACAGTGCGTTGTCACTCCTGCCGACAACGCAAACACCGCTTATGGGGGGTGGAAGCTTTTTAACAGCGGCTACACTGCACGACTTTTAGCAGCATGGCTGCAGTGAGACAGACATGTCACTAAAAGCTGGGTAGCGTAGACATAGCCTTAGTGAAAGCCGAACTTGGCCCTTGTCTTCAAATCTGATTTAGGTTTTGTGTAACATGTGTGGGATCTTGGCCACATCCATAGTTTGTGTGTGCCCCCCATCAAACAATTCAGTATCAATTGCATTCTCCCTTCAGGGGACAGCCATCACCGAAGGACTCTCAGACAAGATTGCCTTAGAAAAACTGTACAAGAGCAACAGAGGTACTGCAAGAGGTACTGCTGTGGGGGAGCTTGCACTATACTTGGCTGTATCTCTCTGCTGTATCTATCTTTACATCACCTGACACAGGGGCCCAGAGGCCAGCCCTCCTGACAATTCGAGCACTGGGGTGCTATGTAATTATGTAGGTTTAGAATAAGCTAGCTGATAGCCTTACAATATCTGAGCTAAAAAGAGACTTTTTTTTTTAAATGGCTAGAACAGAGGGCTAGAAGGTCAGGACTCCTGGTTTCTGTTTCAAGCTCTGCCACTCACTTACTGGGTAACCTAGGGCAAGTCCCTTAACCTCTCTGTGTCTCTCTGTTTACCCATATATAAAATGGGGAAGATTAATACTTCCCTGGTTTACAGGAGAGCTTTAAGACTTAATTCATGTCTGTAAAGTGCTTTGAGATCCTTGGATGAAAGGTGCTCAGTACAAAAGGACAAAGTGCTAAGTACAGAAGAACCAAGGCTTTAGGGATAGCTCATGTTTCCGTTAGCTATTAATGGACTGAAGGAGGAAACATTTGTGCATCAGAAAAGTTTATATACCACTTTTAAATTAATGGCAGCTACTCAGCTAAGAATATAATTCAGTCCACAAGGAATATGACAGCTATGCTTGGCAGGCTTGACATAATTTTGCTGCTAAAAATATTTCTCAGTTCCATAACATCAGTACAGTTTCTGGAACATCTCCCAGGGTAAGAACCTGCAATAGGAAGTGTAGAGGGAAGATCGAGTCTTGGTTCCTTGACTCCCGGCACCAGCTGTTTCAGCCTGTTTTGGATCACCTGTCTCCCAGGTCGAGAATGATGGGAGCTTTGTACCAAGACAGAGAGATGCATGTGTCCCCCATTTTCCCCTTTTTGGGTCTCTGATTTTCCCCAAAATCAATAGGGATCTAACCATTGAAGCCTAGAATATTCCCTGAAATTTTGAAACTGACCAGATGTGGCAGACAGAGAGATGCCTTTGAATTGAATGCAAGGTCTGTGCAATCTTGGCCAATAAATGCCAGAAATTTCAACTTAAAATTTCCTTTTTCATTTTTTGCATGAAATTTACATACGATGTAGCAGGGCCGGCTCCAGGCACCAGCTTAACAAGCAGGTGCTTGGGGCGGCCAAGGGAGAGGGGCGGCACCTGCGGCAATTTGGGGGCGGCAGGTCCCTCACTCCCTCTAGGAGTGAAGGACCTGCCGCTGAACTGCCGCCACCGATCGCGGCTTTTTTTTTTTTTTCTCCAATTGATCGCGATCGCGGTTTTTTTTTTTTTTGCTTGGGGCGGCAGAAATGCTGGAGCTGGGCCTGCGATGTAGAATTGTCAACATATGTCTTTAGCCATCCTCCTGATAAACTGCTTAGTATGGAAATGCATTTCTTCCACCCTAAGCAGGTTGTGGAATCTCTGTCATTGGACATATTTTAGAGCAGGTTAGACAATCACCTGTCAGGAATGGTCTAGATCAGCAGTTCTCAAACTGTGGGTCGGGACCTCAAAGTGAGTCTTGACCCCAATTTAATGAGGTTGCCAGGGCTGTCTTAGTCTTGCTAGGGCCCAGGACCAGAGCCCGCAGGCTTCAGCCGTGGGCATCGGGACTCAGGTTACACACCCCCTGCCTGGGGCTGAAACCCTTGGGCTTTGGCTTTGGCCCTCCCGCCACCAGGGGCTTGGGCTGGCTCAGGCTTCAGTCCCCCCTCCTAGGGTCGCATAGTAATTTTTATTGGCCAAAGGGGGTCATGGTGCAATGAAGTTTGAGAACGCCTGGTCTAGAGAATACTTAGTCCTGCCTTGAGTGCAGGGGCCTGGACCATATGACCTCTCGAGGTCCCTTCCAATCCTACACTTCTCTGATTCTATGTACTGCCTCACTCAGAACCCTGCTGCCTGCTCTAATGGCTGGATCTCTGAGCATGGGGGGAGGGGGAAAGAGGGGTGGGTTTGCAAAGCAAAGATAATCCCCAGGGACCTCATCGGTTACTAGAGGAGCAGAGTTTCCTGTGGTTATTTCACTGACACTTTTTAGAAAAATTACATCTCTTGAGAAAGCTTTGCCCCTCCAGGCAAGCTCAGAACCTTTCAGAGTAAGAAAGCAGAGGAGATATCAGCTGAATTGCTTTGCTTTGGTGTCTTCTCTTTCCAAGTGACACTTTAGCTACACAGGAAATGTCTCTCTACTTTCAAAGCACCTCCTTCAATCTTCACCTCAGGTCTTCCTGGAGAGTAACACTACCCTCCCCACCCCTAACGGAGGATAAGCAGCCGCTGGAACATCTGCTGCATCCCACAGGCTCCCTGCTCTGCTCTTGCTTTGAGAGACTCCTGGGGATCTGAGTGCAGACTGTCATTCTGGCTGCTGAATTTAGTGCCTCCTTGAACAGTTTTGAGTGGGCTCTTCGGGGTTAAGTTGCTCTTTCATTTTGATGACAGTCGGTTTTGGGGGGAAACCAAACAATTCCTTTTCTCTCACCTCCCCATGCACACTTTGGTTCCAGGAGTTGGCCTAGTCTGTCAGGGAGAACTGATACAATCTCAGGCTAACCCAAACCTCTACTGAGAAAAGGGGGAAAAAAAAAAAAAAAAAAAAAACCAACACACACCTAGGATAGCCAAGTCCCCCTCCATGCGGTACCCAGCTAGCCTCCCTGCACACCAGTGTCTCATTGAGTTTCCACTTGCCTGTTGGTGGTTGTCACTGGATTTAAAGCAGGTCTAGGACATGACAAAGAATGCCTCCTTCGGCAGGTCACCTTGAAGAGACCCAGAAAACAGCCCAATGCATGTATCACAAGCTGTATCACAAAATAGCCAGGATGTTCATGCAGGAGCGGCACCAGGGTTTTTGGCGCCCTAGGCAGGGGTCCTTCCGCGTGCCCGGTCTTCGGGGCACTTCGGCCGCGGGTCCCGGAGCGAGTGAAGGACCCGCTGCAGAATTGCCACCGAAGACCCAGAGTGGGGAAGGGCCCCCCGCCGCCGAATTGCCGCCCAGGGCGGCAAAATGCCACCCCCCCTCCAAATCCTGGTGCCCTAGGCGACTGCCTAGGTCACCTAAATGGAAGCGCCGGCCCTGCGTTCATGCCATTTTATCAGAAAGGCCCCATGCACTCCATAGCAAGTTGCACTTAAATTCTGCAGCAAAGCCCCTAGATTGTGTAGCACTCCAGCAGCGCAGACTGCAACAGAGTGATCCAATAAAAGATATTACCTCACCCACCTTGTCTCTGCAAAAGCCTACGTTACATTAAAAGATTTAATTAAATATGAAAATAGAATCAGTGCAGAACAGTGGGGGGTTTTACATTACATTTATTTTGATGCTGTCCTCAAACTTCTGTTTTCAATATGTCAAAGATTTTTGTACTGATATGATACAAATGAATCACAGAAGCCAGAGGATGAACGTTGGCATTTAACTTTTCATGTTCAGGTTTCTGCGTTTACTGCTGGTTAAGACGGATAGACCACAGCAGCCCTTTGAGCTATTGCTTTAGGCTGTCTGCAGACTTGGGGAGACAGCACTGCAGCAGTTTACACACTGCTTTCAAGGTTATCACAATCATGAGTGCTTGAAACTTTCTTTAAAAAATGAAAGCTGTGGTTCCGGAGCATGATTCTATGGCAAATTCCACAGCCCGAGAATACACAGTACTCTGATCGTAACTGGGGCTAGAACAGGATTTAGCCCGATGCAATTAGATCAACCTTTAAACCAGCAAACCTCTCTCACCTTTGGCAATCTTGGTAGTAAGGCTGGGTCTGCATGCCTTTTGCAAGGAGAGGGAGAAGGTAGCTGGGCTGCCACAGCAGCAAATCTGTAACGCACGCCTGCTTTCATTATTTCTAGCTAGCATGGCACACTGTTCCCTCTCTTGCCAGCAAGGCCAGTTAATCCTGCCTGATGCTTTCACACTGTGTTTGTCACTCTCTTTTCAATGAAGGAGCTGGTCCAACAATAACCCTGCGGCTATTCACTCCTGTTGGACACGCTATCTGGAAGTGGCCATTCCATCACAAATCACCATTGGAAACTGCCCCACAGAAAGCAAGAAAGCGGAGAAACTTGCAAGTTTTGACTCTTGCATATGACATTCCTTTGTATGTTGAGCATGCACATGTAATATGACAAGATAGTGTCTTAAGTGATTATTGGTGGAAGTTGGCATAGGGCATCTCTGCCAGGGTATGCAGATTTTTAATTTCTCTGGGAGGCCACAATGCTTATGGCCATCTCAGTCAGGATTGTTCTTGTTATCCCTGTTCTTTACTTACATTCTGCTAGATACTGTGTCTTCAAGTAACTCCACCAGCTGCACTAATCATCGTACTGTGCTAGGGTATTTCCACATAGCTAAGCAATGACTGGGTGAATAGATTATCCATAGTGGATTTCATTGAGAATTCTGCCCCTTACTCGTCCTAAGTTCTAGGAAGCTCTGCTCTTGTTTTGTTTTTGTTTTAATTTCCAAGACTATATTAGGGAAAATATGGCTGTGCGGAGGGTTGGGCTATAGCTTAGCCAGTGTGTGTACCCATTTTAAATTCCTATTGACTCATACTCACTACACTCCCGTGGGACCAGGAAGCAATGGCAAGATTCCCATTGACTTTAATGGAGCCAAAATTTCAACTCAGACATTTAAGATCTGAGGCCAAAAGCTTTAACTGTCCAACAGATTTAATATGTCTGTAAAGGTACTTGCTTGTAGTGCTCTAACTGCCATGAGATGAGGGAAACGGTATCATGAAAGGAACTTGAAGAGAAGACACAGTTACTCCCATTGCTAGAACATGCACTCAGCCTAGGGTGACCAGATGTCCCAATTTTATAGGGACAGTCCCAATTTTGGGGACTTTATCTTATATAGGCACCTATTACCCCCCCACCCCGTCCCAATTTTTTTACACTTGCTATCTGGTCACCCTCACTCAGCCAGACCCAATCCAGCAGCTCTACTTGTCTATATTTCCAGGTAGTGTATCTCTACTATCCCTGTTACTGGGTATCTAAGGGTATAAAACAACTGGTGCTTTTATTTTCCTCAGAAATACCTGGAATTCAAAGCTGAACACTGGATGTGTGTTCTAAGCAGGACTGACAGCCTAGCCCAGCATGGTGGATGGTTGTTAGCAGAAAGAGATACCCCTTCATGCAAACAGCCTACAAAATTGAAGTTCAGCCCTGAGATTTTTAAACTGGGAACGTCAGAAGAAATACAGCCCCCTGTCCAGTCCAACTAACTGGCATGAGTCAAGCCCCAGATGTTTTTACTTCTTGGTGTGACGTTCCACTGTCAGAATGAATCATAATGCAACTGGAAATGTAAGGGCATTAAGAAAGGGCACCTGCACTGACAGCATCCTTTGCTCCATTCAGAATGCAGCCGATCAGCAGTTTTTCCTCATACCCGCTACTCTTTTCATGATCGGACTATTGCTTTTGTATTGCATACAAGGAAGGCGTAATATATGAACCATCTGAGCTGTTATGAATGTTAAGCCCCAGCAGTGGTATTGGATGTCTTAAAAGAATTTAGTGGGGAAACAAAACAGAGATTCTTGAAAAAACTGCATTACTGACAGGGCAAAGGCATGAAAAGAGCAGGAGGAGATACACAGCAGCAACTCACTACCTCTGATTCGAGAAGAACATCAAAGCTCCTACTTGCTCCTAGTTGAAGACAATAGTCATTTTTTTAAAAACAAGAAAGCATGGAAATAGTATTGGGAAAGACTCTGCTCTTAATAGGAAATGTCTAGTTTCTCTTTCCTCTTACATCCTAATTGGGACCCCTATCTTGAAAAGCTCTAAAGCATGGGGTTCAAACTATTTGTGTAGAAGACTGAATTCCCCATCTCACTGTAGGCTTTGGCTGGGGTATAAATTCTGGACCATGGACACTCTTCAATGCACAGCAATTGGAACTCCCCCTGATGTCAAAGGGAGGGCTCCACAAAGGGGAAGGATTATATATGGCCTTTGTAGTAATTGAACTTTTAGTTATTTACTACTTGTTCAGTTCCTTATTGTCACGTACCATATCATTCGGTGGGAATATTAGCTTCTCTTCAGGACGTTGCTATTTCTGACCTCTGTTTCTCATCCTCCTTTCTTCCCGCAGTGTTTCCATCTCAACAGCAGCTCCTAGCTTCCTCCATGGACTCCAGTCCTACCCCACTCCTCATTCATCTGCTAAAATTATGGGCAATTAAACTGTTTATTGATATTTAATGTCATCATCAGACATTAGAGTTACCCCCCCCCCAGTGACATTTTTAGGGACCAGGGAAATTTTACACCTCTCCCAGCTATTCTTTCAGACGGCATGCAGACACCAGAAGATAACACTTCATTGATTTAACCAAGTATCTTTGCAAGCACATGAGCTAGAGTCTTAGGGCTATTCTACATGAGACAAGCTGCACCAGCATAATTCTATTTAAATTTATGCAGGTTACACTGGTGCAAATCCTTAATGCTGATGCATTTAAACTGGTTTAAACCTCACATATTTTGATTTAGCTAAAATGTTGGTAAAAGACTGAATCTAAACTCATCTAAATGCATCAAGATATAGTGTATCTAGAATCCCTATTGTTACACTGATGTGACTTTCTAATATAGATAATCGCTTTAATTTTTCCCTTTTTCAAACAAAAGCTTAGATTCTGCAGAGCCTGAATAGGCCATGTAAATACATCTCCAAGGGAGGGTGTTTGGCACCTAGGCTCTAAAATTTGATGCAGGGCTCTGTTATGGAGTTCCCCTATTTCTATTTCAGTGAGTAGGACTGTTAATGTGGGGGGTTGTATTTTTTTTTTGTTTCTTTGTTTGTTTGCAGGCTTAATGAGGCTTTCTGGACGGTGCTATATAAAGATTTCTTGTGATGCAAAGTAGAGCTGAAAAAAATCAGCTTCACTGTTGAAAAATATTAGAAAGTTTCATTTTTTTGCTATAAAGTTTATAATACTCTTTAAAACATTGAGTTCTGGACACTGATCTTATTTGAGAGGTGTTAAATCTTTAGTGGAAGTTTTACCCCATTCTAGTTCTCTAGATTTTACCTTTCTTTATGTTTGCTTCTTAAAATGTGTGGTGGGGTGGTTTGGGGTTTTTTCAATTATCAGCTATTTGACTTAGGCATGAGGGCAGTGGATAAAATAAGTGAGTTTTTGAAAAATCAAAACAAAAACAAAAAAAACAAAGATTTTTTATTTAAATTGGTTTTATTTTGTTTTTTAAAAAGAAGAAATTTATATAATTTTAAACATAAACCTGTTTAAAATAAAATCTGAATTTAATATAAAATTTGTTAAGGCCTAAATTTATAATCTCTTAAAACATCTTAAATAAAAAATAAATATTCTGAGTCCATGAGCTTCTGTCAAAAGTTTTGAGTTAAAGATTGGTTTTTATGCAGAAAAGCAATCAGGAGAAAACCCTTTAACTTTTTAGTTAGAGTTTTATAAATATGCACAACAGGTCATGTATTATATTAAGGGTTTTAGTTAATAAAAATAAATGTATATGCTGTTTTGTGTGTTTAATTCAATTCTGTTTACTATCCTATTGAAGCTTAACAGAAATCATGAATAAAAGTTAATTATCTAGTAAATGAGCAATATATCATTCACCATTTTCTAACATACAAAAAAATGTACAATTAATAAGTATCTGAAAATATTAAGCTATGTAATTGCTTAAATAAATCCACTTGGTGATTTAAATGGCCTTGATTTCAAACAAATCCACCCTGCATGATGGACTTTATTTTTCAGCATGTTAACAGCTGGCGGTTTAGAAAGCTGCAACTGGCAACAGCAGTATCTGGAATAGATAGTAATTACATGCTAAACTCATTTTAATTGGTCTGTTATTAAATAATTTGGAAAACAGTGTGTGTGGGGGGAGGACATTTGGTTTAATCATGACTAAATGTACTTGTCCAAAACAGAGCTTACCTTACTACACAGCTTTCAGAGTCCCTGATTTCCAAGCCTTTCAACTGGGAAATAATATTCTTAATCTATTCTGCCGCTTTAAATTTTCAAGATGGCCCCTTCCTGTTTGACTGATTTTTAATTCATATTTTAAGATGCTTAGGCCCTAATTCTTCATTACATCTGAGCTCTGCTTGGATGGAGTCAGCATAGCAGGACTCTGCTCCCACCTTCCCCTGACCAGCTCACAACCCCAACACCCCTTCCTTCCCCTTATGCCAGGAGGAGGGTGACAGCTGGTGTTGGAGGTAGCTCTGCAGAGTTCCCCTGCACAGGTTTGGCTGCTTTAAGTCCACTCTGCACTATTTACCTGGCCTTAGTGAACCAGCGTGTCCAGCCCTTATAGTCTTACCTGGGATTTTTCTCTTTTTTGTAATTACATGAAGCAGTTTGAATCTCTCCTATTTTGATGGAGTTTTCCTTTAACACCAGAGAATTACCAGGTACCTTAAGGAGCAAGTGTGAAAAGCATCTAGATTGGGCAAGAAACATGAGCCTGGTTACCTGGCCAGCAATAGTACAACCAGAGTCCAGGGGGCTTCCCTCATTTATGACATCTCTACATTTTGGAATTAGAAAGACACGCTGATCCATTAATGGAGTATTGCTTGCTGGAGGACAAAATGACTTATGAGAAAAGCTTGAAGGAGTTAAAGATGTGTAATTTGGGGCTGATACAAGGACATAACTGAAAGGCAAAAACATCAAGAAGAGTGTCTAGAGTTTAGCATGGTACTACAAGGAAGCATACAGTGTACTGTATCTAGAACTACTAGGATGCAGTAGAGAACACTTAGGCTTTTAATAAGTTATTTAGCTATATATATGTATATATATAATTAAAGTACCTAGCTCTGGCTCTAGGCATTTACCTATATTTTTGTATTTGTAAATGGCACAGTATAGCTATCATACTATGCTGTTTGCACAAGCCAGTGATCTCTGGTCAACTTTCCACTAAGCCTATAACCCCTAAATACAGTCACCCTTTTCCTCACGCATCCCTTCCCAGATGCCTTGTTAAATATGAAGGAAACATCAATCTGGATAAACCGGTAGAAGATATATACGGCCAGCTCCTCCACTGGCATCGCTTCACTGAGTTCCGTGGAGCAACGTTGATTTATACCAGCTGAGGATCTGGCTCATACTCTGTTGAACAATCCTATCCTAACAGGAGGATGGACACTAGATAGCCTAATAGAAGCTAGAGATGGGACCAGACCTATCATTCTTGTCCCTCAGACTCTGATGCAATTAACTCTTACTTGCACAACAGTTAAGTATATGCATTGCTAGTGGCTACAGCTATAAGGATGTGTGCAAACAAACTTCTGTTATGGAGTACGTAGTGAGAATCAGGTGCTGTTGCATTGCAACAGATCACATGGGGTCATTTTATCCTTCAGCTACCTAACAGCACTTAATTTTCTTCTTGGGAAATAATTTTTAAAGTAAGATTCAGAGTCTAAAATTATTTCCCATCATCCTCCTGAAGTATCTTCCATGAGAGGCCTTCAGAGCCACATATGCACCTGAAGCCTTGTTTTACGGAATTATTATATGGTGAGAAAATAAACTCCAGGCAGAATGAGTGAAGTAGGAGACTAACAGAGGCCTGTGAGCTAGATCACAGGGAAAGGCTTTATAGATTTTTGCACTCTTTATTATTGCTGAGCTAATCCAACACACTGACATCTCTCTATAGTTTACAAATAATGAATGCTTAGGGAACTAGTTTCACACCAGGAGGATGTCTTCAGGGGACTCCCAGGAGCTTAGGGGAGTCTGCTAGTTGGGGCTGTACTGAAAGGAGAGGATGGGTTTCTAGGTTCAGGGCCCATACTGTGATTCTTGCCTGCAGTGCATTGTAACTGTTCCCCACTGCTCTTGAAACCTCTTGCTTCCCTGAGGCAATATGCAACAGAGGCTGCGAGCACAGAAGTTCTAGCATGGAGTCCAGCGGGGGCAGTGGAATCAGGGGGGAAGGAGGCTAATACCCCCACAATAGAAATATTTGGGGGGCACCTATTGTGTCCCCCCCCAAAAAATGTCTTCTGCCTCCACAATATTCCACAAAGGCGAGAGTAGGATTTGGCTCTGTTTCTGCCTCTGCACATATGTGCGTGGGGGAGCGGGGGTGGAGGTGAAGGCAGGCTGTGGGATCTAGAGAGATTCTGGAGCAATTGGCGCTGGCCACCAGGGAGCAGGTAGCAACATCTCTACTCTCCCTGCCTTTCAGCCACTGTGGGTCCTGGAGACACCTGGCCTGGGGGAGGGGCAGAGCACATGTGCTAGCTGTTGGGGAAGGGTGGGGGACAGGGCCCCAGCACCTAGGGGACAGGGGAGCATCAGTGCACTGGATGCCAGCTACCAGGGGAGGGGGCGGAAAGAGAGCACGGGGCACCAGCCGCAGTAGGAACTGCTGAGATGCCCCTTGCCAGCCTGGAGCTACCCCCTACTGCTTGCTGAGTCTCAGTAGCTCCCCTCACACCCCCTTTGCCCCCCCTCCATTCACACCCAGGTTCTGTTCCCCCTTGGAGTCCAGAGTTGCACCACACAGGGAATGCTACCAGTGGCAAAGGCAAGGCAGGGATGGAGCAGGAGGCTTTCTGCCTAGTAATCAGGGCTCTTCCAGCATCCAGACAAGCTACAGGGAGTGAAAGGAAGGAGTAGCAGCCAGGGCTGATTATGTGGGGTGGGGTATGGGCTGGTAGAGAAAGGTGCTGAGGATTAATCTCTTAGGAGAGGACAAATCTCTTTAGATTGGTCCTTCCCTTCTCTGTTGCCAACCCATGACTTTACTACAAATCTCACAATACTTGCTGTGGGTTTTTCTTAAAGGCCCAGCTCCCGGAGGTGACACTGGCGAGACTGGAAGCATGGACATTTCAAAAGACTATTGATGTGCCACCAGGATTAGTCAAACTTTTGTATCTATAAATGTTCTCTGAGCTAGGGACTGTTTTCTAACGCCCTGGCAGCGGCAGGGGTTCCTCAGATTCCCCACCAAGGATTAAAATTAGCATTTGTGTGGGAGTAATCACTGCAGATCCTGGCACAGGTAAACAACTCCAGAGAAGTGCCACCCCGTGGAGGAATTGCACAGACTGAGTCAGACTGGATTCAAGAGGCCCAGGAGACAAAGAAAGAGTTTGGGGTATAAAGAGAAAGTCTGGACTGACTATGGGTCCCTCATTTTGATCCAAAAATGGACATAAGATTGTAACCAAGAGGACAAAACCCTGCCGCAAGGGTTTGAAGGCTTGGGATCTGCAGAGGTGGGTGACACCTAGTATGCATGTGTATAGGCTGTTTATTGTTTTATGTTTTTTCCTAACATAAATGTTCTGTGGACCCTGGCTGGGCATTGGTAACCCTGTTATTGCCTGTAAGAGACAGCAAACCACAGGTGTTGGACTAAGGTCAGACCTGCTGGGATAGTTCAAGTGAATGGCAGGGAGGACTGCAAGTCTAAATTCTTGGTCTGGAGGGAGAGGAGTTCCATCCCATAGCAAGGTGATAGCTGAAGGCCTGAGACTTAAAGGGGAGCCCCTGAGCAGATCACAGATAGGGCAGATGTGCAGTTAACTCCAGAATTGTAACACTGATGTGAGGTGATGCGAGAATCTTGACTTTTAAAATAAAAATCTACCCCTCCTGCTTGTAGAAAAAAGCTCAAACACGAACCCAAAGGCTCAAACCAAAAGGGAAATAAAAAGAACCCTAAACTTATCATTTGGCTTTAAAATCATGATTATTTTAATGGTTGGGGTTTGCAACGTCCTAACGTTTGATAATAAAGATGTTATTACATTGAGATTTAAATGCCACCACACCAAAGTATCTGCAAATATTTAAGAAAAAACTCACTCAGGTTATTAACTGAAAGGATTTAATTTCTGGATTCTTCAAAAAGTTTCTCAAACTTCTTCCTTTCATGACAGTGAAGTCCCCTTAAATTGCACTGTATTACTAACTCCACAGAGGCAGCAATGTGTAAAGCAAAAAGAATCCAAAAGGACAGCTGACACTGCACACAATTTCTTAGCAATGAAGAGAATGTTAACATGCCAGTGGCTTTAAGCACTTAACTAACTAGCAGGCTCTCTCTCTACTACAGATTGCAAATCCAAAATACTCTGCCTGCCTGAAACTTTGTTTGCAACATTCTACATCAAATCTACTTTCTATAGATACACTATGCAAAAAAAAAAAAAAAAAAAAAAATCTCAGAGGGCTAAGGTGCATCATGGTAAAAATAGTGACAGGTTTCAGAGTAGCAGCCGTGTTAGTCTGTATCCGCAAAAAGAACAGGAGTACTTGTGGCACCTTAGAGACTAACAAATTTATTAGAGCATAAGCTTTCGTGGACTACAGCCCACTTCTATATGCATCCGAAGAAGTGGGCTGTAGTCCACGAAAGCTTATGCTCTAATAAATTTGTTAGTCTCTAAGGTGCCACAAGTACTCCTTTTTGCATGATAAGAATGTGTGTTCAGACTCAGAATAGCATTTGCATGATCCACCATATAACTTCTGTAGTCAGAGCAACAGACCCCAAACTTCTAGGACTAAGACTTTGATAGTACCATCCAAGACCTTCCTCCCTCCCTCCCATTCAGTTATGAATGCTCCAACCCAACATGGTGCTTGAGCTGCTCAAAACTCAAGTTTGCCCATGACGGTCTCCATCTTCCACGGATGTCAATATAAGCTGAGGATGCTAAGTGATTTATAAGATGAGACTGTCAGAGCATGCACCACAAAATGAGGTGTGCTCAGCATAGAGGCTCCTACATGTGAAACCTAGAGCACTAGCAAGAAGCCCGCAGTACCAGGATTGGTGTATATACCAGTGGCTGAATGTAAGCGAGGACCAGATTCTCACCTGCAACTCCCAGTAGGGTCTTGTTCAGTAGGAGAGAGCCACTAGCTTCTGAGCCTGAGCAAAGTGGGAACTCCACCCCTGGTGCAGCTTTTTAACAGCAAGGTTTGGGCAGGCTATGGAACCACTTCCATTTGGCCCTCAAGACACTTTATGGGGTACTGTGAAGAGACAGCTCTGTCATCCCCGTAGAACTTCCAACCAGATTCACTGAGGCACCCTCTAGCCAAGCGACGACTCACCAGTGCGGCACTCCTGCTGGTCATCTTGGGAATTAGCTCTCCAGCATACGGAGTGCCTCCTCCTGGCTGGTGTCTCGCCTGCCGTTGGCCCCCATGTCCCTCCCGGACCCCAGTGCCCCTCTACCTCAGGGCTCTACCCCCAGCAGTACCCCACAATCTGGGTCTCCCCTCCCAAGGGAACCCCCAACCCTCTATCCCCACTTTGCCTCAGTGGCTACTGCCAGTCCTCATCTAGCCCCCGCTCACTGGGGCAGACTGCAGTCTGTAAACAACTCATCATGGGCAAGGGGGGTTTGGGACCTGCTGCCTTTGCCTAACCCCAGGCTACACCTCTGCAGCCCCAGTCCTCTGTAGGCCTTACACAGGGCCTGCAGCCTGGGGAGTTGCCAGGCTGGAACTCCCCAACTCCTCTTGCCTTTCTCCAGCACTACTTTACTCAGGTCCCCTTCTCTCCCAGGCAGCCAGGTCCTTCTCTCTCTACAGCTAGAGAGACTGCCTTAGCCCTTGGCTCACAGCCCTTTTATAGGGCCAGCTGTGGCCTGATTGGGACGTGGCCCCAAGCAGCCTAGCCTTTTTCTCTCCAGAGCAGGGTAACTGCCCTGCTACATACCCACATTGGCTCTGAGTGGAGATGAGTCTTGAAAGCCCCCAGCAAAGCCTGTTTGCCTTGTGGCTCCCAGTCAGATTCCTGCCCCTAAGGAAAATACATGGATAAAATGTTGTTTTTTTCCTGGGTGGGAGGATGAGTGTGAAGGCAGCTCCCCCTTCAACGGAAGATAATGCAGACTGTGCCCTCCTCTGAAAACTTCCTTATGAGTAAAACCCTTTAGAAGGAGGTGCTTGTTTACAACTCTTAGTAATGGCTGCCAGCCAGTTTATTTCTAGTCAGATTAATACAGCTATTCTCACTCTGAGGTGGAGGTCAATTGGAGATGTCTAGGAGCAAAAAAAAAAAAAAAAAAATAGAACCAATGCCACCAAAGTCCTTCACCCTCCATCTGCAGATTCATCACCTTTGTATTTTGAGGGTGAAAGACTGTTTTGAACTTCCAAGAGAAAAGATCAAAATGGATCCTGCAATTGACAAGAGACTGGGGCTGATCTCAAACTACTCCGATCTTCTGATCTTGGACGTCTGAAATACAAAGGTGGATCAGTCCACACTAAGCCATACTCCTGACCAAGAGAGGGTGACTTGTTTATTTTAGACTTCTTCTGATGTTCCTCTTTTAAACTGGAGAGTGCGTGTGTCTAAAGAAATCGGGACACACGTGTGAAGGGAAAGCCCACGTGCACTATTTATGTAGATTCACAATATATTGGGTGTTTTTCGCTTTAAACTCCAACTTCTCCAAGAACAAAAATCTTAAGATAAATGCTGTGAAATGAAAGAACTGCCAAAGCAAGTTGATTTGAAAACATGACAACCTTGACAGCATCCCTATAGCAAAGCACAGTCATGTCAGCTCAACAGTTACCCGTGGTTACAAAATTTCTGAATGGAATAGAATTCAACCCTCTTGAGGATTGTAACATTGAAACAGGCAGAGGAAACAATCTGGAAAGAGAAATAGTAAAATACTCCACTGCAGTTCTTAATTGAATGTTTCACCAAAGTGCTGCAAATTAATGTGCCTCATCCAATCTGTGTCCGGGCTGCTGAGGAGAAGAAGGAGCTCCATGAGTAATCTACTTGAATAAAAATAGAACCACTCGAAGAAGAACTACGCAAAACATCTCTTCAAGAGAACCATGACTTCAGGAAGAGAAACAACATGAAACCCCTTAAAGGGGAATATTAAATACATCACTCTAAAGTTTCAAACTGCATATGGGCTAGCAATAAGCGTATTTCCTGGAATACATAAATGGAACTTATTCTGTACTTTGCATGTAGTATACACGATATATAATATAGCTGCAGTAAGCTAGTCAAATAACTTTATGCTATAATCCTATATAGATCTTGTATGCTGAGTGATGTTGTCTCAAGTCCTGGTACTCTATGCAGATTTTCATAGAGGTTGGCTGACTTCAATGGAACTATGCCAATTTACACCTGCTGATGATCTAGCCCTGGCTTTCTTGGTTTGATTTAATCATTACTACTGTAACTCTGGGTGTTATTCCCATTCAAATCAATGGCCAATCCTTCTCTGAATCCTGCTGAGAGCAGTTAATGAGACCAGCTCCTTACAGGAAATGTTTTTGAAAGCATGGCTTTTTAAACTTTCCTTTTTTATTTTTGGTGCATAAAACTCTTTTGAAAAACAGCCTTGCAGGCTACCTTGTAAGGCTCAGTTTGCTATTTGGTTTATACAAAAGGCTAGTTGAGGGATTTTTTAATCACTTCAATTTAGATACTACCCTGGATTCCTTTTTAATCAATACAAAGAGAACAACTTGGACTTGCTCTTTTCAGGCTTTCCTGATGGTTTTTATAGTGCTCCCGCCTCTGTGGCACCTAAGCATTGATCAGAATCCCTTGGATGCTGGATTTTCAAGGTGGTGGTTAGCACCCTGCTCCTACAATTGTCTAGATCCAGTTGTGTCCCTGCCAAAGCTCTTCAATGCATGAAGGCAGCATGAAGTCTCTGGCTCTCCTGTGCTTGCTTCGTTACTGTCTTGCTGCTACTTGGCTGGGAAGCTGCACAGAGTTTGCCTGAGGGGCTTCGCTGTAATAAGCAAAGTGGCCAAAGGAGCTCTGCAAATTGATTTGAACTTCCTCTAAACTGACTGAGTCATTCACTGAACACCTTACTCAGGCCCTTCAGGCAAAGGGATCCTGCATCTTGCTCTGTTTCCGGGCCAATAGCAAATCTCACCTTCCTCCTCACCTGCCGTTGACACCATTTCAGACATTAGCACTAACTGCTGATCTGTAAAGCCGAACAGGGCATGAACAGGTACTGAAAGGTTTAGACCTTACAGCACTATGGAGTAATACATATCCTATGTAAATATCACTGATGGTGGTATTCATGTTCTTCTATTTCCCTGGCCCCCAAAGCACCACAAGCCTCCTTCAACAGCTAATTCTTCCTCTTTTGACACCCCCGCAGCTTCCGACCTCCCTTGAAACCTTCCTCCTGCCTCCCCACAAGGAGTACAACTTTTTGTCAGCTTCCTAACAATCCTGCATCTCCTTCTATCTGCCCCTCCTGTACAAAAGGCCCAACACAACACCCTCTCCTTCTTCCTAAGAAACATCCCCATTCATTTCCCCTCTATCACGTGATCCTGTTTTCTGTAGGACTGCAGATCTGTGGAGAACCTGGCAATCAAACTTCCACCTGCTAAACATGTTCCCAAGTTCAACAAATTAGAGCCCCCTATCAAAGCCATCTGCTAAAACCTAAACTTCCTCCCTCTGGGTGTTCTCTATGTGGTGACCAGCCAGTTTAAAAACATAAGCATTGCTTTGTTTCCTAAATGGAATGTGTAGTTGTAATTCTTGTGTCAATATACTGCCTGCTCACAAGGAGGGAGCAAACAAACTGGCAGAGCCCTGGCCCCATGTATAAACATTGAGTGCTCTGCTTACATTAACTATCTAATGAAAAGATCAAGATCTAGCAAGTCCCCTGTAAGGAGGGTGGGGGAGACATCATATTCTGCACTTGCCCGGGATGGGTACATAATCTGATAGAAGTGCACTAGATGGCTTCCCTCTCTAGTAATCTTGGAAGTATGAAACCTCCCCCCCCCTCCGAAATGTTAAAAGGATTAGTCTAGATCAGGGGTGGCCAACCTGCGGCTCTTCGTAAGTTAATATGCGGCTCCTTGCATAGGCTCTGACTCCATGGCTGGAGCTATAGATGCTAACTTTCCAATGTGCCGGGAAGTGCTCAGTGCTCAACCCCCTGCTCTGTCCCAGGCCCTGCCCCCACTCCACCCCTTTCCCCAAGCCTGCCATGCCCTCGCTCTCCCCCACACACACACCAGAGCCTCCTGTGCACCGTGTAACAGCTGATCTTGGCGGGCGGGAGGCATGGGGAGGGAGTGGGATGCACTGATTGGTGGTGCTGCTGGTGGGCAGGAGGCGCTGCAGGTTGGAGTGGGGGGAGTTGATGTGGGGCTGCTGACATATTAGTGTGGCTCTTTGGCAAGGTACATGGGTAACTTCTGGCTCTCTTTCAGGCTCAGGTTGGCCACCCCTTGTCTAGATGAAGGACTAAGTTAGCCACCAAGTTGAGGGAGCCCTCAAATTAGATACAAAAAAAAAATCAGGCCACTGTTTTGGGGGTTTTTTTAGGAGAGATACTGAGGACCCACAATTCCCGTGGAAGTTACTTGCCACTTATTTGAGTGCCTAAATAGGGTGCTTAACTTCAAGTTGGACATGTTGACCTAATTGCCTTTTTTCATTTAAGACCAACTTCAGTTTTGCTTTGTTTTAAGTACTAAAGTCTCACACTAGAAAATTTAACTTTTTTTTTTTTTGCCACTCAAAATCATCACTTTCCCTGCACATCACCTCAGAACAATTCTCATTTGTATTGGCAAACGTCAGCCCAATGGGTTTGGAAGAGGCATAGGCTGAGGTAGGATAAGATTAGGCAAGCTTGTGGTCCTGCCCCACTTTTCTCTCTGTCCAGAGAAAATAACATTGCCTGCCTCTATGGCAGTAGCTTGGTGACGCTCACGTTACACGAGCCAGGCCTGCTAGAACTTATATTGTATTTCAGAAACTCATAACCCCACAAAGAAAGCTACATGAGCAAAGTTATCTTAGATTTATACAGCCAAAAAGGGTATCTACCTCATGTTCTAAGATCCTGACATAACTGAAAAATACTCCAGAGCTCAATGCACTGTACTCCTAACTAGCAACCCAGGGACAGTACAAACCTTAAGCATTCCTCCCAATTCTGTCCCACTGTCAAATCCCTGGGAAAGAAAGATGTGCTTTGCAGCATGCCCTTAAGGACATCAGACTTGGGCTAATTTGGGCTGGCAGCCGCTTTATAGGTCTTCTCAACAAGACTTCAGCATGAGCAGCCTACTGATTTCAACTGTGTGGAGCTGGGAGGAAGGCAGATTCCCTACACAGGTACATGTCCAAGGCCAGGTGACTCTTCCCACTTGCTCACAACTGCAGCTGCGGCCCATTCCCCGACTTCTGAGAGTGAGGTTGGAGGAAATAAGGCTCAGTGACCCTATTCAGAAGTTGGTCCACACTCCTAGCCCTTTTTGCCCATTCTGGCAAAGGGAATAGAGCACAAAGTCAAAAAGCAACTCGGGGTCTGAGCCCAGTCCCCCACTGGCATCTTCGCATCTGCCTTTGCTCAGGCCCCTGCAAATCGCAAGGCTGGCCTGACTCAAGTTAAAAATTAGCTTAGAACTGTGTGTCATTAAGTTACCTCCCTGCAGGATTCAGACATGGGAAATGCTTTTTGATTATAGCCCCTCTGTGCGTGCTTAATGGTAAGGAGTGTCTAATTCAGGGAAGATTAGCAGAGGAAGAAGTTTTAATTGCTGACTTTGAGGCCTAGATAAATATCCCAGCAAAGGCTCCGAAACATGTTTAACTTGCCTTGAAAGTGATAATGTCTGCAGCACACAGGGATTCATTGGATCACAAACCATTTACAGGAGCCAAAATGCATTTAGAAAACAAAGCTGAGAGGCCCCAAGTTCCAGTTCTTGAGATAAAAATATCAAGTTCAAGGGCAGCATTTAGCTACAAGGAAGATATTAGACTGTGAAGCTCTTGGCACTAATAAATGTAATACCTCTGGGTGCGTTCATCACAGATTGAGCACCACATGCTTATAAGAAGGTTGTACGGTCTTCAGTTTGATGCAAGTGAAGCACTGAGGAGCAATTCCCAAGTATTCCTGTTCTTCTTTTTGCGGATACAGACTAACACGGCTGTTACTCTGAATTCCCATACGTTATCCTATGGCTTCGACAGAGGCATGGCAAGTGGGGAGCTTGAGGCTTCCTGTCTGTAGCTAGACTCCTCTGCCATTCAGACAGGCTATATGGGCAGTTAGGAAGGGAAGAGGACTGGGGAGAGGGCCAGAGCTCAGGTTATTGTGAGGGCATGAGCAAGTAGATAAAGGTGTTTGGGACAAATACCTCCGTGAAGAACACTGAGGACTAGGACCCATGAAATTATTTATCCATAGTGTCCAAAGACTGTAAAATGTTATACTAAGGAACAAGATTATTCTTGTAGACTTTTTTCTATCACACCAAAAATACCCACCGAACCCTCAATCAGAAAATGTTTATCCTGTGAGCACCTAAAAGAGTTTAGTGGGGCAGTCAGCGTGTATATATTACATGCTCGTGTTTCGCTCTTGTAGTCTGTTTTTAGACTCTCCCCCCTAGGAGCTTAACACCTAAGACAACACAACTGAGATATAAGATGCAGCAGCAGATCCAGAGGAAAGTTTAATTTAAAAATAAAACAACAAAAACTAATAGACACACACCAGCATTTTCCCCAGGTAGCTTAGCATTGAGCTTGGCATGTTCACTGTAACAAGTTAAAGTGCTCACCTACCACACCTATTTGAGTGTGGGATGGATAGATTAGATAGATGATATTGAGTTGTGGGTCTTGTGGAAGAAGTTTTGTGAAAGGATTTGAAAGAAGAGAACCTAGCTGCCTGGGATACAGCTATTTCTGATTACTTGCATTAGTTTTCTCTTTTACTAACAGTAAAGCTGATGACAAAAATGGACTTGTAGAGTTAGACAATGATATGGAACCTTGAGACTGGGTGAGTTTCCTTTTGCTGCTTTCTGCCTAGTAATTTATTACTCTTGCTCGCATTATTGGTTGCTGTCATCTCTCTCTAATAGGCAACAGACAAGATTCTCTGTTATAATTCTTTTCTGGGAGTCAGGCATCCCAGGGAATTTTTCTTCTTATTGCTCCACTGAAAAGTAAGCAGAAAATCCAAGAAATTCATAGTTGGCAGTTATGCTCTAGATTTTTGATGGATCTCACTGTAGTATACAAAGCAACAGAAACAGACTAGAAATACTCTGAATACAGTAGCTTTTTTTCATCTCCTTTGAATTGAGAACTGCAGGGACTTCACTAAACAAACTGAAAGGTGATCTCCTTTCTTTGCAGTGTCTGCAAATGCTGGATCCTTTGTGGAATGCTGTTTAACTTTTCATACTCCTACTCAGTGATTCATATCTAGAGCAATAATACACAATGGGGACTCTTAGGATGTGCCACCTTCTGAGGAATGATTGTCTTGGGAAACAAATAGGAGCTAAAAAATTACTCATCTGCTACTAAGGAAGAAGCTGCAGCAATGAGATGCAAAATGGCCATTTTAGGGCTTCTGTTATTTGTGTGCTGTTCTCCCCCCTCACCCCCATTTAAAGGGCCAGCAGCCAAAGGAATATGCTGGGAAAGGCTCCTATGAGGGTGTGAATCCACACTGGAGAGTCTGTGGACAGAGGGAGAGGAAACTATCTAGATGTCAAAGTAGCAGCCGTGTTAGTCTGTATCCGCAAAAAGAACAGGAGTACTTGTGGCACCTTAGAGACTAACAAATTTATTTCAGCATAAGCTTTCATGGGCTACAGCCCACTTCTCCAGATGCATAGAGTGGAACACACAGACAGAAGATATTTATACATACAGAGAACATGAAAAGGTATCTAGGTGTGGCATCCCGGCACCTAGGGAAACTGGTTAAAATAATTAAAAAAAAAAAAACTACATACAACACCTGGATGAACATGTGACAGGGCCAAATCATGCCTCTCCAACTTCTTTGCATGAGCAATAAGAGAACAGAAAAAGGCAAACCAGATGCTTCCTGCATTTAATAATTTCCACCATCACATCCAACACTATTATTTTTCCTTTTGGTCTAGTAACAGAGTATCTCTGTCACAAAGGCATGCTGTGATTTGGGGCACAGGCTCTTACTACACTGATACCAAAGGGTCCTCTGCTTGAAATGCAGAGTGTGAAGTCTATTTAATTCAGAAGTGCATTAGTAACACTTAACTGTGAAGCTGACTATGCCCAGAGAGCCCAGAAAGTTGTGAACATGACCATAATTTGTTTCGACTCAGTATTTGATGCCCATAAATTACAGTTAAAAGATGTAAGATAATGTAACAGCAGGTAAAAATGATCTCCCCTTTATCACTATCTCCATGACAAAACATGAAATAACAGGCCAGTGCAAGATGGAAGTGAACTTAGGTCTGAAACAAAGGATGTTCGTTGAGGGACGGTCAATACTCGTAATGGAAGGAAAATAATGAGGTAGCTGGAAAACTGAAGGAAGCTAGCTAAAAAGCACACCATGGTGAAGAATGAAAAACCGTGTTAAAATAAAAAAGTGGCGCGACACTCAGTAATCTTTCCCTCAACTAGTATAAAACCCTTTCAAAGAGGATTAATGGGTTACATTGGCTGAGTGGGTTCAGACAATATTGCTAGTATATTAAAAACGCAAACTTCTTTGAGTATGATTGGGAAAATAAGTGGTGTGCAACGAGATTGCAATGATTGCACAGTTCAATAATTGATACAAAGGATGGAGTGAGAGAGAGTCCTGTGGAGGAAGAGCACAGCTTGATGTCCTTAGATGCTGGAGACTGGCGAAGGAAATGCAGTAATGGCATAGTTAGACCAGAATTCCCTTTTTAAAGGTAGGTGCAGAGCCAACTAAGACCTCACAATGACACAGGATCAGAATAAAATCTATAAAAATAAACTAGATAACTTTTTAAAAAGCTGTCCCTCCCTCCAGTTGTTTCACAGACCATGTACATTTAGTAAATGAATGGTACTGTCTTAAAATGGGAATTAATTTCACAAGTAGGCACCATCACTCACAACTAGCCCCATTTAGTTTTGGGGGTTCCATATTAAAAGGATCAATCTTGATCGCACTGAAGTCAATGGAAGCCATATTGGGCCCTAAATTACAAACTTAGCGGCATATATATGGCCTTCACTCTGCCCACGGAATGTCCAGTGGTGTCAATAAGAGTTATGGTGATGAGTCAAGATGCTAATTAAGGTCTTCGATGTGTCAGGAAGCTGCTCATGTGGTCTCAATCAGCTGCGCAAGAGTCAAACTCTTATTTGTCATAATGTTCCTACATTTTCATTACGAATGTGTGTAAATTTAAGGACTTGATCCTGCAAACATTTTCAGTACGAGTGGTCCCACAGTGGAACTGGGACTTATTTCTGTATGAAAGTTATACAAAATTATCATAAAACATTTCAGTTAATGTATATTCATACTGTGTATGCAAATAAGTAAGAGGTAGGTTGTAATATGTGCTGCTTGACTAATGTTTGAGGGGTGTCATAATTTAGGCACTTTTTGGAGGAGCAAGCAAACGACTAGTGGAGATTCAGTAAGCAGGATTTAATGAAGAGACATTTAGGAGTATAGGTAGGGCCCTACCAAATTCATGGCCATGAAAAATGCATCACGGACCGTGAAATCTGATCTCCTCCTGTGAAATCTGGTCTTTTGTGTGCTTTTATCCTATACTATACAGATTTCATGGGGGAGACCAGCGTTTCTCAAATTGGGGGTCCTGACCCAAAAGGGAGTTGGAAGGGGGTGGAAGGTTATTTTAGGGGGCTCACTCTTATTTTTGTGCTGCCTTCAGAGCTGGGCAGCCACACAGCAGCAGCTGTTGGCTGGGTGCCCAGCTCTGAAGGCAGTGCCTACCAGCAGCAGTGCAGAAGTAAGGGTGGCAATACCATACCATGCCACCCTTACTTCTGCGCTGCTGCTAGTGGCGGCTCTGCCTTCAGAGCTGGGATCCCAGCCAGCAGCTGCCGCTCTCCAGCTGCCCAGCTCCAAAGGCAGCACCGCCACCAGCAGCAGCACAGGATAGCAGTACCGCAACACCCCTTACTATAGCCTTCTGACCCCCCCCACCCAAACTCCTTTTTGGGTCAGGACCCCTACAATTACACCATGAAATTTTAGATTTAAATACACCTCTACCCTGATATAACGCTGTCCTCGGGAGCCAAAAAATCTTACTGCGTTATAGGTGAAACCGCGTTATATCGAACTTGCTTTGATCCGCCGGAGTGCGCAGCCCCGCCCCCCCAGAGCACTGCTTTACCATGTTATATCCGAATTCGTGTTATATCGGGTCACGATATATCGGGGTAGAGGTGTAGCTGAAATCATGAAATTTATGATTTTTAAAATCCTATGACTGTGAAACTGACCAAAATTGACCATGAATTTGGTAGGGCCCTAAGTATAGGCCAGGGAAAAGAAACTAATCTTGTCATCGTTCTTGGGCCAGTCCTGGAACCTTAAAGACAGACCTCTAGCATCACCACATGGAAGATGGCCAGCTGTGATGGACACAAGTGAGTGTGCCCATGCACTAACATCACATGGGGGTAGGCACTTCAGGACTGAACGGCTGTCAGTTAATAGGGAGCTGGTCGCACAAAGAATCTTACAGTTCTGGGTATCTTGTTACAGGTTTAACAAGAAGTAGAAAGACAGGGAAATTAATTGTCAGATCAATAGGAGAGTTTAGGAAATGGAAGATAAGGCAATTTATAAGTGTTCATAGATATTTGGCAGGAGCATATAGGCACTTACCTGAAGCTCCCATACCACTTCATGATGTGAATCAATTAGCTGGATTTCCTCCCTGTTGTCATTATTTTCAGATAATTAGCTTCAGCATGCACAGATGAGCCTGTCTCGGAATCAGACTACGATGAACAGCAGCTGTCAGATGTATCTGTGGTTCATAGAGCAAATCACTCATCTCTCTGGATGAAAGCAGTAAATATACAAGATATTATATTAAATGGTCATTTTGTTTAGAAAATGTAATGGCTATTATTTGCTCTAAAGCTTTCTAAAGAAGTTTTGATAGCTGAGTATAAATAAATGTACTTTGGATGCACTCACAATTATATCTCTGACACCTGAGTGTTTGAGTACCAGGCAAACCTTAGTAATGCCTCAGTTAGATCCTAATTTCCAGCAACCATTTCCACTGCTATTCCCAGAGTCTGCGAGAGGAAAGGAAGAATGGGACTGTTGAGAGAAGTCTTCCCATCCACACTTTTAAAAAGATCACATAATTAGGTATTTAAGAATAACTGTGTTTGTGGGTGACTGCAAATATGGCACCATAACTTCAGTTCCAATGAAAACAAAGTCATTTTTATCTCCTGGAAAAAGGCAAAGTTATTGGGGAAAGAAACTAAGATACTGAAAACTATAAACAAAGAAGGAGTGGAGACACAGTAAGCTACAGTATGTTAGTTTCCTTGACAGTATGTTTAAGTACTAATGCCAATACTGCCTGAGACATCTGAGCTCCACATGTAATTAGCTCTGCGACTCCTAGTAGCAAATATCACCAACGACTGGAGATGGAACACTAGATTGGGCAGGGCTCTGTGTTACTACAGTGAATTCTTTCCCTGATGTTTGGCTGGTAGGTCTCGCTGAGATGCTCAGAGTCTAACTGATCGCTTTATTTGGGGTCAGGAAAGAATTTTCCCCCAGGTCAGATTGGCAGAGACCCTGGAGTTTTTTGGCCTTCCTCTGCAGCACGGGGCACAGGTTGCTTGCTAGTTTGAACAAGAGAAAATTTTAGAATCTTTAACTCATGATTTGAGGATGTCAGTAACTCAGCCAGAGGTTAGGGGTCTATTACAGAAGTGGGGTGAGAGGTGAGGTTCTGTGGCCTGTGATGTGCAGGAGGTCAGACTAGATGATCATGATGGTCCCTCCTGGCCTTACAGTCTATGGGTCTATACATTGAAACCTTTCTCTGGTTATTCTTTTATTTTTCGTACCTAGAGGCAGTAATCAGAATCTTCTAGCTTATACTGCATTTCCAGTTCTAATTTCTTCTCTATGGATATTACTTTTAGTAGACAAAATGTAAGAGCTTCAGTATAAACAATCTTGATTGGTACTGGGACTCTAAAAGAGAGGTTTAAATCACTATGCCTCTTTCTTCTTTTTAAAATATATTGATTCTCTTTCAAACTACAGCACGTAAGTAGACTGGTATTTGACAGACTTGATCATCTTGCTGAGAACATCAATATTAAGGTTGAAATCTCATTATAAATGTAAACACATACACAACTTGTTCTTAGATATGTTTTAATGTCAGTCAGAATTCACAGTATGAAGGAGATGCAAAGTGTCCTGTAGGCAGTCTTTGAAGTATGAAAAACCTGAACGGGGAACTGCTTAAGATTCCTCCCCCGCAACTGTATAACAAATTTATGTTAATCTCTGGTGCATTAAAACAAGTGCTTTTTAGAAGATGGTTCTGAAAGATGTGCTATTTTCAAAACAATTCAGCCTGTGTGAAACACAGAAATAACCAATAAACACTTTAAGGTGGCAAATTGCAGTGAAGATTCTTTTGTAACTCACTAAAAAACCTGAAGAATTAAGTTGAAATGACACGATAGCTTTAATAACAAAACTAACTCAAGGAATCTGCTGCTGTTAATCCTGTTCTTGCATATGTGTACAATTAAGGCCTGATCTAAAGGTCCCTGAAGTCACTAGGAGCCTTTCCATGGACATCAACCGGTTTTCGATCAGGCCTTTAGACATGCTATCCAACTAACTTTAATATTTTTATTTCTTTAGATCCAGCCACTATGACAAGTTTTCCTCTTTCACATGGAAAGAGTCTGTCTTGGTGTGCTGATAACTGAAAAACTCATTGCAGACTCGCCTTGCAGGCATGTCAGCTGATAACTCTACCAATGGAACCAATGAGAAAAGCCACCTTTTATTACTGAGCTGCAGTTGAATCCTCCAATATTTAAATATATCTAATGTCATAAGTGGATTAAAAAAGAAAAAAAGGGAAAAAGGCATGTGAAATGCAGGCAATCACAACGCAGTTTCCTATAAGCCAATTACAACAGACTTCTACAGAAGTGACGCAAATTCACACTATACTGTCAATAGAAGACTTTCATCAGAACTCAGTATCTAAGGAAACTTCTTGTTTCTCCTACAATTAAATGATCAAAATGCTAATCTGCAAATCCCTTAATTACCACAATAAAGCAAAGTAATTTACAAGATTAGTCATTTGTTTTGCTACTAGTTCTATATTTATGGCACAACCCACGGTTTTCTGAAGTCCTTGAAATACATTATTCCAGTAGACATACCATAGATGAGCATCCATGGTTAAGGGAAAATCTTCACACTAGGCCAAAGCAAATTGTTCAGAAACTTCTGAACAACTTGATTCATTATTTGAGCCAGAAAGTTAAGAGCTGTTCCATGACTGCAGTTGAGTGTTGTGAAGCATGACAACAAAATCAGAGCGCCCTTCAACCAAATATCAAATGCCTGAAGTGCTTTATTGCCAATTAAAGCCAATAAAAATAGAGCTGAACAAAACTTTTAGACAAACATGTTCAGTGAAAAATGCAGCTTTGGGGTCTCAAAACATTTTGTGAATTTATTAATGTCACAGAATTGTCTTGGGTGGAATATCCTAAAAAAAAAATCTGAAGAAAAAAATCAAAATGTTTTGTTTCAAATTTAAAAAATCTAAACATTTTGGAAGTTTAAACTATTTTTCATTTTGAAATTTCCTTTAATTATATTTAAAGAATTAAACATTTAAAATGCTCAAACAAAACAATTCACACAAAGAGCTGAGTGCAACTACCTTCATGGTCACTATGGAGATGCAGCTGGGAAAAAAAGAACTACCCCAGGGCCAAGTACATCAAATGCTTCTTCCTGATCAGAGCCAAGACCAATATGACACATCCTGTTAGCACTTTGGCCATCCCTGTTGCACTACTGAGATTGCTCTTTTGAAGCCCTAGGCTATTGACTCACCAAACAGACAATTTAGTTTCCTAATTTTATTTGATACTAAATACTCCTCACCTGCACCCCTTCCCTGCCCCCCATGTTTAGCTTTAAATACCTGTAGTAATCTAAAGAACAGTTCAAGTAAGTTCCAGTAGACAAAACCACGTGTGTGTTTGCAAATAATGCCCATGACTAAGAGAATCGGTTGCAAGAAGAACAAAGGCTGGCCAACAGGAGGATAATGTCCTTCTTGTTCTATCTTAGGTGTTGTGACAGGATGGAGATGACAAGATTTAAAGGGCCAAATTCTGGTCTATTACACCAGCTAACAATGGCATAGGGCCCAGCAGAACTTGGTTCAATATGTTTTCTCTGCATTCCTCAAAGCAAAGTAACCTAAAATAAAAAAGGTCTTGTTTCCTCAATTGGATGAATAAAAAAACAAAACCCTTTTTTAACAGAATGTTGAATTAAATATGGTCCTTAAGGCACTGTTTGCAACACTTATGGAGGAAGATGTGTGAAAATGATGTTACATTATATTAAATACAGGTAGGGAAATTTTAATTGATTGGGAATTTACACAGGAAATTATCTCCATTTTCTCCCCTCACAGGGCTTCTCCTATCATTCCATTCGACCTCACATTCTCTCCCAGGACGGATTACGTTAAGACTGGATCCTCAATGCCGTGGTCGGGATTGCAAGTGAAGGAGATGGTAATGGCATAACGAGTGCCCCAGTGAACCTTTTCCACTCGATGAAGGTTCTCCGACCCAGAGGTGAAAAAGGAAACCCGACCTGTAAGAGACAAAAGTAGGAGATTGGTGACAGGGCCTATACCACACCGTTGACTAGTGGCTCTCTGTGTGATGTTGCTGTGTCTTGGCCCAGCTGCTATTTCTTTAGGCTTAATTGCTCTCTAGTTATCAGAAAACTCAGGACTTTATCACCAGGAAGACAAATGGGTATTACAACCATGGGCTACATTGAGACAGTTTACGAAGCTGATTAAAAGGTGCATCAATCCTTTCTGCTAAAATGATGAAGACACGGGGTTCAGCTGAGCCCTAGAGCTTGATAAAGAGTGAGTAGAGGCCAAGGAAAGTATGAAGCCACTTCTAATTTGCCCTGATAAAGATATAGCACTTGTGTACTGAACTGCCAGGAATGGGACTCAGGTTTGATTTTTCACGCTGGTCTCTAATTCTACGGAGGAAAGGGGAAGAGCATGAGCAACCTCCTTTGGAAAAGTGCTTGGCTCATCAGGGCCAGACAGTATTACAGTGTCTGCATCTTCGGGGCAAATTCGGATTGTTCCACATGGTGCCCTAAGGGGATAGAGTGTGTATGTCATGGCTCCATCCCTCAAGCACAGGCCAGCAAACTTCACCTGCCACACATGGTGGGGATAAGTAAGTTGCACTCCACAAAATGGGGTAAGTAACTGCCTTCCTGAGGCAGTTTCTCTCTCATTGCTCCACTAGGGCAAGTGGCTCCATATTTCCCACTATGGGCTGCACCTAATTGCAAGAACCTAGCTCTCATTTGTTGGGTGTTTTTACAAGGACTAAAGTCATATAACTATAAAAGACAGTGAAAAGCAGAAGTTTTTAGCTTGATTCTTTTTCTCACTGCTGATTATCTAAGTTCTCAAATGCTATCACTGGCTTGCAACGGAGGCTCTTAAAAAAGCCAGTAACTTACCAAAATTTCTCACTATCAAACATCACAAATCCATCTCATAAGGTAATTTCCCAACCTGGAAAAAGCCAGAGTAGACTTTATAAGCAGCTGTGAAAGGGCACAAGCCATTGTTCAGGTATTTGCAATCGCTTTGTGCACTGTCAGAACATTCATTTTTCAGCTAGATCAGAAAGTTCTATATCCCAATGCAGTTCCAATTGCTCTTTCCTTAGAAAGAAAGCAATTCCACAAAGGAATGGGTTTGGTGGTTGCTTCGTGATGAGCAAATGGCTCTAGTCCTGTAGGTAAGTGCTTTACCACCGACGACTTTTCCAGTAGGACCGTTCCAGAGGGTTTCAGCATGTTTTTTAAAGTACCATAGACTTAGTATGGCCATTCATGCATTCCCAGAATACCGAACATTCTGGTACTTCCAGGAGTGGCATGGGCTAACCCCCACTGCTGTGACCTCGCACGTAGGATGCGTATGAGGTCACGCCACATAGAGATCACCATTTTGAAGAGTGTGCTGGCCTGCCCACATGACCTCACACACTGAGGGGCAGAGAGGCACACTTTTCAAAGTGGCATGTCCGTTTTTGTCTCAGTACTGGCTAGGGGACAAACCACCCAAAAAGAGGACTATCCAGTTTAAAATCAGATGAATGACCTGCTTACATAGACTTAAAATGCTATCAAAATAAGGTGAAATGCTCAAAGTGAAGCATCAAGAAGAAGGGAACACTAACACTTGCACAATCTTTCACTGCTCCAAATTGCCAATGAACAACGTAGGAATTTATTTATTTAACAGGATATCTCCATTAAAAACAAAATCCTATCTCCTAGAACTGGAAGGGACCTTGAAAGGTCATCGAGTCCAGCCCCCTGCCTTCACTAGAAGGACCAAGTACTGATTTTGCTTGTTAAGTAACTAAAGGCATGTCTACACTTACCAATAGATTGACACTGCTGCAATCAATCCAGCAAGTGTTGAGTGAGCGGGTCTGGTGAAGACACGCTAAATCGATGGGAGAGCACTCTCCCATTGATTTGTGTCCTCCACCTCCCCGAGAAGTGTAAGGGAAGTCGACGGGAGATGTAGCCACCGCGGTAAGTGGATCTAACTACGTCGACTTCAGTTATGTTAATCATGTAACTGAAGTTGCGTAAGTTAGATCGATTTACCATGGTAGTGTAGACCAGCCCTAACTCAAGCTGACGCAGCATGTAGTATTTTTCTTTGCACACCTGTCCTATCCGAATCCTATGTTTTCCTACTCAGGCAATTTTTCCACTGATCACAGTAGTCTGAGATTTGTTATAAGTTCATCTTGGGGAACTCCCATACTGAGAATCTGACTCCTGCATGCAATATATTTATCTATGAGATGCTCACCACTAAGCCACTGGAGTCATTTGGCTGCCTTACTATTTCACTACTGCAGTTTGCACCACATTGAGGTAAATTGTTTCAATTATGCAATCTGTACTCCAGAACTGGGCACAAACAGCTAATTATGGTGGGAGAGAGAAGAAATGCTAACTAAAAAGGTCCAAAAGCTTTGTCACTGCTGATGTAGGAAGTGCATTTAGATGCTCTAAGTGGCATTCATTAGTCAGAACTCAATAAAATGACAAGTCCTGCAGCCTCGATTGGCAAACTAATCCCTGCTGTTTGCTTTGTTGAGGCTGACAGCAAATCTTGCCCCTGTGGATTCAGTTGCTGTCCAAATTTACATAGGGAACCTGTTCTAAGAGCTAAACAAAAACATTTCAGCAAATAGTACTTTTGCTGAAAAATTTATTTCTTGGAGCACCAAACCTATTTGTGAATTTGTGTCAAATGTGAATAGTGTTAACAAAAAAAATAAAAGAAATGAAAACAAAAATATGGGAAATGTCAAAATGAACAATTTCAACATTGTTTCAAACTGACATTTCTGAAATGTTTCATTTGACCTGAACAACTACTTGTTGTTTTTTGTTTCAGCAAGAAACACTCCCCCCTGCCTCTCTCCCCCAAAAAATCAGTTTAGGCTTGAAACAAGCAGAATGTGTTTCCAGATTTGCTGTTTTGGCCACCGAACTGAAATCACTTATTTGGTTACCTCTGTTCCAGACCGCTGAATAGCATCGCAAAATCATATGCTGCATTCTGCCCTGCCTGTGGCTGCATGTCAATGGTGGGTAAAGCTATATATAGTATATTAATTTACATGCACAGTTGATAATGATCCTTGGTGTCCTGTTCTTCTGAATGAAAGGCACTCCACATAATAGCAATGTATTACTATCCTTTGAGCATCAAAATGAACATGCTGACATCTTCTCAAGGACTTAATTCAAAGCTTGTTTGCCCTGAGTGTATTTATTTATCTAGTTTTCTCTTTATGCTCTATCCATGTACCTGGTTCTCTAAATAACCCATTTGTGCTCACTAGCTTTGCCATTGTTCATTTAAACTGACTTTCAAGCATTTTTGTTCAAACTCTTATTAAAAAGACAATGAGCAAATCAAGGTAGTGATGTTTCAATTCATTGTTTAAGCCAGTTAACTAAAGTTGATTCTTTGAACTATCCAGGATGTGATTTTAATTTTCTTCTTTTACAGCTGTAACAGTTTAATTCCAGCTTTTATGTAAAATGACTTTTATTGCTACTGTGCATCAAATCCCCATTAAACACCAAAGGAAGAAGATACTTGTAGGTGCTGAGTGGCTGAAGAATTCACAATTCCTGCACTGGGGAAACAGAGTCTGTTCTTTTTCCTCGCCTGGGAAGCAATTTTGGTGCAAATAAATTTCAGACACATCTAGAACAAATGGCTTTTACAGTAACACTAAATAGATACAGTGTAATTTATCAGGTGCATTAAGGGGTTTTTAAGGGCGTGGAAGAGGGAGTGGGGACATTTGAGGGCAGAAAGGCTGCAGATAACACACGAAATGGCAGAAACACAAGCCTGGCTGTGGAGGGGGAAGGCAGCAAAGAGATGGGAAGGATAGTGGAAACTAAGGGTGTGAAGGAAGGGCAGGCTGGAGAAAGCATAGAGTGGAAGCAGCTGAAGGGCAGGGATGGAAGCTGCAGAGCGTGTGTGGAATCCCCAAGAAGCAGAGTAGCAGAAGGTGCAAGCAAGGGAACTGGCTCTTTGTGCTGTTCTGGAAACAAGAGAGCCATACGGTTGGTTCTCCGCCAGCTGAGAATCCTTGGGTGATGGACAGCTGGCACAGCCTCCCTCCTTCTGCTCTTGGCAGTAGGGGGCACGGCTGGAGCATCTATGCTCCATCCATCCCCAATTGCCCTAATTCTTCTTAGAAGGCCCAGGGAGCGGCTCTAAATTTTGCCAACAGCTAAGCTGGCCCCAGGCCTGGTGAAACACAAAAGTAATCATAGAAATGTAGGGCTGGACGGGACCATGAGAAGTCATCAAGTCCAGCCCGCAGCACTGTTGCAGGGCTAAGTAAACCTAGACCAGCCCTGACAGATTTTTTGTCCAACCTGTTCTCAAACACCTCTGATGATGGGGATTCCACAGCCTTCCTTGGAAATCTGTTCCAGAGCCTTAGAGTTAGAAAGTTTTTTTATTTAATATCTAACCTAAATCTCCCTTGCTGCAGATTAGGCCCATTACTTCTTGTCCTACCTTCAGTGGACATGAAAAATGATTTATCACGGTCCTCTGTGTAACAGCCCTTAACATATTGGAAGACTTATCAGGTCATCCCTTAATCTTCTTTTCTCAAGACTAAACATGCCCAGTTTTTTCAGCCTTTCCTCAGAGATCAGGTTATCTAAACCTTTTATCATTTTTGTTGCTCTCCTCCGGACTCTTTCCAATTTGTCTACATCCTTCCTAAATTGTGGTGTGTCCAGCTGGGGCCTCACTGGGCCGAGAAGAGCAGGACAATTACCTCTTGTGTGTTACATACAACACTCCTGTTAATACACCCTAAAATCATATTAGCCTTTTTTGCAGTTGCATCACATAGATGACTCATATTCAGTCTGTGGTCCACTATAACCCTCAGATCCTTTTCAGCAGTACTACCACCTAGCCAGTTATCTCCATTTTGTAGTTGTGTATTGGATTTTTCTTTCCTAAGTGAAGTACTTGGAACTAGTTTGTATTGAATTTCATTTTGCTGAATTCAGACCAATTCTCCAATTTGTCAAGGTCATTTTGAATTTTAAAATTTGTCCTCACAACTTGGTGTCATCTGCAGAATGTCATAAGCATACTTTCTATTCCATTATGCAAGTCATTAAAGAAAATATTGAATAGTACTGGACCCAGAACTGACCCCTGTGGGACCCTTCTAGAGTCGCCCTCCCTATTGGACAGCAAACCATTGATAACTACATTTTGAGTATGGTCTTTAAATGAATTGTGCACCCACCTTATAGAAATTTCATCTAGACCACATTTCCCTAGTTTGCTTATGAGAATGTCATGTAGAACTGTGTCAAACCTTACCAAAATCAAGGTATATTATATATACTGATTCCCCCCACCCATTAGGTCAATATTCCTATCAAAGAAGGAAATTAAAGTTTGTTTAGCATGATTTGTTTTTGACAAATCCATGCTGACTATTCCTTACAACCCTATTATCCTCCAGGTGCTTATAAACTGATTGTTTAAGAATTTGCTCCACTATCTTTCAGCTATTGAACTTAGGCTGACCAGTCTATAATTCCTCAGGTACTCCTTTGTGGGGTTCCATGCGGAGCAGATAAAGCACACGACCAATGTGGTTGCAAGCTGAATCCGAATCCTGTTTATTACAAGCTTTCTTTTATAGTTTTTCTCAACATTACATAACACAATTAGGCTATAATCACACATCTACGGATTGGACAAGAAGGAGAATCATGTGTTTATCACATGTATAGCCCCACACCGATTGGTTCAACCGTTCCTTACATAAGGCCATGATTTGTTTACCTCATCTTATATAATCCTAGACCACCAGGGGGCCTTACATAAGGCCATGATCATCTTATATAATCCTAGACCACCAGGGGGCCTTACATAAGGCCATGATCATCTTATATAATCCTAGACCACCAGGGGGGCCTTACATAAGGCCATGATTTATTACCTTGCAAGTGTCCCATCGTGACCCTTACCTCCTCATGGAACTTTCCATTAGGTTGGTGTAGGGATGATACATCCCCACACCTCCCCCCTTTTTCTTAAATAAGGAACTTTTTAAGAAACGTAATATTACGTAAATGCCCACGAAAACCATTGGGGTGTAAATAAGGATAGCCAATAAGACATGTTCTAAAGGGATCCGATGGGGTGGCCATGAACAAGCAAAAAGGGCTTTTTGGCCAGTTTGGTTTGCCCAAGTGACCCAAACATTTTGTCGTGGGTTAACAAAAGGTACAGAGTTTGGACATACAAAGACCGCTGCTCCTATAATAAGGAGTCCGAACAAACAGAAGTACAGCATTATTAGGTGTTTAGGTTGTAGCAAACAACAAGTGCAAGTCCGGTGCCGCGGGGTCGTCGTTTGGCTTTTGCATGGCGGCGTCCAGTGGCCGGTGCGTGGACACGTTATTCCATCCAGTGCACCCAATCGCGCAGCCCCACAAACCACAACGAGGACAGGGGGTAGCTACATCATTCGCCAGAGGGATCTTATCCGGTGGTTTTTTCCTATATGTCCTTTCAAAGTTAGATAAGCCTGGCTCCGCCATTCTTTCCAACCTATTCTGCAACTGCTTACCCTGCCCCGGGAACTCCGCCCGGAACTCTGGGGTACAAACATCATTGGTGACAGGAAAGCCGGGCTGGTTCAGGGCTCGCAATGTGTGGGACTGCGGGGGATCGCTCTCACCGGCCAAATGGGACAACTGATTTAGCATGTTCTGTAGCTGAAGGCCCTGTTTGTACATTTCCGCCCGAAATGTTTGTAACTTATCCCCTTCTGGGCTCGAGACCTCCATTTTATCCGTGGGGTCGTCCGGTAACGGGACGATACTCGGATCAGCTTTGGGTGCACTGGGGATGAGTGGTACGATAGTGTCCTCACCCCCAAAGAACTTACGGGCTCCCACCGGCAACACATAAGGCGGCTCCTCTTTTGGCCGAAAGAGGTCATTAATGGCTGACTGGACCTCGGCTTCTGCCGCAAGCGTCTTTATCAGTTTTTTAGATTTGCACCATATTAGGCTCAATGACACGGCCTCCTTGTTGCTGTGAGAGACCAACTCCCAGAGGTCAGAGCCTAGACTTTCCCAGACTGCCTTATTAAAGACCGTATCAGGAGTAACAAAAAACTCACGTCTCTGCCCCCATTTCAACAAACGGGACAACGTGTCAGAGGGAAGCTTCTCTCCCCGCTTTTTAGCGATGCGTAGTAAAAAATCATGCACCGTCTCCTCCTCTGCAGACAAAGCAGAGCCCATTTTATTAAATGCAGCCGCTTACCTGTGAGCTCACGAACGTCTCTCTCGGACGACCAGGAGCCGGTATCCTCCGGTACCTCCTGCCGCGGCTGCCACCTCCGCCTTTTCTCACCGAACGCTTCAGTCGGCTGTGAGCTCACGAACGTCTCTCTCGGACGACCAGGAGCCGGTATCCTCCGGTACCTCCTGCCGCGGCTGCCACCTCCGCCTTTTCTCACCGAACGCTTCAGTCGGCTGTGAGCTCACCAACGTCTCTCTCGGACGACCAGGAGCCGGTATCCTCCGGTACCTCCTGCCGCGGCTGCCACCTCCGCCTTTTCTCACCGAACGCTTCAGTTGGCTGTGAGCTCACGAACGTTTCTCTCGGACGACCAGGAGCCGGTATCCTCCGGTACCTCCTGCCGCGGCTGCCACCTCCGCCTTTTCTCACCGAACGCTTCAGTCGGCTGTGAGCTCACCAACGTCTCTCTCGGACGACCAGGAGCCGGTATCCTCCGGTACCTCCTGCCGCGGCTGCCACCTCCGCCTTTTCTCACCGAACGCTTTAGTCGGCTGTGAGCTCACGAACGTCTCTCTCGGACGACCAGGAGCCGGTATCCTCCGGTACCTCCTGCTGCGGCTGCCGCCTCCGCCTTTTCTTAAACCATGTTCAGTTTTTGGTCGTGCTCCAGTTGACACTGAGCTTGGCAAACCATCTAAATCTTGGTAACCTGCCCTCTTATTCCCACAGATTCCCTTTCTCTGATGATCTTTGTGAAGAAGGCCTGTCTCCACTTTAACAGGGCATGGCTGTTTGCGCTTTTTGGTAGAAGGAGTGCTGGAAGGAGAAGAGCCAGCACTGAGAGCCTCTTCAATATCTAAATTCAATTGTTCCAGTTTCTTCATGAGAGATGACATAGAGTCTGACCACTCAGATCCTTTTTCTGGTTGGATCTGCTTTCTCTTTGCTCAGCTTTTGAGACAACACCTGTTGGGTCTACTGTCTGAGAACATTGATCCCTGCTCCACTGGCGGCTGTGTCTAGTATGATCTCTGCTAGCTCACTCTGGGCAAAGTCCTGGCTGCCTTGATGTCCAAGCCGAATCACGTCGGGGTCACCATTTGTGGGGTTCCATGCGGAGCAGATAAAGCACACGACCAATGTGGTTGCAAGCTGAATCCGAATCCTGTTTATTACAAGCTTTCTTTTATAGTTTTTCTCAACATTACATAACACAATTAGGCTATAATCACACATCTACGGATTGGACAAGAAGGAGAATCATGTGTTTATCACATGTATAGCCCCACACCGATTGGTTCAACCGTTCCTTACATAAGGCCATGATTTGTTTACCTCATCTTATATAATCCTAGACCACCAGGGGGCCTTACATAAGGCCATGATCATCTTATATAATCCTAGACCACCAGGGGGCCTTACATAAGGCCATGATCATCTTATATAATCCTAGACCACCAGGGGGGCCTTACATAAGGCCATGATTTATTACCTTGCAAGTGTCCCATCGTGACCCTTACCTCCTCATGGAACTTTCCATTAGGTTGGTGTAGGGATGATACATCCCCACACTCCTTGTTCCCATTTTTAAAGGTAAGTACTACATTTGCCCTTCTCCAGTTTTCTGGGACTTCTCCCATCCTCCAGGAGTTCTCAAAGTTAGTTGGTAATAGCTCTGAGATTCCTTCAGCTAGTTCCTCAACTACCCTAGGATGAATTTAATCAGACCCTGATGACTTGAATACATTTAACTTATCTAAATATTCTTTAACTTGTTCTTTCCCTATTTTGGCTTGTATTCCTTCCCTGGTTGTCAATATTAATTGTGTTGAGTATTTGGTCATCATTAACCTTTTTAGTGAAGATTGAAGCAAAACAGGCATTAAGCACCTCAGCTTTCTTGAGGTCATCAGTTATTAGTTCTTCTTCCCCGCTAAGTAAAGGACCTACACTTCCCTTCATCTTTCTCCTGCTTCTATTTGAAGAACCTCTTCTTATTGCCTTTTATGTCCCTTGCCAGGTGTAACTCACAGTAATATAAATTGATCTTTGACACCTCCTGCACCCTGAGTAAGAGGAAGCCCAGCTCATCTGGATCAGAGGATCAGGGCTATATTCTTCATCTGCCTTAAGCAATAGCTCAAGCCACAGAGATTATCCAAGCAAGCAAGCTGTGGTCAGGTAAGTGGCATGAGATGTTAGCCAAATACAAACAAAACTGCAGGCAAATTAAGTGCTTTTGTTTAAAAATCCCTATCAATGGTCTCTAGCTATTTGAATTAATTTGATCTTCAGCCAACCAATCCACTGTTTATCACATCAATATGCCCAGCTGCAATCCTTTCATTATGCAGCAAGGCAGTATTCAAAATACAATAAGCAAACTATAAGACATCACTAGCATTGAGGCAACTTAGTTACAATAAGCTTCAATTGTACTTTTAAAAAACATACCCAGCCAGACTGTGGTAAAGTTTCTTATGCAGTAGTTTTCAGGGAAAAACAAATCACAGGTGTTTGTCAGTTATAAATATCACATCTTGATGCTTGAATCATAGCCACTGTACAGTTCGATACTGTATATAGCCTTATCTGCCATTTAAAGGATTCTTCTGTGGCTCACAGAATTAAACCTAAAGTGAGAAATGTACCTGGGAATTTTCTAGCTAATACTACACTGCAGCAAAGCGCGTAACAAACTCTAATCCGTACCATTCCAGGAGTTCATAAGACAATTTGCAACCTCCCTAAAAGTTGTGTGTGATGAATGTCAGGACAGGAATTATACTATTAATGGGAATATTTTCATCTTGATGCAGGGGAATTTATGCATCCATCTCTCATTAGCACTAGGGGTTTATTAAGAAAAAAATTCACTTTAAAACTACTAACTGCTTTCTAGTACTTCAAACTCCTTCTTCGAGTGATGGTCCCTATTGGATTCCACTGAGGGTTACACATGCACAGTCACCATGCGCCCAGAGTCAGAGAATTTGGAAGTAGCATCCGGTGGTCTGCACCCCCACCACAATGCAGTAGTTCTTTATTCTTAAAAGGCTAAAAATGCACAAAGGGAGAGCAGTCTCCAGAGAATGCTTAATTCCACTCCCAGCAGATAAAACATTTGAGGAAGCGACTGTATCAACATTATCCAGAGAATCCTGGGAAAAGACATCAATGAAAATGAAGCACCACAGTAACAGAGACTTTGAGAAGTCCAACGGTTCATAGTTATTTCAACTATTAGATGGAACAAGGGCATAATGAGACATGCATGAAGATCACTTATGGTCCTGCTTAGAACAGTGACCGAAGGCAAAAATGATGTATTGTGTGAAAACATCCTGCTTCCTTGGGAACAGCTGGAACACCCACCTAGAGTTTGAATTTTCTGTGCAGCACCATGTGCTTGCATTATGAGAGCTCACCCAGAACTGCTGCAAAAGTTGCCTAACCAGAGAGATTTTCAGGTAGAACTACAATTTACTTCTCTGTGCGCACATGCTGTACAGGCTTTAGACTTCCTTATTGAAACAAGAACCTTCTCTGAGCCAGACTCTAGCTTTAATCCACAACATTCAGGAGCTGTTACAAGTTTCACTATTACAAGAAAACAAAAGATGACTTAGAAAACAGCTTCCAAAAAAAAAGGGAGTGAGGTCAGACTTAGGCTCTTCCTACATTGTCAGGTTTGTCATTTGTCCTAGATACGAATCAACTTTTGGTCCAAGATGTTACACCAGCAATTCACAAGCTGTGAACCACAATCCACAGAGAGCTGGCTGGTCCCATGCTCTTGGCTCTGTTTCCAGCTGCTAGATTTTGTTAAAGGCAGTTATATATATATATATATAGTTAACATTACTTTCTCACATAGTCAACTGCTATAGTTGCCACATGGATGCTGTGATTGGGAGGGGATATGTTCACAATATAACCTCTCTACTTAGAAGTCGTGCAGACTGTGAAAACCCCTGGGGCTGCTAGACTCTATTTTGAGCGTCCACGCAGAAACACAAACTAGTGATGTGTTACACATGGAAAAGAGTAGGTGAGCTAAGAATAGCCATTCATTCCATATGAAACTTGCTTATTATATATCCTGGCATTTCCCTGCCAAGAGTGACTTTTGTCTCACAACTTTACACTGACCTCCTGAGTTTCTGTTATTATTTCCTTTGTACTTTTCTTTCATTCTCTGAATTGTGAACTGCCTTTGATGGATGTTTCCCCTCCCTCCGTCTTAACAGATTTCTTTTCAAGCACACTTTTCTGCTTCATTAAAGAAGACTTGATTGTTATTTCTCAGCACATAAATGTCAATTTGATTTATGAGCACTTGCTGTTAAAATGGCAACACAGGGTCCTCGATACAATCCATGACCAGGAGGTTTAAAAATAAAATAAGATGTATTATCTTAAAATAAAGAAGGAAAATTATGTTATCCCAGTGAGCCTTAAAGAACGAGCAGACATTTTTCCTCCAACCACGTTTTCTGAGGCGTTTTCAGGGAGAAATTGGTCTCAGCCTGGGGCCAAGGGAGGCTGCAGCCTGGGATACACGCTTCCCTGAATCTGGAATTTGACACCCAGGCATATAGTCCTACAAGAACGGTCAGTTCTGATGTTGCAGAATAAGGAGTTGCAGTGTAAGGATGCTGCAAAGTACCCACCAAACCTCACGACCCCCCCCCCCCAAATGGCCAGCTGAGGTTTTGCATCTGCAAAAAGGAGGCCGTTTCCCATGGATTCCCCAGCAAGCTGAACTGCCCACCAGGTCAGCAGCAAAAATACAAAGGTAGCATGAATCACCCTTTTTCTTATCAGAAGAGCTAACCTGCTGTCTGAAGAATAAAATTTCATCCAGAACATCCACAATTCAGTCATTAGTATTTTCCCTGTCACTGCAACACCTGGACAACTCAGTACTTGCTTAGTTTTAGGAGTCTTTAATATACAATTCATACCCAGTGGCCCGACCGTGCAAGAGAATTTCTAGACTCAAAATATAATAGAAAACCATGGGCCACTCTCTCCAGCTTCTACTTCTCCCCTCCTTCGTATAGCTCTGTCCTCCCTGTAGTGCACAAATTGCAGAGATCAGTGTGACAGCATGGCACTCCTACCGGTAGTACTTGGACAGACAGGGCTCCTTGCTACAAGCAAAAGGCACTTTCACGTTTTAAATGCACTTAAAACAACAATTTCCTCGTAGGGACTCCAGGCCCTAAACCTTCCCTCCTATCATCCCAAATGCTGTCTGTTTTTCACCCACAACTCCCACTTCAAAATCCTTTGCACCAGTTCCCACTGAGCTCCAATGTTTCCTGGAAGGCATGGCACCCCACCCACTTCCCCAACTACCAGTCAGTGTACATACACAGGGAGAACTTAACCGTCCCCTCCGGATACTCTGTGAGGGGATGAAAAGATCCCTCTCCCCTTGTTCTCTCCTTTCCTCCCCGTTGAGCATATGAAACACTGATTAGGAGGGTTTTTTGGGTGTAGTCTTGTGACCCAACAAGAGCCTTCTGAATGACCATCCAGCCCACAGGTTGAGAATCGCTGTTCTAAAGGAACATGGGTCCTGAGAACAAACCTCATCTGCGGTCCTGCCTGAGAGACCTACAATGACTGGGATGGCGTTAGCAATAATCAGTCTTTCCATGGGTTTCTGAAACCACAGAAATGTTGTGATACATGAAGTGGGAGGTAGCTCTCTTTTATGGACACCCAGTCAGGCAGTAGCTATAAAATCCCTCTTAGTAGCTGTTCTCTAATTGCTCTACCTGAAAAGGGTTAAACAGTCTCACTGCGATGTATAGGTAAAAGGAAGTGAGTGGGCACCTGGCCAAAAGAGCCAATGGGAAGGCCAGAACTTTTTAAAATTGAAACAAGACTCCCCTTTTGTCTGTCTGTTGTTGTTCTCATGGTAGGGTGACCAGATGCTAAGTGCAAAATATCGGGAGCGTCGCGGGGGGGGGGGGGGGGGCGGGGGGCGCCTTTTTGATTGTTACACTCACCCATCTGGGTCTTCGGCGGTGGGTCCTTCAGTCGCTGACTGTCTTTGGCAGCGGGTAATAAACATTGACAGAAGCACCCGCTGCCGAAATGCCGCCAAAGACCGTCAGTGACTGAAGGACCCTCCGCCGAATTCCTGGACGAGTGAGTGTAAAAAAAAAAAAAAAAAAGTCGGGACGCGGGACAAACTCCTCAAAAATCGGGAGAGTCCAGATTTTATCGGGACATCTGGTCACCCTATCTCGTGGAGAGGCAGACAGGGAGCAGTTATGCTGTGAGAAGCTTGGGCCACGTATGAAAAATTGTTAGTATCATACCTAGAAACTACTCATCTAAACCCCCAGATATGCAAGTAGATCAGGAAATGTCTAGGAAGACGCAATTAGGTTTATCCCTTTTATTTCTTTATAGCTCGTGGATTCCTCTGTGCTAACCCAAGGTGCTTTTGTTTTGCTTGTTACCGTTAAGCTGGACCTCAAGAGAGCTATTCTTGATGCTTAATCCTTGTAGTTTTTTTTTTAAATCTAGCAAAAGCCTACACTCCCAGATGTATTTTCTTCTTCTTTTTTTTATTAACAAAATTTCCCTTTTTAAGAACAGAATTGGATTTTTGTGTCTTAAGAGGTTTGTGCACATGTTTAATTAGCTGGTGCAACAGCTGATTTCCTTTTTTTTTTCCGTTCTTTCTTTCTCAGCTCTTCCCCGGAAGGGGGGGGGCGGTGAAAGGGCTTGAGGGTACCCCACAGGAAGGAATTCCCAAGTGCGCCTTCCTGGATTCTCAAAGGGGTTTTGCACTTGGGTGGTGGCAGCATCTACCACTCCAAGGTCAGAGAAAAGCTGTAACCTTGGGAGTTTAATACAAGCCTGCAGTGGCCAGTATTAATTTGTAGAATCTTTGCGGGGCCCCCACCTTTTAGTGTCTTTGCAAAGTGCCGGAGTGGGGAATCAGCTTTGACAAATGTGCACAGGTCTGGAACTTGGCATGACAAGACCTCAGCTAAGCAGCATATTTTTTTCCTTGCCAAAAATGTATTTAAAGTAAGGCTGAAACCCCCTCCCTTGGGGTTCAGAAAATAAACCACAAGCTCTGCTCCAGGGGGTGGAGGGTGGACACAGTCAACAACCAAATCTCCTTGACAGTATGAAGGAGCCTTGTGGGTGCTTCTCACTCTATTTCTGTCTCTGTGTACCCCAGTGACACCTGCTCTGCTGTTACAAAACTGCTGTAAACAGAAAACAGAAATTGTGTGGGGGAAAAACTGTCACAATAAAAACCTATCCTCTCCACATAAGCCACTTGTCTATGGTGAGAAACTGCCAACAAGATCAATCCCAAATATCTATAAAAGCTGTGCTTTGTCATGACAGGCTCATTAAATGCTATCAGCCTGAGGGAAGCTTGCGTTGTTAAGAAAAACAGAAAAATAATGGGTAGGGGGAGGAGATAGGAGCTTTATCATTTAGAAAACTTTCCTTCCCCCACTTTCTTTCCTGTTCTTAAGGAGCAGATTCTTGCTCTGATTCACAGGAGTCTCTTGTTTATGAGTCTGAGCATTAGACACAAGATTCAGTGCTGTGAATTCCATTTGATCTTAATTCTGATCAAGAAACAACTGGAATTCCAGTCAGTGACACTGAACAGACTACAAAAGTGAACAAGACTCCAGTACATACAGTAGCAGCTGCTATGTTAGAACAATCACTCAAACTGCATTGGGAGTGGAAACAACAAATACTGGTACACGCTGCAAGCTTTTGCAAAACACCACATTTGTTTTCCAAGTTTTTACTAGGCTGACAACAGTTGCCCTTTGCTGGGGATGAAACTGAAAGAGAATTAGTTTTAATCTCTTTGGCCATATTCAGAGGAGGTAACCACCGTTAGAAGATGCTGACGGATAGGTAAGTATCACATCTGCAAATACAAATCATGTTAGAATCATCTTCATTCCTATCTGGTTCATCCTCAGAAGATGAACCATTTTCAGTATTAACATTACTATCTTGACCTCAATTTGAGAGGCAGTGTAATCTAGTGGATGGAGAAAGGGGAATATTTGAATGCCAGTCCCAGCTATGCCACTGATCTGCTGTGTAACCTTGAACAAAGCTCTTAATCTGTATATATTTCCCAATCTATAAAATGAGGATAATACTTATTGACACCTCCTAACAGGGCAGCTGAGAGGATTAATTGATAAATATTGGTACAGTACTTTGAAGATGTAAATCAACAATATATATGTTTAGTATTATAACATCCTTCTCTTCCTCTTATTCGGACTGGAAAAATAAATAAAGCAACAAAGTTATAATATAAATAGTAGAAAATACAAAAACAAAAGGCTCTGGGAGCATAACAAATATATTATTGAAACAATAGAATGCTCCATCATGAAACGTAACTACGTGAACTGGGTAATGTCTTTAATATTAGCATGTGTAAGGGCAGAATGAATCCTTTAACTCAGTAGCTAAAGGTCATTACACCCTAAACTGCAGGCAATCACAAGCTTCTATAGTTTGCCTGTAAAAACCTATCTGAGCTAGCATTATCCTCTAGGTCTCCCACTGCATTTTGTAAACACTCTCCATTTTAACTGTAAGCACCAGGATGGACTGCAGACTTTGGGTTACTTTTCTGAACTACACAGGAAAGTAAAGGGAATAAATGCTCCCCCCTTGCCACGCTGCTTGGCTTTTTTCAGATTGTGACTAGCCATGAGGAATAACAGGGGCTACTCACTCAACACTCCACCCTGCAAGCAAATGGGTGGGAAAGGGGGTAGAGAGGAACAGGGGAGTGGTAGGAGCTCTGTTCTGTCCCCTCTACTCACTGGCTAGAGTAGCTGAGTGGGCACACAGGGGAGACTTAAGCTGCTCCACAGGAAGATGAAGTAACTTACTTCTCTTCCAAAGCAAGGGGAAGCAGGAACGGTTTCTTAAAGGTTCCAGACCAAATCAGGCATTTTCCCCCCTGTGCACTGACAGGTTTGACTGTCTCATATTTACTGGCCTAAAGCTGTTACTCAGGAAAGGAAGACAAATTATGTCTCAGATGCTGAGTAATACTAAGAGAGAAGGCTGAGAAATGGAACAAAATTATTTGGTTATTATCCTTGTCATCGGTTTAAGATGAATTGCAAATTCATTCTCATATAAAATGTCAAGAAACATTGTATCCTGAGGGAAACAATTGGATCAAAATATTTGCTGTAACACAAGGAGACTTTTATTAAATACATACATATTACATGAAATAGGGATTGTTTTATGAGAGTACCCTGCAACTGCAGTATTCACAAGGGCCTTGACTGCGATGAATGGTGGAAGCCATACTTCTCAGGTCCATACTTTCAGGCTGTCTGCAAACTCAGGCAGGCTCTATTGCTGTACCAGACTATGCTCTCTTTAGATTTTCAAGGTTGCTTTCGCAGTCATAAGGACTGGAAACTTATTTTTTTAAATGACTGCTGAGATTCTCTGGCAATGGATGAATTCCAGGACTGCAGAACCATAGAACACGTGTGGTTCTATGTACAGGCAATATGGCACAGAGCCCGTAGATGCAGTACCGGACCCTATAGATGTGCCAGTCAGACTCCTTGCAACAGCTTTTCTGGAATTTCTTTGACACTTTGACTTGAAAGCAAGAGCCCCTGAAGTGTCTTCTCATAGCAATGTAGCATTCTACAACCAGCTGCAGAGTAGGTGGGATGCACTCCCTATAGACTTCCCAGCTCTCATTTCTTATTTTATACTGCTAATCTGAATTCAGCTCAGGCATGGGCCAAGTTTAACAACTGTCTCTGGATGCTAGAACAGACTTGTAGGTGTTCTGCTAATTTGCAGGCTAAGGTGCAGGAGAAGAGGGCACTGGCAGAGAGCTGGGGGTAACCTCCATCCTTCCTTACAGCAAAGACTTAGTGAAGTCAGCGGTGTTACACAATCAGGCCAAAGCACAATTTGGTCCCTAGGGTGAAATGCTAGTTTATACAACGAATGAAAAGGAGTTTGATGATGCACAGTGAATATTTGTCTTTGGGTCAAATTATGTGGTGGCTTTTGTGACAATTTGGTACAATTGGCAGTGTGCCTAAGAAAGGCTCAGACTAGCAGGCATGCTACAGGACAAAACTGAGGTTCATTGATTAAGTTTGCATGGAAAAGAAACTTGAGCAGCACTTTGCATCTAGCAATATCCCGGGCCACTGACTCTTCATTTTTATTAATATGAAACCCACACAATTAAAACACACACTCGCCATATTCTAGAAATAGGAAACATGAATTCCTTTTGTAGAATCATAGGCTGGCTCTGCCTTTTGGAGCATAATATAATGGCAAACATGAAAAAAGAAATAGGACACAAACCAATAACATCTGGCATCACTAGGTTAACTCTCATGGTACACTAAATCCTGATTAGCCTGACATAATACAACAAAGCAACAAGTTGCTTCACCAGTGTAAGGAAATGCTATGCTATTCACCTATGCAAGTCTGATTTCTCACAGAAAGACTGATGCAAGAATAGGATCTGAATTTATCACAGTCACTTTGAGCTTGAGGTGTTTTAGAAAATGTTGCCTAATCTTGGTCTTGCGAACATCAGAGTTGCACACACTAAAGGGACTGACTACAGCTTAGTAATTGAAAAAACAGAACACAGAAAAGCAGGCAATTCATCCTGGCCAGATGCCCAATGTTAATGCCTCATCATCAGAGCAATTGTGACAGAGACATCTCTTGCTCTCTTCCCCCTCAGAGATAGTTGAAAAATCTGTCACACGCTGGAGAAATTAATGCCCAGAGAAGACTACAATTACCATAAATACTGAATAATTATTAGTTAAAATTATTGTTCTGAATTCATTTTCTAGACCCAGAAATTACTAGATCTTTATTAGTAAAATCGGTGATTGCCCTGCTGAACTCCTTCATAGCTGGCCTGTAATTCTCTAAATTATTATTACTTTCATGCATACATTTTTACTTTAAATGTACAAGCACATGGATTTAAAACTTTTTTAAATTATAGTTTTTAAGTACAGAAGTAATTAAGCTGTCCATTTATCACTAAGCATACACATGCTTTTTTAGATTCAACAGACTCCCTCCCTGTCTGTCTTTTTCTACCACCGCAGTTGGCTGCTCAAAATATCAGCAGTTCGTACTTCACATTTTAATCCCCAAAGGAAGGCTGACAGTCTAATGGGTCACCTAGAAATGAAAACTGCCCTCTCAGCGTCTCAGCAAGATCTCTTCACTCTACTACCTCTCTCCTGATTCCTTCTTCCCATCCGCATCTTGGTGCCCCAACCCCAGGACTGTCCCCCCGCTGTCTCTGTCCCAATCTATCCCCGTTGCCATACTTCTTACCATACCCCTGCTGCTGTGTATCACCAAACCATTATGCTGGCCACTTCCTCGCTCCCTCTTTTTAGAGATGCCTTGGGAGTGCCCTGAGTTTCTGTGGAAAGATGCACTTACAGCTGGCTCCTTGCAGCAATCTTTCATGTGCCTATCATTTGCTCCCCACACCAGGTTGCAGAATTTATAAAGAAAGGGGTGTTTGGGATCATGGTGAGCTGTGTGGTACAGACTATAGGTGTTGGGAATGGGACCTTGCCAATGTAATTTTTTTAAACTCCATCAATTGTTTCATCTTTATGGAAGAGATTTCTGGCTTCAATGCAGTGTTGAGTTCAAATGGATGAATTTCAAACTGTTTTTATCACTGGACAACAAACAGTAATATAGCAAATCAAAAATAAAGTTTTATTGAATTGGATGCGCCATTAGAGACATGCAAAAAGTGATATGCAACTGTCGCATGCATACGAACAACAAAACAAACTAATTCAGTTCTCAGCATACTTAGTCCATTTTGCAAGAGAACACCAGAGTTTGCAATAAGAGCTGAGTTAATGCATTATGATGCCTTGCTTCTCAAATGCTAGAATATACATGATGCAGATTAACTCAACTTGAACCAGTTCAAAATCCCTGTGTAGACAAACCGTAAGTCTTCGATGTGAACAGATAAAATGACTAAAAGGTCTTTAGTGGGAGCTCTTATTTTAATGAACTATCCGCTTGCATTCTGCACCTGATCACAGCAGTGTAAACTCTCCTGATGCTGAAAAGAAATAAGTGATTACTAAGAATAATGCTCTGAAACAAGAACCTGTTTAAAAAAAGAATGAGGTTCATGATTAAACCTTAATCACTGACAGCAGAGGTGATGTCAGGAAGGGTGCAAGAGTGTCGAAGGTCAGAAAGCATTTTAAATACCGAAAGAATCTGCTCAGTTACTTTACTAAAGCTAGGGATGTATGTGTATTTGATGACATCCTTCCTCCTCAGGATAGAATTTCATCTAGGTGTCATCCCTCCAATCAAGCTGGTTTCATTTGAGAGAATCTGATACCTTAATTACCCCCAGATGCTTTCCTCATTTCTGTTATATTTTCTTCTTCAGACAATGATGAAATGCTAGTCTCCAGGCAGTCACCGTAGGGGTCATCATGGAAGTTTAACCTGACATCCATTATCAGCAGACACAACTGTACCTCCATTAATTAATATGTTTATCTCTAGGAAACTAATTTATATGCCTGATTGTAATGGATTATAAAAATATTAACCATATAATCTCTAAGAGAAATGTTTATTCTTCCACTCTCCCTTCAGCAGGTCCACTGGTAGGATCACTGTTAAAGGCCTGAATAATGACTTTGCAGCATGGTTCAAAGAAGCAGCATGCCAGTTTGCAGCTCTCAGTTGGAGCTTCCAGGTATCCATCACATTATGGGTCTAATGAAAAGACTAGCTCATTTAATGACACCACTAACCCAGCATTAAGGATTACTACAGTAAGAAACTACGGTCTAGAAGAATGTTCTCCTTCTTAAGAAACCACAAAAAAGAGAAAGGAAAAAAGAAAATCCTCAGTGCTCTACAATGGAAAAAACCCAGCTGCTGTACAAATTTGCTTCAATGTAATTCTTTCATGATGCTACATGTTACTTCTTCATATCTTTTTTCTACAATTTTTATGCAATCATCTCACCAGTCAGCTTTGTAGTGACTTACTGTTTTGTGAGCAGTGCCACCTCAGTTATAACCAGCGAGGTCTATGCATTGCAGTGCTGGTCAGCTGGGAATTACTGTAGCAGCTAGTGTCCCCATGCATTTACTATGATACTGGACTTCGATAGCTGCCATGTATCTCATGATTCTTAGCTTTCACTGTTGGTGATCTACCACCAGACTGAGATGACCTAGGCCTACTGCAAGAAGCTGACTAAAAATTATCCCCTTGCATTCCAAACTACAAGGCATCTTCCAACTTCATATATACAATGTAAAGAAACATCAAAGCAACTACAAACTTGAGATTAAATGTTAAATTAAAAAATGGGTTCCTATGGCATCATTAACTTCACCATGCTGTGCGTATGTAATATAATACTCTGAATTACTAAATTTATGCTTTAAGTATTATTATCGTGGCTGCCTTACTGTTACTGTGGGAACTTTAAATCTGAAAATTCTTGACGTGTGTGTGTTTAGATTCTCCATCGTTCCATTCTTGTAGTCTTTAGTAGTGAATTTCCTTGATTTGGTTTTTTAATAAGTTAACAAAAATACACCCAATAATGCACAGCTAAGATCTCACTTTGAAAAACTATAATACACTTCTGTGAATATGTCACTGGACAGTCAAATGATGTCTAACCACTGCAATAAAGACAGCCACATTTATTTCAAGATGTGTCCTTACATATTCAAAATCACAGAGAGATCCAGAAGGCTATTCTTGGGCCCCAATTCAGAAAAGCACTTCAGCACTTGCCTAAACTCATGCATGTGCTTAAGTGCTTTCCTGAGCAGGGAAAGACTGACAAATCAGGGCCTTGAAGCACAGTTATTTCAATATGAATAATGAATGTTGTGCCCTTAAGCTATACAGGATTTCTAAATAACTCAAATGTTCTCAGACTTATAAAACCCTACTTTTTCCAAAGAGGGTTCCATATTGCACAGGCAGGGCCGCCCAGAGGATTCAGGGGGCCTGGGGCAAAGCAATTTTGGGGGCCCCTTCCATTAAAAAAAGTTGCAATACCATAGAATACTATATTCTCGTGGGGGCCCCTGTGGGGCCAGGGGCAAATTGCCCCACTTGTCATCCCCCTCCCCCCCCTCTGGGCGGCCCTGTGCACAGGTAAAATTTGACAATCCAAAATGAATCTGGGCTTCTGAGTTATCCAATCACAAAAAATGCATCTGGACACATTTTTAAAGCTTGAAATATTTGTTCCACAATCTAAATGCAAAAGTGTTCTTCCTCACATTCCCCCACCCATTTAAAAAACAAAATCAACTGTGAGTTGAGAACAAGCACGGCACATTTCAGGTTAAAGGAAATGTTGTTTCTAAGCAGATAAAAACAAAAGTTTAGAATGGAAGGTCTATTTCAGTCGTTACTATAGCATGACATAATCACAGGACTTGAACAGCAATCATGTCTCAAAATGTCAGTCCTTGTCCCGTCTGCAGTACTGCCAAACCCAAGTTTCAAAAATCATGAGATTTTTCAAAAATATTCATTTGGGGATCTTTTTAATTTGCCTTCTGGCTTTTGAGCATTTAGGGTTCATGTTTTCAAGCTTTTCTTCACAGCCATGAAGGCTAGACACTTACTTTACAAAATAAAAGTTAAACTCTGATACACTCATGTCATCACATGAATCTAGGAGCTGAGAGTTCAAGAAAAACCATCAAATATTGCAAGAAATCAGAATCACTGTCTATCCCGGTGTTCAATAGGCACATTATGATCTTCCTGAATTTTGTGTTTAATCACCATACCAGCTCCACTGAAGTTATTTTTGCATTTCCCTTATTTCCCTGCATGGAATCATGGAATGGAAATTGTTCCAACTTTGTCATGATGAAGAAGATCTCTCCCACCCCAAACCCATTCCTCAAAAGTTGCAAGTTTTTCCTTTGCCTGGACTCCACAATGGCAACATAAAGAGAGAACTGAAGTCTTGCTGATTGAATTAATGGCTCTGGCATTTTCTAGACATATAATACTATATGCCCCCTCAAAAAAACGATATGTGGTAGGATGCTATCCCTTAAGAGCAGGGCATGCTGAGAACCCTCTGCAGAATATAAAATAAGTAAGTTACAAGGAGGAAGAAGTCTGGATCAGGCTATCATGGAGAAAAGACATTCAGGCAATGCAGTAAGGGCTTAGTAAAAAGAACCCTGTTTAGAAGTATGGAATGCATCTGATTTTTTTAAATTATCTTTCTCTCATTGCTAGTTAACTGGGATTTAGCCTTCTATCCCTTCAGTCTTTGCAAGTTATCATTTTTAAAACACACAAACAAAAATCACTGCAGGCTTTTTAGATTTGGCCAACGTAGCTTGGACCTAATCTTAGTTGCTCTTGCTACTGCCCTTGGCTAATTAGTTTTCATACTTTAAAGTTCTCTTGGTTTTAATACCCAGACCCCTCGAATTAACAGAAGCAAAGTCATGAGGAGAGAGAGGGGCGAAAGTTCTGGCAACTCCGAGAAATAACAAGGACATCTTTATGCCAATAATTAGCACTGCCCGTCTGTGCTCTTAGTTTTCATTTGGTTCTGGATCTTCAAGGTCCCTGCCTCTGATACACTGATTTTTTTCCCCTTAACGTTTGAAGAAAATAAAGCTTTTCTTTTAAGCTTGTAAAGTATAAAATATATAGAACTTGAACTTAGAAGGAACTTGAATTCACCACATCTATTCCAGTTACTTTTATATTAATCAAAGTTTGATATCTCCCAGAAGTATCCCAGACTAATGCAGTGGCCCTGTTATATTCCACCATTCTATGACCATAGTATTTGACACAGAAGCAAATCTTAAAGAGAACTGTGCAGCATAATGTAAGCTCTTCCCTTACTGTTGCGAAGAAAACCTTCCAAATGTGAATTGAGAATAAATCAAAGTAAGTGCAAATTGTCCCAAACTTTTTTAGTGGGCAGTTAACTCTGAAAACTAATGACATTTCCAATGCCAACACTTAAATATATAAGGATATAGTGGAGCAGGAGTTCAAGCGCCCACAAGAAATCTATAGCTTCTCCTTTGACATGTCTATACTGCAGTTGTGTGCTGTCAGCACACTGAAAACTTAGTAGCAGTGTAAACTACATTGAATTTAATATCAGCCCCCCCACCACAAGGAATTCTGTATTGTCTTAATTATTCATTTTTAATGTCTCTAAATCTACTCTGGCATTTCCAGTCTCCTGCAACAGAGAGCCACAGAAGCCAGGTGGGCTTGTCACAGTGTTCATGGAACCTCAACTACAGAGGAATACTGCTTTGGGAATCAGATTTTAATTGCTGCTGCATTTATGTCCTCCTCTTGAGTAAAACTATCCTCATCTCAAGTCTATGATAGTTTAGATTAATTGTTATCACAACAGAGCCCCTGATGGTATGGCTGATGTGATTAGGTCCTATGATGATGTCACTTGAATAGATATGTGGACAGAGTTGGCATCGGGGTTTGTTACAAGGATAGGTTCCTGGGTTAGTGGTTTTGTTTAATCACATCAGCCATACCATCAGGGGCTCGTTCACCTGCACATCTACCAATGTGATATATGCCATCATGTGCCAGCAATGCCCCTGTGCCATGTACATTGGCCAAACCGGACAGTCTCTACGCAAAAGAATTAATGGACACAAATCTGACATCAGGAATCAAAATACTCAAAAACCAGTGGGAGAACACTTTAACCTGTCTGGTCATTCAGTGACAGACCTGCGGGTGGCTATATTACAACAGAAAAACTTCAAAAACAGACTCCAACGAGAGACTGCTGAGCTAGAATTGATATGCAAACTAGACACAATCAACTCCGGTTTGAATAAGGACTGGGAATGGCTGAGCCATTACAAACATTGAATCTATCTCCCCTTGTAAGTATTCTCACACTTCTTATCAAACTGTCTGTACTGGGCTAGCTTGATTATCACTTCAAAAGTTTTTTTTCTCTTAATTAATTGGCCTCTCGGAGTTGGTAAGACAACTCCCACCTGTTTATGCTCTCTGTATGTGTGTATATATATCTCCTCAATATATGTTCCATTCTATATGCATCCGAAGAAGTGGGCTGTAGTCCACGAAAGCTTATGCTCTAATAAATTTGTTAGTCTCTAAGGTGCCACAAGTACTCCTGTTCTTCTTTTTGCGGATACAGACTAACACGGCTGCTACTCTGAAACTTGACTTATAAACAAATCCCAGAAAGCAAAAGCTGGCAGCTTCCAGCAAGAGTAGAAAAGGAAGCCAGACAGACTGAATCTACATAGGCCAGTTAGTGCACAACAGGTGGGGGTGCTTTAGAATTCACACCCCTGTAGTGCACATTGCTGCCTGGAACACCCAGGTCCTATGCAACAAAAACTCTTTAATGAAAGCAGAACTGGCTGAACTGCTGTGAAATGGGAACTGCATTCAGAAAGACTAAAGTTGACTGGGCTGGTATTGGAGAGGGAGAAGATGAGAAAAACTCCAAGATGTTGATTTTGGAGATGAGAAGGATGAAAAGCATATCATTTGGGAGCAATAGTCATTACCTTTCAACTGTTCTAATGCTCTTCATTTCAGCCCCAAATGCAATGTCATTCTATCGGGGAGTTCTCTCACTGGTAAGGTACTTACAGCAGGGTCTCAAACTAAACCGAAAGACGTGAGCGCACGCACACATTATTTTGATTGCATCCAAGCTAGCTAGGAAAAATGGGTTCCTTCCATACAGCAGAGTCTGCTGGCAATTTGCCAAAAGTCTGTACCATGTGAATTGGTGAAATAATATAATGACTTGTTTTGCATATATAATACATTCAGCTCAAGGTCCTCTATATTAAGAAGGAATTTTAATTCCTTTAATTAGGTGATCAGCTATATAAAATATAAGTATGTGGCATAAAGGTAATATTAAATAACATGAGAGATTTTTTTTAAGAATTAAACTAGTCAGCATTGTAGTGATGCTAATATCTTTAAGATGGTCCGTATTGCTCTCTCTCTCTCATCCATCCTATTTAATTTGTGAGAAAAGGAAACTTTTATATATTTGCATATACTTATATACAAGCGACATTTTGGGAGATGATAGAAAGTGGTCTAAAAATTAGTCTCCAACTATAGTTTGCCATGTCACTGAGAAACTAGTGCATTCACTCACCCAGGAATTATACTCCACTTTCAGTCCTATGAAAAACATTCAAGAGGCAATGGTGAAGTGTGTCCTTGCAGCATTTCTACCCAACAGAAATCCTACAATGGTTTATTGTTAATTTACTATCTCCCTTCAAATGAGTAGTTTTTTGTTCTATTTCATCAATTTTGTACTGTAATCTTTGACACTCAGACAAATTATTGTCTGAGAAGAAACTTAAGCACTTATTTCAGCACATGGTATCGGTTTTCCTGCGCTGCATACTAAAACTGCAACAATAAGAAAGATAAATGTTTTCTACACTCAGAATGATATTCAAGCTATGACACAGCGAAGTTAGCTGGCAAGGAGTCAGGGACCACTGGAAAACAGTTTCTGAGAAAAATGAGAATTAAGCAAAACTTATTGACAGAAATTTCATATAACAGTTGTTTAGGGAGAAAAAACAGCAGGGGTCAGAGAACAAGTGTGAAGAGCAGAGAAGCATTCTGAAAGTGAAAACACAGCTTGCTTTCATGACAGAAAAGTCCTCTAGAGTTATTTCTTCTTGGTTAATCAAAAGGACCCTCTCATGCAAGTTACATTTTACCAACATTATTAATTACAGTAGTGCCTAAGAGCCAACTCCATTGTGCTTGGCACTGTACAAACACTGAGAGCTGGTCCCTGTCCCAAAGAGTTTACAATCTAAATATACAAGACAGACACAGGGTGGGGAAAAGGGCATACAGGGGTGAACAATGTGATGTGGCAGCAAACATCATGTTACTTGCACAAGTTGGGGGGAGGTAGCTAGAAGGGGATAAGCTACATGGAAAGAAAAGGACAGGGAGAGGGGACAATGAAAGAGGAAGGGGGTGAGGGGGACAGGGCAGAGACAAGCAGATAAGACAGACAGGTGTGGAGTGAGTGAAGCTAAAGTGAAGAGACTTCTAAGGAAAGGGGAGGGTTGGAGCAAACAGCCAATCAACACAGGGCAGAGAAAGTCCAGTCAAAATGGTAGAAAGTTCTCTGAATGTCCAGAGGACCAAAGGTCTCTACTTTGGCTGCTTCTGATCCTACAGTCTGGAGCCTCTGGATGGCTCCTCTCTGCAGATTTACCTAAGGCCACACAATGGGGAGGGGTTGGAGAAAAGAGAGAGAGAAAGGCACTACCTGGGTCCTAGACCTGCCAGAGTTTGGGAGGGAGGTCTTCCCTGCACAGCTCTGGGTCCTCGGAGGAATCTTAACCCTCCACAGCAAGACAGCATTTTACATTATGCTTTTACATTGTGCTTCACCTCAAATTTCCCAACCCCTTCTCCTTTTCACTCAGGATTCTCCAAATCACTTATTGGTAATGATAATTTATGTAGCACCATAAATGTTAATATTGCTGTACTTAACACAGAAAAGACAGACCCTATGACAAATGACTTTACAATCCAACACAATCTAGCTAATCTACCTAATGCCCAACAACCAACTTCCAGCTGTAGTGATAATGCTGACTACTCTTTGGGGTGTCTCTGGAAATTATAATATTATTTTCAACAGTCCCTCTTCTGCCTTTCTATTGGATTTCTTTCTCAGGAGAGAAGTGAAGTAAGCATCAGACTCACCTGAATCAGAAAAGGCCATGCACTTAGGCTGTATGCTGTGAGCTCAGAATATTCTTTAGAGCTTTTCTTTTCTGTACCTACTAACCAGACGTCTGGCTTCACCTCACTGAATGCCCACTTATCTGCAAATTAGGCATCATGGCCTAAATTCTCAAGTAGTTAGTGATGATTTTGGGTGCCTGTATTTTCAGATGCCCTATTTGAGGCACTTCCAAGGACCTGATTTTCAGATGGTGGACGCTCAGCACTTTCTGAAATTCAAGCTGCTTTAAAGTGCCTCAAGTTAGGCACCCTACAATTGAAGTGTCCACAATCACCAGTTACTTTTGAAAATTATTCATTTGCCAAAATGCTTAATTTGCCAACGATCGGGAGTTAATTGGAGTGACACCACAGAGGCCCATATCTCCCCACAAAACAAAATTAAGTGGAACTCAAGACACGGTAATGGCCTAATTGCTGTTATCACTATTCTTGGTTATTTGTATTGAGGTAACACCTAGAAGCCCCATGCATGTACCAGGGCCCTGCTGTGCTAGGCGCTGTATGAATGCAGAACAAAAAGACAGTCCTCGCCCCAAAGAACTTACAGTTTATGTGATATATTCATTTCTTTTATGTGCCAGTTTTAAAAACATTCGAAGAACGCTTTCCAGGTGTCAAAGACATCCTTTGAGTTGTTGCAAATCTGAATAGAATAACATTAGATTACAGGAAAAAAACCTCCTCCACTCCCATAAGAGACCTGCATATTCTTTATATAGCTCACAGACCATTTTTTCCCTGCTTTATTCAGCTTGTACTAATGTGTTCATTCAGTGCCTAGGCCACATACATTCAACATAAAAACTATTATGAGAAATGTGCAAAAAACTGGTCCTCCTAATAAAAAAGACTCTTTCACTACCCCCACATCCTTCTGCTCCTCCGATCTCTCCAGTAAAAGCCTGGGAGAACAAATGGGTCTTAGAGTGTGACCTGGAAGTTAAAAGACTTGGAGTGAACAGAAGTGGCTTCCAAGTTGAGGACCTCTTGCAATTAAATCAAGGGAATGTTAGCTAGAGCACCTCAGCTGATCTCAACACCTCCAGTATTTGGTTAGGAGAGAGCTGCTCTCCACACTAACCAGAATCCAACACATATAAAGCTTTATTTGTTAAAACTGACACTTTTGAATTACACCCAGAAATGAACTGACAGCCAGGGTCACTGGAGCAAATACTTCTCAAAATACGGGTGGCAGCATTTTGCACTGGCTGACATTTGCAAATTTAGCCTATCTTCACTCCACCCTCAAGACACAACATGGCAACTCTCCTTATCCTTGTGGCCAAAGCCAGGATACAGATACCCTCAGAGCCCAGGCAAGCCCCTGCTTAACTGGACACAGATCAGCAAAGGTTGAGCATTCACACAGCACCCTCTTCCCAGGAACAGTTGCCTCCATAGCAGTTCCAGCCCCAGCTAGCTTAGGGAGTGGAAGACTGGAAATCAACCTTAGGGAAAAGTACTTCTTAGCCATAAAGAAGAAGGCTTTAGAAAGACAATCTTGTGAATCCTATTTAAGGAAGGCTGTGACTTTTCAGGCAGTTATTCTGGCCTGGCCAGTCCAGATTAACTCAAACTTTGGCCATTTCTAGTCTATTTCACCATTTCTTCCTAAGTGACTAAACTTTTGCCACAGACAGGATGAATTTTACTGCCTTCATTCCATTAATCATTATTGTGGCCTATCCACCGTCCCAGGTCACGTTACTGACTACCCACTTGAAACACATTAGGCTAAATTCTATCCTCAGTCATACTGTGGAATCCCAACTGGGGTAGCACTGGTTTAACTGAGAACAGGAATTGGTCTAAGGAGAGATACACCTCTACCTCGATATAACACAAATTCGGATAGAACGCGGTAAAGCAGTGCTCTGGGGGGGGCGGGGCTGTGCACTTCGCAGGGCCAGCTCCAGGCACCAGCCGACCAAGCACATGCTTGGGGCGGCACCTTGTAAGGGGCGGCCAATCTTGGGGTGGCAGGGCGGCGCTCGGGTTTTTTTGTTTGTTTGGTTGGTTGGTTTCAGCGGGGCGGCGCTCGGGGTTTTTTTTTTTGGTTTGGCGGGGTGGCACTCGGGAGTTTTTGTTGTTGTTGTTTTGGTTCAGCGGGGTGGCGCTCGGGGGGGGGGAATTGTTTTTGGTTCGGCGGGGCAGCGCTGGGGGGGGCGGTTTGTTACGGCGGGCCTTTTTATTTATTTATTTATTTGTTTGTTTGTTTTTGCTTGGGACGGCAAAAAAGTTAGAGCCGGCCCTGGCACTCCGGTGGATCAAAGCAAGTTGGATATAACGCGGTTTCACCTATAACGCGTTAAGATTTTTTGGCTCCTGGGGACAGCGTTCTATCGAGGTAGAGGTGTATGTAGTGAAGGTAAACTGAGAACCCTACCTGCTCGGGGTTCTACAGTCCTGTTAGCACCGACATCCATGAACACAAATCGCCCGCCACCAAAATCTTCAGTGTAGTCAGACAGATAAAGCAGCGATGTATAGTCAAAGGATCCGTAGGTTACCTAGAAACAAAGAGAGCACATTAAATTACCTGACTCCAGTCTGGCCTCTCCAAAACGCAAACTCCAGCTCCAATAGGTCTGAGGGACTTTTCCAGTTCTTCACATCTTATTGTAGACATTAACTGAAAAGCTCTCTAAAGCTGGGAACAAACTGTTCATTTCCTAGTAGCTTTAGAAAGACTATCGACCTCTGTCAGCCTAACCCCTCTAGCTATTTTTTCTCCTAGGAAAAAGGATACCAGCTCCTGACCTGACATTTTGGCCTGATGTTAAAAAAGTATAGGAACACAGAGATAGATATTGTATCAAGATGAAAACTCTGCAGGGCTGGAGATGAAAAGGATTCTCGCAATCTCTGACGGATTAGTTTCCCCTCTTATCTAATCACAGATAAGAGGGCTATTTGGGCAACTCACCTTTCACTCCCTCACCCTTCCTCCCTTTCATCTGCTAGCATACAAGGACTCAGATGTGCTGATGATTCAGATCTTCCAAGTGGACTTACATCTGTTAGAGGAACAGATCCTCTTTTTTACTTTGTTTTGTTAAAAAAGTTCACAGATGGCTTTGGAAATAAAATGTTTTTCTACAAAGCACTGAGGACCACATGTTTTAAGTTCATCACACGCTGTGCCTTTTAAATGTCATAATGCCCTTCAGACTGTCTTTGTCCTTAACAATTTCTTTTTATTTTACATTACTAATTTTGCTTGATACCTGGGTTCAAGAGGAACAAATTAGAACTATTCAGATCAATAAATGCCTTCCAAACCCATAAACTGTCTTGACATTTCCAGTTCAATTATTTTTTTTTTACGTATAGGTGCACCAGTGTCAGATAAAGCCAAAATTTTGACTGAGTAGCAGTTGCATACATGAGCAATAAAAATAAGAGAGAGAATAAAATGAGATTTGGAGAAAATTAAGATACCAGATGGAGGATGAGGCTCTTCTTTACATTTATTTCATTTTGCTATTTTGAGCCTAAGGATTTAAAAGAAAAGTTACATCAGAAAAAACAAGCTGTATTAAAATCTAAATGTGGAGTAAGGGAATTTCAGCCTTTCCCTTTATCCTCTTTGTCTAAACCACATTACAAATGCAAGGCAATGTGGAAGGGCATTAAAGAAAGGGATGTTATTAATGAAATTTTAGTCCCAACATCCTGAAGGTTCATCAACTTTTTCAGGCTAGTAATAAATCCCCACTCCATAATTCGGTCTTCCTTGCAGCCAATATTGCAGAGACACCTTCAGCTAAAAGGACATGTTGGCTTGCACTGGAGATAAGACCACAGGTTGCTTCAGGAATGGGAAGGCTGCCTCTCTCATTTCACACTCGTTCAGTGCGACTTACTCTCTCTCTTACGTGCTTGCAAGTCTGAGGCTTTAGGGGCTTTTATTATGGTATACAATCAACAGTGCAGTGCTCCTCTCTCCCTTCGTGATGTCCTCCATTCTCTCTCAACCTACCTCATCAACTCTGACCCTATGACCTACAAAAAAATGGCCATGTGGCTACCTATACTTTTTCAGACACTGAAAAGGGGACATTCCTCTGACTGCAAACAAAGTTAGTATATACAGTTCCTCCTCCTAATCTATAAACTTGAAAAAGAAATTGTAAAACCTTATTTGTCTATGTTTTCAGCAAGGCTCTGGCCAGTCCTCTGCAAAACCACTTTTTCAGCAATAGTGCATTTGCACCAGTGATACTAACCAGTGAAGAGCTGGTGCTGGTTTTTTTTGTTTTTTGTTTAGTCAGCATGTCCATCTAACCTTTAGCAGCAAATAGCTTTTTCTATTACTGTTCTTCACGATTGCTAGCACTCAAAGGTAGATCAGTATTAAGAAGTGGTGACACTTTATAAGAGGTCACTGAATGACACTAAATTATAACAGCCTCTCTGGAATAACACAACATCCTATGAATATCAACTAACATTAAATATCAAAAGGCTTAATAAATTACATGAAAAAAACCGCTATTATAATTGAAACCAACTAATAAAAGACATACCGACAACTACAGACAGATCAATTTTCAAAAGTTCTTTATGAATAATTTAACTTAAAACATATGGATGTGGCAAAGCAAAGATCATTTAGACATTTCTGCTAGTTAGTTTGCACAGTCATACAGCATGAGCCAACAGAAACTCTCTAAAGTGCACTATGCAAATCTGTACACCCTTTATAATTTGCATACCAAAATGACAGATTTAATAGCGGATGCTAATTTAGGCCTCATGTTACTAAAACTGCTTTATTTTTTCAATGACAATATGATTAGCACATTATGAAATGTTATATGTTAAACTAAATTACAACTGTCAAAATTAAGATATTTTGTAATGGATCCTCCTTGATTTTTTTTTAAAGTTTTGTTTATTTGCTTACTCACCAATTTGATCATTTCAGTAATTTGAAATAGGTTTCCCTGTTATCATTAGCAAGGATATACTTTTTATTCGTGTTGTGCTTCAAGATACAGAGACTAATGTGAATAGGCCTGAATTTGTACCCTATCCATTTTCCAATCACACGGTCCATGGCATATGAGGAAACTGATAGATCAGTAAACTGGTTCTGAGCCCAAAATAAGAACCCCATTCAAATGCAAACCAGCTATGATGCAGAAAAACTGCCTTCTTACAGAGATGAACAACTGTGGCCCCTATTGGCATTCAGATCTGTTCAGGCAGTACCTGGAGCCCATTCAGAGCCCCACTGAACTCTCTGGAACACTCTGTACAAAACCCTAGGAGATAAAGTGCTTTCCCAGACAACAGGTGGAGATGTGGGGCATTTTTGTTTAAAGTTCAGCACACTGCATTATCAGTAGCAGAGAGGGAAAGAAAGGTGGGGTACTGATTATGTTTCACAATCAATTCTTGAATGGCTTGGCATGTGGATAAGAATTATATTCAGAGACATTCCGACACTTTAAAAAAAGTCTAACAAACCTATGGTTTTAAACACTCTCCTCCCCCAACCATTCACCAAGAATTAGAGGTAAAGAACTGCTGCTTGTAAATGAAGCTGTTTATTTACAGACCCAAAATAGCAACATTTCATCATCAACCACTAATAACCTTCAGTCTTTATCATGTACCTATCATTTGATATGATTTGATTTCTAATAGTGTCTGTGACAGTTTGGACCCCCCCTTCTGGGGTGCCACCGGTTGTGCAGGGGTCCCAAAGCCCACCGGTCCTACCAGCCTGGGTTTTCCTTGCACTGGGTTGCTGTGCCAGGCTCTCAAGCCCCTTTCTAGCACACACCCAGGCAAGGCCATGTGTGCAGCTGCAGACAGACTGAAATCAGCTAAGGGAATGGCCAGCACTCCAGTGCACGTACCACCAGGAGTGTAAACCCCAGAATAAGATTGTCTTGCACTATATAGAAAGATCTGCACAGCGCAAGCTCATAGAAATTCACCCTCTCCCTCAATGAGGAGAGAGATATGCAAAGCTTTTTGCCACCCTTATATGAATTGCACAAACTGGGTTTTGAAATAAACAAGAAATAAGTTTATTAACTACAAAAGGTAAATTTTAAGGGATAGCAAACAGAACAAAACAGATTACTGAGCAAATAAAACAAAATACTCAAGCTAAGCTTAATATACTCAAGAAACAGGTTACAAAATGTATTTTCCCACCCTAAATGTTGGTTTAGGCAGGTTGCAGAGTTTCTGTAGTTTAGAATTCCAGTTATTTCTCTTTACAGACTGGACCCCTGTCTCAGCCTGGACTCAGCCCCTGTCTTTCCCTTCAGGTGTTTTTAGCAATCTTCCTTCTTGGATGGGGAGGCAATTAAGAAGAGTCTTGATTGCCATACTCCCCGGCCTTAAAGAGAATTTACATAAGGCGGGAACCCTTTGTTTCCAGTGGAAAAATACCAACAGTGCCTAAATGTGTTACTCCGTACCAGGTGACATTATCAGATGACCCATCAGTTTCAAAGCAACATCCCAGGAAGCTCCTCAGGATGGTGGGATATTAGTATCTTCAAAGTTCAATTGTCCTTCTTAAATGGCTCATTCAGGCTGATTGCCTACTATCTGGTAGGCATTCCCCCAAATACACACACAGTTGTAATTGTTACAAAGTCAATATTCCTAACCTCAGATACAGAAATGATACATGCATACAAATTGGATAAACACATTCAGTAGATCATAACCTTTTCAATTATACCTCACATGACCCATCTTGCATAAAACATATCTTAGTTATGCCATATTCATATCATAATATTTCTATGACCAATATGGGGTGTAACGTCACAGCATCTACATTGAACAACAACCTCTCTTCTCAATCTCCAGCTAACTCTCTTTTCTAGCACGCTTTTCCCCCCTGACTTCACTTTTGGCCCTGTCTTCTTCTTAGCATATGTGCAACGTGCCTCAAGTGGCCCACAACCAGGATTCATCACCAAATTTGGTCTACGGGTTGGATCATCAGCTTCCCCGGCTCGGGCGCTGATGGGGAGCACGACATGAACGCTGATCCATGTCCCCCCTTGGCCCTATAAAAATACTGAAGTATCCTTTTTATGTGCATATATGGTGCTTAAATAAATAATATTAATAAATAATAATACTACATACATAGATAAATTCATTCAAGATGCAATGTTTGGATCCTTATTTCAAACACCTCCATGTTCAAGCACAACGCTAATAAAAAGGAAATGTTATCAGAGCAAAAAGTCTTCAGAAACTTTTTGACAGAAACACTGAAAACAATCAGGAAGTTGCCACAACGTGCATAGACCAACTGACTGGGGGAGACTTCAACAGAGCATCCCCGAGGATATAAACTGGATATTTCACTCCTGCTGTGGTAAATGTAACTTAAGGAATGTTATGGAAAGATTAAATCATCTTTTTTTCCTATTCTCCCATCTGTAGATACACCACTTACCATAAAACCACTTGAATTTGGATGCTTGTGGTTTTGGAGAGCCACTAGATCTGAGATATTTTGAGGGCTTGGAGCAGTAATTTTACACTCACATATTCCCTTGTGAGCTCACACACATATAAGGAATTGCAAACTTTAAACTTGTCTCAATATTGGTTTGCAAGAGTGGGTAATAACATAAAAAGTGTTTTAAAATTATTTTTTGTAATAATAAGTAGAGTTCCATTGTATGCATCATACAAATGAGTTTATATAGCAGTATTAAAAACCCTAAGTATGCAAATGTCATGAAATAGACATCCCACCAAAAAAATATGAGATTGGCTTAAAATCATGGTACTTTTTAAAAAAAATAATAAATTTGGGATTCTTTTTATTTGCCTTTTGAATCTTTAAGTTACACCCTGTTTACACTTTCCATCTTTTCTATACCAAGGTGCAAACAGTATGACCTAGTGGTTGAAGAAGAATCAGAGTGCAGAACCAGAGGTGGTCAGGAGACAAGTCAATAATCAGAGCCAGGAGTTAGGAATCAGGAGATCAGAGGTAGGCAGGGACTAAGGCTGGAGTGGAGCAGGCAAGGGGTGGAGCAAGGACCGGGCAAAAAGCAGGTCTGGCGCAGCTGCAGCCGTGGACCGCATTGAGCAGCCAGTGTACTGCTGTTGCTACAGGGCTTAAATGGTGATCTATTGGTTCTTCTGAACATTCAGGGAGTACAGTCACTTAGTGAGGGTTTATTGGTCCCAACTGAGTTCACTGGGTTGCAAGGCAACCAAGCTCAGAGGCAGCTGTGTTCCTGACATTTTCTCTGCAACCAGAAACTAAAATGTTACCCTCTTTTTTTTTTAAACAAACACTGAGATTCTCATGACTCCAGAAGTTGAGGATTCAAGAGAAATCCAAATATTGCCGTAATTGGCAATGAGGAATAGTATAATCTAATCTCAAAATAAGCATTGCAAACCAGTAATAAACTGGGATCAGAGAAATCAGGGACACAAATTGTTTACAAATATTTAGATTACTTCTGTCTATGGGACAGTTATTTTTCTGCTCTATTTTATATCTGCAGTCCTCCAAGAGGCATTATGAATGTTAATATTCTGCTAAAGTCTTCCTTCGTTTTGTCTGTATAACAGGAAAGACATTTAAAGCAGTAGTATACACATATACATTTGATTCTGGTTTTATATTTATTTCAATTTGGAATTGAAAAAGCAGAGATCTGGAGGACCATGAAATATGTGTAAGTGAGGCCTCCTTTGCATGGCATCAAACATGTTATCTAAGCCAGCACATTGTGTTCCATACAGTGCTGTCACTTAAAACCTAGCAGATGTACAGGACGAAATGCAGGTATTCAATGGGAAGCACCACACTGTAACCCACATTTTCGATTCCTTTTTGGAAAGACTGGCACTGTCACTTTTTATGCTACAACAAGCACTTGACTTGAGACTGCACAAAGGTAGGCAGCAACTTTAGCAGGAGCTGAGGGTGCTCAGTACTTTACAGGAATAGGCCCAAAAGCTGCCACTCATAGGTGGCCTTAGCCATTTCCCCAAAGCTTCTGCACATCTACAAGATTCACACATTTTTACAGCTTACTAAACCCATGTTCTGGTCCTCTGGTTCCAGTGAACGGTATGTCTGTGTTATCTATTAGAGAATGTAAGATTCATAAGGAAGGGACAGTAACATCCCCTCAGTCTTGTACAGCACTGAATGCAGCCCATGCTCAATAATGAGAAGTTCAATGGACTATGTTTTCAAAAACTGGAATCTGCTATTTTAGGTTTTTTTGCAGGAAAATATGTGAAAGATCCAAGAGACTCTTTTTTACTTTTTTTAGACTGAGGTATCACAGTTTATTTCCTATTCTAGGAAAAGGTCAAACTGTGGTCTCAAAAAATACCACTGTATGGTAACTGTTGGCAAACGCTGACTTTTTAAGTAGTGATCACTGTAGCTTCAGGAGCACGAAAAAGATAAATAATGTAGTTATCAAGGAAGAGGATTAGTCTTATGGCATTTCTACACAGTCACTTACTATGCAGCAGGCTGGTGTGCCAATCCTCCTCACACTAGTGTTCCACGCACTAGCTGTCCGTGTGAATGCTGCTGTTGCACACTGAAAGTTCAATTCCTAGCGTGCTATGACCTACTGCAGTTTTAACAGCCCTTACAAAATACTAATAGCTGATATCCTATAACTTTTAATAAATTCCGCAGGCAGATTTTTGTATCTCCTGCCAAATGCCCAAAGATCTTTCTTAATGCAAGAGGGAGCTATGATTCCTTATTATTACATGCTACAAGAGAGCAGCATCACAGTTTGTCTACAGTGTTTCTGCATTATTTTAATTAACAGGACAGGATGCTGAACTGTTTAAAATTCACTATAGAAGTGTGGGTGGCTGGAGGGTATTAATTTCACTTAAATGCAGTTTAAATACTAAATACAATGGAAAAAAAAACAAGCAATAGCCTATGAGAATGTATGGGTGAGATATAGGAGCATTCCCATATTTTTGTATTTGCACCAGCTGTGCCCTCCAAATGTCCTTATTGACAGATAGTTAATGGGGAAAGAAAATAATTTGCATGTCAATATAACAGGGGTGTGACATGAAACAATAAAGACCCTCTGCCTCCAAATTTTCTTCAAAATATCAAGTTGAGATGATCTTTGGTGATCCAAAATTTTGGCAATACACCTCTACCCTGATATAACGTGACCCGATATAACACAAATTCGCATACAACGCGGTAAAGCAGTGCTCCGGGAGGGTGGGGCTGCGCACTCCGGTGGATCAAAGCAAGTTCGATATAACGCGGTTTCACCTATAACGCAGTAAGATTTTTTGGCTCTCGAGGACAGCGTTATATCGAGGTAGAGGTGTATTTTGGAAATTATTCTGTCATATTCATTGGCGCAACAGGATGGGATTCACCCAGTGTTGTCAACGTTTATGATTTTGTCGTGAGTTTCCTGATCATTATTGTTTTCCTTAAAGTCCCAGCTCCTGAAGTCAAGTGGATTTGTGATGCTTTCAGCCTTCATTCTTAAAGAAAAAGTAAGTTTCTAGCCCTTGTGGCTGTGAAGAAAGCTTCAAAATGTAATCCCAGTGAATCCTAAAGGCTCAAAAAGCAGAAGGCAAATAAAAATCTATTATTTTTATATAATCTCATGATTTTTTAACATTTGGGGTTGACAATACTGTTCACCTCTCTCTCTCTCAAAAAAGGCCAATTCCTGAAGTCTTGTTAAAACAATCAGCACCTAGTAAGTAATTAAATAGAATAATTTGTTCCTCTGCAAAGGGAATGCATCTGAAATCTTAAAGCACACCTAAGTATCCCATGGAAACTGAAAGGGTGACTAGCATGCTAAACTTTCATTGATCTTTACTTAATTTTCTAGCACTCAAAAAAGCCATGTTTTGGAAGGACACTAGGAAATGCTATTGCTCTTCACTATATAGAACTCTTCATATCTAGATCTACAGCCTATACATTTCCCCTTGCTTTTCCAATTATAGCCTGTAAACGCACAGTGAAATTTTCCAAACCTGTGCTCCCCACAGGAGACAGAAAAACACACTTCAAGCAGATTGGACTGAAGAAAATAAATCAATGGCATATCTTCCAATCTACAAAAATTGTCTATCACATCTAGCCTTCCCTGAAATATATGTTCCGGCTTATTAACCTTTTCCTTGGAATTCACCTACTTTGCCTCCTGCATAGCAGTAAATTTTAACTGATGCATTGCCAAAATAACCATAATTAATCAATTTCATTCTGTTTAAACACATCCTGATAATTAAGGAATATATGTAAACTACTGCTCCTCTCTAAGGCCACGATCCCGAACACATCCCTAAGTAACCTTAGGCTCACAAGTGGCCCAAAACCTATTGTACTTAATGGGACAACTCATGTGCATAAGGGTTGGGAGGATTGGGACATCATAAAAGATGGGGACAGGAAGGAATTATGTATTAGACACCTTAAATAGGAGAGGGGATCCAAATGCTATAACAGTAACTTTGCTATGACTAGTTTTCCCCCAGATCCTGGATCTTGACACTGAGCTGTCAAGTCCTTCTCTATCAGCTGTTGGTGTCCACACTACTCTGCTTCTGCCAGTGATGCATATCCTCATCAGGAACACTTGTACCAACTTAAGTGAGGCATTGTGGGGCACTGACAGCTGCGCGGGGCTCACAGCTGGAGCCCCACACCCACCTCGGGGTGACAGCCTGAGCTGTGAGCCCAGCAGGGGCTCAAATTCACAGCATGGAGCCTACCAGCAGTGAAATTGACATTCTTGTCACTTTCCTGGCTCCAGCTGTGAACCCCGCCCTGCTGCTCTGAGCCAGAGGCAGCTGTGAAACTGACAAGAATGACAGCCAACAGCCAATGTAAGTAAAGCAGTGTGTACAGGGACACTGCATCACCCTAACTACATGAACGTAAATGCTATGCCTCTCATGAAGGTGAAGTTATGATGTCGGTGTAGCAGGCCACTTATTTGGACGAAGCAGCATTCTAGTGTAGACACCGACACAATGAGGTCGACGTAAGGCAGCTTACGTTGACTTAATTCTCTAGTGTAGACTAAGCCTTATCCTGAGAACAACAGAGTATTATAACTGAGCCACCAATGAGTAAGCAAGAAACAGTCTTTGAAGAACACTGAGTGTGGTGGAGGTTATTTAAAACAAAACAAAAAAACAAAAAAAGCCCAACAAAACATGAATCTGGGTCCTGCCACAGACCAGTAGAAGGACAATCTTCTCTTATTTGGGCATCTTATGATCTGGCTACTTCCAGCTAGACTGAGGATGATAGAGGGATTAAACCAATGGTTTTCTAAGATCCAGAACAACTGCCGGGTTTTTTTAACCTCAAAGAAGACCTTGTACCTGAACAAACAGATTCAGACCCATGAAGTAGGCTAAATAAGGCAGCTTTATTATTTCACTTTTCAATATTTTTTGCTCTAGTTTCTGAATGAGACATTTTGCTGATTTTAGTAAGACCTGTTATACCTGTAAGGCTCTGAAAGCAAATATTAGTTATAATGGGCACGTAATCATTTCTTGTACAGGAAATGCTATTACAACCATATATATAAATAAATACATATAAAATTTTAAAAAAAATATTAAAAAAATACATATAAAAATAAAAATAGGAACCACATGCTGTAATAGGATTTAAAATATAAATATAAGAGTTCTGTATTATTATTTAAAAGCTATACAAAAGCTAGGTATTATTATTATTTTGCTTCAATATATAGGGAAACACATGCAGATGCTCATGAAGGTGTAAAAGTATTGGTGGATATGCCTCATGTTTTATTCACCAACATTACAGAATTGTAAATCTGGAAACGATCTCAAGAGTCATCTAGTCCTTCCTACCAATCCCCACGCTGAGGCAGGGCCAAGTATACACTGACCATCCCTGACAAGTGTTTGTTTAACCTGTTCTCAAAAGTCTCCAATGAAGGCGATTCCACAACCTCACAACTCCCTATTCCAATACTTAATTATCCTTATAATTAAGAAGTTTTTCCTAATATCTAACTAAATCTCCCTTGCTGCAAATTAAGCCCATTTTATCTTGTCCTATCCAGTGGACATGGAGAACAATCGATCACTATCCTCTTTATAACAGCTCTTAACATACTTGAAGAATGTTATCAGGTCCTCCCCCATGCCTCCGTCTTTTTTTCCTCACAACTAAACATGACCAGGTCATGTTTTTGGAAACGTTTATCATTTTTGTTGCTCTCTATTGGACTCTTTCCAGTTTTTCCACCATCTTTCTTAAAGTGTGGCACCCAGAACTGGACACACTACTCCAGCTGAGGACTCTCCAGTGCCAAGTAGAGTGGAACAATTACCTCCCATGTCTTACATATCCTGTTAATACACCCAGAACATTAGCCTTTTTCATAACTGGCTACATTGTTGGCTCATGTTTGATTTGTGATCCATTGTAACCCCCGATCCTTTTCAGCAGTACTACTCCTTAGCCAGTTATTCCCCATTTTATAGTTGTGCTTTTGATTCTTTCTTCCTAAGAAAAGTACTTTTAAACTTGCATTTCTTGAATTTCATCTTGTTGACAAATCTCAAAAACCTTGGAAGAAGAAATGTCAATGGCCAGGAGCTGATTAAAAAAAACAACTCAAAAATTAAATAGTAATATATTCAGGGAGGTAAGATGATTACCACTCAGAGGGAACAGCATTGATTATGACTTCCAAAGCATAAAAATCGATAATAGATTGGGAGCCAATCAATCATTGATTGCTTCGAGCTAGGTTTCAAAACACAATACATGAAACTGATATTTATACAATGTTACACACCAGACAGCTATAAGAAGATCAATTCTGCAGTTGCCTACAAACTCTGATTGACAATATTCCCAAGCATAACACCTGCTTAGTAATGGGAGACTTTGATTACCAGATTGGGAATAACAACAACAGAGTGGTGAAAGCAATGGCCAAGCATACCATGGTTCCCAAAATCAGAACAGCAAATGACTTCTAGGATTGTGGCTGGTGTCAGGACTCATAATGGGTGGAACACTACAGTAACTCCTCGCTTAACGCTGTAATTATGTTCCTGAAAAATGCTACTTTCAGAGAAAGGATGTTAAGTGAATCCAATTTCCCCATAAGAATTAATGTAAATAGGGGGGTTAGGTTCCAGGGAAATTTTTTTCGCCAGACAAAAAAGCTAAAAACACACACACATAAATACACACACACACGTATACACAGTATGTTTTAAACAAACAATTTAATACTGTACACAGCGATGATGATTGTGAAGCTTGGTTGAGGTGGTGGAGTCAGAGGGTGGGATATTTCCCAGGGAATGCCTTACTGCCAAATGATGAACTAGCACTCGGCTGAGCCCTCAAGGGTTAACACATTATTGTTAAAGTAGCCTCACACTCTACAAGGCAGCACGAATGGAGAGAGGAGACACAGTATGGCAGAGAGAGACGTGTGTGTGTGTGTGTGTGTGTGTGTGTGTGTGTGTGTGTGTGTGTGTGTAAGAGCGAGAGAGACAGGGCTTCCCGGGGGGGGACAAGGGGGGCAATTTGCAGGGGCCCCCCACGAGAATATAGTATTCTATAGTATTGCAACTTTTTTTATGGAAGGGGCCCCCGAAATTGCTTTGCCCCAGGCCCCCTGAATCCTCTGGGCAGTGTGTGTGTGTGTGTGTGTGTGTGAGATGCATTGCCCCTTTAAGTACGCTGACCCCACTCTAAGTACACTGCCTTTTTAAGTAGATCAGTCAATTGAGACAGCAGCTACTGCCAGCAAGTTCCCTTCGTCCTGAGCCCTGTCATGTCTCCACTCTGTAGAGATGAGGTACAAAAGCGGGCAGCAGCATACAGGAGCGGGGGGACACCCAGATATTAGCATCCCTCTTCCCCCCCCGTACAGCAAGCAGGAGGCTCCTGGGAGCAGCTCCAAGGCATAGTGTAGGAGCAGCACACAGCAGTGGGGGGAGGACAGCTGAATTGCCTGTTAGTTGATGGCCTGCTGGGCAGCTCCCACACAGGGAACTTTAAGGGAGCTGATAGGGGGGCTGCCTGGCCACCCTGGTTCCAAGCACCCACCAGCTAGCTCCAATGGGCTGCTCTTTCTGCAACCAGTGGTCAAAGCAGGCGGCTGCCAAACAACATTATAAGGGAGCTTTGCGCAACTTTAAATGAGCATGTTCTCTAATTGTTTCATTGTTAGGCTGCTGATCAACGTTAACCGGGACAACGTTAAGTGAGGAGTTACTGTATTTCCACATAGATACGCACAAGTAACTTGGAATGTTGCAGATGGAGTCACCAGGAACCAGACAGATTGTCTATGTAATGGAAGGAAATTTAGAGCAACTCTCCAAGGCATCAGAGCATAAAGAGATGACTATGTTGGAAGTGACCAAAATTTATGTGTAGCAAGAATGAAGATTAAACTTAAGAAAAATAAAACCCCAAAAAGCAGCAAGAAAGTTAGCAAAAGGCAAACAGAGAAGACATTACAGCAGCAATTTCAAACTGAACTGAAGAACAGAGTATAGCCGCTGTAGGACTGAGATCCACTACAAAAAGTCAACATTGACATGTCATGATCCTTTCTGCATGATGGTATCACAGATGCTGCAATAACTGTAGTTGGTTTCCAGACATGCAAACCTAAAGTCTGGATAAGTGTGGATATGTGGAACTGTGTAAAAGAAAGGGACAAGCCAAAGCAAACATTCACTCTTCAAAAACACCTCCAGAAAAAGCAGCAGCAAAAAATCTATTTAACCCAAAAGACACAGCAGTGAAAAGCAGCATGAGAAGAGACAAGAGGAAATATATGGATGACACTGCCAAAGACGCTGAAGCAGCTGCTGAAAGAGGTAATTGTAAAACACTTCATCAATTCAACAGCGTTCTCACTGGCAAGTTTACACCAGTCAAAGGGCCTGTTAAGGGTAAATAAGGAAAGACCTTAGCAACAGAAGAAAAAAAAATGAGTGATGGGCAGAACACTTTCAAGAGATGTTAAAATGACCAAAGCCAAAATAAATTGTTGACGTTGACAAAGAAATTAAACATCCAGAAATAGATATCACAATATTTCATATTGTAAAAGATGCACTACAAAAGCGAAAACCTGGGAAAGCTGCAAGTGAAGACCAGGAAAATTCTGGAAGTTTGTGCTGATGAGATCATCAGTAAAATCACCAAACTTTTCAATAACACATGGGACCAGGAAATGCCTTCCAGACAATGGAAAAATGGCATTATTGTCAAAATACCAAAGAAAGATAATCAAAACAACTCTAACAACCGGTAAGGTGTTACACTTCTTTCAGCAATAGGCAAAGCCTTCCGCAGTATCATCTTAAGCAGAATAAAGGAAGCAGTTGAGCTAACTGAAAAGCAGGCTGGATTTTGATCCAGTAGATCACAAGTTGACCAGATTTTCACCCTAAGAATAGTCAGTCAATGGAGTAACAAAACCCACTTCTCATAAACTTCACAGATTTGAAGAAAGCATTTGACAGTCTCCAGCCCAATTTACTTTGACATACCTTGAAGTGTTATGGTATGCCAACAAAACTAGCTAACATCATCAAGGCTTTATATCGAGGTGCAGCTTGTAAAATTAAAGTAAACACAGACTTGAGTGAATGGTTTAACAGACACTGGCATCAAACAAGGATGCATTTTTTCACCTCTACTGTTTGGCATTGCCATTGACTTCATTATGGCTTGGTCTACACTCAAAAGTTAGGTTGACAAACCTGCATCAGTCAGGAGGGTGAAACCAACCCCCTGACTAACCTATACCAACCCAACCTCCAGTGGAGATGTAGCTGTGCTGATGGAAGAATGCTTCTTTTGCATAGCTACCGTTGCTCAGGGAGGTGAGGTTCCCACACCGATGGAAAAATGCCTGTCCGCGTAGGCTGTGTCTACAGTACAGGGTTATGTCAGCATAGCTATGTCGGTGTAGTGTAGACATGCCCTTATGAGAAAAAGCATAGACATACAACACAGGCATTGCATGACTTAAGAAGATTTAGATTTTGCTGACAACATAACTCTAAGTGACAGCTCAACCAATAGCGAAGACCAAGAGACTGTCCAGCTATGCAAAAAAGACTCTTAATAATTAGTTATGAAATAACAAATCTGTGAGATCCCCAGCAACTCCCAATTCAAGTCTTACATTAGAAAGCAAAGGAATACAAGAGGTGAGTCAATTCACATACGTTGGCAGTAACCTGCAATCAAATGGGGGGTTTCCAGAAGGAAATAATGTCATAAATTAGTAAGGCAGCAGCTGCATTCACCAGTGTAAACAAGATTTGGTCATCCAAAAATCTACAAGTTAAAGAGCAAACTACAAAACTTCATCTCACATGCTGTTTCCATTTAAACAATTGGATTTGAAAGCTGGAAATCTACCAAAAGTACAGACAGATGACTAAATGCCATGAGTACAGGGGACTGGACTAGTGACCTCTCGAGGTCCCGTCCAGTCCTACTATTCTATGATTCTAAAAACAAATGCCTGAAGAAAATAAGAGATACTAAATTGAATGAATTTATAACAAACGGTGAAATACATCAGCGTTCAACTCCTCATCTCTAAAGTTATCTGGAAAAGGTAATGAAAATATCTGAGTCACGTGTTAAGAAAGAAGCCAGAGCATCTGCCATACGAGGGGTGTCATTAAGCAGCTGGAGGATCATATAAAAGGCACTAAACAAAAGAATCCCTCCATCAAACATTACTCAGAGATAGAAAACTTATGAGACTTAACATCAGTGAGGGCATACAAAGAGTAGCCCAGGATAGACAGGGATGGCAGAGCCTTGTTTGTGACTTAAGTAACTTTTGATGGCATGGGAAGTATTTCAGATTCAGATGATAACTGACTTCTGTCCCTTTTGTATCAGTCCTGTGAAATGAGAGAGGTAGGGTTCTTTGGGAAAAAAATAATGTGATTACGTAATAAAAGGCTGTATTGAGATGCATACACACAAGGGGACAGAACTTCACGGACAACTGTAAAAATCACATGTCCCAGCCTTTAAGTGCTTAACTTTGCAACCTGAACATTCATTTAACATACAGGTTTTTTTGCATGGAATTTTCTCGGTTTTGGGGGCTATTTTTTAAATCAATGGTAAAAAATTTCCAAAGCAACTAAACCTTCTTTTCAAAAGTGACGCAGGCACTTCAGAGTCTAAATCTCATTGAAAGTCAATTGGTCTTAGGTTGCTATATACCTACGTCAATTTTGAGGATGGGGCTTAAGTGTTTTTGAAAATTTTGCCACGATTCTTTTGTGTGCAACTGAAACAATCCCTACGTCAGCAGCAGTGTTTGAACCCTGAACTTTCAGCACTGCAGTACAGACAGCTACCATTTAAGGTACAGGCTGATGGCAGGACAAGGTTGTTGTCCCAGAAGCAGGATAGACCGCTGGGTCTAGATGCTACATCTGGAGAGTGGTCAGGAGACAAGGCCAGCCCAGACTGGCTGTCTTTCTCTCTCCTCCCCACACTCAGGAGTTGAGAGAACTCCTGCTCCATGTGCTGACCTGGAAGGGAAGGGCTTGGCTACTGTGGTCATACGCTGAATCAATAGATGGTTGTATGGAGTCGAGTTGGTCTCTCCCCCCATCCCATTTCTTCCCACCCTGGGAGAGCTCTGGCCCAGTCTTCTCTGAACAATACATGAAGGGGGCATGATCCACTGGGGCTATGTACTGGGTCCTGAGTGGGTGAGGAGAACCCCTCCAAGTCCCGTACATACCCACCCACACTGCTGCTCCAGCAGTTCCCAGTATAGTGTGGGTGGGTGTGTAGGGGTGTCGATGGGAGATCAATCGGCGGCCGATTTAGCGGGTCTTCACTAGACCCGCTAAATCGACCCCTGGTGGACTGATCACCGCACGTCAATACCCCGGTAAGTGGAGACAAGTCCAAAGAAACAGTTGCAACTATCTTTTATAATTGAAAGGTTTGACAACCTAAATATAGTGGTTGCTACCAGCTCCCCTCATAATTCCTATAGTGTGGTCTAAGCATAGAAACCAATATATCTTTTAGAAAGCAACTTTTACTTCAATATAGGTCACATTTTCATATCTTATGGACTCTGGGTGACTTTCTGAGCTTGAATGCTTCAATAAAATGAATTATCATGAACAGGGTATTTTGTGACTGACATATTGTCTCAGTCATCCCAAATGGACACAATCACATCTTCATTAGTATCACAATCATGTTACCAAATTATTTACCATGACAAGAATCAATGTATAAATTTTACACAAATGCATTTAAAAACTAAGTTACGCTTTTCTTGCTAACAGAAGTATTGGGAGCATAAGCTTTCGTGGGTAAGAACCTCACTTCTTCAGATGCAAGTAATGGAAATCTGGTGAGGTTCTTACCCACGAAAGCTTATGCTCCCAATACTTCTGTTAGTCTCTAAGGTGCCACAGGACCCTCTGTTGCTTTTTACACATTCAGACTAACACGGCTACCCCTCTGATACTTTTCTTGCTGTTAATAATAGAAAAACAAAAGCCATTCGACCAGTTGCATAGCAGATCTGCTCCCTTGACAGCCCATAGTTCACCTGCAAGATGATAAATGAGGTGTGCACAAGGACACCTGGATGGGAACAGTAAAAATGCAACCTCCTGGCTGCTCTGTATGTGCATTGTGAGGATGCGAATACAGAGAAGCCTTTGACAACTTTCATAAAGAAAAATTCTCCTGCTGAAAATAAATTAGTTTCCATATGACAGGATAAATTGCAGATTCTAGGTGTGGCCTCAATAGAGACATCTGCTGCCCAGATTAAATGACCACATTATTAATTTGCTGATGCAGAACAAATGTGGAAAATAGTAAAGAATGCAGGAGAGAAGTAACAAATATAGTGCTCAAATAGATGCAAACACATGACAATAATAGTTAGTAGCTACAGAATTCAAAAATACACCCTAATGTATGAAGAGACAAAAAATGGACAAACAATAACTACTACAGTTACAGCTCTTTCCTCCACTGTGTCACTCATTCAGATGAGTTAAAATAACCAGCTCATCTTGTTTTCCTTACACACACACACACACACACACACACACACACACACACACACACACACACACACAAATCCCCATTCCCCATTTCCACTTTGAAAGTTGCCCAGATTGTAATGACAGCACTCTGAGAGGGTTCTCGTGCGATTACTAGTGAGGACGGGGATAAGCATTGCCAGTTGTGTATATTTTTAAGGTTTGTTTTCACTGATTTTTGGATCATTTCATGACAGAATTCACAGATGGTATTCCAACATGCTATTCACACAAGACACTCCTTTCTGGCTCAGCCCATGGAACAGAAGAAGAGTCTTAATGCAAATTGTGCCTACCAAAGCCATGGAATTCCTTCCCAGGGAGGAACCTCACTAAAGTGAAATCCCAGCACAAAGACTGTGCATCACTGATGTCCCACTTAAGCCTTATTTTGAGGACTTCAGAATAGAATTCAGATGATACGGTACTGGCCTCAGCACAGGGATGAACAATTCTATATGCACTCTGAGGACCACACAGTGCTATCAACCAAAGGCCTCAGAGTCTTTGCTCCCAAGCCTTGGTGGCAGGGGGCTCTGCGTTATGGAGACCACAGTTTCATTTCCTTTAGTTTTTAAATATTCTCTCCCAGCCTGTTATCACTTTGACTGATTAAAATACTCTTGGAATTGCAGCTATATTCTTCAATCTTATTCAGTCCGCTCTGGCTCCTAGGATGATGTCTGAGACACAATCATAGAGTTCAAGGCCAGAAGGGACCACCAGATCATCTAGTCTGACCAGCTAGCCCTGGGGTGGGCAAACTATGACCCATGGGTCGGATCCAGCCCCTTAGGGCTTTGGATCCGGCCCCGCAGGATTGCCACTTCCGTGGCGCCGTGGGCCCCGTGCTGCTCCCAGAAGCAGCCGGTACCACGTCCCTGGGACCCCTGGAGGAAGGAGGGGCAGAGGACTCCACGCGCTGCCCTTGCCTATGGGTACCTCCCCCGCAGCTCTCATTGGCCGGGAACAGGGAACCACGGCCAATGGGAGCTTCGTGGAGGTACCCACAGGCAAGGGCAGCACTCGGAGCCCGCTGCTCCTCCTCCCCCAGGGGCCACAGGGACATGGTGCCAGCCACTTCCCAGAGTGGCACGGGCCGGGAGGGAGCCTGCCCTGGCCCCAGTGGGTGCCACTGCCACCCTGGAGCCACTCCAGGTAAGCGGCGCTGGTCCGGATCCCACACCCCGAACTCCTCCTGCACCCCGCACCCCAACTTCCTGCTTGCACCCCAACCCCCTGCCCCGAGCCCCCTGCCTCCCTCCGCCCCCTCCTACACTCCAACCCCCTGCCCTGAGCCCCTTGCTGCACCTCGCACTCCTCCTGCACCCCAACCCCCTGCCCTGAGCCCTTCCCACACTCCACACCCCTCCCTACACCACTGCCCTGAGCCCCTTCCCGCACTGTGCACCCCCTCCTGCACCCCAACCCCCTTCCCTGAGCCTCCTCGTACACCCCACACCCCTTCTCTGCCCCAACCCCTTGCCCTGAGTCCCTTCCTGCACACTGCACCCCCTCCCACACGTCGCACTCCCTCCCACAACCCAACCCCCTACCCCAGCCCTACATTCATGGCCCTGCATGCAATTTCCCCATCCAAATGTGGCCCTCAGGCCAAAAATTTGCCCACCCCTGATCTAGCCTGTATATTACAGGCCACCAACACCACCTAGAACCCACACATTAAACCCAACAACCAAAATTAGACCAAAGTATTACAGTCCACAAGAGACCAGACTATTATGTGCCACAAGGAAAGAACAGGAGGGACGGAGGCACACCAGTGCCTGAGGCCCCCCCCAATGACATGGTGTGATGGGGCAGAGTGGCCCCACTCAGGTACAGCAGAGGTTAACCCTTCCTTCCTAGCAGAGGAAGCCACGCCCCGGAAGCTCTGCTGGGCATGCTCCAACTGGAGAACAGATATAAAAGCCTGAATATCAGCTCAGTCTGGGCTGACCCTCGGAGGAGAAGGATGCACGCCGCTAGCTCCTGCAGCGGGAGGGCCTGCGAGCCAGGATCTGGGAGTCAGTCAAGCCAAGGCACTACCTGAGACCCCGACGGAGGACGTCCCAGGGGAGGAACAGACCGGAGGATCCCCCCGCCGCAGATGAACTGGTATACACAATAGGAAGTGACCCAGGGGAACTCTAGAGACAAACAGCGTTAGCGCTGCATTGACGCTCGGCGTGTTGCGGGCGGATCCCCACCAAGCGAGGGGCAAGGAGAGCTTGCCACTACCAGGGCCCTGGGTCGGGGCTCGGTGAAGAGGGCGGGCCCGAGTCTCCCTACCCCCTCACCATGAGGGATCTTATATGGACTCTGGCCGCTGGGCCAGGCTACCCCGCTCTTAAGGGGGTTTATATGGACTCTGGCCGCTGGGCCAGGCTACCCCGCTCTTAAGGGGGTTTATATGGACTCTGGCCGCTGGGCCACGCTACCCTGCTCGTAAGGGGGTTTATATAGACTCCAACTGCTAGGTCACACTACCGCGCCAGATAGGGGTGATAGTAGGGAGAAAGGCCAAGAGGCCGGTTCTGACCGCCCGCAGAGAGGCGGATGTTAGGACTTGAGAGTGGTGAGGCGCCGGCACCCCATCCTACCCCTGCCACAAACGGGCGCTGGGCTACACGGTCCGCCACACATGGTAATTATTTAAGTGAGATACACCCAGGTAATGTGTTCTTGCTGGTGATGAGCATACAGCCAGGAAACAAATGGAACATCACCAGCTCCACTAGGAAATGTAAACTTCACCCATAATCATTTGAACAAAGTAACTGTTCATATTACTATTCCCCCATTCTGAGTACTCCTACCAAGTTCTATGAAAGCCTTCCTATTGGTACTTTACAAGTTCATTGGCTGTGGAATCATATTTGTATTTTAAAAGGATTAATCAATCATAGTAGTCATGATAGAGGTTTGCCTTCTAATGCAACACTTGAGTTGGGAGTTGCTGGGGTTCTCCAGCCCTCGGGTGGAAGGGTATGACCGACTGAAGAAAAACTGCCTAAGAGAAGATGACCATAAAAAGGATGACATTTATTTTACAAGGTGGGGAAAATTCAACAGTATTTCTCCGCCACACCTTAGTTAAGAACAAGTGTGAACATCATCAGTATCACTTGACATAATCCAGGTTCAGAAAAAAAGCAGAGGCTTTTTTGGAGTCATTTAGATTGTAAACAGGGTCATAATCCCTGAGGCAGAGGGAAAGATGAAATGCAGAGGATGTGAACTCTAGCTGACCTCTGTTCTGAAAAACAGCCTAAAAAATGGTCTCCAAAAATTGGTGAATTGGCCGAGACATTAATAGATTGTAGCAGCCCAAATTACCTTCATTAGTTTTAAGCAAAAGTCATGGTTAAATAGATATAGTATCTCCAAATAAAACATTGACCTGGGGTAGTGTATTCCTATTACATGTTCGCTTATTACACAGCTTCTCAAATGTTTTGTTGACAAAGTTTCACTATGCAGAGCAGCAGCATAAATACGTGATGTATTTTCTCATTCAAACCGCCTCCAGTTACCTCTTCAAAAACGGACAAAGCATGGTGCAATCCTCAACTAGTTACCATTTTTGAGTAATTCTCCTTCTTTCTGGCATTACACAGACACTTTTTTTTTCTGTTTATAATAGATTTGTAGTAACCTAAAGTTGCTATGGAATGCTGAAGATGCAACAGTTCTTTTGAGAATAGACTAACAAGGAGAGAGAGTGAAAACATATGATATCATTGTATTTCATGGAACTGGGATCTTTGCTATGATAGTGTCCCCTGTGACAGACTGGAGCATGTGATGGAACTGGCAGAAGCCACGTCAGCACTATTTGCATTCTAGATACAGTTCTTATTAGTATCAGTTTGGGTAATCTGCACTGCATAAATCCTCCCCATCTATGTTACTCTGTATTTACAGTACCCCTTTAACCAACAATATTCAGAAAGCTGGTGTGGATTATCATTGCTTTATCAATGGCTCTGCACTTGAGCTTGCATCACTGCCCTAATTTAAACTGAAGTTCAGTACAGCATAATGAGCACTTTGTTAATGAGAGAGCATCAGTTCGTAGAAGTTCAGCAAATCAAAGGTGACTACCACAGCTTTGACTGATGCTGTCAGAAACATCGACAAAACGTAAGAGCTAAGTATTTATTAATTATTATTTCATGCAACTTGGTCCTTTTAATATCAAGTATTTTTCCTGGTAATAAATATTTCTTGGTGACTTCTAATCAAGGATGTCCAAGTCATGCCCTTAGAAGCCAGCCTACTAATAACTTTTACCTATTGACAGTGAGGCACTAATAAGCTTTTAGATGGCTGTACATCTTAGATCTGGTGGTTCTTTGGTTTGGGTGGGCCATGATTCTGGAGCAATTCCAGTTTTTAAATCTCTGCTGAACTCCCAATTTATTTAGCTATATGGCTTTCGCACTAGTACTTTGAGTTCTGCTTATTTACCTAGTTCCCCTTGGATACAATGTATGTAACTAAACTCAAAACCAAGATTCACTCAGTTCAATCCACTGAAAACTTCACAAAGGACATAAGCTATGATTGCAGAGATAAAAGACCCCTGCTATGTTTACAAAAATCACTCAATAAACTGTCCATCATTACCAAAATCAGATCATGAAAAAGTCAAGTCTCCTCCACAGAACATGCAATAAAATAAACCTTGCACATCACTAATGCATAGGCGTGGGAAGTAGGAGTGCAGGGGTTGCTGCAGCACCCCCAGGTTTTGCGCCCAACATCCTGGCCACCAGCCCCACACCCCTGCTGTCCTGGGTCCCGGCCACTGGGGGCTCTGCCGCCAGCCCCGGGTCCCACTCAGCCGCCAGCCCCAGGTCCTGCTCGGCCACCGGCCCTGCACCCGGGGGCTCCGCTGCTGATCCCAGGGTCCCAGCCGCCAGCCCCAGGATCCTGGCCACTTGGACCAGGGTGCCAGCTGCCGGCTCCACACCCCAGGCTCCGCACCTAGCTGTGGCCCCAGCCTCCACTGCCTTACCCGTGTCCGCGTTCCCCCCGCATGCAGACAGGGGTAAGAGGTGTAGCTCAGCACCCTCACCCCAAAAACTGTTCCAGTGCCACTGCACTGATGTCTAAGTATTTAAATTATCTGTACATATTGATAAGTGTTTTAAGAGACTGAGTGTTCATCACACCTCTGAAACCAGGGTTGACCTTCAACCAACTTCTTGGGGTGTCAAATCAACAGCCGAGGACAAGGAGAGGCTTTTGCTCAGCCAGTCTGCACAGGGGGTGCCAAAATCATTTTCCATCCTAGGACCTGAAACAGTGATTACGAGAGATGTCTGAAAGTTTTCCGAAAAAGAGTTTTCCATCAGGAAAATGCTACTTTGACAAAACTGAAATGTTCTACAGGAATGTGTTGATTCCATTAAACTTTCAAAAGAGACCAGGCAGGCAGGCCAGCTAACCAACCCTGCTTGGTTTCCTGCCAGCCCAGACTCCCCAGGGCTCCTTCACAAGCTGCCAAGATGTCAGGAGTCCCTGGGCTGCAGGGTCTTCAGCAGCCCATCTAGTGAGCTCTCCCAGAGCTGGGACTCCCCAGCAGTTTGTTTGGCAAGCTGACACTTAGCTGGAGAGGCTGGACCAGAAATTTTCAAAAAATCCCTTTTCAGTTCTTGTGAAACAGATTGTTTTGAAAATGTCCATCCCACAGAAAATGTTACATATCTGACTTTTCATTCGGATCCAGAATGAAAATTTTTCAGAAATGAAAAACGTTCTGTGGGATGAAAATTCTGGTTCCTGCACAGCACTAACGTTTACCATCATACAATATATCCCAAGTACACTGACTGACTCAGAAAAGACTGCTTGCATCAAAACTCTTACCTGGAGCTTTGTGGATGTTAGAAGCAGAAAGAATTCTGTTTGTCACTCAACACCCTCATATTGGGCTTTCCAAGACAGACCATAGATAGATGGAACACCATCTCTCTGCTTCTCTCACACCCTCAAAATAAAGCTGGTTTTGGCTCAAAGAAGTTTTTTCTTTTCCAGTTTATGTGCATGAGTGCTACAAGGTTGTAGTTTAAACACTACTTGGGAGGTGGGTGAGTGATTAATCAGTCCATCTATTAAAGCACTTGTCAAAATCCACCCCTAATTTTAAAAAACAGATCTCAGCGATGAGCAGATGACAAACTTTTCTCCTTTGTTTAACATTCAGGAGTGTTATTGACTATCTTAGATGGGGTAGTCCCTCTGCAGAAAAATAACAATCAGACATTTTTATTTTTCATATTGTGCAAATCAGAAACATGTTTGATAGGACTGCTCAGTCATCGGAATCCCTGACTGCGTTTTGCTCAAAGAACATATGACTGTTTTCTCTTGATGCCAGAATAGTAACAAACACGATCAGAAATACAAAGGGAGACGGGAGTACCATATGTATTTATACAGATATGCTTTTGTCCTTACAAAACTTTAGACTGACAAGCATTGTACATTACAAAATGTTTTTATTCGCCTGCATATCACAAAGTTATAAATCACCAAAAGAGAAGAAAAAGTGTAATATACACAGCCATCTACTAACTAAAGCAACCTCAGTCTACCCACCATAATTAGCCAACAGCAAAGGATATTAAACCCTAACAGATATATCACATATAATGAGATTACTGCTACTAAGTATGGGTGAAGTGTACCACCACAAGGGTATCCTGAATACACACTAATATTTATAGGCACAGGATTGGGATATGGGAACATCATGGCAGATGCTATTAAGTATGTGTCACAATTAAGAGTTACATCATCTTTTATCTGACACCAAGACCCCAAACCTTTTGATCTGCTAGGATTGGAGGAACAAAGCTCACATTAGAATCAGTATTATATGGCAAGGTATTTTTTGAGACATAACACTGCCTTTGTGTTTAAGTTATTTTAAAATATATATATATATATATATACACACACATATATACACACATATCCCTCCTTTCAACTGGTGTTGATACAGTAAAAGCTGTGCTATCCGGCACTTTGTCAACAAGTAAGCTCTATTAACTGTCACTTCTGATATCTCCCAATACAAATCTTCAATCTAATAACCGGAACTAGTATACTGCACAGGACATTCTGTGCAATTGCACATTCTGCATTCTACTTTTATGCAAAAGAGGCAGAATACAAGTAAGCAAGCTGATATCAGGGATTTATTCAAAAAAGCAGCTTCTGGGGTGTGTTATAGGGTCATTACAGATTCAGCCCAATCTCCTACACCTTCGACATCTACAATGACAACTGATGTTGATAATGATGAGCCTGAGGCACTGCAAGATCCTGAAGTGCCTTCTGAATCATCAAAGAACCATTAAATTATGTTCAGTATAGTTTTAGTGTTAAGTGTATTTTTAGTGATCTGGGTGTACGCCATGTGCTGCCCATAGTGATATGAAGTGTCATAAGAACCTACTGTATAGAAAACCTACAGTATAGAAGCTTTACCTGTATACACCTAAGTGCTTCAAGAAATGAACCACTCTGCAATGCAGTACTACTACTGGTGAGTACCTGTCTACTATTTTATACTTTATTCATTTTATTGTATTCTAATTCTTGAAAATTGGTATTCCATTGGTAAGTATAACTCTTAGTTAACCGGAATTTTTGATTAACCGGCACCCCTCATTTCTCCAACATGCCGGATAACAAAGCTTTTGCTGTATTTACAGAGTATCTCATGGTTGAAAAATTCTAGCAGAAAATACCAAAGATTTTAAAGGAAAACTACACTTTTGAAAAAATGAGTGATCCTGTCCTGTGCTCCCAGCATGACAAAGGCAAGCTGGCGTATTCTTCATCCATGTTCCTTTCACTGAAACAACTTTTATATCACCAGCCTACAAACATCTCCCAACTGCAATTGTTATCGTCTGGTACACTTGGGTACTCTGTCTCCAAAGTGATTTAATCCCAAAAGGAAACACATTCTGGCTCTCTGAACCTGCCACTTACCTTGTCAATGTGCGGGTGCCAGTACTCATCATGCGTTGTCTTGGCCTCTGTGCTGTTTATTCTTGAGAAGAAGGTTGGCTTGGTCAGATACATGGAAGAAGAGCTGATACCAAATGCCTGAGCTATTGTTTGCTGAATTCTCCGCCTTACATCACTGCAAAGAAGAACATGACACAGCACCTTAGACACAAGATATGACACAGCACTATGGCACAGGTCCCAATTTAAACCAGAGTGACATTATCGTTCTACTGCTTCTTTCACTATCTGCTCCTATGGTTTATTGATTGTCCACTGTCACTGCTCTTCCCAGCCTAAATTTCTTCAGATTTACCTCTGTAAATATATTTCAGGGAGTTTGGATTTTTTTCTCCCTTTGTCTTAACAAACCTGGATCAGAGCTATAAGAATCCACCATCTCTAATCGCTTTCCTTTCTTCTTATTCTCAGAAGCTAAAAAGCAATATTTTTTGTTTTCTTTCTTTTTATGTATAAAGTTTGGCATTTTGCTTACAGGCTTCTAAGAGGGCATAACAAATAGAAGAATGAAAAAAAATTAAAAGCTAGTTATATGCAGCTGCTCTTTCCGTCTCCACATCCCTCCTCCCAACCTATTTCTTTCTCGTCTCTCCAACAATGAGCCATACTCCCAAGCCAACCCAATAAAACCAAAAAATTAATAAAATCGCAAGAGAGGGAGACAGACAGACAGAAACAAGACTCTAGATTTTAAGTTCCTTGGGGAAAATTCTGTGGCCCCAATCTTTTTGTAAAATGCCACATACACCTATAGGCTTAATAAATAATACAAAATTAAAAATTGAAACAGAAAATATTTGACAGATATCCCTTTAATCTGCAGCAGGCGATCAGGTAAGAAATCTGTATTTTCAAAAACTTGTATCTTGAGAGAGACATTTCTAAGACAAGCATAACAAAGGAAACTAAGTGTTGAGATGGGAAGACCAAGTTTTAATCTTAACATTGTTTTGTTTTCTTTCAGTTTTAAACAAATATTTTAAACTCTTCAATTATTCTCCTTGTTCTTGCTTTTCAAGTGCAGATTAAAAAAAAAAAAGGCACATTGAAAAAAGGTTTCATTTGAAGTAAACACACTTGTAAAGCTTCCCAGTGGACCTGCATCACAATTTTTGTAGCTTATACTCATTATTAAAAGTTTCTCCAATATTAAGTACTAGACTTCAGAGAGATTTCAAGAAATGCTCTCAAATACTTTTCTAGGGGTTTTAAATAGAGATCGTCACAAGAGTAGCAAGGCTGAAAGTCAGAGCTACCAGCTTTGAGTCAGGTTTGTGGGGCAAGGGCTTATCACAGGACTGCCAACCCCATGCATTCAAAACTCCTGAATCAGCCCTCTTATCCTGCCAAATTGTGAGATTTTACAAAATAATACATTTGGGGTACTTTTTATTCGCCTTCTGATTTTGGAGCCTTTAGGAGTCACACTTTCCAGATTCTTTCCACAACCATAAGGGTCAGATTTTTTTTTTTTTTTTAATAAAAGGTGAGATTCTCATGTAATCTCACATGACTCCAGGAACTAGGGCTTCAAGAAAAACATTAAGTACTGTGAGAGTTGACAAGACTGAGGTCAGAGAAATGGAAAATCAAAGAGATATACAGTATTGGGTCTTTGAATACATCTTCCTGTCTTGGAGGAATGTTTCTAACACCACTGCATATTGCTCACACATCACACTTTATGGTCCCAATTCAGCAAAGCACTTAAGCACATGCTCACCATGAAGTATGAATAAGCTGAATAGGGATGTGTAAGTACTTTGTTGAACTGAGGCCCAACAGGCCATGTTGTCCCTCTGTTCTCGTGACCAAGCAGAGATTCAGTAGGAGCCCAATCCTACAAGGAACTGAACATTGTCAACGTGCATTTTGCTTCACCATGAATTGAGAGCGCTAATGCTTTGTAGGAACCATCACTAGAATGATTAACAACAAGGGGAGGGGTAGCAGCCACAAAGGCAAAGAAAAAACAATCTATCCCCTGGGTTTGATGCTGGTGGGCCCGACCCAGCTGACAGCTACAAAGGTTACTATAAAAGTTTATTTCCTTTTCCTAAGCTTAATTTCCTGCTGAGTAAAAAAAACCAGCACCTCCTTCAAGAAACAGAAATCTGCTTCCTGTTTATCAAAACCATCCCAAATTTTCTAGCTCATCTTGAACAAGTCTTCTTCCTCTTCCCTCCCAAAGATAACAAATAGGGCCAAATTCTGGAGTTCAAGTTAATGCAGAATTAGCATCACTAGTTTCATGTCTTTGTGAGCCATCGTCTGGCTATAGTAGCTTGTGTTATTCTGAAAAAAATTTAAAGCAATCAACTCATTCTTTTTTAAAAAAATCAGGACCATCTGCAGTGACTATTTTCATTGAATATGTGAAGATAGTCTTTACGCAGATTTATTAAATGTGCATGAAACACTAACCGCCCCATTGAGTGGACATCAGGTCCAAGGATTCATGGGCTTAGATTTCTCCAAGAAACACAAAAAACTGGCCCAACAGAAGATGATCTGTGTTTTAATAATTGTCTAGCAATTATCCTCAAACCTGGAAAATTTAGTTTAAAATGCTTAAGGGATATAATCTGCTAAACAGATCTCAGAAGGAGTGTTCTAATAAAAAGCTTTAGATGAAGAAAAGTAAATGTGGTCAGAAAAGGAAAGCAGCTCTTTTTTTTTTTTTTTAAATCTGCCGAGAGTTATAAACAGAGCATCTAGCAGCTAATTTCCCATAATATGGATAGAAAAATGAAATTTAACTAAGTAAATTAACTAAATTACCAGAATTACATTAACTGATTTCACAGTTGTTCTGTTGCTTATTAACACCGAGAGTTACATAGAAGTATCAGTTAATAAACAAGCCTATTAAAGCTCCTTGTACAGGAAATCAATGTATTTCTACCTAAAAGGAAGTCCCACTCATGCTCTGCATCAAGATGAACCACATGTAGCAGCTTAATTTGCCATTTATTTTGTTTATATTATTGCTTCACACATCTGACTTCAAAGAGATATAGTGGTGTGTCAGAGACTGGGTCTATAACACCACCTCATTTCCCCACCACCACACACATACACGAGACCAGCATTACAGGTAAAGGACACTCATCATTTAAGTTACAGGCATAGCAGAATGAGCAGAAGGGTTAAATTTATTATAATAAAAGTTGAAAAATATGGGGGGCTGCAAAGTCATGAACAAAATAGTAAATAAGTCTCACAGTGGGAACAGGACACAATCTCCCAGTCTATTCTAGCCTCCCTCTCAGATTCAGCTGTATGGACAGTGGGAAGTACAAGTTATTTTTTAAGGTCTGATCCAACACCCATTGAAGTTAACAAGGATCTTTCCATTGACTTTGCTGAGCTTTGGATCAAGCCTTTAAAACCACAAGCAAACATGACAATGAACAAGTACTTCTCAAAACAGTTCAGTGCGAACACAGGGCCCCATCCAGCAGTCCTTACTCATGTGAGAATCCTTCTAACTGATACAGGATGACCCCCACCCCGAGCAAGGGTGGTAGGGATGGGCCCTAAATGGAAAGGAAATATTAGAGAATGAAGAAACTTCTAAATACACTCATATACACACACCATGAAAAAAATTTAAAGCACTATCCCCAAAGTTCAGAGCTAAGGCTGAACTGTAGGTCACATATTAGGGACTAAGCCTCGCTCACCTGGACTTCAGTAGAAGCTCTTCACAGAGAGGGTCTTTGGTTATGCATATGCTGCAGCAGCAGCACACAGGTTACATACAACAGTGGATTATGCACTGTTTCAAGAATCCTAAAATACCTGGCAGTGGTGCTGGAACTAGGGGTGCTGCCGCACCCCCTGACTTGAAGTAGTAATAACAAACACCAAATACATGATCTCCATCATCAGCAAGCCCACAATAAAAATTGTTCGAGCACCCCAATACCTGGATATTGTATGGCGACACACAGAGTGACAGCCCAACTCTGTAACTTTGCACTCCCTAGTGTTGTTTTTAAACAGTGTGTGTTGCCAGAGCAATAAAATTGCATTAACAATCTTCATCTGATATATTTTCTTTCACAATAACGTAGTCCAATATATTTTAGATTACTGAGAGCTACTGAATAAAAGGAACTATATATACACAGTACATACACCCAGAGAAACAATTATATAATACAAAACAGCAAGTAACCCAGTTACAGAGCAGCAGCAGGAGAAAATTAAAAGGTAGGCGAAGGGGAACAAAAGATGTATTTCCTTGTGGTAAGTAAAATGAGATGGAGAGCTGATAAGGCAGAGAGATTCTGGAAACATATTTCAAAGAGCAAGTCCCTATGTCTCCTTCTGCCCATGTGTACTTTGAGGGGGTCTGAGAATGTACTTTGCAAGTTATGATATGTGCTAGATGAGGACAAAAGCATCCCTAAACCTACAAACAGGAAATTCAGAGATAAGTGAGAGCACAAACGTTAATTTTAAACTTAGTTTGTGTTTAATATGTACTTCCCATAAACATGGGACCAGTCCAAAAATCTGTAAAGATGTGAATCCTTATAACATTTAATTAATAGGTCAGGATTTCTAAGCTTGTCAAGCTGTTGCAATCCAGAATAAGTTATGCTACATATTGGGAAATCTAAGAAGCCTACTTTGTGCTCCCAGAAAAAAAAAAAGGCAACAGGCTGCATGTTTATTTTATATGATTTGAATGCCCTGCATCATTATATTAAAGTGAAGTAAATATGATGGAGATCTCACTTTGTACGTAATACTGGAGGACAAAAGAATCCATCTATGGGGCTGATATCCTAGGACAGGACATCTATGCAGAGCAGGCAGCATGTTTTGCTGAGTGCTTTAAACAGCCCCAGGTCTCCCCTCCTCCCCTACATATACACTACATTCGGGAAGCCTCCATCATCTATCCACAGCAGGTTGGTGAAGATGCAGTTACAGGACAGCAACATTCTGATCTTCTTCCCACAAAAACAATCTTCTAGTCACTCTCTCACTTTGTGATAGTAAATTAACTTTTTGTGTGCTGGAATCAATTGTCTACCCAAGTGCCATGAATCTGAGATATCCCCTTTTACAGATGGAGATGTTCTCTACAGTCCTACAAATGCCACTTCTCTGGATATACATTACGCAAACAAAGGAAATTAAAGTAATTTATCCAGAAGCTAGCACATCACTTTAATCAATCTACTTTATACGCTGGTTTTAAAATCATTCTGCTTAGCCTAAAATCTTTCCATTACAATCAACTTCCCAGGCCTCAAACTTGGCCTTCAAACTTTGCAACATGTATCAAACCCATACTAAAATCTTTTGCTCCTGTTCCCCTTGCTGCCATTCCAGGTAGTTTCTATTCATGTTATCTATAAAATCCTTTGAGACTCTAGAGAGCCTTTTCTATCTACAACCATACTATATTGCAGCTCTATTTAAAAAACTCTTGTCCATGCAAACAAATCCTTGAATTTTCCAAAATGAAAATCATTGTATCTTGCCCCTACTTCATCATTGCAATTGCTCAGGATGTATTCCCACTTTGATCGGACACAATGGAAATAGCTTTGCTAGCACAGATGAGCATGAAACCAAGTCAATAGTAGAAAGAAAAGTATAAAGCTCCCCATAAATTCTGTTAACAGCAACTCTGTGTACTTTCACATAACGAGTCATGGATGATGCTGAAATACATATGACAAATTTAGGGATGAACAGGACAAATTTAGGGAAGAAAAGCGTTGTGGCACAGTTACAGGAAAGGGGGTAGTGAAATCTACTCTGTACTAAATTAGAGGAACAATGGGGCATAATACTTTGTTGGAAGAGAAATGGGAAAAACCAACAGCGAGGCTAGAATCTAAGAAAAAAAGACTTCAAATTAACCCCCTTCGTAAGTTTGGAGCCTACAGCACTGGCATCATGGAGAAGTATGTACAGAAGGCCTCTTCCCATCGAACTGAATGCTGGAAGAGGGAAATAAAAATAGTTGACATGAAGATTTTTCATCTCTTTGCTGTTTGGACTCTCACAAGGGCTGGAGCTAAGACATGACAATGGGCAAGATAATAAATACTCTTTGGCTTTCACTCAATTCTTTGCACATCTACACTCTGACAAGTTTTTAAAACACACAAGCCTTGATGGTGTAATTTTCTTCTAATGCCACAGACAGGGAGCAGCTTTTAAACCAAGGATGCATATTCCAAGGTCTCCATTCTGGATAAAGATACAGACAAAGGGTCAAACAAGAAGAATTACTATCTTGGGAGCTAGAGGATAAAGCATGAGGGCACAGAAATTATAATTCATTCTGAAGCAGCAGCTATTTTAACACAGCTAATTTAGAAATCAGCCTTCTGGCTCAGAATGTCTGCTCTTCTTTGTTATTGTTGTCATCAGTAACACTCAGATGTGCATTTTATTTAGTTAGTGCTCTCCAGAGTGTATTTTTAAACAGACCTGGACAGGTAAATGGAAGTAATAAAGATAAATGCTCCTCAAGATGGCATACAACAATCCATTAAAGATTTATGCTACTGGAGTCATGGTTAAAGAGGAACAAAAGCATTTAATAATTTTTGTTTGTGACTTGTCTCTGGCAGGTTGAAACATTCTCTATACCGACTAAGGAGTCCATAATCACTAGCCACTGCTTTAATCCCCAAGTGGGAGGGGCAGAAATGTGAAGTACTTATACAATTCTTATAAATTCCGGTTTGTTTGGAATAGGGAAATACATAAAAGAAACCACATAAATTAATCAGGTTATTTCTACAGGCTGGGAAGGAAAAAGAGAGAATTATGGTTATTTCTAAATTCTACTAATATGGTGACAGGGGTTGGGGGGTATATACATAGATAGGATTAGATAAAATCTAAAATAGTTTTCATGTATAAAAACATGTATAGCTCATCTATAAGATGATGGTATCTAGAAAGGCCAAGTTAGACAAAGATTAGCCATTTAAAGTGGTCAAGTTAAACCAGACAAAACTACCAGAGTAATACAACTCCAATCCAACTCCAACAGACAATTCATTCACAAGGCAAAACAAACTTTGATCAGCATCCATAGGAACTTAATGACAGAGCTGCACAAATAATTGATTTTTTTCCCAGACAGTGAAATATATATATATATATTAAAGTTTGTCTTGAGTCAAACACAATGTTTTGTTCAATCCAAAATAAAACATTTCACTTCCATTTCAAGTATTTTTTTAGGTGAATTTTTTTTTTTAAAATAAAACAATGAATTTTTTTAAACAAAGTCATTGCGAATTCAAAAACTGAAAATGTTTCATTTCAAAAATGTCAAAACTAAATCTTTTTGGGCAATTTTTCATTTTTTCGACGTAACAATTTGGTGAACCCACAACAAATTTGCAAAGTGCTACAGTCGATCCAAATCTGCATTTTTCTGCAAAAAAGTTTCACCTGAAAAAAAAAAAATTAATCCAGCTCTACTTAACAATAATACTTTAGCCACTAGAGGGAGCTCACATTCTTCCATATACTGAGAGTTACAAGGTAAAATTAAATAAATTTGGCATACAAAATTTTCAAAACAAGTCTGCTCTGCAGTTCATGTCAAGATCTACAGTTACACAAAATTCCATGAAAATCAGAATTTATTTACTATGTCCATTCAGCAAAGAAGTAATAAGGCGTGTTCCTAAATGTTGGCTATACATGTCTTCAGAGACAGGAAACTTATTAAAACATGCTGTGCACGTCATGTCAGTGAGTCAATCTGTATAAAAGATTAAACACCACCACCACAAGCCAGGTTCCATTACAGCAATATTCCATATTCTGGCCTTGTAAAAAAGAGTTACTTTTCTAGCCAGACAACCAGAACACTCATGAGCCTTTTCCCCTTTAACTATTTTAATGTCTTGACCTACCCTCTCATCATCATTATTTGAAGCTCTGTCCCAAACAATACAACAGGACAGGACTCCCTTCAGTTTTTATTACAATATATATCCTAAAACACTCACGAAACAGGGCCTAGAGCTAAAATGCATTAGACCTCCATCAATGTGCCTTAGTGCTCTCTCTCCAGCCTCTGGATTCAGGTAGAGCACCTTCCTTTCTGGTTGCATTAGTAGATCAGATGGATGGGCCTATCTGGGACAGGAGTTTTTCAGTGTTAGCATGGGAGAGGGAGAGGTAGGAAATCTTGTGGGATTGAGAACATTCTGTTAACATGGCATCTCAAAGGGGCAACTCAGGAAAAAAAAAAAAAGAAGTTATATTTTTGGTTCATTCTCCAATTACTGAATGACTTTACCGGTATAACTGGAAATCCTCTTCTGTAAAGACTTCTTGAATTTTATCCCCAAAGTATCTACAAAAACAAGAGAGAGTCTAAGAAGAGGGATTATGAACCCGATTGTTTGACATTACCAATCTGCATTTTCTCACCTCCCATCTATGCTTCATCCTTTTCCACAAATAATCAATAAATTAAACTTGATACAAAAGCCCCACAAACCTTCCCACTGTTTGAATTTGATGATTAAAGAGATGCACAGCTCCCAAAGTGTTGTTCTAAGATGTTACTAAAATAAAAAGGGACCCAAACTCAATAAATATTGATAGGATTTACGAGGCAAAGAAAATATCCCTTAAAATAAGAATGTGGATTTCCCACTTTTAAAAGGTTGGTGCAAAACCCTGTGTTTCTTCTACTATTGATATAGCTATGGACTTTGAACTGCACAAAAGTCATTTGTTATCCAGTATTACACAAAGGTAAATCTTACAACTGAAATTACTAATAGCTTCCTAAGAGCCCAGTTCAATAACAATTATGTCAGATTTAGTGCCACACAAGCTTTTACAGGGTCCAAGAAACTACTGACAATCTATCAAATCCCTAATACATGAGTCCTTATGCACTGTTAGAAGGTAAAACACCCAAGCTGTAGGAGGCTAAAAGAGAGAGAGTAAATCATTGTCCCACTTTACCTGTACAGATTAACAAAATGCTTCCCCACTGAAAGAGCTCCAGAATGCAAATCCAAGATTGAAGCCTGGGAAAGGAGACAGAAGTAAAAGAGTGGAAAAAAAACAAACTGATAAGCATGGAAAAGCTTATGCCATTATTTTAAATCATCTTTCTAACAAACTACCCTAATTGAATGTTGTTTCCCTCACTCTTCAAATACAATTATTTGTTCCCCAACAGTCATATATACAATGTTAACAGCCAGTGATGAGCTGCCAAAATCTTAACAACCAGTCCCCTAGAAAAAGTTCTGATTTAAGGGATGAGCCACAGTACGTATTTTTTGTACCTTTCTCCATAAGTGGCGGCAATGCATTGAGAGTCATACTTAATAATAATTAAAAAAAAAACATTTTTACATGTTTATTACAATAGAAATAAAGTATTGCTTTATTACACAAATTTAAAATACACTTGAAAAGAAGAAAATATAAAGAAGAGATGTATGAGTAAGCAAACGATAATATTTAAGAATGAAATGTCTATTCTTGTATTTTAAAATATTACATGTGAACTACTTAAGTTATTAAAAATGAAAAGTGTAATATATTCATGTTGAAGTATACAGTGCAACAACAAAACATTTTAAAGAATATTTAAGTACATTATTTATTACTAATTAGGTAGTAATTTCCAAATGGCTTCTTGATCTTCTCCATAATCTTTGATGTTGGATACACGAACTCTGGTATCTAATGCGGATCGATGACTTTTCATCCATGATTTAACATATGGTATTGGGTTCCAAGAACTTAGGGGTTTTCCCAACAAATCGATGGTTATAAAGCTTGAGATATGTTTAATTGTTAAATTCACCCTTTTACCACTACAAATAATATTCATCAACAAAAAAGCTCTTTCTGCTTCTGCAGAACTAATTGCAATTGTGTTCATAATTTGCTTTGCTTTCCTTATTGTTTCTGGATCAGGAAGATTTTTTGATTGAATGTTATTCTCTACACAGTCACGAAAATCATTTAAACTGACTACAAATTTTATGAATTTATTTAATTCATGCACTTTTTCTTCTCCTGATTTCCAAGGTAACTTGACTTCTTCAATATTCCATGAAGTGGGATCCATAACATTGAATAATTCAACTATTTTAGGTGTATTACGAGAATGACCTAAATTATCTTCTTTATATTTAATGTGATTTTTGTTTAATAATCTTGCCTTCATTTTTTCAATATACACTCTATTACTTTGTCTCGTGGCAGTGATTTAAACCTTACATTATCTTCAAACTCTATGCACTTGAAAGCATCACTTTGTATCATTTCACTAATTTTATTTTCGTGTATACCAAAACTATCTTTTAATTGTAGGAAGAAAATCAATCATTCGTTTGATTAGCTTATCTGCCTTTGTTAAACTCAATTGTCTCGCTTGCAGTGCATTTGATAATAATGCAAGTTCATCCAAAATGTCAATCATTAATGCCAAGTCTTTTAAAAATTCTTTGTTTTTCAATCTTTTTTCCATGCCAGAAAATGTCTTATTTTTGGAAAAGTAAATATAAAGAGCTGGATAAGCTCTCCAGACCGCTTTGACAGCTGTAAGGCTACAAGAAGCCCATCGTGGACCAAAAACACGGCCTATTTTGATGATTTCAATATATAGTTCTTCAGAAACTTGTTTAACTTCAAACTGACTTTTATTTGACTGATGAAAAATTGCATAAATCTTGTCCAAAAAAATCTTGAAATGGCTTATTTCATTGATATAATTTACAGCATCATCTAAAGCCAGTTGTAGCCAATGATTCAAACAATGCCAAATTATAATGTTTGGAAAATCTTGACTCAATCTTGTAGCAACTCCAGATTTCTGTTCAAGCCTGGTGCTCGCGCCATAAGAACAAAATCCGATTAATTTTTCTTTAAATATTCTGTGTCAAATCCTGTATCAGTTAACGTATTTCTCAAAGCATTATAAATATATTCTGCTTTTGTTGATTCTAATTCCACTAAATCGAGAAAAATTGTTGGTGAAGAATCTTGTAATTCATATTTTATAAGAATTACAAGCACAGTTTTACTTGAAATTGTAGAAGCTTCATCAATAATATAAATCTTTGAATTGTTTTCGATGATTTTACTAAAAATTTGTTTTCTTATTAATTCAGCAATATGTTCTACGATTCTGATGGCCGAAAATCGAGAATGTAGGCAGTTCCCTAAATCAGTTTCATTTTTAATTTGTAGCTCTACTTCATCCTCTGACATTGGTCAGTTTCTTTTTACTAAGCTGTAAACCATGTTTAAATTTTTGCTGGTTATTGCAATATTTTTTTCAGTAAGTTTATCAATCACTGTAGTGAGAGGTTCTTTTTTAGATTCATTTAAAATATTTATAACTCTCAAATGAGAGCTTGATTCGAAATGTTCCTTCATTTTTTTTCCTTAATGAAGCTTGCTGATCTTTTTTATCAGTTCCAGGTGCTTTAACAGTACACTTTTGCCATTCCAAAGAAGTGTGTAAAGATTTTCCTCCAAGGACCCCCAAATGTGACATCTTTGCACAGTGGGAACAGCCAAGTTTTTTGCCTTCAATTATCAAGCCATTATATTTCTTTAAAAAATATTGTGCCTGCTCGGAAGTCCAACAATCGGGTACTAAATTTTCACAATCATGTAAATCCTCTTCCAGTGTGGACACATTTTCAGATGATTCAACATTTAAGATATTTTCATTACCAAAATTATTGTCATCAGCGTTTTCAGTATTTAAATAATTATTTTCACTACTAGAACTACTGAGTAATGATTTTGTCATTTTATTGGAAAACCAATCATTAATGCTTTTCTGGCGTTTCACTATGAAGGGTAAATAATATTGAACAGAAAACTTTAATCTTCGAATAACAGTCCAGTTAGTATTACACACCAAAATATCACACGCAATTTCCTAGAAACAAACAGACCGACTATGACTGGTCGTGTTGAAATGTATTGAAAACAGTTGAGCAAGTGCACAGAACGAGGCAAGTGGGACTTCGATTAATTAACACAAGAAACAAGATGTTGTCTCTCTCTCTCTCTCTCTCTCTCTCTCACAACAGGATGAACTTTGGCAGTGATGACATTTGACTCACATGCGCATATCAACATAACGAATGAGGCAAGGGCAACCCTGTTAATAAAATAATAAACTAGACCGGGGTGGGCAAACTTTTTGGCCCGAGGGCCACATCATCGGGGTTGCAAAATTGTATCGGGGGCTGGCCGGGTAGGGAAGGCTGTGCCTCCCAAAACAGCCTGTCCCCCACATCTGACCCCCACCTGTCCCCCTCAGAACTCCCAACCCATCAACCCCACCCCCGCTCCTTGTCCCCTGACCACCCCTTCCTGAGACCCCCTTATACACATAACTAAACTTAGAATGACAAAAGAATGACACATACCAGGGCATCAAGGAAATCACGCACACAAAAAACCGCTTTGCATTTTCATAGAGAAGCTGTTTTCAGCAGGGGATCTCAGAGCTCTTTATATTTACTCTGGATGAAATTCTGTGCTGTCTCTCTAAGAGAGACAGCACAGAATTTGCTGCCCATAGGGAAAGAGGGGACTAAGTTGGCTTTTAGCCTTCTTTGCATGCTTCCAATCCTGGGCTGTCCTCCGGGCAACTTAGGTAGGTCTACACTAGGGTGGGGATCGATTTAAGATACGCAAATTCAGCTACGTGAATAGCGTAGCTAAATTCGTCGGATCCGATCCGACTTACCCCGCTGTGAGGACGGCGGCAAATCGACCGCCGCGGCTCCCCCGTTGACGGCGCTTACTCCTACCTGGGCTGGTGGAGTACGCGCGTCAATTCGGGGATCGTTGCGTCCCGACGAGACACGATAATTCGATCCACGAGAGATCGATTTCTACCTGCCGATCCAGGCGGGTAGTGAAGAAAAGCCCTTAGACAGGCCTGGGGGCCTGTCTAGGTTATGGTTTCAGAGTAGCAGCCATGTTAGTCTGTATCCGTAAAAAGAACAGGAGTACTTGTGGCACCTTAGAGACTAACATATTTATTTGAGCATAAGCTTTCGTGGGCTATAGCCCACTTCATTGGATGTCTAGGTTATGACAGCCTTCCTGAGCTGTCCCATGAGCCATAGTCCTGCCCCAAATGACTGCAGCGCTCCCACTACACTAGGGCTTGCAAGGGGATCCTTGGAGCGCAAACTTATGGCTACCTTATATAGTGCCTGGACCAAGGGAATCATCAACCCCCTCCCCCCGGCTCCTTGTCCCCTGACCACCCCCTCCTGAGACCGCCCCCACCCTAACTGCCCCCCAGGATCCCAACCCCTACCCAACTTGCCCTGCTCCCTGTCTCCTGACCCCATCCATCACCACCCTGACAGACCCCCTGAACTCACACCTACCCAACCCCCCCGTTGCCCATCCCCTGACTGCCCCCCCCCAGAACCTCCACCCCCTCCAACCACTCCCTACCCCTTATCCAACACCTCATCCCAGCCCCAGCCCGGCCCCCTTACCATGCTGCTCAGGGCAGCGTGTAAGGATGCCGCGGCCCGCTGGAGCTCACAGCCCCATCCCCTTACCATGCCGCTCAAAGCGGCAGGAGCTGCAGAGCTGCCCAGAGCGCTGGCGGTGCGGCACACTGGGGCTCTGCGAGGGGGGGGGGGGGGGAACGGGGGAGGGGCCAATGGAGCCTCCCCAGCTGGGAGCTCAGGCGGGCCGGACAGGACAGTCCCACGGGCCGGATGTGGCCCGTGGACCAGAGTTTGCCCACCTGCCCCTTTCACAACCGGTTCTACATCGGCTTCTAAATTTAACAACTGGTTCTTGCGAACCAGTGCGAACCGGCTCCAGCTCACCACTGTTAACAGCTATTCTCTTGCAGGTCTTTCTAAGGCTCCTATCAATTTTGGTATCTAAATGAAAGAGAGGGCACTGGATTGGGACTCTAGAGATTCAAATTCAAACCTGGTCTTGGCACAGACTTCTTGCACGATCTTGGGTAAGTCAGTTTCTCTATGCCTCAAACCCTCATTTGAAAAACAGAGATACCTCCTCTTACTCACAGTGGCATTGAGAATATGAATTCATTAATGTTTGTGAGGCACTCAGATATCAGTGATATGAGCCATAAGTACCTAGACAAAGAAGCATTGGTATCTATCCTCTCCATACCTTTTTTTCAGTTAAACCTTTTCTTTTCCCTCCCCCGAAAACAACAGCAAATTTTATTTCCCAGAAGCATCTTCTGCGCCTTACTCACATTGATAATATTGTAAAATTAAAAAGAGAGACTGTTTAAGACAGCAGTTCTTGATGTGAAGCCAAAAAGCTAAATCCTACTAGAGCCAATGGTAACTATTGCATTTCTAACATTTTAGTTATTAAAAATAAAGACCTAGAAGGTAACTACAATTTTTCTCCCCAATCCTGAAAATTCAATCTATTTCCTCAGTCTGCGTCAAGCCATCAGAAACTCAAAACAGATGATGCAGTCTCATCAACTGTTGCCATTCCACTAGTATCTCAGGAAAATGTTAAACAGCAGCTTCTAAAGTTAGACATTTTTAAATCAGCAGGTCCAGATAACTTGCATCCAAGAGTTTTAAAAGAGGTAGCTGAGGCGCTCACCGGACCATTAATGTTGATTTTCAAGAAGTCTTGGAACACTGGGAAAGTTCGAGAAGACTGAAAGAAAGCCAATGTTGTGTCAATATTTTAAAAGGGTAAATGGGATGACCCAGATAATTACAGGCCTGTCAGTCTGACATGCATCCCAGACAAGGTAATGGGGCGCCTGACATGGTACTCGATTAATAAAGAATTAAAAAAGAGTAACATAATTAATGCCATTCAACATGGGTTTATAGAAAATAGTATCAAGTTAGTTTGACAGGATCTATTTTTTTGTTTGAGACTACAAGTTTGGTTGATAAATATTAATGATGATGTCATTTATTGAGACTTCTGAAGGGTACCTGCCTTGGAACCACATGACATTTTGATTAAAAAATAGAATGATGTAAAATTAACATGGCACACATTAAATGGATTAAAAGCTGACTAACTCATAAGTCTCAAAATGTAATTATAAGCAAGGAATTGCCATTTAATGGCCCTTGTTTCTAGTGGGGTCCTGGCAGGGATCGGTTCTTGGCCCTACACTATTTAGTATTTTTATCAATGACCTGGAAGAAAACAAATTCATCACTGATAATGGTTGCAGATGACATAAAAATTGGGGGAGTGGTAAATACTGAAGAGGACAAGTCACTGATGCAGCGTGATCTAGGTCGCTTGGTAAAACAGGCGCAAGTAAACAATGTGCGTTTTAATATGACTAAATATAAATGTACACGTCTAAGAACGAAGAATGTAGGACACACTTACTAGATGGGGGACTCTATCCTGGGAAGCAGTGACTGAAAAAGATTTGCAAGTCATGGTGGATAATCAGCTGAACATAAGTTACCAGTGTGATGCTGTGGCCAAGAGGGCTAATGTAATCATAGGATTCATAAACCAGGAAATCTCGAGTAGCAGTAGAGAGGTTATTTTACCTCTATATTTGATACTGGTGTAACCAGTACTGGAATAATGTGTCCAGTTCTGGTGCCCACAATTCAAGAAGGATATTAATAAATTGGAGAGGGTTCAGCAAAGAGCCACAAGAATGATTAAAGGATTAAAAAACATGCCTCATAATACTAGGCTCAAAGAGCTTGATCTATTTAAGCGTAAAGAGAAGTTTAAAGGATGACTTGAACAGTCTATATGTATATGGGAAATAAAATATTTGATAATGGACTCTTCAGTCTAGCAGAGAAAGATATTACACTATCCAATGGCTGGGAGCTAAAGCTAGACAAAAATCGAACCGGAAATAAGATTTAAATTTTTTAACAGTGAGGATAATTAATCATTGGAACAACTTATCAAGGATCATTGTGGATTCTCCATTGGCAATTTTAAAATCAAGATTTACTTTTAAATCAGAATACATTTAGCTGAACCTGATTTAAAAACTGACTCAACTAATGTAATTTTCAGTGTAGGCAGGGGTCCAACTGGCAAGAGATAGTTAAATGAGAGGATATCCTTTGATGTGTACATGGAATCCTGCCCTTCTCAAAGAGATACATACATGGTCTCTTTGCTGTTTGACAGGACCTGTGACCACTCAAGTTGTTTGGATAGGTCACAGGCAATGACGGTTTTCGGGGGAGGGATAGCTCAGTGGTTTGAGCATTGGCCTGCTAAACCCAGGGTTGTGAGTTCAATCCTTGAAGGGTCCACTTGGGGAACTGGGGTAAAAATCTGTCTGGGGATTGGTCCTGCTTTGAGCAGGGGGTTGGACTAGATGATCTCCTGAGATCCCTTCCAACCCTAATATTCTATGCTTCTATGGTCATACCACTAGGTGATCTGTCCATACACAATGCAAACTCCATCTTTCCAGCAGGATGTGTTCTAGTGCTCTGATGGCCCTTCTTCATTAGGCAAGAGTCCACATTTTTATCATTACACGTGATTTGAAGTAAAAAGATGCCATAGCTAGATGACTGGGCTATCTAGTGGCAGCACAGGATATGGATACACAAGACTGCTGACCAGTCTAAGCTAACAATGCAGCTGCAGGCTCACCTCCAGCCTCACGGCAAGGTTTTGCATCACTCACTCACAATTCCTCCGGGACCATGCTTGGCAAGGACATTGCTAGTAGCCATATGCAGCCTCTTAGCCAGAAAGCGTTGCTGCAACCAAGAGTCTTTGAATGCTCGGGGTTAAAATAGGGGAATCCCAATGGATTCTGCTTCAGCCCCCACAATGAGGAAATATCCCTCTTCCCCCATCCATCCATGTGTTTTCGTCAGTCTCTTAAAGTGCATACATTATCAAGCTATTAAAATGGACACGGCATGGAGTGCACAGACCCCTCCACCCTTGTAGACCCCCAAAAGCATTTAAAGGACTAATGTAGACAAGTCATCCTACATCAAAAGTCAGCCAAGGAGAGCTCCTGCAATAAGCTTTACTCAAACCTCAGTGTAATAGTCTTATTGAAGACCTCAACTTCTGTGCAACAATCTAAGTTACAGCCAGAACTGTGGAGTTGCTACAGAAGCTCTGTAATAGTTGTAAGCTTTTTTATAGACAAGACCAGGAAATTCTATAACCAGGAATAGCAGGACACGTAGTTGAATAAGTAGGTTTAATTTAAAAAACTCCTTTGCTTCCCAACTTCAATTTACCTTGAGCAGTCATTCAAAATATCAATTTTCCTCTTGCTTCCTGAAGCAGCATGGGCTTGCAGCAATGCAGGGGATCCAAAACCATCAGTCCCGCTAATGAAAAGGCAGCGGATGGGCTCCCAAAAAAATGAAAGATATCCATAGCTGGGAATATAATGGCTGCAATATGAAGCCTGGAAAGGCAGATGGAGGAGACTGAAAAGAAGCAGGGAAGGGAATGAATAGCCCTCAGCACTGCCTTAGAGAGGGAAAAGAGACTGAATGCCAGAGGTGTATAAGGGCTCAATTATACATATACACAGGGCTTCTTTTTGTTCAATTGCTGTCCTGAAAAGAAGCTGAATCACAGCTATTTTCGCATAAAGCCATCTGAGAACATTAGGTGCTTATTGGCCTTTCAGTACCATTTTCTACACTTGGGAAGTTAGCTTGGAGGAAGACTATGGCAACACTACACCCAAACAAATCTCAGCGCTCTGATCCAGATACGCCACACCTCACTTCAGCTCAACACGCCCAGCATGAAAGCCTTGATAAAGCTTGTACAGAGATGGCAGAACGACTGCTAACACTTTCGACCCACCTTTTAAGAGTGATTGTAATAGAACAATTTCCCTTATGCCATTGCACAGAATTCCTGCTAGAAAGATTCTGGACTTCCCTTAAAAGAATGAAGCACAAATTTAGACGTCATCACATCCCCAAGCCTTGTTAGTGGTTTCTTTCTCTATCATCCTCCTATTTGGGAGACAACATTGAACTGGGATTTGCAGGTGCTCAGCAACACTGATGACAAAAGGAACTCACTCCTCCCTTTAAAGCAGTGACAAAAGGGACATCTGACCCTTGCTTTGAACACTGTCTGCAAACAGATGTCAACAAATAAATATTTGTCCTCTGCCTGAGCAACTCAGCTTTCTCCCCACACAGCTTTTTTCCCCCTTTGATAAATGGTTATTTAAAAGTGGTTATCTGCAGGGCCGGCTCCAGCATTTCTGCCGCCCCAACCAAAAAAAAAAGGCCGCGATCGGCGGTGGCAGTTCAGCGGCAGGTCCTTCGCTCCTAGAGGGAGTGAGGGACCTGCCGCCCCCGAATTGCCACAGATGCCGCCCCTCTCCCTTGGTCACCCCAAGCACCTGCTTGTTAAGCTGGTGCCTGGAGCCGGCCCTGGTTATCTGAAGGGAAGCTGCATGGGCACAAGCTGCCCAAGAGGAAAAATAAAACAAAACAGACTCCAATTTTAGGTGAAGAGGTTGGTATTGCTCAGGACCTGCCTGATTTTCCGTATCTCCTCCACATCAACACTCCTATGTTTGTGTGTGAAAGTAATGTCAGTTCTACAATCGCCAACTCTTTCTGAGCAGAACCAGACACGACCAGACCCAACTGTATGTAGTCATGCTCAGTTCTCAAAACAAATTCCATATTTCAACCTCCACCTCAATTTGAATCTTGAAAGAAGAGGTGCAAGAGATGAAGTGTCCATCCACTGTGCTGCCTAGGTCTTTTGCAGATTAGGTTCATCAGGTTCAATGCACACGAAGTCTAACTCATGTGGAAGTTCCCAGTCAGATTCCAGAGATCACAGGTTACTATAGTTAAACCAATATTTTGCCATGGTATCTGATGCACATTTGCATTGGATACAGATTTAATGCTTCTGGCTGATTAGATATTATAATTATAATTATACATGGGGGTGGTAATCTTACCAATTTAGCTGATTCTTGTGTTGGTTTAAATACTGGAGCATGGAATGGGCACTGCTAATGGGTATGTTTTAAAAACCAAAAGATAATTAAATACAATAAATCTGTAGTTTAGAACCCTGTCAACATTGTCCTTCTGCTTGGCTGGGTTATAAGATCTGCTGCAGAGCTATGGGTTAGCTGCCTCTCTTATCCTAGCTTCTGCCTAAAGTTTAAAATTGGAAACATGTGATGCCTCAACATCCAAAACGTTTCTAAATACTCAGATACTCAAGCAACAGGCACTTCAAAAATGCATGGAACAATGACAATTGAAGAAAAAGCCCACATGGATATCCCCATCTTAACATCGTGTCACATGCAATTTCCATTAGCTTTTAACTGGGAAAAAGAAAGAGTCTTCATGTCATGACAATCTTGCTTTGTTCCTTTAATCCTGCTACAATTCTGCAAGCTTTATAAGATGACTCATATCCTAACTGCTACGGCTGGGCTTTAATTCCTGCCAAAGGAAAGAAATAAGGTTCAAACGGTTCCTTGGAGGAATCTTAGAAACTGTACTAACAGCACTTTGTTGTGTGAGACCTTTGGTCAGGGACTCAAGTTAGCAGAAAGGCCAAGACGGTCCACGAAAGGTGTAGGCAGGCAGGTATCAAGGAGAACCAATTTTAGCGCTTACAAAGAATTTAGAAAAAATGAGGAGTCCTTGTGGCACCTTAGAGACTAACAAATTTATTTGGGCATAAGCTTTCGTGGGCTAAAACCCACCTCATCAGATGCATGAAGTGAAAAGCACAAGGACTCCTTGTTGTTTTTGCTGATACAGACTAGCACGGCTACCACTCTGAAACCTGTCACCATGCAAGGCAGAGACTTTAGAAGCACCTCACAGGTGATCAGTTCAGCTTTCAGAGCTAGAAAAAGGGCTGGTGGAGTCTGCTTGAGCAGATGAGCCAGGGAAACAACAGTGAGCCAGCAGTGAAAGAATCCAGACAATTCCCTCTAATCGACAAGGGGAAGGAATAGTCCAGGCAACAGCAGGAAATAACTGGAAGGGACATCAAGCGAAGTGGAAGATGCACATTGCCAAAAGAGATGTGGCAGCTACTTACAAAGGGGTAGTAAGATGCTAAATATACGGGAAGAACCAATTTGTGACCTGCAGGCAATGTAAGGGACAAGAAATGGGGGAAAGAAGTATTATAGGGTGCAGAGGACCTGCCCCATCCCTGGGAAATAAAGAACTAACAGCAACTCAGGGGCTATACAGATACTCCAGGACCATGAACCAGGAACAGGATGGGAGACACTGCATGTGAGAAACCTGTTATTCACCCAGGCAAGAAACCCCGAGCTGGGGGATGTGTGTGCACTTGTTACCTCTTTCTGTGACCAAGAGATACAGTTTTCCCTGCAAAAAGGGGATCTGAACAGCTGACCCTGTGGGTTTTGTACTAAAGAAGAAGTAACAGAGAGGCGACTATGGGAGGAGGAAAAGAGACTGCTCTCTGGTGTCTCTGCACAAATGCCAATAGCACCAGTAATCAACGGGATGAGTTTAATTTACGTTGGAGAGAAGTCATGAGAACAGTAATTACAGAGCCATGAAAGAATGAATCACAACTGGAACATTAAACAGAAGTAGGAACACAGTGTAAGGGAGGCATAGAAAAGCAAAGGTCACTGTCTTTGTAGAGAAGCAACTAAAAACTAAAAGAAGACAAGTGGCAATCATGCCAACAAGAATGACAATAAAATAAAAGAATGATGAGCATAGCTATTTGAGAATCAGTCTGTAGAGAGATTAATCATGGGTCAGAAGCAGCACATAAGTGGGTGAGGTTCTCTGGTCTGTGTCGTGCAGGAGGTCAGGCAAAATGATCGTAATTGTCCCTGCCAGCCTTAAAATCTATGAATATTTATCCAGGAATCATTACTGAGGGAGACAGAAGAAAAAGCTTAGCACCATAACTTGGTGACTTCAGCAATTCAGAAGTTTGCTGGGAATTTCCTAACATGTGAGGGTGGAAAAATCAAGGAGAAAATAGTGTCTTACACTTAAAATTCCTCAACAGAGGGGGAAAGGATAACAGGGAGGAGAAACTGACAGGCCAGAGAACACCAATTCTTTGAGTTTAGTACATTATGTCATGATATCGTGTCCAGCCAAAAAAATACCCTGAATCTCAGTGACTCCTAAACTAAAAGGCATGGCAGGCAATATCCGGTGTGTCTAGCTGTGAAAAAACAATGTACAGAAAGTTAAGAGAACTGGAATAGAGTCTACATCTTAATATGAAGCAACTCAAATCAGGAGGACAATTGCAAACTGTGGAGAGATCGGTTTGGCTAAAAAGAGGTCTAAAAAAATTAAAAGGGAGGAAAAGGGTTTATATGAAAGATTTGAAAGTTAACAACAATCCAAAGAAAAATATGTGCAACTGGACAGAGAGTCATCCAACACACCTTATAAGCCCTAAGAAAATTTAAGAAGCAGGCTAATTCAAATCCAGTCCAACTTGCGTGCAGTTTTTTTGGTAGGCAGAAAGAACAGCTAGATGAAATAAAATGTAAAGCAGTCTCTAAACCATCAGGAAAAGAGGGGAGGATGAAAGGCTCTAATGAGATAAGACACTTTTGTCTGGACATCACCAACATCAGACACAACACATCATAATCTGGCCTAACAGCTGAGAGCTTTTTGGCTAATGGTGTGGGAAATGCAAGCACAAGCATTAAGTGAGATGGAGCAAAAAAAGACAGGGCACAGTAGAGGAAAAAATGCATAAAAGAAAGTGAGAGTTAAAGAACTTGTGTCCAAAGGCCTCCCCTCTACTGACATGAAAGAGGATGGAGTAAAGCTTCAGCAAGCATCATGAAGGCAGATGACCCAAAATCTCAGTCCACTGGAAAAAAAAATAAGTCTGTGGTAAAAATAAATAAGACTGCATTTCAGTGGAGCTCTCTGGGTTAAGGGACCAGTGCGAGGATCATATGTCCTAGGATCAGGCCCGCAGTCAGGAGACCAGAAAACCCAAACCCAAAGCCCAAAGGAAGATGGGGGCTGAGGACTCTGAGAACCCCAGAGGTTAGGAATAAAATCACTCTATGGCAGGACAGTGAGGGCACCAACTTAATGCAATTCTTTGCAAACCATTCACTAAAGCTAGCAGCACTTGGATAAGGGACATTTACACTTGCTTCTTTCCAGTGAAGCAATCGGTTACCAATCTGTTGAAAAGCAAGAGCCACCCCCAGCATTCAAGGTAATTTGAGCTGAAGCAGCCCACAGCCAAACAGTTTCTCTAATAGCTGCCAATCAAGATGATATGATTTCACATACTGCCATTATCCTTCATGCTGAGAAGAGTCCCTTGTCCTCAGATAATCAGTAATCCAATTAATGCTCCCTTAGCCAATTCAAAGGGAATATATGTGCCTAACGCTATTCAAAACTGTGCCCAATTCAACTGTTACATCAACACAAAATACAGATCCACAACACAATGATAGCTGATACAGTAATGAAAGAATGACTAGCTTTACACGAGCAGAGTTGGCATTCATTGATAATGAACTCAATGTTCTGTTCCCTCCAGACTCAATAATAAAATACTGCCTCAAAATGTGGTGCTGTGAGGATGATTGTACAGTGCTTTGAACATGTAGCATGCTATATAAATGCTAAGTGTTGTTACTATAGCATAAGTGGGAATACTTATGTAAAATGCAAGAGGTTCAGTGAGATGCCCCATCATCTACTGTTCTATGAATTATTTTCAGAGCTGTCTTCCTTTCACCTAATTAAAAAAAATTTTTTACAAAAAGGGACAAAGGAGGAACTAGGAAATAATTCCAGGTGTGGGATCTTGGGCACAATATAAAACTAGATCTACAGTTGAAGTGAAGGCTGCCTTCTTCCGAAAGACAATCCAAATACCATTTCTATTTCTACCTAAATTTAGTACCAAGGAAAGCAACATATTTCGTGGGATGATAACAAAACAAAGGAGCTACTGACTCCACAATATCTCTCAATCAAGTTCAAATATAATCTGGAAAAATTTAGGATGATAACTCATACCTACACGGAGTCCCTGACTTCCTTGTTTTAGCATCTTTATTTAATGTTCAGACACATTCTATGAGACATCAATGTGTTACTGTAGGTGATGTCAGATACTTTTACATCCTCTGCCATAAACTAGTGTACATACTGTATTTAAATACAGAGCAAGGTTAGTGTATGTTCCAAGATGTGATGCAGAGCTTGGAATAGATTGGAACTGAGAAACCACCCTGGACATTACATTCAATTGCACAGTTGCATTAATTTATTCTACTGCCACAAAATCCATCTTCCTTTCCATGCCTTCCACCCCCAAAACACCCAGCTATGGATCAAAGTTGAAAATACTCATTGGGAAACATTTGTTGATCATTATTTTCTATCTTGATATGGACAACAGGTTTTTCATTATGCTCTCCTAATGGCCCAGCTCCACTCCCCAGGCTTTGGCTCCCAGTTCAGTACCTCCTTTCCTCCCAAGTGCACCATGGAATAAGGAAGTTTGTAGCCATCTTATTTCCCCAGGCCTCAGCTACTGCACTCTTTTCCAGGCTGCCTAGCTCATCAGCCCACATTTCTGTCTCCCCCATCCCCTGGCAACAAGCTGGATTCCATCTCTCTCCCCCACCACCAATACCTTGCTACCTGGCTTCACAAAACAGCATCAGAGACATTCACTGTAAAGCCAATTAAATCTGCAGAACAAGAGACAGCTATATGCAGTTCCCAGCAGGGCAGGGAGACAGCTATAACATATGTTTTGGTTCATGTTTGAGGTTCTTTCTGCAACCACAAGGTCTAGAAATTACTTCAGAATTTAATGAAAGCTGAGATTCTAGAGCACAGTTCTGCAGCAATGGGGTGAATTCCACAACTGCTAAATTGTGGGATACACAGGACCCTGAATAAGATGTTTCCTATCCTTTGTTACATGCCTTGGTAAGCAGTGAAATAATTAAGAATGTTGTCTTTTAAATTAGCATTGCTGGTATCTGAGTTAGAACCCATTGAAATGGAGCAGTTCACACCTGAGAGTTTTTTTTCAGGGTCTGAAAAGTTGGGAAGGCATCTCTGCATTGGTTACACCCAGCTTGTGTTTTCAAGGTTTTCTTTGCAACCATAAACTGGAGATTTATGGGGGAGGGTTAAAAATGAAAAGTAAGACTTTAGAGGACAAGTGAGAGGCCTGTTCACATTCCCTTAGACAGTTCTTTGCACTCCACCCACAGGGTTACACTGACACTTGGGGAAATTGGCTTTAAAGCAAGAATCTGGTCTCTCAGGACCAAATCGTTCCATCTTTACTCAAGCAAAACTCCCAATAATTTCAATGGGGACTTTGGTAAAGTAAGGACTACTGGGTTTTTGCCATTAAAGAAAAATAAAATTTCTGTGGCAAAGGTTAGGTTCCAGATTAGTAGATTGGAACTGTATGATTCAATCATATTACATAGAAACAGACATCCAACAGAAGGAAACCTACACCCTGCACCTACTCATAAAGCGGGTAGACAGAAATGGGATACAGAAGGAAAACAAATAATACATCAAACTTTTCCTTGCTTTGACTAAAACAAGACAAAATGAAGTCACTTATTCAGTAGTTAATCAAACTATTAATTTTGTAGCTGCAACTATATTTCTACAGTCAGGGCCGGCTTTAGGCCGATTCAGCCGATTCGGCTGAATTGGGCCCTGCGCCAAGAGGGCCCCGCGCTGCAGCTGTTCACCCCGCCCCCAGCTCACTTCCCCCTCCTCCCCTCCCCTGAACGCTCCGCCCCCTCCCCTGCTTCCCGCGAATCAGAGATTCGCGGGAAGTCTGAGACGAAGCAGGGGCGGGCTGGCAAGGCAGCACAAGGTAAGCTGGGGTGGTGGGGGCGGGAGAAGGGCTCCGGGGAGGTGCGGCCGGTTCCTGCAGGCCCCAGCGGCTCTGGCCCGGCTTGGCTCCAGCCCGGCTCCGGCGGCCCGGCTCTGGCCCGGCCCGGTCCCCCCCCCGCGGCTTCTGCGGCGGCTCGGGTCTCCCCCCCCCCCCACGGCGCGGCTCGGGTCTCCCCATGTCCCCCCCACCCGGCGCGGCCCCCACGGCGCGGCTCGGGTCTCCCCATCCCCCCCGCAGCGCGGCTCGGGTCTCCCCGTCCCCCCCCCTGTGGCGCGGGTCTCCCCGTCCCCCCCCCCCGTGGCGCGGCGCGGGTCTCCCCGTGTCTTCCCAGTGTCCCCCCCCCGCGGCGCGGGTCTCCCCGTGTCTTCCCCGTCCCCCCCCGCGGCACGGCTCGGGTCTCCCCGTGTCTTCCCCGTCTCCCCGTGTCTCCCCCGTGTCTCCCGTCCCCCCCTCCCCCCCGCGGCGCGGGTCTCCCCCCCCCGGCCCCGCCTGCGGCGCGGGTCTCCCCGTGTCCCCCCGTCTCCCCCCCGCAGCGCGGGTCCCCGTGTCCCCCCCCCCCGCGGCGCAGCGCAGGGTCTCCCCGTGTTCCCCCCCCCCCCCCCCCCCCCGCGGCGCAGCTCGCCCCCCCCCCCGCGGCGTGGCTCGATTCCTGGGGGCGGGGCTTGCTGCAAGCCCCGCCCCCAGGAATCGGGCCCCGCTCTTGCTAAAGCCAGCCCTGTCTACAGTGCAATGGACAAAGACAAATCCATAGATTTGAGATCGACATGCTGATCTGAGTACTTATGTAACCCACCCACACACCTCCTTGGGTGTGGTGTTCTGCCCCATCTAGTGGCACCGAGACCACTTAAAGAGAGAGTTAAACAAGTCTGCTCTACAGCTTTAACTGTCAGTTGGTTTTTAGCTCATGCAGTAGAGGCTCATGCACTAAGCTCCAGAGGTCCCCAGTTCGATCCTGCCCGCCGACGACCAGAGTCTGTTGGCGTTACACTTAAAGTCTGCCTGAAAATAAAGGAATATAACTATGGTAAACATGTCTTGCATTTCTACAGGTTTTATGTCACTCCACCTGTGCAAGGATTGCAGCTGGAGAATTGTGGCACTTGGCTAGTGAGAGAAAATAAAGGGAACGTAAACTGGTATTACAAACAGCTGAAAAAAGTCAGGAAAAATAAAGGCTACAATGGCAAAAAGTAGCATCAACTGCAGGAAAAAGCAAATGGTATTATTAGTCTGAGTAAATGAAGGCTTTATTTAAAATTTAACATTTAACTCCTTCCCCTCCTAACTTCTCTTCTACCCTTCCAAAGCCTAGCCAGTGTGTCTTGCCAAAAAACACCAGCCTTCATCCATTTCTGCAGAGGCAAGTCCCAATCTACTTTCTCCAAACCTGGTGGACAGAGAACTCTTCCCAGATGTGTGGTTGTTCTCCTTGGGGTTTTGGGGCAGTGCTCATTAAAGAGCTGCTATACTGAGGCCTCCTAGGAAGAGACTTGAACTCTTGATTTATAAACAATTTTTGTTTCTGTCTCTCATTTCCCTCATTCCTTACTGATAAGGATATCTGCATGAAAATGAGAGAAGAGTTTCTCAAATTTCTATCAACTCCTTAAAAAGAACAGGAGTACTTGTGGCACCTTAGAGACTAACAAATTTGTTAGAGCATAAGCTTTCGTGGACTACAGCCCACTTCTTCGGATGCATATAGAATGGAACATATATTGAGGAGATATATATACACACATACAGAGAGCATGAACAGGTGGGAGTTGTCTTACCAACTCTGAGAGGCCAATTAAGTAAGAGGAAAAAAAACTTTTGAAGTGATAATCAAGCTAGCCCAGTACAGACAAGTTGATAAGAAGTGTGAGAATACTTACAAGGGGAGATAGATTCAATGTTTGTAATGGCTCAGCCATTCCCAGTCCTTATTCAATCATTTGTTGATTGTGTCTAGTTTGCAGATCAATTCCAGCTCAGCAGTCTCTCTTTGGAGTCTGTTTTTGAAATTTTTCTGTTGTAATATAGCCACCTGCAGGTCTGTCACTGAATGACCAGACAGGTTACAGTGTTCTCCCACTGGTTTTTGAGTATTATAATTCCTGATGTCAGATTTGTGTCCATTAATTCTTTTGTGTAGAGACTGTCCGGTTTGGCCAATGTACATGGCAGAGGGGCATTGCTGGCACATGATGGCATATATCACATTGGTAGATGTGCAGGTGAACGAGCCCCTGATGGTATGGCTGATGTGATTAGGTCCTATGATGATGTCACTTGAATAGATATGTGGACAGAGTTGGCATCGGGGTTTGTTACAAGGATAGGTTCCTGGGTTAGTGGTTTTGTTCAGTGATGTGTGGTTGCTGGTGAGTATTTGCTTTAGGTTGGGGGGTTGTCTGTAAGCGAGGACAGGTCTGTCTCCCAAGATCTGTGAGAGTAAAGGATCATCTTTCTAGACACAATCAACAAAGGATTGAATAAGGACTGGGAATGGCTGAGCCATTACAAACATTGAATCTATCTCCCCTTGTAAGTATTCTCACACTTCTTATCAACCTGTCTGTACTGGGCTAGCTTGATTATCACTTCAAAAGTTTTTTTTCCTCTTACTTAATTGGCCTCTCAGAGTTGGTAAGACAACTCCCACCTGTTCATGCTCTCTGTATGTGTGTATATATATCTCCTCAATATATGTTCCATTCTATATGCATCCGAAGAAGTGGGCTGTAGTCCACGAAAGCTTATGCTCTAACAAATTTGTTAGTCTCTAAGGTGCCACAAGTACTCCTGTTCTTTTTGCGGATACAGACTAACACGGCTGCTACTCTGAAACCTATCAACTCCTTGTTCATTTCCTTTTTAGTCCTAATTCAGCAGAAGACTAAAGCAGGTGCTTAACTTTAAGCATGCAAGTAGTCATACCAGGCTTTAACAATCACATCATCTTCTACCACAAAGTAGGATGTCACAGATTACCAATATAGGTGGGGAATATGCAGCCAACTCTTCAGAACTAAAGATTCTATTCCTCACACAAATATGCTGAGGAATAAAGAGTGAGGGAAGAGAAATGAAAGGGAATGTACATCAAAGGAAGAGAATTGTTTTTAAACAGAATGTTTTTCAAAGGTCTTCTTGAGGCACCAAATATGTTTCATGTTACCCCAAAACTGATCTCTAAGGGGTTTCCACAGTTTATTTTAGAGGCACAGTTTTGAAGAACCAGGAGTCAGAGGCTAATGCACCAGTGCTGTAGTTAATAGCATCCATGTCCATAGCACAATATCATGCACCAGACTGCAGAGTACAGCATGGGTGTTATATTTACAAAGTGAAAAACAGGGAATGAGTAAGTTATAATGCAAATGCCATGATCTCTACTACGGAGGAAGATCAACATCTCCATAAGGAGATCTTGCCAAATCGGGGTAGCCAGTGGTATTATCCATCCTACTTCCTCCCCTTGCCCCCTCCCAAAAATGCATTTAAAACCTGAAAATCTTGCCTTAAAAACAGAAGAATGTAAAAGGTAACAGGACGCTGCTCACCCCTCCATCAGATCCTCCCAAGGACAGTCCCCTCTCCGCTATTCTGCAGGTGAAATAACAGTCTCAAATCAGAATTATAGCCAGACCTCTTTGTCCTTAACAATACAATTTACAATGTACAGCTGTCGGGTAAATATTAGCCAACACAACACATGTAATGGGCATTGGTGAAGAGAGTTGTCATTGGCTTGAAATCCTTATGATCTTGCTGTTACAAGTCACAAGCAGGCAAATAAACCCATGATACCAAGAAGGGTAGAGCATTTGCTTGCAAGAAGATGGCTGCAATGTGGGGCATTCTCAGCCCTCTTGCGGGAATCCCAAAGACGCTTTAAAAAAAAAATCCCTGGCTTCCAAAGATATCCTGCCAAACAGGACTAATGTGAAGAGGCCTACATTTCGATTCTAAGGGCAATAATACAAAATGTACTACATTATACTGGAGTATAAAAATAAGAGACCAGAATTAGAAAGGGATGGACCCTTGACTTGGCTGGTGAACAAGCCATTACAATATGTGAGGACTGGGATCTATACCAGTCCTGCATCAAAAGGGGGCTGGGAGACTTAAAGCTATGTTAAGGTCTCCCATGTAGCCACTCTATGCTTGCGGGAGAGAGCTCTCTTTGCCGGCATAGTTAAACCACCCCCAACGAGCAGAAGGAGCTATGTCAGCAGGAGAGCGTCTCCCGCCGACATAGCGCTGTCCACACCGGCACTTCTGTCGGTGAAACTTACGTCAGATGGGAAGGGGAGGGTTTCCACACCCCTGACAGACCAAGGTTTTACTGATAAAAGTGCTAGTGTAGACATAGCCTTAGAAGCAGTGTTCTCAGGCAACCCACAGTTTATAATACAGACCACATCACTTAGGCAGCCCCTAGTGTTTGGTTACTGCAAACAACTGGTATTCAATTAGGCTGTTCACCTGCACAGCTGTGTCAAGTTCAAGCATCTCTTAGCACTTGACCACAGCACCGCACATTGGAGTCACAGAGGAAGCCATCTGCCTTACTGCATTTTGTTAGCTCTAGCTCATAGCCCAGAGCAGCTCATAGCTACTACTATGCACAGAAAGGAGATAGGGTTACACAAAATGGGGGAAAGTCTGACTGGGAACAATGGAGCAAATGAAAATCCCTAATTCAATCCAGGACACTACCATATTTCCTTCCATTGGGACATGAGTCTTCCTCCCCAATCGCCAGTGAATAAGACAGAATGTCCCAGACGACTAGAGCAGCCAGTTGCAAAATAGAAGACGACTTTGGGAAAGATTTTAACACCCTGAAGTGTTAGCCTTAGTCCTCAGCTAATGACCTTTGCACCAATGACATGGTGTAAACACTTTCAATGTAATCCCACTTGCCTCTAGTCCAATGCTACTAAGGTAATTTTTTAAGGCTAAAAGAAAAATTACCTACGGATTCTTTCAGCTTCCTCCCTGGTGATTACTGCGTCTGTTATGCCTCTTCCACACTTTCTAGGAGTGCACCCTGGAGATGGATGATAAAAAGCAGACTACATTACAAAGAAGCACACACTGAATCTCAATATCCCACCTCCCAGTTTCCAAAGTTTTGTTCTCCTTGAAAGGAAAATTGACAGGTTAAAAATGATATTTTGGAAACCGATTTCTTGACCCGATTACTACCACCTACCTTAGATTGTTAAAACTAAAACCAACCCAAATTTACATTTCATTTTGAGTCCTAGTTCTCATACATGAACAAGATGTTTGAGTTAAAGACAATGCAAAGGAATGCCAAGCCCTTAAAAATAAACTATTACAATTAACATGAAAACAATTCCTGGAAACATTTATTTTGCCCCTAGGTTTCTGTAAAAATACGCTTGTTAAATATAATAATAAAGGCTTACACGCTGACCTATGTCCCTTTGCTAATCTATCAAAATAAACAGACTCAGTGCAGTATGAGGTTAAGACTTAGTGCCAGAGAAGTTAGCCTTTGTTTAGAATGGTATCATACGTCAGGTATGACTATCAGAAACACTGTACTTCATTCCTGTATGTATGAAATAGGAAGTGGGAAACATAATGACCTCTCACTTCTTCCAAAGGGCAGAATTAAAGAAGGCAAAGATTCCTGCTTGCATAATGGTCCTTGGAATGCAGAAAGGTATTGGCTGACCTGGCCTCACATGCAGCATTTCAGCCCACAGGCAAGCAGGGGCAAAGAATAGGAGATGGTTCAGGGTCTGGCAGTTCTACACAAAGCCTTTCATCTCATGTCAACAGTTCAAATCCAGCCTTGGTCTGAAACAATTTACTATTCAATGACCTATGTGCAATGGATTTGTCATTTCTGTGCATTTTCTAGTGGATGACCATCCCAAATCACAACATACCACCACAATTAGCGCCCTAGAAATTATTTGTATTATCCTCCGCCTATGAGGATGGACCAAGACCCCACTGTACAAACACAGAACAAAAAAATGGTCCCCGCCCCAAGGAGCTTACAATCTAAGTAGTTCGCAGTCTCAACAGAAAGGCCAGGGATTGGATGGCCATGGGGAGCAAACTAGCTCCGTGCAAGTAAAGGGAGGGCCCACCAGTCTACCTCTACTGGAAGAATGACGACTGCCGCACAGGGCTGTGGAAGTGAAATATATTAGGAGCAGAAGATGGAGTGCATATCAGCTGAATCTTGCCACACCATTTAAGAGATCCAGCTTCAGGACTGACCTTAAGCATCTCTGCAATCAACCCCATGCTAAGATCTTGGTGGTAAAGAGTTCTAAATACTCTTCTATGGCCTGAGAAGCCAGCTCATGAAATGCTGACCTGAGATGATACTAATCATCCCTTCCCTCCCAGCTGCATGGAAGCGTGCCATCAGCACGTCAGCAGGCAAGCAGGACGTCAGCAGGCAAGCAACGAAGGGTAGGGAGAGAAAGACAGACTCAAGGATATAAACCATGGAGAAGAGGCAGGACCCTTAATTCCCAGGCCCTAGGTGCCCTAATTGCATTTATAAGAGTAACTGTCCAAGAGGGCATCTCCGTTGCCTGACAAAGCACCAGAAAGGGTATAACTGGGACATTGAAGACTGTCACCTCCATCAGCGCTGCAATTTTGTAGTGTCTGCGTGTGAACCAATTATTCAAGTAATTTCCCTTTGCTGCTATGTGAGAGCAAAGAGCTACAAGGTGAGACAGAGAAGAGAGGAGACCATGGGGATACAGCTTCAAATTACATAGCAAATAACCTTTAAAATCCACTTCTGCAGAACACAGCAATAATATAAAAGTTAAAAAGAGAAGCCAGCACTGCAAATCTCGTACACTCTTTATCTAGTAGTCCTTGAGGAATCACAGATGTCCAATTCAGAGTAGGTTCAGGGCAGGAATAACAACTAAAACGTAATTTAAACCACAGAGTCCTTGAGACTTGGCATTTTATAGGGTTTTTTTTTTTTTGCGCAGGGGAAGCGGGGGGTAATTATAAAGCAATAGAAAAGCCTAGATCAGGCCTGCACAACATGCGGCCCGGGGGCCGCATGCGGCCTGCATGGGCTCACTGTGCAGCCCGCGGGGGTTGAGTAGGTGGGCTCACTGTGCGGCCCGCAGAGGGGTGAGTAGGCAAGCGGTGGGTGAAGGGGAGGGGCTGAGTAGGCGAGTAGGCGGGGAGTGAGTAGGTGAACCAGGGGAGGGGGGCTGAGGAGGCAAGCGGTGAATCGGTGGCTGACCTGTTCTACCGATCTGGTCTGGCTCCCATCCCCTCTCCCAGGGCCAGCTCCAGGCACCAGCAAAACAAGCAGGTGCTTGGGGCGGCATATTTCTAGGGGCAGCATTTTGGCGCCGGCCATCATAGGCGCCAACTCCGAGGCATGGGGAAAAAGTGCCCCCGCCGCCCCAGCTCGCCTCCACTTGCTCCCCTGAGCGCGCCGCTGACACTCCGCTTCTCCCCCTTTCCTCCCAGGCTTGCTGCACGTGAAACAGCTGTTTCACGCAGCAAGGCTGGGAGGGAGGACAAGCTGAGCGGCGGGGCGCTCGGGGGAGGCAGCGGTGGTGGTGGAGCGGAGGTGAGCTGGAGCGGGGAGTGGTTCCTCTACCCCCCGTTACTTCCTGCGCCCCCCCCACCCTAGCTCACCTCTGCTCCGCTTGCTCCTCTGAACGCGCCGCTGCTCCGCTTCTCCGCCCTCCCTCGCCTGAGAGGGAGGGGGGAGAAGCGGAGTGGCAGCACACCCGTGGGAGCAGGCGGAGTGGAGGTGAGCTAGGGCGGGAGGTCGCAGGGGGCCTGCAGGAAGCAATGGTGGGGGGGAAATGCGGTACGCCGGGGGAGGAGGCGGGGCTGGGGATTTGGAGAAGGGATTCGGAAGGAGTGGAGTTGGGGCGGGGCCGGGGGCAGAGGGGCACGAAAAAAAAGGGAAGGCGGCCAAAAATTTTTTTGCTTGGGGTGACAAAAATCCTAGAGTTGGCCCTGCCCTCTCCAAGAGTTGCAGCTGTCTGCAGGTGCCTGCCTTCCACGCCTTCCTCATTCACACCTCATTCATTCAACAGGGCAATTGATTACAAAGTGGGGGGGAAGATCTTATTCTACTTCTAGCAAAAAGACATTTTTCTTTTACCTTAATTATACTACCTTAGGGGCCCGCTATAACAAATTACCGAGGTTCAATACTGCTGTTTCGGTGGGGTGGCGCTGGGGAAGGAGGGTTTGTTTCCGCGGGGCAGGTGGCGCTGGGGGGGGGTAGTGTTTTGGCAGCGCTGGGGGGGTTGTTTCCGTGTGGTGTGTGGCGCCGGGGGGGTGTTGTTTTTCGGGGGGGCTGGGTGGCGCTGGGGAGGGGGGTTTGGCAGCGCTTGGGGGGTTTCGGCACTCAGCTGTTTTCTTTGGAGTAATATGGCCCTCGCCACTTTACGAGTTGTGCAGGCCTGGCCTAGATCCACAAATTTGCTGACATCTGCCAGTATGCTTACTGCTTTTGAACGGAGTTCTCTTAGACGACTATTTGCTCACCAGAGCACAAAAAGGTGCTGGGAGGAAGGAAAGCACTTCTAAAAAAAATCAGTTAATGCATCTATGCAATCCAACAACATCAAACTGTGAGCAAGAGCAAACAAGAACAGGTGACCACAAGGCAATGGGAATGAGAGGCAATTGGCATGGGAGAAAGGCATTACAAAACTCTTCTCCCCACCTTGGTGAGAAATAGCTACATCTGTCAGCCTTCTGGGCCTGTTCCAAAATCCAGCCATTTCTCCAAGGCTTAGGGGAGGGAAAGAAGCAAGGAGGGATGCAATTGGTGAGTAGGGTGGGCTACTGTTTTCCTTCAATTGTTAATTTTTGATTACTATTTTCTTGTTTGGGGATAAGAGGAGGCTGCTGATTTTATGATTTGTTTCAAATATCTGTCAGAGGCACCTAGAGCCCTGAATAGTAGATTGCATGTATACACACACACACAGACACACACACACATACATTTTGTCTGCTCTCTCCAATTATCAATCAGATCAATCGCAGATCTGTTTTTCCCGAACAAACATCATCCTCATGCCTCAGTACTTCCTGCTTACCCCCATCAATCATCTCTCTCTGCATTGTCCAAAAAAAGATTTTTTTTCCTCTAACTCAAAAAGGATAAAAATTAAGTAGACAAGGCCAGTAACAAATCCCTGGGAAAGACCATCTGACCGGATTACATACCAGAACGATTAATGGTGTGCTCCATGAGTATTCAACAATAAATCACCAAAATCTGCTGAAAGATTCATACTCCAAGAAGCAAACAACATCAATTATTTGGGAAGCGTCAGGGGAATTAGAGGTTTCAGAGTAGCAGCCGTGTTAGTCTGTATCCGCAAAAAGAAGAACAGGAGTACTTGTGGCACCTTAGAGACTAACAAATTTATTAGAGCATAAGCTTTCGTGGACTACAGCCCACTAGAAGTAGGCTGTAGTCCACGAAAGCTTATGCTCTAATAAATTTGTTAGTCTCTAAGGTGCCACAAGTACTCCTGTTCTTCTTTTTGCGGATACAGACTAACACGGCTGCTACTCTGAAACCTGTCATTATGCAAGGAACTGCATTTAGCCATATGGAGGGGAATTAGACTATATAATGCAATGCCAGCAAAGAACCTTGCACTCCAGCAGGAATGTAGCAAAGACTGTGCTTAGCTACTACACCAAAGGAATTGTCTGCATCAGTTTTCCCCCATTGCCCCCCTTGGTTAATAGGGAGAAAAACAGGATCCAGGACCATCACTAAGCAGAAATCAGTGTGTTTTGCATCAGAAGAGAATGTTCAATATGAACTACTAGGACCGAGCAGGCCATAGAGAGCACTCAGTAGTAATGCCAATCGCAGGCATTCAAAAATCATAACTCAGGCCCCAAATAATCACAAGTTTTTGTTTTTTAAAGAAATACATTGAGGCAAGTTTTCAAGATTTTCCCTGCAATCAGGAAGGCTACGAACTTCCTTTTTTCTTAAATGAATGCTGAAATTTTCACACAATCACTTGACTCCAGAAGCTGAGGACTGTCAGAACACCAAATACTGTGAGACTTGTAGTATTTCCAACTCTCATTATTTTAATCACACCAGGTCTGAGCGGATGCCTCGCAGCCTCAATTTGTAACAAACCAGTAAACCAGATTTTGACAAGATTTTTGCCTGCCCAGCCCCAAAAGACACAAGAATTATATGTTGCTGTGTTTTTAAGAGACAGCTAAAGAGGGACTGAATTTTGGTTCCCAGAACTGTTGGTGTAAACTACCAGGCACTTTATTTTTAACAGCCTGAACCACACAATCATCACTGAATCTTTTTGCAACAATTACCACCAATAATACCTTGTATAATATATGCTCCCAGTGGTATCTGTAACTCCAATACACCAGTGGTGAAGGAACTAGAAGCCACAGGAAGAATGACTGAGCATGAAGCCTGAAAATTCAGGGAGTAGAACTTGATTGTTTCACCAGAGAACAGGATTGAAAGCCATAGGCCAAGGGGAAAAGATGGATCTTGAGATGGGATTTTAAAGAGAGTCTGGAGGACAACTGAGCACAGAAGAGCTGGGAGGCTTTTCCAGATGGTAAAGACAGCCTGAGGGCGGGGGTAGGCGGAGGGACCTTCCACCTACCATGGAGAGAATTAGTCTGGTACTGGAGGACCAGTGAAAACAATCTGTAGGTAAGAGTAGCTGAGATTCAAGAAACAGAAAGATTGAAGTTGGTGAATCAGGATTTAGCAAAAGCACAGAATAGCAGATGATGACAAGAATAAGAACTTTGACAAAGGTATTCTGAAGGTAACAAAGATTTACAATCCTAGATGTAAGCAATATAAAGATATTTCAGGAGTTAGTCAAATCAGCTAGGCCCTGACAGTAAGAAATGAACACAAGATGTGAGTTTAGGCAGGAGCAGAGGGTGGAGCTGGTTTGTTTGAAGATTATTTTATCAATTAGAAAGGTCCCACTTTCAGATACAGATGTACTTTAAATGGTAACACAAAGACAGATTTAAAAATATACTGATATTTTCAACTTCTACCTCGCCCTCCCCTACTCCAGACTCTGTTCTTTATTCTAACCAAATTCCTTTACTTCTGTTAGTTTTCCTAGAGAAAATTTTCATAGAAACCTATGCTGGTTTCACCTTCACAATGAAATTAGAAATGGGGGGGGGGGGGTAGTTTCACAGGGTTTCAAGTGTCACTAGGGATACTGCGTCCAGTTGATACAAAGACATTCAGTGATATACTATCAGCATCACAGCTTGAAAACTGCAAGCTGCATGTCTTCTCTGACAAGGATCAATAAGAACGTATCAAGATACTCAACAAGTCAGAGACACACGGCAATCACACAACCTATTCGGTATGTTGGAGGAAGATAGAATGTACCCAACACCATACAGCTGACCAGACCTCCTACACCTTACTTTTTATTTGAAAAGCTATATGCCTTGGCACCATACAATGAAGAGGCTGTGGTTACTGGGGAATTCTCCCAGGAGCAAGAAGTTCATTCGTCACAAAGTTCAACTGATGCAACCCATCTCAGAGCAACATAGCAAGAGGAAAAGATGGCTAGGATGACATTCTTGTAACAATACTTGCAGCCTAGTTGCTGGATCTTCTGATCCTACTTGTCACACACTTCCCATCTGCCTTTCTGTATCCACTCCTCTAACCTCTGGATGATGTCACATTGAAGTTACCACCTGGACCTGCTTCATCACTGACAGGGAGAAGTACCATTACAGCACAGAAAGCAATCCACACAGAAGGTTTATCAGTAGAACCATGACCACCACCATAACTTTAGAGTGAAAAGCACACTTTGAGGAGGCAGCATAAGAGAGGTTTGCATGCATGATTTAGAATGCAGACCACAATTCCTATGATCAAGATGCACTCTATCTTATTCCCTAAATACAGAAAGCCAGGAGCTCAGCCTCTGACAAGCAATGCTCTGAATTTCCATATGAGGGATGTTCACTACCATGCAATGGTCAGGAATAAACTCTCAGCTGTGTGACGCCAATTACAATATCAATTGAAGCAGGCTGGAAGCACAATGCTTTAAAACCAATTATAATGGCTCAAAATCCAGTCCCGGAGGCCTTCTTTAAGTCTCCTATTGTTGTCACATTGGATGCAGGAATTACCACTGCAAGTGCTGAAAACTCCAAGCTACGGTGTACTAGTCTGGATGCAGAAACCACATTAACAGAAACCTAGGCCAACATCTGAATGTTCAACTGTATTTGAATCTTTACATGAATTTTAGGTGAAGTTTGGAAAGTCGGCCTAAAACACTTAAAGGCAGGGATATTCAGCACATTTGTAGCTACTGATGACAGCAGTTGATAGACCATTACATTATTTGTATATACTTCATGAAATACAGCCTCAAATATTTAATAGCAACAGTTTCTTAAGCTTTGCCTCCAATAATAAATAAAAACGTAATTTAAAACAAAAGCTAAGGAGTGAAATTATAGCCACCACGCTGCTTTTGCATTTTAAGACAGAGTGAAAAAACATAGTAGTCTCATTTTCCAAAACCAGCACTTCTGATTTATGGACAGCAACTCCAGACTCTCCATGTTTACTTCCAAATACCTCCAGCTTTCCCTGTGCCATTTCTCCAAAATCCCATCAAGACCAGTACTTACTTTACTGTCTCTTTTTCAAATAGCCGAGTAGTAATGCAGAGACACTGTATACAGCCCATAGGAAAAATATACACTCTTCTGGACTATGCTTCAAGCAACCCTTGTGGACAGTGGAGTTCAACAACAGCCAAGATGTAGTTACCTATATAGGTTACTCCCTCAAATATAGCTGATTCTATCTTTGTGTTCTCCACTCATTATGGCCAGAAAGAGGAATCGTTGTCCCCTATCTGTAACTGACTGGTTTGAAACAATTTGGGAGGTACACCCCTGGAAAAGTTAACTCCTGTCAAAGACAAATTCACTATTATGCACTATGCCACTTTTTTTGGATCTGGTCCAAAAGAACTCCTAACTGGCTAAGTCCATAAGAAACGCTAGCTTTAAATAGATCTAAGAAAATATCTAGTAGCTTGCTGGTCACTATCCATATACTTCTAATGGTCATTGGATGTTTGTCTGAGCGCTTTGGATACGCAATGGCAAATAAGTGAATGCCTGATACAAGTAATGAATAACAGAATCAGTCAGATTTTGTTCAATAATGAAACAAAACAAGGGTGGAAAAGGCTAGTTTTAATGTAAATAAAGAGTTAGCAATAGTGGTTTTCTCCATGTCAGGGCTTCTGGGTGGAGGCTGAGCGTTTGCAATTGCTGCTAGGCTATGATCAGAGTTCAAACTCTACAAAAATGATCACTTTAACAAATGAGAAATTTTATTGACGGTTCTTCTGCTATATCTCAACATTGGATTAAAAGAACCTTCAGGTTCTTCTACAAGAAACTGTGCCAAGCCTCCACAGGATGCTGCCAGGCTGAGAATCCCAAGAGGGCTGCAACTGGACTCAACACCAGAAGACAATAATCTTCATCTTCTTAACTCTTCCCTGAATCCGCACTTCAAAAATGATGACAATTCACAGCTTTGTGCTCGGCTGTATAAAGGGAACAGATTTTGCATGCTGCTACTGCTGGCTCTGGATGTACCTGTAGTTCTATTCTGCTGCCTAATTACCCTCTTAAAAATAATAAATTATTTTAAAAAATCAGGACCCAGAAGATACCCCTGACCAAGTCTGTGTCCTTTTTAACAGCAAGGGCTGGGAGCATTTTGGAAACAAGAATCTCAACCTAGAGAAGAGGGGGAGGGACATGGACGGAAATGCCCTCGCATCACTTAAACTCTTAAGACAAATGATGCTGATGAGCTGCAAGAGGGAACTCATCCAGTTTTCCTGAGCTGGAAGGATGGTGACTGCCGAGACTGGGGGACAGGAGCATAAAGATAGGGAACATTGTAAACACTGCTGTTGAGGCATCAAACAGTGATGCAGGGAGGAGCTAACTTCTGGCAAATGGCCAAAAGAAGCAGATATTAGGCTGAAGCAGAACGAAACAGTTAAGGCAGGAGTAGGCAACCTATGGCACTCGTGCCAAAGGCGGCACGCGAGCTGATTTTCAGTGGCACTCACACTGCCCGGGTCCTGGCCACCAGTCCGGGGGGGCTCTGCATTTTAATTTAATTTTAAATGAAGCTTCTTAAACATTTTAAAAACCTTATTTACTTTACCTACAACAATAGTTTAGTTATATATTATAGACTTATAGAAAGAGACCTTCTAAAAACGTTAAAATGTATTACTGGCACGCGGAACCTTAAATCAGAGTGAATAAATGAAGACTTGGCACACCACTTCTGAAAGGTTGCCGACCCCTGAGTTAAGGTATAAAGTACAGTTTCCAACAGACTACTCAAAGCTCTGGAGCTGAATCCAATTTGGCAGTACACGGGCTAAATGTAATCATCCCTTTTCTGAGTCACTAAGCTACCTGCAAACTACCTTTGGAGCGACAGCAGCTTTCTGGCCTTGTCACAGTATAGCATGGAATATATTTCTTTAATCATCTCAACATCACCCCCTTGTGGAGACAAAGCGAAAGACAAGAACTGACCAACCACAAAATTCAATACACATCACAATATAAATTGAATTATCTTGTTAATAAAGCAAGTGTTTGGAAGAGCATCAAATACCACAGGTGAATTCTTGAAAACATAGCATATAAGCTAGGTTTTTAAAAAGTAACCACTTACGGGTAAAAATAATCAAGTGTCAAAGTAAAGAGAGATATAGCATCTAATAGCCCAGAAACAAAGTGAAAGGTTTCCTCTACCCAGTTTTAGAAAGGCTCTAATGTAGCTCCAAAGCTACTCTCCCTTTGTGTGATTGGCTCTGCACCTATAAAGACATAAGCTGGGCTAAATAATTCAATCATAATAAGAACAGGAGTACTTGTGGCACCTTAGAGACTAACAAATTTATTAGAGCATAAGCTTTCGTGGACAGTCCACGAAAGCTTATGCTCTAATAAATTTGTTAGTCTCTAAGGTGCCACAAGTACTCCTGTTCTTTTTGCGGATACAGACTAACACGGCTGCTACTCTGAAACCTGTCAATCATAATACAAAGCTAAATGTGTACAGAACTAGTCCATAGTGCAGGAGTATCTAGGGAGTGTCCTGGTCAGTGCAGTGAGGGGAAGCAGAACCCTGGCAATTTTTCTTTCCTCCTTATGCTCTGAAGGGTTCTACTCCACGGTTAAATGTAACAGCCGACTAGATTACCTAGATACCAAAATCAAATACGAACTCAAGGGCAGATTAACCCCCCAGGCTGAGAAGCTCCTCTGGCAGGTGTAGGGGTGGGGGGGGGAGAATTGCTGGCCAGCAAAAAAATAATCAGATGAATAAAAATAATTTGAGTCCATCTCACTCACAGTTATTGGGCTTGCGGCAAAAATGACTGCATGAAATTCTCTACCCTGCATTATGCAGCAGGCCAGACTAAATGATCATAACGGTCCTTTTTGGTGATGAGATCTATGAAATAGGAAAGTATTTTCACATACCCAGAGCCAAGAAGTTTCTCAACCCAGCAAGCTCCTCCAGCGGGGATCTACAATATAGTGTTTTCTTTGAGCCTGGGGAGATGGAATAAATCCCAAAAGAGCAGCACCTGCAAGTGTCATGGGCCACACCAACCATGCCCAAATTCCACTGCAACAGATGTGGGGACTACATGCCCCTGAGTGTGCGTCATGTTTAGTCTGAGAGTCACAGGAATCATCTAACCTTGCCACAGTGGTTACATTTCGAACCAACAGTGCCCAGGTTGGCACCTAGGTATTTAACACCAAGGGGAGATAAAAAGCTTATTCACGCATCCCTAGGAGTGCCACTCAGGGCCTGAGCAGAAGACAGCCCACCCAGTCTGGGAGATTCCAGCATGAACTTTCCCCATTTCCCAAGGAATCCCAGAACTCATAAGTCACTGTGCTATACCACATACCCCAGAGGAGAGGGAAATCTCACTATCTCTAGAAGTTCCATCACCAGGAATCCAAAGTAATCATAAGTGGATGGGGAGATGGTAGCTAGTTGAGAGAAAGCAGTCTCCGGAGCTGGACCTATTACTTGGAAGGGGATGTGTAACCAGAGACAGAACCCACATGCCTACTGCATTTGGGAGTGACAATAGCAAAGCTGTGTTTTCATTATCAGTGACAACCTTGCAAGGGAAACTGGCTCTTAACTACGGTACTTAAAGCACATGGTTCTGGAAACAACCTGTATCAGAAGCTGGCATCTGTGTGTTTACTGTGTGCTCACAGTGCAGACAGTACCCAGAATTAGTTCCATTATACATCCTGAATTGTATTTACAAATTCCCACTACAGGAGTCAGCAGAGCATGAAAAGGAATGAGAAATTGATGTAGCAGGGAGTTTAATTTCACACTGCCCTAATGAAGCAGTTTGGGGTGGGGAAGGTGCACGGAAAGACAGCAAAGTGCTTTTGGAACCAGTAGATCCTGGGGTGATATAAGAGACCTGAGCATTTGGGAAGTCAAGGAACATGTGAGTTATGATGCAGTACCTGCTATAGAAAGAAGAGGTGAGTATTAGGGACTCCAGTGGAAATGAGACAAGCCTGCTGTGGCACAAGAGGGCTGCCCTACCCCATGACACTCATGTACAAATACCTTCAAATCTTTTATGGCTGTCATAGTCCTCGGAGCAGGGCACCTCAATGAATCTGTCCTGCAGACTTTCGCTGTAATGAGCCAGAACCTCGGCGACCCCATCTTCGCTGACCAAGTAGCTCCAGCTCAAGAGGCTAACGAGGACAGCAGAGGAGACTAGGAATGCGACTTTCAGCCACTTCCTCCGTGATTCTTGGTGGGCTCTGCTTTTCCTCACACTAAGAACAGAACACAGATAAATCCCTGTGTAAACAAGTAACAATCTTATACAATGTTTTGCACTGCAGTGATTAGGAATCACCTTGGGAGCTAGCTCATCAGCTGGATGAACATTCCCAGCCCTGTATCAACAAGCTGTGATAAGTAGGGCCTTACCAAATTCACACCCATGAAAAACACAACATGGACCATGAAATCTGGTCTTTTGTGTGCTTTTACCCTCTACTATACAGATTTCACAGGGGAGAACAGTGTTTCTCAAATTGGGAGTCCTGACCCAAAAGAGAGTTGCGGGGGGTGTCACAAAGTTATTTTAGGGTGGTCACAGTATTGCCACCCTCACTTCTGTGCTGCCTTCAGAGCTGGGCAGCCAGAGAGCAGCAGCTGTTGGCCAGGCACCCAGCTCTGAAGGCAGCACCTCCCGCAGCAGCAGCGCAGAAGTATGGGTGGTAATACCATACCATCCTTACTTCTGTGCTCCCAGCCAGCAGCTGCTGCTCTCCAGCTGCCCAGCTCTGAAGGCAGCACTGCAGCTGCCAGCAGCAGCACAAAAGTATGGGTAGAAGTACCGCAACCCCACACACACAGCAACCCTGTAACACACACACACACTCACGACTCCTTTTTGGATCAGGACCCCTACAATTGCAACATGTGACATTTCAGATTTAAATAGCTAAAATCATGAAATTTATGATTTTTCAAAGCCTATGACTGTTAAATTGACCAAAATGAACCGTGAATTTGGTAGGGCCGTAGTGATAAGGCTGCAGATTCTTAACAGAAGTACACACGAGTATCTAGGCTCATGCCAGACTTGGAAGGATTATTAATTTTTATTATTTGTTTTAAATCAATCCTGATTTTTTAAATGATCAGTTTTAAATCAATCCTGATTTTTTAAAAGATCACCAGGCTTTGCCATCAAGGGCACCAGGCGGCCCTGCTGAAATGCAGAGCCAGAATAATGGAGCTCAGCTGTAAGACCCTGTACCGTTCTGTTTTTTAATCCTCTCTGCATTCCAATGGTTTAGGATTCCAAACCATTTTACAGTGTGTTTCCAGAAACATTTGGCTCCTCTCTAAATCACAATGAAACTCTAAAAATGCAATTAATTTACCTTACTCTTAACAGGCAGAACTTGGCTTTCCAACAAGAACCTTGCCAAGAGGAAGACAAAAAACCCAGAAGAAAGTCCGTTTAATGTATTTTTCCCCATACATACATATTTAAGATGGAGGAGAAAAAAAATGGAGCAGCTCCCTCCCTTCGCATCTGCCCCACCCCCATTTTACCTAGAAACTGAGTTTTTATTGCTAACCAAGTAGGAACTGCAGAGTGCCATTTAAAATAGGGGACATTGATATCCCCCCCACATTTGAACCTTCTCTTCCCCTCTCAGGCATCTTCCCCTCCCCCACCAGCAGCCTGACCCTCCTGGCCCATGAACCCCTACACCCACCCCCTACAAATTTGAGTGAGTGGTACCGCAACACCCGTACTTGAACAGGGTCGCAGCACCTCTCGGGTCTGACCCAAAGCCCCTTCATCGTGACACAAGTCTTTGCAGGATTGGGGCCTTTCTTTGCATTTGCTGATTTGCACATTTAACTATGCAACAGTGTTTTTAATGGAATAGCATATGCCTAACATCGTCTAGACATAACACTGAAAGCCAACCCTAATAAAAACAGGTACAAATAACCAATGGATGGGGTGCAGCTCCTTCCTGACCTGTTATTTGGGGAACAAATACTCGCAAAACTTACTACAGGTAACAAATATTAGGTAAAGTCTCAAGGAACCATCCAAACCCTTCACAAAGATAAAGTTTCATACAATCAAATTTTGGTTTTGCTAAGAATTTTGGATACAGGAATAAATTTCAGCTATCATGAAGATTCGGGGGTAGTATTATCAGCATTATGAACACCTGTACGGCCTTCATGAACACATCATGGCTTAGATCTGAGCTACTCAAGCTTTCCCTAGAGGGGCTCTTAAGAGAAAGGCTGCATCGTGGACTTTCACCCACGAGGTAGGGTGATCAGGTCTGCAGGATGCAAGCCTGGGACACAGCTTCAAATCCCTGCTCTGCCTGTGTAATCGTGGGAAGTCACTTGGTCTCTCTGTGCGTCAGTTCCCCATCCCTACAATGGGGACAGCAGCCCCCTTCCCCAGCTCCCCGGGGTGTGCTGAGGAGCAAGGCACTAGGGCGTGGGAGTCTGCGTGGCGCTCGGGCACTCTGCGGATGGGGGCTCCAACGTGCCAGGTTGGGCAGCTCCCTGCGGGGCCCACGGGGACAAGCGGCGGGGTGGGGCTGTTTTAATGCCACATCTTTGACGCCGGGGCCGCGGCGCCCTGCGGTAGCCGGCCACGCACAGCAGCCCCCTGCAGAGCCGCCGGGCAGCGCGGGGCCTGGGCTCCCTCCTGCCCGGTCCCTTCCCATGATCGGGCTCCCGCATCCCGCCCGGGGCAGGTGGGGGCAGGGCGCGGAGCCCCAGCCACACAGCGAGCGGCGCTAACGGGCACCAGGGGCGTATCCCCGGGCTGAGGGGACGGCGCCCGGCCCAGCCCAGCAGGACCCGCCCCCTCTGCGGGGAAGCAGCCGGGACCCCACGCCCCCTCGCCGGCAGGTACCTGCTGAGGCGCCTCCGCTCCCCCCTGTCCGCCCAGGTCCCCGCGCTGCCCCCGCCGCTCTCGGCAGCCTTGGGCCCCGCCCGCCTCTGCGGAGCCATCGCGCTGCGGACGCGGTCGCTACCCGGAGCGCCGCACTAACGGCCGGCACGGGGAGACCGGAGCGATGCGCTCAAGCAGCCACTGCTGAGGCTGGAGGACAGGGCAGAGCAATCCATACCAGAGACAGGAAGCAGTTCAGGCTAGAGCAATCCACGCCGGAGTGATCGGGCAGACAAGAAAAGGCAAGTAGATAGGAGCAGTCTATGTCAGAGCAATGGGCAAAACAGGCCTAAGCGATCTATACCAGAATGACAGAGCAGGAGGTATGAAAATTGATTGAGAAAGAGACAGGCCAATGCAATCTATATCAGAGTGATAGAGCATAGACAGGGTTAGAGGCAGGCCATACCAGAATAATAGCCTGTGAAGGGGCAGGCCAGAGTAATCCATGTCAGAGACGCTTGGAAAGCAGCCAGGAGAAAGGCCAAAGAAATCTATTACCGAATGAAGGCCGGCGGGGAAATGGGTGGTAGGACAGACAAGAGCAATCCATGCAAGAGACCGGATCCCGTGAACTGTCTTGCTGCTGCTGGGTCTGAGTGGGGCCGGGAAGTGCGTTAACCCTCGCGGTGCCGGGGCAGGTGGGTGCCGCTGGCCGGGCGGGCTCTGGACTTGGGGCTGGTCAGGGCCCGGGCGGGTGCGAAACCACGGCTAACCCCAGCGCCCACGAATCGTGAGTTGGATCCAAACCCGCTAGACTTGCTCTGGAAGGGGAGAGTGGGGCTGCCCCGGCCACTCCAGTGTGTGTGTGGGGGGGGTTGCAACCGCTCCGGCCACCCCCAGTGGGGGGGAGGGGGTGCAACCGCTCCGGCCACCCCCAGTGTGTGTGTGGGGGGGGTGTTGCAACCGCTCCGGCCACCCCCAGTGGGGGGGGGGGAGCCTGCAATTGCCATGGCCACCTTAGAGTGAGTGGGGGGCGGTGGAGGAGCTGCAACTGCCCTGGCCACCCCAGTGTGTGGGGGAGGGAGGCTGCAACGGCTGTGCCCAGCTCCATGGGTGGGACCACCTACATCTGCCCATCCCTTTCCCTGCAACTAGTTCTTTCCCCCCAGTTCCCCATCACGTCTCCCCCCGCCCCATCTCTGCTCCTCCTGCAGCTCCTGGGATCACCCCCACCACCACCCCGCCACGCCAAGGCGGGAGACAGCACAATCCATTCCCCCCTAGGATCTAAGGGTTCTTCCCCTCCCCTTCCTAGGCTGGGTGTTGCATCCAGGGGGAGCAAATGTGTTGTTCCATCCCTGCTGCTCACAGGAGGGATGGGGGAGCAGAGCCCTGATCTGCTCAGCTCTTCCTGCTCCTCTCCTCCTGTGAGAAACAGTGTCAGTTCCTGGGACTTCCTACAGCCACTCTGATTGGCTGCTCTTCTTGAAGAGGTGGGTGAGTGGGACAGGCTACCAATCAGAGGGGGATTCCCCTGCCCCCACATAAGCAGGACTGTAATTTACAAGAGGGCTAGAGGTTGTAGCCAGGCTGGACGCACTCCCTGGCTCGCCAGAACTGGTGGTACTGGGTCCGAGAGTCTAGCGGGCGCTGCCTGGCCAGTGCATCATTGCCAGGGACGGTGGCTTTGTAGGACAAGTTTTTCCTCAATCTCCCTCAGCAAGGCCCGCACAGCCTCAGGGCCCTGCTTCATTACCCTCACTCAGCTCACTGCTCTCTGTGGCAGGGACACAGGTGCGGCCTTGCAGATCACAAATCTGTCAGTGCTGCAGGAGATGGGGTAGTCTTTCACTTTCCCAGCACTGGGCTTTCTCTGAGGAGCAAAGAGGAGTCAAACTGCTCTGTGACTAAATCAGCAGATGTGACTGTGAACAGGCCCTGGCAGCCCGTGTGTGGCCTAAAAAGGTGGTGTTTGATATCGTTAATCTAATACCCTGTGGCCCCATACCAATGTCCAGACACTCGCTTGAGACAGATGGGTAGTCTGGAACACCAAGTGTTTTAGCTGCATCTTCTGTTCACTTACGACATGGTATCAGCCCTCTCCCACTGACGTCCTCTCTGACTTTTAATTTTCAGTGTCGCCCTTTCCAAATTTCTCCATCTGCAGCACAGGGATAAGAATACCCCTTTTCTGCTTCCTCACAAAGGGGTAGGGAGGTTAAATGGCTGCCTGAAAATCACATTCGGGTCTTTGGGTAAAAGGTGCCACAGATGTGTAAAATTCACAACTCTCTCCATTGTGGAATTACAAGCCAGGAATCCCTTGTCCGGTTCTGCCCTCGCATGTGCCAGGCTCATGGATACGATGTAGCTGGGAATAGAACTGGGCCTGCGATCTGTGTTTCAGCACAATGGTTTAGCTTGTGTTTTTAGTACTTTTTTATAAGTGCAGCTCTTCCCCCGGTTAAAAAAATTGGGCTAAATCTTGCTTACATGAGACTTCTGTACTTAAGACCCATATTTAATTGTGGGGGGGGAAATACTCCGAGTAATAAGTTTTGCTGCTTTCCTCAAGGTAAAATATTTGCTTTTGCTGAAGACTGTTGACATGCTAAGAAGATGGAAGAAAACAAAATGACGGTCTCCTCACCATTTGGGCTGCACTTAGTGCACTTGGATCTCAAAGGTGCTCCACCAAAGGTCTCCTACCTGGCTGAGGTAAAACATTTATTGCATGCAAGTGGGGTTGTTAAATCATCTCCAAAATGATTCCAGTCCTTAGCTGGAGGTCACACTGGGGGGTGTAATGCAAGAGAGCATGTAGTGATCCATATGGCTTTGATTGGGGAGAGCAAAAAATTTGGTTTATCTAGAGGCCAGAATGTGTCAGTAGAATTTATTTAGGATGTTTACTGTAAACTGCAGTAACCTCAGTCCTTTCCTAGAAGGAAATAATGATTTAGGATTTCCACTTGTTGCAGATTAAGCTTTCATTCCAGCCTCCTTCACCAGCACTAAATCCACCACACACAATAACGGTAATGCTTTGCAGCTGCATGAGGAATTCAGATTCTAGTTAAGGAAAACCTTAAGCAGAGTCCTCTGTCCAAGTGAAGCATCTGATTTTGGTTGTAGCTGTTCACATTTGAGCCAACCAGCTCTGGGCTTCTTGATATCTTGGGTTCTGATTTCACTGTGAATGAAATACTCCACATAGGTGCCAGACAGACTGCCAAAAAAAAGTTAAGATTCCTCCTCACATCCTGCTGCCTTTGTTACCTTGGGAATTATGCAGGCCAGGACCTGTAAGACATGAGCTTGTTAAGCTTGTTAGTTGTGAACATGGATATTGTTATTACAAGCCAGACACAGATCTGCAGTGGTTTCTTTTTCTTGCAGATCTTTCCTTTATTTCGTACCCTTGGTGCCAATGGCCTTCTCATTGAGTATGAGGACATGTTTCCTTATGAGGGAGAGCTGAAGCCACTCAGAGCAGAGCATGCTTACAGGTATTGCAGTCAAATGCATTTTGCAAGGGTTGTCAGGTGGCCTTTTCATACTGCTAGGGAGGAGGCTACAGGCTGAGTCCTGGTCTCTCACTCTTGGACCGACCATCTGGCACAGCTGTAGAAGCTCCTGGGGGGTGGGAGAGGAGTATCACATGCCATTCTTAAGAGTCCAGAGGAATCATTGGTGAAGCTGCTACTGATGGTTTCCAAAGGGAGTGTCATACAGTCAATGTATGGAAGGATGGTAGCTGCAATAGAGGGCATAAGGAAAGCGAAAGTGCATTATAAATGGGATGAAGATGCAACAGCAAGCCTCCCCTCAGTCCTGGGGCCGGGGGGGAATGGAGCAGAACATGTCTGCTGGTGACTGTGTACACCTCTATCCCGATACAACGTGGTCCTCGGGAGCCAAAAATCCCTACTGCGTTATAGGTGAAACCCCGTTATTATCAGGGTAGCGGCGGCAGGGCTCTAGTGTTGATTTAAAGAGCTCCGGGCTCCAGCCACTGTGGGGAGCCCGTGCCCTTTAAATCGCCGGCCAAGCCCCACTGCCGCAGCTCCAGGGTAGCAGCGGCAGGGCTCCAGCGGTAATTTAAAGGGCCTGGGGCTCCCCGCAGCAGCCGGAGCCCCAGGCCCTTTAAAGCGCCGCTCGAGCACCGCTGCCGGAGCCCCGGGATTACCGCACTATATGCGAACCCATGTTATATCAGGTCGCGTTATATCGGGGTAAAGGTGTATTTGCTGTTTCCCATTTGTGTCTGTCAGGAGCACAGCTTTGGCATTTTCCTTGTTAAATTTTTCTGCATGTAAAATCAGCCCTTCACCTTAAATCTGGTCCACAGTCTTGGGATCTTGTCTGTTGGGCCAAGTCAGGATTTGGCTGGGACTGCTGTCGAGAAAACTCGAGGAAGTAGTGCAGGCGATTCAGTAGATGAGACAGTTCTGTCCAATACAGTGCTGAGCTGAGGTGTTGTCTAATGTCCTGAACATGGGGCTGGGAGTCAGGAACTCCTGAGGTTCAATCCTACCTTTACCATTACCTCCCTCTGTGGCCCTGGGAAAATCACTTAACCTCTGTGTTGAGTTTCCCCAATCTGTAAAAGGGAATAATGATACAACACCCCAGAAGGCAGATAGGTAAGTGAGATTAGTTACTGTAATGGCTGTACAACACTCTGAAAAGCGTACAGAGCTATGTCTGAGTGCCAAGTACTTGTACTGGACTGACAGCACAGCATGGTATGAAGCAGCTGCCAAAGATGCCAGCTTTTAGACTAGAAATAAAAGCAGGATCCTGACTACATGTGGTCACTAAGGATCCCAGGATAATTTTCACAGGTATAGGTAATATTAGCCAAATGCCAACGGAGGTGTTTCTGTTCTGCTCCATAAATACCCCTGCATTCCAGTTGCATAAGGTAAGTGCTTCCCTTCCAGTTGTGTTAGTGTTGCTGTCCAATGTTAACTCTATGAAGCCTTTACCTGTGATTTCTGTCTATACAGTGAATAGCAGTCTGTACAGTCAGTAAAGCCTGTGAAGAGCTTTGGGATAAAAGGTGCCTTATACATATTAGAGCATCATCCTTCTGAAATTGACAAGCTACTGGCTTTGGTTAACTCTAAACACTCTGTCCCGGGATCCTCGTGTAAATAACCCACGCGTGTGTACTCTCACTCTCTCTCACTTTCTTTCTCTCTCTTTTCCTAGTGCCTCAGAGATTAAAGAGATTTTAAATTTGGCAAAATTGCACAAGTTAGAAGTTATCCCTCTGGTGCAGACCTTTGGACACATGGAAGTAAGTGCATGTCTGGATTCGGGGGATGTTGTGTAGGTTAGAGAATTCTGGAAAGCAGGGAGTAGGCCATGGGTCATTGTCGTTTCTAGTGTTTAGCATTTGGGGGATATTACTCTGCACTTTTAACAGCACCTTCCATCCAGCAATCCAGAGCACCCCAATGACACTAGTGAATTCATCTTTTCAACCGCTCCAGTGAGACAGGGAGTGCTCTTATCCCCAGTTTCTATGTAGGAAAGCTGAGACACACAGAGGGGATGTGACTTCACAGCGGACGTAAGTGGCAGCACCAGGAATAGAACCCAGATCTCCTGACTCCCATTCCCAGGCTTTAACAACAAGATGATTCTTCCTCCCCTAGTAGATAAACTGACAGAATTTTTCTGTTGGGGCTTGTCCTCTGCCTCTGTCATTTTCTTGAGCACAGCAAAGTTTCCAAAATTGTAACAGTGGCACCCATTGGATCCCAAAGTGACATGAGACAGCACCATAGTTGTGTCGATCTTGCAGTCATTCTGTGGTTACATCCGTACATCTCATCTTTTGTAGTTTGTCCTAAAACACCAAGAGTTTTCTCACCTCCGGGAAGTGGAGATGTTTCCAAATGCCCTCAACCCACACAAAGAGGAATCCCTGATGCTGGTCAATGCAATGATTGACCAGGTTGTGGCGCTGCACGATGGCTTACGATGGTTTCACATAGGCTCTGATGAGGTATGATTCTCCCTAATGACACCGTTTCTCTCAAGTGCTGAGGGACAAAGCGAGGGTTCACGCAGAAATCTTTTTGTGTCTGGGTGGACCAGAGACCCCCTGAATTTAGTGGTGGATGCTGAGGACACATCGGAGTGAAATTAACTTTTCAGGCAAGGGAACCAACAAGATTCCAGCTCTGAGAAGCTAAATCTAAAAGTAATTTTTAATTCTTAATATCGCTGATTGCAACAGAAGGAGTTTATTTTCTTTAATAGGTTGATCAAAAGTAAAGTATTAGCTCCAGAAAGGTGCTTCTAACTCAGCACTTGGCTTGAGTAAGACCCTTGGCCTAAAAGGGGTTCACTTGGAATCAGATTTCAAGCCTGAGGTCCTGATTGGTTATGTTCAACTATATCCCGTGTTTTTTCAAGCTAAGTTATTAGCATCATTGTCCTGGCCAAATTCCTTCTTAGTTAGGCTCTTTGGGGCAGGGACCGTCTTTTTTTCTGTGTTTGTACAGCACCTAGCGCTATGGGGTCCTGGCCATGACTCCTATCTGCTTCTGCAATACAAATAATAAATAATGCAACATACGTTCTGCTGACAAAAATGCTCCCTTAGTTTCTGTTGGGTGACATAGTCCTCTCTTCCTGCTGATATGTGCTGTTACACAACTGCCACCAGCTATCCCAGAGGTGCACTTCACTGGTGTGCTGAGTGATTTCTGTCTGCAAAGTGGTTTGGTATGATAACGTCATATTAAAGTCCCAAAGAATCAAAGCCATATCCCCTCACTATACCACTTCGTAGAAGTAGTGCCAGGTACATTGGTTAGGATTAGGGATTCTCAAGAATAATGAGAACATCCACAGTCACGTGAATGGATATATAAAGAGCATTAGGCTGAGGCACTTTTGTTCATTAACCACCTTGGAAACTCCGATCTAGTTTTCCAGGATCATAATCTCTCCCTCACCCCTCTCCAAGCCCATTGGTATCTACACATAATTTTCAGTGCCGTAAACTTGTTTCTATCTGTGATGAGTTTGATGGAGAGCACCCAGGTAATTCTACAGGCAGTTGGATGGCAGATGAACAGAGTCCCCCTAAGGCAGGGAGTCCAACCCATAGGAACCTTAACCCTTGCCCCAAGTACCCCACCCATAGGAACTCTTACCCTAGAGTGAGAAGTCTTATCCATAAGAACCCTAACCCTAGCTCCAAGTACCCTTACCAGAGGAACTCTAACCCTAGGGTGCAGAGCCACATTCCAACGTGCATGTCACTGTGTGATTTGAAAACAGGTGTGATGGCTCTTAGGTAAGCTGACAGGATTGTTCAGGCTCCTGGAGGAGTTGTACCTCAAGATTCTGCCCAGACTTTCCAGGAGGTGGTTATTCTAACTTGCCGAGTCATTGAAAATGTTTTCTTTAAGTAGTTTAATTCATTAGGATATTTAACCCCTTCATTTCTGTGCAGACTTTCAGCCATCACAGCACACAGGTCTCCACAGCCTGTAGAGGCCTCCCTGGGCTGTTGGAGCCCCACATGAAAGCTACTGAGGCTGGAGTGCTCACCAGCTGTGGGATGGGATTTAAACGGAATTATAGGCCAACGTCTTACCAAACCGTGTGGATGCTCTGTGCTTGCTGCCTGCTACAGGCTCAGGGAGGCTTCGACAGGGAGATTTCTTGGGAAACTCTGAGCTCTTGTCTTCATTTTGAATAGATGGGGAATCCATTCTTCCCTACCCTTTTCTCTTCTCTTTGATCCACGAAAAGGAAAATAAGAGGAGACAGGGATGAAGGAGGAGACATATTAAAAGAGCCTCTATGATAAAGCAGTGTCTTTTGGTTGGTGCCCCCAGGTCTACTATCTCGGTGAAGGGGAGGAATCAAAGCAATGGCTGCAGAAAGAAGAGAACAGCACAGAGAAGCTGTGTCTGTCCCACATGAAAGCAGTTGCAAGTTGCATGGTCTCGTCTCATCCGGAGGTGAAGCCCATTGTGTGGGATGATATGCTCAGGGGGGTGAGTGAGGAAACACTGACAGGTATGTGAGCTGGGCAGGAGGACGCCTCTCATAACTTTATAGCATAACAAACTCTACATACCCGTGTTTGAAACAGACTGTACTGGGCAACTCGTCATTCAGTTGTGACAATTAGGAAGAAGTCAGAAGTGATTTCACAAAGAGCTAAGGAGAGGAGAGGGATTGCCCAGTAGTTAGAGCCCTGGTGTCAATTCCCTGCTTTGCTGCAGATTTCCTAAGTGACTTTGGGCAAGTCACATAGCCTCTCTGTGACTCAGTTTTCACTCTGTAAAATGGGGATAATAGCACTGCCCTACCTCACAGGCGAGTCCTGAAGATAAATACATTACAAATAGTGAGGTGCTCAGATACTGTGGTAACAGGGGCCATATAAGTACCTAACATAGATCAAGATGCCGTGTGTGGGTCTTTGTCGTCTCTCTCTGACCATTTAAAAAATTTCATGGAGCTTTACATAAAGACAGAGGTTTGAATCAGTGTCCTTAGCCTCAACTTCCACACCCGCCTGGGCAGTGTTTTGTGCACCAGTTAGTAGTTGCTCTCCACAGAAGTGCCTGCATGCCAATGGTGCAGACTAACGGAGAGAAGCCCTGACCGGGTGTCTTTGACATTGCTGTTTATCGCTGTGCACGACAGGGATGTCCAGAACTGAATTGTGGGATTGCTCAGTGGCCTCGTTCACATTAGCCTTTTTCCAACTATTGCTAAACTTGGTGCAGCCCTGATATAAACAGGGATCCAGCCAGCCAGCAGCATTGTCATCACGCTACCATGAAGACCTGCTCTGAACAGTTTAAAATGGGGTTGGGTTAAACACTGATTTTTTGCAATGTTTACTGATGCTTGGCAGCAGCTTCTGCATGGCCAGGTAGTCTTCAGTGTTTAAATCCAAGTGAATTAATCTGTTACAAAGTAACTTGGGACCAAACCTGCACTTTGTACATACAGAATTTCCACTGAAGTTGGAGGAAGTTTTATATGTGCAAAGAATACAGGATCAAACCTTTGCAGGATCATTTGTTCCTGTAACCACATTCGCTGGTAAGCCCAGGAGATTGATAATGAGACTGGCTAGAGATGAAGGACTCTTATGCTATGTCTACTCTACCACCTATCTCAGCAAAACTTATGTCACTCTGGGGTGTGAATATTCCACCCCACTGAGCGACATAAATTACACCAACATAAGCATTTGGCGATGGGAGAGCTTTTCCCACCGACAAAGCTTATGCCACTTGTGGAGTTGGCTCTCTCCTGTCGGCATAGAGTGTCTTCACCAGACGTGCTGCAGCGGCACAGCTGTACCAGTACTTCCATTGATATGGCCTTAGTCTGGCTAATAGGTGTCCATCCTATGGATGGTCACTAATTGGTCCCTTTGTTGACAGTGTCAGGAAAGAATCTAAGGAGTGAATGGAGCCTCACCTTGGAAGAGTCCTCTCTAAACCAGAGTTTGCAGGGAGAGGCCAGGAGGGACTTGCGCTCTGGTGCTGCTTGTGTTCTTGTCTGTTCTGTACGTAGAGAACATCTGCATCCAAGGCTGACAAACCCATCCCGTGGGGTTTGATGCAGGGCTGATTACTGCAGCATTAACACACACGTAGCTTTAACTGACCATTTTGCATCACTTAAAACGAATTCTGCTCCTTCTAGAGTCTGGGGTAGCTCAGCTGATGGAGCCAATGATTTGGGACTATGCACCGGATCTTGACGAGGATGACAAAGGTTTGTACTGTTGATTCTGAACTACGCGGAGCATGCAAACTTAAAAATGGCCAGTTTCCAATTCTTACATCACATGGTCCCCAGACACCAGAAGCTTTTGCTGTATTAAATAAACCTTCTCCTACTAACTTATATTAATATTAACTTATATTAATTATAACAATCTCTGTATGTGATGGAGACAACTATGCAGATCTTGCTAGAATCTGTGCACACTGATTTATTGCTCCTGGGAAGGTTTTCAAGGGGAGTATGGTCCCTTTCTTTCCAGCAGAATATATGGAAAGATGATCTTAGCCTACCCTTCTGTTAAACTGAATATAGACTTTAGGCATGTCGCTTCTTTAAAAAAACCTTATATTTGTCATCAAGAATCTCTCACCATTTTACACTGTCAAAATGAAGTTGTAAGCAAACCCCTTTGCTCTGACTTCGTGGCATTGTACCTGTTCCATCTAACTTTATTTTTCTCTCTCCACTCCTGTTGTGAAGGATTTTCATCTGTTAAGGTCAGGATTTTCACACCTACCTGTCATCTTGTTTTTACTGGCCTGGGCACTCAGCATAGTCAACAAGGGGTGTCATTTGAAAAAGTCCTTAGCGTTGGCTTAATTCTGCTTCTGTTGAAGGTTAATGAGCATTCTTCAGTGGGTCCAGTTAGACTAATACTGAGCACTTCTGAAAATCCCACCCTAAAGGCCTCATACAAGTTCCGTGGAAGTCAGAGAAAAGGCTCATATTTGATTCCCATGGGAGTTGGATCAAGCCTTAAAGATTTTATATTCAAATGCTTAGGGTGTGTCTATACTGCAAGAGCTACCGTGGCACAGCTGCAGCTATGCCATTGTAGTGTAGACATTTTCTACAGTGATGGAAGAAATTTTTCCATTGCTGTAGTAAATCCACCACCTCAAGAGGCGGTAGCTAGGTTGATGGAAGAATTCTTCCATTGACCTGGCTGTGTCTACGTTTTTACAGCCCAGAGAAATGTAGCTTGATCGATCTGTGTTTTAGGTGTAGACCAGGACTTAGGTGCTACAGTAACTAACAGTTGTTTGGTGTTCCATACATTCAGGTATACACCCAGCTTTCTGAGCACTCTAGAGATGAAACTTAAATCTCCGAAGTGTTTGCATTCATTGGGTCTGATTTTCTTCTGACCTGCACCAGTGTAAATCTTTGGAGGGAGTAACTTCTGATTTACCCCAGAGTGAGAGAAGAAATTGGCCCTGTGTGGACTCTGCTATAACAGCGGGGTTTCCAGATGCCCAATTCTGCAGTCCTTACTCAAGTGAGTAACACTTGGCCATGTGAGGAGTCCTCACGTGAGTGGGGTTTGCAGAATCAGATCATGAATGAAGTACCTTGAGAATATGGGCCTGATCTTATAGACAGCAAGACTCTCACTAAAAGCCAGTAAGGGACATTTGCCTGCAAATGGACTTTGGCTCCAGTGCCTGCATCCAGAATAGCCTTTGGTGAACAAATGTACTGTGTTTTTCAATGAGTGAAAGTGTGACGCTGCTTCTGGCCTCTTCTAGCTCAAACCCAGAGCTGTGTCTCTTTTGCACAAGAGTTCAGGATCCAGAATTCCTCTGAACAGGAGTAATGCAGCTAAAACTGAGCACCTTGTGCTGTACATGTCCCCTTGGTCTTATATTTCAGTGCTTCTCATTGAAAAGTACCGCAAGTGTGGCTTCCCCAAGCTGTGGTTTGCTAGTGCCTTTAAAGGAGCCACTGGGGCGAATCAGTCTCTAACCCTGATTGGACACCACCTAAAAAACCATCTCCAGTGGCTGAAAGTGGCAAACAGCACCCCTGCTGATATGCTCCAAGGCATCGCCCTGACCGGCTGGCAAAGGTAAGGGCTGTTCTTTAAGCAGTTCCATGGAATGTCTGCAAACAAATTCCCACCGAACAGTATCAAGATAGGCATAAAGGATCCACAGGGAGCTGCAGGGAACTCTGGAATACTGCAGTGCCTCCTGTTGCTCACTTATAGCCCCTCCCCAAGTAACTGAGGGTTGTTGATGGGTCTCAAAAGGTTCCTTCCAGTCCTCTGGCCCAGGAGCATTAAGGCCATGGAGTGTGGAGGGGAAAACTGAAGGGTGTTCAGGTCTAAATCCAACGACGATTAATATTTGCTCTACCTGGGAGTAAAAAACTCAGTTAACTCAACTACATTCTTAACTAGGGAGCTTGTGTTTTGTAGCACACCAGGTTAATCAGTAGAAATGACTCTTGTTGAAGACACGTCCAATAGTTAAGTGTTAAGGCAAAATGAAGATTGGAATTTCAGCCTTTTTAAATGCTGTTTTGTGTCACCTTGAACTGGGTTTTATTTCACTCTTCTTTTGGGTGAGGGGATGGATGTATTGAATACACATTTATTACAGATTATTTTCTGCAGATGCATGGAGACCACTTTACTCATCCTATGCTAATATTTAACATTGATAGGACTAATCTACATACCAACTAAATGGCCTGCAGACAATGATTATTTAAACAAACCATTCCACAGGATGCCTTTGAAATTGTTTGCACTCTAACTCAGATAGCACAAGTTATTTTTATCCTTCATGGGATGAAAATATGAATGTAGCTTGATCTCCCAGTCCAGTTAAACCCTTGAAAATGGGGGCTACCCCATAGAAATGTGGCCAGACACTTAAAGTTTATCCTTCCAATGCTGCTCTAGTTAATACCCAAGTCCAGAAATGGAATAGTTAAAAGAATAAACTATTGTAATGATGGTGTCAAATACCACAAAACTACGTGAGGAAATAATTGTAAGTATTAGAAGGAGAAAAGCGTTTCATGGGACAGAGGTATGATCTAAGATAAGGCCAGAAATCCTGAGTTCTAATTCAGGCTTTGACCCTGATTTGCCTTGGGCAAATTACTTAATCTGTTTCTCAGTTTCCTCATCAGTAACAGAGGTATAATTATCCCTTTGTACGTTGGAGGGGGAGTTAGGATGTGCTTTATCCTGAGAGATGGACTAATGTTTATAAAACACTTCAAGACTGTTGGATGAAATGCTAACATTCAGCACCTATTTACAGCAAAGCATTGACTGAATGGACATTTATTTATTTATTTCAGGTATGACCACTTCTCTGTCTTATGTGAGCTTCTTCCAGTGGGAATCCCATCATTAGCTGTGTGTCTACAGGCGCTACAGAATGGTACACACTGTCTATATCCTCTATCAGAGCTAATATCTATTCCAAAAGAAATAAAAGTTAACTGTGACTAAAGTTCTGCAAGATCAAACCACCTCTTAAATTTAACAGGCATGTCTGTGATCATGAAAATTGTTAGATTATAAACAATGTGTTTCTGATCTAATTTCATACTCTTTGTAGGCACACAGGCATGACTATGGTAATAACAGCTGCTGTGGTTTCCACCCATTGTGTGGTTCCATTAATTTAATAAGGAACCTTATTATACTAATCCTCTTGTGTTTTTGAGTAGCGCATAAATTGACATTGATTTCCTTTCTCAAGTGTAATCTTTTTAAGCATTAGAAGCTATGAATTGCTTTTGAAACCAATCTGCTTAAACTGATTTTTGACTCGTTGCTCATACAGAAATGAGACTAGTTACACATAGACCACATTTAACTCTAAGGCCTTGTCTATACCAACAAGTTGTTCTGCTTAAACTATACCAATGTGGATAAAGGAGGACAGCCTCCCTAAAATGGATGCAGCTATACCAGCATCAAGGTGCTTATAGCAGTATAGCTAATTCCCAGATGGGAAGGGGCATAAGCTATACCAGTAGAAGGTATTTATACCTGTATAACTTCATCCACACTAGCGACTGAATCAGTATAACCATTTCAGGAAAAAAAGACCCTTAACCTAAATAGTTATACTGGTAGACTAGGCCTTAACCTGTAGAATTCTGCAAGGGTCAATTCTGTCTTCTGCATTTCTTCTTTTGGGGGCTAGGAAAGCTTCCTGAAACTTTTTTTTTTAAATTAAGATGGTCTAAAAATATTAAGAGGGAAATGCAATGTAAAAAAACTAGGCAGACAGGTCTGGGGTGGCAGTAGTAATTTCTCAATGGAAAATTAACACACCTTACTGAAGTCTGTAGGAGGGATTTTCATAAGCACTCAGTTTTGGCCTAACCCTGCTTCTGTTTAAGTGAATGAGAGTTTTACCATTGACTTTAGTGGAAGCAGAGTTAAAATCCCTCCTTACTTGTATTATAGCTATTTGTGTCCCCATTTTTCCATTTGAGGCTTCACTTTTCCTCTGCTCCCCTCTTACTTTGATTGTCCTTTGCCCAGGTGCCTATTCTGAAAAGGTTAAAGAAAATGTGGAGAAACAGCTGGGGCTCTCAAGTCTGGAAATCGACACTTTCATGAGGTAAAGCCCCACTTGCTGGATTCAGATGCTTCTTGTTGTGTTGCGATGTAATTTTGGAGACTGACATATTCTTTTTGGACAGTGAAAGTTCAGGGACCTTTCCAGGGAGTGACATCTTTACACTTGTGACTCAGGTCTGCTTCTATCTGAAGCCCTCAGTAGACGAACTTCTTGAAAGAAACAGGTAAAAAAAAAAATAAACTTTGTATTTTTGCTGTCTCCTCATAAGTGATTGGCCCATAATGTACATAAATGGTGCAAGAAAACTTAAGTTGACTTCTCTAAGGTGGCTAATGCTCTTAGTTGTGGAGCTTAGTTGGTGGATAAGGCGTTACATGACCCTCTGCTCTGAAATAGAGTGATACCAGCAGAGGATAACACATTTAGACCTGGATTCAGCAAATTGCCCAGACACTTGCCTAAGTCCATCCCTTTTTATCACAGCACATGCTTAAATTCTTTGCTGAATCAAAGTTTTACTGCCATTGAAGACAAAATGTAATTTCTGAAAGTTCTAGTGAGAAAAAGATTAGTGTTTAAATTATAACGGCAAAATATTGTGCCTTAGGACCCAAACTATCATTCTCAACCAAATTCAAAGGTGATGTGTAAAATGGCATAAATTAGACTCCCTTACACTAATTTAGACTGCATTAGATCCATTCTACAACTGTGCAAGGGTGTCTACATCAGTGTGAGGGAGATTCCAATTTAAACCACTTCTTATATCCAGGGCCGGCTCCAGCATTTCTGCCGCCCCAAGCAAAAAAAAAAAAAGTCGCAATCGGCGGCAGCAATTGGGGGGAAAAAAAAAAAAAAGCCACAATCGGCGGTGGCAGTTCAGCGGCAGGTCCTTCGCTCCTAGAGGGAGTGAGGAACCTGCTGCCCCCGAATTGCCGCAGGTGCTGCCCCTCTCCCTTGGCCGCCCCAAGCACCTGCTTGTTAAGCTGGTGCCTGGAGCCGGCCCTGCTTACATCACCTCAGTCTGGCCTGCAGCCATCTGTCCCCATCAGTCACTGCTGTTTCAAGGAATATTCAGGCTGAGATGTATTTTCAGGTATGTCACAGGCTGGTTCAGCCCCTACCACAGAAAGAGGAGGATCGTTCATCCTATAATGATGCATCATTTTCAGCCGGATGCACTAAGGTAACTCAACACTCCACTTTGCAAGATACTGGAAATAAAGCTTGTGTTTAAAACATTCTGTGATTTCAAACTTGAGCACCATCATTTGGAATAAGTCAACATTAAGCAACCTAGTTGTTATAAAACAATCGAACATGAAGCATATAGGTTTTCCCCATGTATTTGACTTGGGATGGCTCCATGGAATGCAGGTACAGAGTTATCCCACAGGAAGCTTTTGCTATGTGAGAGAAATAAAAATAGTATAGTGCTTTTCATCCACAGATTTCATGTGCCTTACAAGAGGTAAATATCACTTTCCCCATTTTACAGATTGGGAAGACAGCTACTCAGAAAGGAAGTGACTATGCAGTGGCAGGATCTGGAATAGAAGCAGATCCTCTGACTCCCAGTCCACTGCCAATGCAATTCATGGTCTTGTTTAGTAGATCAGTGTATATTTTTATCTATTTAAATTTTCACAGTTGTGGGAAATCACGGGGGCAGAGGAGGTCAGACAATAATTATTTGACAGACATTGAGATTCAAATAATTAAAGCTTTATACACCAACTGTTTTAGCAGAGCTGTAAATACATGCTTTTAGGCAGCATTCATTACAACACATTTTATACTCATTAAGGTGGGGCTCACACAAAGTAAGGTTCTCAACCAGCATTTCTATCATCCATGGAAATTCTTTTTGGTTGGTTTGTGTGTATATGTATTGTGAAATCAACATTTACCGATAAAAATCTAATCCTTCCAAGCCTATTTAAAGTTAAAGCCTATTTTGTCAATTCATATGTTATGCTGATTTTTTAACAGTTACTATGGCAGGGGGAGATTAAATTTCAAAAACTGCTTGAATTAGTAGTGACTTAAATCCCTACTAATTCAAGGTCAGGTTTCAAGTAAAAAAAAAGGCACAGTTCCTCCTTAACTGATACTCCTTTGCACCATTTTTTAAAGCCACTGAATGAATGAGATGCGGAGGTTAACTGCCCCCAAAATGTAAGGTACAGTCCTGCAGCTTTAAATCCATTGCAGTCCTGTAAAAGATACATCCTTTCCTGCAGGAGAAATGGAACTTTAAGGCTCCAGCACAGTATGCTAGAATTCCATTTCTTCTCTCTGCAAAGGGTCACCTGATGATCTCATCTCATCTCTTTTGTCATGACTTAATTGCAAATGTACTTGGTGCAGTTGGCTAATAATCCTGGTGAAGAACATGACTTGTAGCACACTCTGTTCACTTCTTCCTTTGGTTTCTGTTTAGTCTTCTAGCCAAGTGGAATGCTGTGATGCAAGAGCTTCAAGCAGCCCTTGAGAGAGTTTTCTACATGTGTACCCTAGAAGAGTGGATGGAGGAGAATGTCCATCCCAGCTTACACAAACTGCAGGAAGTAGTGGATGACCTAGACAAAGCAATACAAGCACAATCCTAGCTGCCCTCACAAACTGCCAAACGTCTTATCTAAGACCCTGGCTGGTGCAAATTCATGAGTAACTGTATAGCCAGAGGAATAAAGTACCCATGTATAGTAAAGTGGATGCAACTTCACTGAAGTTGAGTTGGGCCCTATCCACAGCAAGGAATTTGCATCAGCACAGCTAGAATGACTAAGTATGAAGATGTGGGGTTCTATCTTTACCTCCAACCAATGCCGAAACTCAGCCTCTGAAATCAGCTACTGCAATATGCGTACTTGGCCAGACTTACTTCTGTGTATAACAATGAAAACAAGAATGAGGCCAAGCTTGGCTGTGTCCTTAGTAGTGAGAGTATAGGGAAAGGAGAAAGTGCATCAAGACAGATCTTGAATTTTGAAAATATTTCTCTTTTAGGTAAAAGTGACCTGAAAAAGTAATGTGGCAAATTCCAGTCACTCACCAGTATGAGCTGAATGCCCCCTTCCCCACCCCCAAGATTCCGCATACTTCTGCCTTGTTGTAGGTCTTTCCATTATGGCCATCTGATTCTTGCTCAGAGGCAGTGTTCCAGTACACATCCTACTGCAGCATTATGACAAAACTTCAGTCAATCCATGGCTCCAGATAAGTCCTGTTTGTGACATTCTTAGTTTCTAAAGTATAGAAAGAAACTTTAAAAAACAAAAAGCCTACATCCAGCTTTGAGCAGGTTCAAATCTGGAACTGAAGGTCACAACTTGACCTTTTAAAAAAAAAGTTATTAAAATACAGGTTTTAACTAGCTTTTTAGGAGAACAGGAGAAAGATGTCTTTGAGAGCTGTGACATCACAGCATGGTGTATGACAGGGCATCAAAGCAGGAGTCAGCTGGCTTTAGTGGACTTGCAGGACTTGAAATGAGAGGTGGGAAATGAATTTTTGGTAACATGCTGAACACTGCAGTCTGGTTATTTGAGGAAGTTTCTTAAAGCCTCTCAACATAACAGAAAAGTATCGAAATCACTTCAGACACCCTTCAGTCCTTAGCTTCATAACTATAAATCTGACTTTTGTTGCATCTACTTGCAAAGTTAGAAACTAGTCTGAAGTCAATAGAAAGACACCCGTAGGCTTTCGGTGCTTGAGATGAGGGCTCTTAACCAGTTTACAAGAGCTGTGAAACATGAACTTGTATGTAAACCATTAACAAGCATATTGTAACTACTGGGCACAAAATAAGTCTGTGAAAATCAGATACTCCAAGTGTGAATTTACAATAAATATTCAAAATACCTTTTAAAATGTTTGCTTCATTCATTGCTTTCTTGAAACATCTAAATACAGAGTTTAAAGATTGAGTATGGGGCCAAGTTGTAATGTCAACTTTTAAATTAGTATATCTCTGAACAACTGAGAAAGGCAGAGATACAATAAATGGAGAGAGGCAGTGTAGAATGGGATTCACAAAAGCTATCTCACTAGGCAGCTCCTTGCCTAAGGTAGGCAATGGGAGATGCCAAACTGAGGGAGGCGTGCTAAGCCCCTCCCGCTTGGAGATAGGTGCTTAAGTGCTGGCTGCAGGGACATGCATCCCTCTACTTGGGATTCTCAACTGTGAACCTCTGCATAGGCACCTATGCTGTTTTTGCAAGAAGCTGGGCAGGAGGGAAGCCTTTCTTCAACTTTTAGCCCAGTGGTTAAGGTACTCACCTGGGATGTAGGAGAGCCCTGGTTCAAGTCCCCTCTGCCACCTGAGGTGAGTGCTCTAACCAGTGAGCTATTCTGATGTCTATTTCAATATCTCCTGTGCAAACTGTCCACTGTGGATAAATACTGCTACTTTCTACACTACACTGAATGCCCTTGCCTCAAAGAGCTTGGGCCTTTGGTTCATTGTATATGATATGCCTTGCTCTGGACTTCTGGGGAATAAACAAGGATGGGTTAGCCTCAGGACATTTGGCTCAGTTCAGATAAGCCCTTTTGTAGCTCTTTTCAGCAGTAGATCTCAAAGCACTTTACAAAGGAGGTCAGTATCATTATCCCCATTTTACAGGTGGGGAAACTGAACCACAGAAACGTGAAGTGGCTTGCCCAAGGTCACCCAGCAGGCCAGTAGCTAGCGGGGAATAGAAATCAGGGCTCCTGAGTCCCAGTCCAGTGCTCTAGTCAGAAGCAATGTTATTCATGGTGGGAAATGGAAGGGATTTAAATAAAGGCATGAGTGTTTAAAATGTTACCATCCCACTATAGAATGCTAGTTCCCCCATACCTTTACAGATGTGCCTTAGAAATGAAGTCCAAATGAGACTTTAACACACTTCAAATTCATTTCTCTTCATTGGTCCATGCAGCTTCCCAACCCCAGCTGTCTGGGACAATGCTGCCACACCCCCTGGCTTGAACAAACACCAAATATGTGGTTTCCACCATTAGCACCCCCATTATAAAAATTGTTCCAGCACCCCTGGACTAGGAGTCACCTTACTGGCTGAAGGAGAGTCACTAGCACCTAGACTGGCAGAGGCCTGCTTTAATTCTCAAAACTTGTAGCCACACAGTCCCTTCCTGTTTACCAATAAGAGTAGGTCTCTTCTTTCTGTTCTGCAGACAGCTGCTCCACTTTCTGGTATCTGACCAGCAGCATGTGCATATGCCATTTTGGTTTAATTCAGTGGCTCTCAACATTTCCAGACTAATGTACTCCTTTCAGGAGTCTGATTTGTCCTGCCTACTGCCAAGTTTCACCTCTCTTAGGCCTGGTCTACACTACGGGTTTAGGTCGACTTTAGCAGCGTTAAACCGAATTAAGCCTGGACACGTCCACACAACGAAGCCCTTTCTTTCGACTTAAAGGGTCCTTTAAACCGGTTTCTTTACACCACCTCCGACGAGGGGATTAGCGATAAAACCGGCCTTTGCGGGTCGGAATTGGGGTAGTGTGGACGGAATTCGACGTTATTGGCCTCCGGGAGCTATCCCACAGTGCTTCATTGTGACCGGTCTGGACAGCACTCTCAACTCAGATGCACTGACCAGGTAGACAGGAAAAGACCCGCGAATGTTTGAATTTCATTTCCTGTTTGCTCAGCGTGGAGAGCACAGGTGACCACGCAGAGCTCATCAGCACAGGTAACCGTGATGGAGTCCCAGGATCGCAAAAGAGCTCCAGCATGGACCGAACGGGAGGTACGAGATCTGCTCGCCATATGGGGAGATGAAGCAGTGATAGCTTAACTCCGTAGCAGTAAAAGAAATGGAAAAGTATTAGAAAAGATCTCCAAGGCCATGAAGGACCGAGGCCATAACAGGGACACACAGCAGTGCCGCGTGAAAATTAAGGAGCTACGGCAAGCTTACCACAAAGCCAGAGAAGCAAACGGAAGGTCTGGGGCAGAGCCGCAAACTTGCCGCTACTACGCGGAGCTGCATGCGATCCTAGGGGGTGCAGCCACCACTACCCCAACCGTGTGCTATGACTCTCTCACTGGAGAAACACACAGGGAAGACGGTTCGGGGAACGAGGAAGATGAGGATGGAGGTACTGTAGGTAGCTCACAGCAGCAAGGAAGCGGAGAAACCGGTTTCCCCAACAGCCAGGATATGTTTGTGACCCTGGACCTGGAACCAGTAACCCCCGAACTCACCCAAGACCCTCAGGGCACACAGGAGACCTCTGGTGAGTGTAACTTTGTAAATATTTGTAAACATTACACACAAAAAAGCAAGCGTGTTTAATGATTAATTTGCCCTGGCAATCGCAGCCAGTACATCTACTGGAAAAGTCTGTTAACATGTATGGGGATGGAGCGGAAATCCTCCAGGGACATCTCCAGAAAGCTCTCCTTTATGTACTCCCAAAGCGTTTGCAAAAGGTTTCTGGGGAGGGCTGCCTTATCCCGTCCGCCATGGTAGGACACTTTACCACGCCAGGCCAGTAGCACGTAGTCTGGAATCATTGCATAACAAAGCATGGCAGCGTATGGTCCCGGTGTTTGCTGGCATACAGACAACATCCATTCCTTATCTCTCTTTGTTATCCTCAGGAGAGTGATATCATTCACGGTCACCTGGTTGAAATGGGGTGATTTTATTAAGGGGACATTCAGAGGCGCCCGTTCCTGCTCTTCTGAACAGAAATGTTCCCCGCTGTTAACCACGCGGTGGAGGGGAGGGGTGAAGTGATCATCCCAGAGAATCGTGTATGGGGGGGGGGTGGTTTACTTGTGTTTGTGCCGCATGTTAACCGGGAAACCGCAGCCCCTCCTTTTACATTGAAAACCCATTTTAAATGGACAACCCAATTCATCCTTGATATGGGAAATGCGCTGCTGTTTGCAACCTTTCCCGCATGTTAAGAAGGTTAAAAAAGCCAAAACACTGTGGCCTACCATGGCTGTCTGCAAGCCGAAATATGCGACCTTGTAATGAAAGAGTGTACCCATTGTTCTCTAAAATGTGTCTTTTTTTAACCACCTCTCCCTTCTCCTCCACCAGCTGCAAATGTTTCTCCTTCGCAGAGGCTCGTGAACATTAGAAAGAGAAAACGTAGGACGAGGGACAATATGTTCACGGAGCTGCAGATGTCCTCCCACGCTGATAGAGCACAGCAGAATGCGTGGAGGCAGTCAATGTCGGAGATGAGAAAAGCCCAATATGAACGAGAGGAGAGGTGGCGGGCTGAATGGCGGGATGAAAAGAGCAAGTGGCGGGCTGAAGACGATAGGTGGCGTCAGCTTGCAGACAGACGGCAAGAGTCAATGCTCCGTCTGCTGGAGCATCAAACTGATATGCTCGAGCGTATGGTTGAGCTGCAGGAAAGGCAGCAGGAGCAGAGACCGCCGCTACAGCCCCTGTGTAACCAACAACCCTCCTCCCCAAGTTCCATAGCCTCCTCACCAAGGCGCCCAAGAACACGGTGGGGGGGCCTCCATCCACCCAGTCACTCCACCCCAGATGATCGCCCAAGCATCAGAAGGCTGGCCTTCAATAAGAGTTAAAGTTTTAAAATGCAGTGTGTCCTTTTCCATCCCTCCTCCCCCACCCATCCCAGGCTACCTTGGCAATTATCCCCCTACTTCTGTGAGGAACTAATAAAGAATGCATGAATGTGAAAAAACAATGACTTTATTGCCTCTGCAAGCGGTGCTCGAATTGGGGAGGGGAGGGTGGGGTGGGGTGGTTGGTTTACAGGGAAGTAGAGTGAACCGGGTCGGGGGGGGGGGGGGGGGTTGGAGGGTTCATCAAGGAGAAACAAACAGAAGTTTCACACAGTAGCCTGGCCAGTCACAAAACTCGTTTTCAAAGCTTCTCTGATGCGCACCGCGCCCTGCTGTGCTCCTCTAATCGCCCTCGTGTCTGGCTGCGCGTAATCAGCGGCCAGGCGAGTTGCCTCAACCTCCCACCCCGCCATAAAGGTCTCCCCCTTACTCTCACAGATATTGTGGAGCGCACAGCAAGCAGCAATAACAATGGGGATATTCTTTTCGCTGAGGTCTGAGCGAGTCAGTAAGCTGCGCCAGCGCGCTTTTAAACGTCCAAATGCACATTCCACCACCATTCGGCACTTGCTCAGCCTGTAGTTGAACAGGTCCTGACTCCTGTCCAGGCTGCCTGTGTACGGCTTCATGAGCCATGGCATTAAGGGGTAGGCTGGGTCCCCAAGGATCACGATAGGCATTTCAACATCCCCAACGGTCACTTTCTGGTCCGGGAAGAAAGTCCCTTCCTCCAGCTTTCGAAACAGAGCAGAGTTCCTGAAGACGCGAGCATCATGTACCTTTCCCGGCCATCCCACGTTGATGTTGGTGAAACGTCCCTTGTGATCCACCAGGGCTTGCAGCAGCATTGAAAAGTACCCCTTGCGGTTTACGTAGTCGGTGGCTTGGTGCTCCGGTGACAAGATAGGGATATGGGTTCCGTCTATGGCCCCGCCACAGTTTGGGAATCCCATTTCAGCAAAACCATCCACTATTGACTGCACGTTGCCCAGAGTCACTACCCTTGCTATCACCAGGTCTTTCATTGCCCTGGCAAATTGGATCACAGCAGCCCCCACCGTAGATTTGCCCACTCCAAATTGATTCCCGACTGACCGGTAGCTGTCTGGCGTTGCAAGCTTCCACAGGGCTATCGCCACTCGCTTCTCAACTGTGAGGGCTGCTCTCATCTTGGTATCCTGGCGTTTCAGGGCAGGGGAAAGCAAGTCACAAAGTTCCATGAAAGTGCCCTTACGCATGCGAAAGTTTCGCAGCCACTGGGAATTGTCCCATACCTGCAGCACGATGCGATCCCACCAGTCTGTGCTTGTTTCCCGGGCCCAGAATCGGCGTTCCATGGCATGAACCTGCCCCAGTGACACCATGATTTCCACATTGCTGGGGCCTGTGCCTTGTGAGAGGTCTATGTCCATGTCAATTTCCTCATCACTCTCGTCGCCGCGCTGCAATCGCCTCCTCGGCTGGTCCGGGTTTCGCCTTGGCATGTCCTGGCTCTGCATATACTCCAGGACAATGCGCGTGGTGTTCATAGTGCTCATAATTGCCGCGGTGATCTGAGCGGGCTCCATGATCCCAGTGCTAGCTATGGCGCCTGGTCAGAAAAAAGGCGCGAAAGTAGTATCTGATGGACCAGGAGAAGGAGGGAGGGCGGGAGGGAGGGAGGGCCGAGTGACGACATGGCGTACAGGTACAGGAACAGGGAGAAACACAAACAACTGTCACACAGAATGGTCCCCCCAAAGATTAAACTGAAAACCCTGGGCTTAGCAGGCCGTTGATTTCACGGAGGAAGGGAAAGCAAATGAATACAGAACAAATCTATTTTTTACATCTTAAGCTGGCAGCCGACGGTGCAGCATGAGTGATAGCCTCTCCAGTATGATGATGATGGATACCAATCATAATATACCATCGTCTGCAAGGGGCTGCTGCTGTGTAGCAATGCAGCCCCACGTCTGCCAGCCCCACGTCCGCCAGCACCCAGCATCGCCCTCGGCCTCTTCTGGGTGCTTAGCAGACAATACTGGGCAATTGGCAGAAAATAGTATACTACGACTGGTAGCCATCATCATCGAAACATGTCTGCCCAGGTGGCCATGATTGACAGCCACTCCAGTATGACGACGATGGGTACCAGTCATAATATACCATCGCCTATCAAAGGGCAAGGGGCTGGTGCAATGCAGCCCTACAGCTGCCAGCCCCACGGCTATCAGTCATGCTACACCGTCTACCGCCAAAAGGCAGTTAGCAGCTGCTGCTGTATAGCAATGCAGTCCCACGTCTGCCGGCACCCAGAGGACATATGGTGACGGTGAGCTCAGCTGAGCTGAGCGGGCTCCATGCTTGCCGTGGTATGTTGTCTGCACAGGTAACCCAGGTAAAAAGGCGCAAATCTATTGTCTGCCGTTGCTGTGACGGGGGGGGAGGGGCCTGACGACATGTACCCAGAACCACCCGCGACACTGTTTTGCATCATCCGGGCATTGGGATCTCAACCCAGAATTCAAAGAAAAGGCGCGAAAGTAGTATCTGACGGACTAGGGGAAGGAGGGAGGGCGGGCCAAGTGACGACATGGCGTACAGGTACAGGGAATTAAAATGAAGAACAGTGGCTGTGCATCAGGGAGAAACACAAACAACTGTCACACAGAATGGTCCCCCCAAAGATTAAACTGAAAACCCTGGGTTTAGCAGGCCGTTGATTTGACGGAGGGAGGGGGAAGCAAATGAATACAGAGCAAATCTATTTTTTACATCTTAAGATGACGGTGCAGCGTGACTGATAGCCCTCGGCATCTTTCTGGGTGCTTGGCAGCAAATACGGGGCGCTTGGCAGTTAGTGTATGACGATGGTCTTCAGGCCTATTGCACGATCGGCTGCTCGGGGAAGACTCTGCTAACGTGCGATGACCCGACTTGTAATAGGATGGCTAACAGTCGTAATACACCATCCACTGCCAAAAGGCAAGCCCCACGGCTGCCAGCACCCAGATCGCCGATGAAGGCTACCAGTCTACTGCACCGTCTACCGCCAAAAGGCAGTTAGCAGCTGCTGCTGTGTAGCAATGCAGTCCCACGTCTGCCGGCACCCAGAGGACATATGGTGACGGTGAGCTCAGCTGAGCTGAGCGGGCTCCATGTTGTCTGCACAGGTAACCCAGGTAAAAAGGCGCAAATCTATTGTCTGCCGTTGCTGTGACGGGGGGGGAGGGGCCTGACGACATGTACCCAGAACCGCCCGCGACACTGTTTTGCATCATCCGGGCATTGGGATCTCAACCCAGAATTCCAAGGGGCGGCGGAGACTGCGGGAACTGTGGGATAGCCGTGGGATAGCTACCCATAGTGCAATGCTCCGGAAGTCGACGCTAGCCTCGTACTGTGGATGCGGTCCGCCGACTAGAGCACCTAGAGCATTTTATGTGTGGACACACACAATCGGCTGTATACAACCGATTTCAATAAAACCGGCTTCTATAAATTCGAACTAATTTCGTAGTGTAGACATACCCTTAAACAACTTGCTTACAAACTCAAACATAAAAATACAAAAGTGTCCCAGCCCACTATTACTGAAAAATTGCTTTCTTTCTCCTTTTTACTATCTAATTATAAAATAAATCAATTAGAATATAAATATTGTACTTATCAGTGTATAGTATACAGAGCAGAATAAACAAGTGATTTGCCTGTATGAAACTTTAGTTTGTACTGACTTTGCTAGTGCTTTTTATGTAGCCTGTTGTTAAATTAGGCAAATATCTAGATGAATTGATGTAGCTAATGTAGTGCCCATCTTTAAAAAAGGGAAGGAGGAGGATCCGGGGAATTACAGGCCAGTCAGCCTCACCTCAGTCCCTGGAAAAATCATGGAGCAGGTTCCTAAGGAATCAATTATGAAACACTTCGAGGAGAGGAAAGGGATCGGGACTAGTCAGCATGGATTCACCAAGGGGAAGTCGTGCCTGACTAACCTAATTGCCTTCTATGATGAGATAACTGGGTCTGTGGAGGAGGGGAAAGCAGTGGATGTGTTATTCCTTGACTTTAGCAAAGCTTTTAATACAGTCTCCCACAGTATTCTTGCTGCCAAGTTAAAGAAGTATGGGCTGGATGAATGGACTGTAAGGTGGATAGAAAGCTGGCTAGATCGTCGGGCTCAACGGGTAGTGATCAATGGCTCCCTGTCTAGTTGGCAGCCGGTTTCAAGCGGAGTGCCCCACGGGTCAGTCCTGGGGCTGGTTTTGTTTAATATCTTTATTAATGATCTGGAGGATGGTGTGGACTGCACTCTCAGCAAGTTTGCAGATGACACTAAACTGGGAGGCGTGGTAGATACACTGGAGGGTAGGAATCAGATACAGAGGGACCTAGACAAATTAGAGGATTGGGCCAAAAAAATACCCTGATGAGGTTCAACAGGATAAGTGCAGAGTCCTGCACTTATGACAGAAGAATCCTATGCACTGTTACAGACTAGGGACCGAATGGCTAGGTAGCAGTTCTGCAGAAAAGGACCTAGGGGTCACAGTGGACGAGAAGCTGGATATGAGTCAACAATGTGCTCTTGTTGCCAAGAAGGCTAACAGCATTTTGGGCTGTATAAGTAGGGGCATTACCAGCAGATTGAGGGACATGATCGTTCCCCTTTATTTGACATTGGTGAGGCCTCATCTGGAGTACTGTGTCCAGTTTTGGGTCCCACACTACAAGAAGGATGTGGAAAAATTGGAAAGAGTCCAGCAGAGGGCAACAAAAATGATTAGGGGTCTGGAGCACATGACTTATGAGGAGAGGCTGAGGGAACTGGGATTGTTTAGTCTCCAGAAGAGAAGAATGAGGGGGGATTTGATAGCTGCTTTCAACTACCTGAAGGGGGGTTCCAAAGAGGATGGAGCTCAGCTGTTCAGTGGTGGCAGATGACAGAACAAGGAGCAATGGTCTCAAGTTGCAATGGGGGAGGCCTAGGTTGGATATTAGGAAACACTGTTTCACTAGGGGGGAGGGATAGCTCAGTGGTTTGAGCATTGGCCTGCTAAACCCAGGGTTGTGAGTTCAATCCTTGAGGGGGCCACTTAGGGATCTGGGGCAAAATCAGTATTTGGTCCTGCTAGTGAAGGCAGGGGGCTGGACTCAATGACCTTTCAAGGTCCCTTCCAGCTCTAGGAGATAATAATAAATAATGGAGATATCCAAGAGGGTGGTGAAACACTGGAATGCGTTACCTAGGGAGGTGGTGGAGTCTCCTTCCTTGGAGGTTTTTAAGGCCCGGCTTGACAAAGCCCTGGCTGGGATGATTTAGTTGGGAATTGGTCCTGCTTTGAGCAGGGGGTTGGACTAGATGACCTCCTGAGGTCCCTTCCAACCCTGATAGTCTATGATTCTACCCCCTGGAGGACCTCTGTAGCCCTAGAGGTACACATGTACCCCTGGTTGAGAACCACTGGTTTAATTCACCCTTGAAGTCATCAGTCATGGTCTTACTGCTTTCCCCATCTCATGCCTGCTCACCCACTGGACCCATAGGGTTGGGCATGAAAGGCAGAGGTTCGAATCTTAGTCCTGTCTGTCCCTTGGAGTTAAAGATAAGCATGTTCTTGTGTGTTTTGCTGGACTGGAGCCAGCATGCTCAAAATTTTACAGGATCAAAATTCTTAGTCAATCTCCCACTGAAACTACTTGTTCTTCTTTGAGTGTGTCCCCCTATTGGTGCTGTACCATAGGATGTGCCACATGCCCATGCGCTCTTGACCAGATTATGCAAAGCAGCATCTGCAGGCCCATGCCTGCACCAAGCAGCCTCTCATGCTTTCCCAAGATGGCACAGACCCAATGCCATTCAGTTCCTTCTCAACTGCCTGCAACTCTAGGTGGACTTTCTTCCTGCCTTTTCTGAACATAGCAATTTACCCTTAGTGTTGGGTTTTTTTCTTTTCTTGTTTAGTTATTTTTTTATATCTTTCTACTTTAATTTTAGCACAGTTGTGTTTGGATGGGGCAGCTACTCCCTGTCTCTCTCTCCCCTCCCCGCCCCTTCCCCTTTAAAACTGCTGGTTTTGGTCCTTTAGCCCTCTGGGTTATGCCGCAGACCCCGGAGTTTAAGCCCTGCCAGACCCATTATAGTCAGATTCCTTAAGGGCTTATACAACTTGTTTCCCCCTATATGGAACACAGCTGCCCTAACCCACCATGGACCTTAATTTGATTATCAAAGCCCTGGGGAAAAAAAAAAAAAAAAAAAACACACCCTTTGAACCAAAGGCTAGCTGTTCTCTCCTCCACCTCTCCCTCAAAACCTTATTTCTGATAGCCATCACTTCAGTTAGATGAATGGGAGAGCTCAGTCTTCTCCTGGCAGACCAACTATTTACTACCTTCTATAGAGATAAGGTTACACTGCATCCCCATCCTCGATTCCTCCCTAAAGTTTCTTCGGAATACCATATTAATTAAAAGGTCAATCTACCAGTGTTCTACCCAAAGAACCATGCCTCCAGAGAGGAAAGCAGCCTACACACACTAGATGTCAGAAGAGCTCTTGCCTTCTACCTTGACAGGGACTAAGACCTTCCAGGCCTCCTCCCAGATTGTTTGTATCATTTGCAGAAAGGATGAAAGGACAACGTACTTCCACTCAAAGACTGCTGAAGTGGGTTTCAGGTTGCATTTTAACCTGTTACAAACCTGCTGGGATACAGGCCCCTCAGAACTACAGCATTCTCTACCAGAGCTTGATCCACATTTCTAGTTCCACTGAAAGTCGCTCCCGTAACAGAAATCTGTAGGACTGCACCTTGGTCTTCCATTCACACCTTTGCCAAGCATTATGCCATTCTACCTGCTTGGGATGATACCACCTGTGGTGATGCAGTCCCCCCCCCACCCCAAACCAGCTTGGACTTGGTTCCTCAGCACCCACCTCCTCATTGAGGTACTACTTGGGAATCTCCTATGACAGAGCACCCACAGGAACATGTTCTCAAAGGAGGAGAGGTTACTTACCTTACAGTAACTTGAGTTCTTCAAGATGTTTTGTCCCTAGGGGTGCCCCACTTCCCACCCTCCTTCCCCTCAGTTGTGGAGGCTCTGCTTTGCAATTAAGAAGGAACTGAAAGGTGGTGGGTCCGTGCCCTTTATAAGCCCTTGTTTGGAGCACAAGGGGCTGCTCAGCACAGGCATGGGCCTGTGGAAACTGCTTTGCATTCTGTGGTCAAGAGTGCTCAGGTGCACCTGGATCCTATAGTGGAGCACCCATAGGGACAAAAATCTCTCAAAGAACTCAAGTGCCTGTAAGATAAATAACCTCTCCTTGGCTTGCTCCACCAGCCCACCCACCCCACCTGCCTCTATTCCCTAAAATTGGAAAGAAGCCGCAAAACAGAAATGCAGGCACAATCTCTCCCTCAGAGATTGCTGCCATAACACTTACTGCCAAGAAAGTCAGCATCTAGTTTGGCTTTATTCCTAGTGTGCCTTTCAGATCTCCTCCTGCTGACTCAAACCACCATCAACCCTAATACCAGTCTGTGAAATACTAATAAGTAACACGTATCAAGTAGTGGACTGTAATCCTAATTAAAAAGTTATACTCCAGTAACTATAAGATCGAACTGCTAAAGACGTTTCCTAAATAATCTATACCAAGTAATACCATTTGAATACCTTCCCTTTTTACCTTGCTTTAACTATTTGATTTGAACTTACTAATGCTTATTCTTTATACTGAACATATCATGTCAATCTGGTTTAAAGCTAAAATTTTTAATCTTATTCCTCCTCCTTCCTGTTTAGTGCACCTCCCAGTTTGAGTGCTGGCATATTCAGGGCTTGATGCTTTTGTGCATCTCCTAAACAAAAAGGGGTAGATTATGAAACAAGCAATTTTATCATGTTGATGTTACTTTGGCCCAATATATTCAATTTTGTTTCCTTCTCACTAATGACAGCTTGGTATAGACAATTAATGGAGTTTGAGCTCTAGATTTAACATTTTGATCAAGGCAGAGGTAGCTTTTCTAAAATCTATTAAAAAAGAAAAATAAAAAGCAAGAACAATGTATAAAAATATATATTTTAACCACATGGGAAACAGATCTTAGAAAAGAGGACAACAATCACAACATATTTTGGGGTAAGGTTTGGTCACAAAGCACTGACATGTCTAGCTGTCCAGTCTTTCTTAACAGAGAGTATCCAATGCTACAAAGATCTAATATGCCAAAGACTTTTAAAATAGGGAACACTGATAGTGCTAGGCTGAAGCTTCATTTTAGCAGCTGGCACTTGAAGAAGAAGAAAAAAATAAAACCACATGGTGGACTTGCCCTGCAGTAGCAGATTTTTTTTTAAATAAATATGTAGAACAGCCTGACTCGAGGCTCCCACATCTACTGCTGTTTTATTTGGAGAAGACAATTCCCATCCCTAAAACAGCAGCACAGGAAATTAAAATATTTCAAAGCTATTGCAAGGCAAGTGCTATTATATTTTATTTAAAAAGAATCACCCCTCTATTGCTAATCTAGGAGGCATTAAGCCACACATGAAATGGACCAATTTTATATCTGAAATTCTGGACCACCACTTTCAAACTTTTTTTTATTTCTATTGGTTTCTAATTGTAAGTAACTTTTTCAGTCCTACTGTACTTGGCGTCATCAAAACTACCAAGATAGTGGCTATCTTTGATTATTTACTATTTTAAGATGCTTAAAAACAATTTTTTTTAAGTGATTAACTCTTTGAATTTAATGACAGGAATTAAATATATGTACCACATTGGAGTTTTCCTTTAAAAAAAGAGTAACAGAATCTGATATTATAATATAAAGTCACTAATTCAGTCTTCCTAAGTCCAGATACACTGTACCTGCAATGGATATTTACAGCAACCAGAAGTTTAAATGTGCAACTATCACCTTGATAATTGTGGAATGCAATCAACTAGTTTAAACCAATTCATTAGTACATCATTTTTCCTAGGTAATTATGAGGCACTGACAAAGTTCCAAAGCCAGCATTATCAACACCTACAAACTAGAAGGCAAAGTAAAATAGTATTTGCTTTGGATTCTATGCAAGCCACACATGAACAAATCCATACTGAAGCTTCCAGTTGAACAGTTTATGGGGGTGCAGGAATTTAAAGCAATTCGGCATCAGCAGGCACGCCAACTCAGACTTTTGCAGCTGTCGCAGCAGAGGAATTCCCACACGTAGGGAAGACACCAAGCCACCAAATCATGAGGGGACTTCTTAGATGCAATGCAGCCAATACAGCTTCCAAGCATTCAGAGGGCTCAGCTTTTTTAATTTCATGATCACTGTTAATACTCGTCCTTGGGTTCATCTGCATCACTGGCATCCGTTTCACTGCTCTGCGACAGATCTTGATGGTTCTCTACTTTGTTCAGTTCCAGAAACCCGGTAATGAGCTTGGCAACTGCTTCCACGTCACTATGGAAAGGAATGAACGATGTTTGAATTAATGGAGGTGTGGGGCTGATGAGCCAGAGCAAAAGCACTCATTGCTGAATACAGATCTCTCTGAAGATCCAGTCAATATGTGGAATAAGACTATGATTAGCAACTCGCATAGGGCCTGTCCAGATTCATAAGCTGTGTGCGACTTTTTCAAGCTGCTATTATAATCAGAAAAGTGACTAAAGTGGAACTTCATGAGTACCATTCTCCCAATGACTTTCAGACAAGAGGAGGTTTCCATTCACAAGTCAGAATATTTTCTAACAGTCCCTGCTTTACATTCCCTTGCAAGCTAAAGAACCTGTGGAATTCTTTCTGCTTCTTATCACTAGTAATAAAGATTCCTCAGTTAGTTAATAATTGTACTTATGCAGGAGGCAGAAGATTAATCTGCCTCACTCTCTCATAGCTGCACTACTTCAGCAGTGCTAACAGAAGGAGAAAGAATGAAGTAAGCAAAAACACAGTTCTAACTTGAAGACACAGGGAGCAGCACTTTTAGGGAGTATAAATGCACTTGAAATTGGGTGGTCTATTTAGCTTTCAACACACTTCCTGCCACACAGAAGTATCTGATACAGGTAAAGCTATGGTTACTGAAATATGATGCAAGATTTTAATGTCTCCCATTAAGTCAATTACTCTTAAATAGTTTATCTAAAGCCCTTAAACATTTTGTAACGTTCATCATCACTCTCAACCTATCTCAAGACACCACATGCTTCTGACAATCAAAGCTGTAGGGTGACCTCTACACATTTCCTTCTGGAGAGAGAAAAGAATAACTATTAAAATAATGTCATAGAAACAGCAAGATGGAAGCCGTCTATTCTCTCCTTAAAATTCACCTCTGCTGTGAAGCCTGCAAAACACTCAACAATGGCTGTGACAGCTTCTTGTTACACTTACAAATCTCATTGCCAACTTGTGTTCTCGTCTTTTTGTCGTATCTTGATTATACTAAGACTGAGCAATTTGGGACAGGGACTGTCTTTTTATAATGTGTCTGTACAGTGCCCATCACAATGGGTCATCAGTATAAATAACAGCAATAATCAATGGGCCTTTTTTTCCTTTTGATTGAACTACAAGTAATAAAAACAACTATTAGAGGCCTAGAATGTCTAATATTGTAAATCTCGTTATACAGTTGCTCTTATTCTCAAATGCCTGTAAGGGTTTGAAAATCATAACTTGAATAATCCTAAAAATAGATTAAATAAGACTACCAACAGAGCTTGGACAATTCTCCCAACAGCCTCCTATAATCCAGCCATTGGCCCTATAGTTAATACCTACTCCTCTTATACACACACTCAATCAAAAAGAATAGCTCATACCTTCTACAGCCCATCACTGCGCTCTGGGTCAGAGGGTGGGAAAATCCAGTGACAAATCGTAGCACTACCAGGTAACCCTTCCCAAAGTAACGCACTTTCTCCTCTTCCACGTTCACATCTCGAATCTCATTCAGCGAAGCGGCCACTGTTAGCAAAAGCAAGGGAAGAACATCAATTACAGCCATTCCCAACATTGACACTTCTGATTTATATGACTAGGACTCTAAGCTCCCTCTCTCTGCTTTAATAATGAGCCTCTGTGCAAGGCTTCAGGACTGCTGCCCTCCTCCCACTCAGCTGGGTGTGCTCTACACTGCAATTCTGGGATCCCAAACTCCACCAACTGTGGTAAGGGCAAACAAACCCGGATCTGGATGCAAAGCAGAATGCACCAACTGGTATCGTTTGCTCTAATGAACTGGTACAGCTGCCCAAAGATTGACAATCATCCATTTATTACTTATGCTTTCCTGCTGTTTTTCCCTCTTTCCTTAAAGACAGTTTGAACTGTTTTCTGTATCAGGTAGTTAACAGCTGTTAAATGTATTGAGACTGAGCAGGTGTTGAAAAATGAACCATTCAGATCAGTCACTTTCAGAGCATCTCCTGGCTTCTGGGTCCCCATGTTAATTAGCATTTGCTCTCTGTTTTTGGTACAAATGCCTACTCAAGAAACATTTGCCTATTGTTCAGACACACAAAAGGGGAAGTTCATGAACATTAACGCTCACTCCTTCCTTCCCCCTCCCCCAAAATCTGTTTGAAATTTCATCATAATATTTAAGGAGGTTCTAAATGCTTTCAAGCCACTAAGCTCCCAACTATTTAAACATATTAGGAAGCAGTTTGATTTAGTCAAGCAAGGAGAGCAGATGTTTAGAATTCAAGAACATCCTGGGTTCTAGTTCCAATTTAGCCAAGGCTCACTGTGACCTCAAGCAAGTCACTTAACCTGGGTTTGACTACTGTCTGCAGCTATGCAATTGAATCAGATGCAGGAACCTCAGTGGAAACCAGATGCAGCATTTAAACTGAGCCTTCCTGGATAAGTTCACGTTTCTAAAAACAGGCATTAGGATTTTGCATAAATACTCTGAGGGCTTTTGTTTTTTTAATTGCTGTTCCCCAAGCCCAGCCATACCATAATCAACACTTCTTTTTGCTGCAGTGTGCATTACTTTAGCTCGATCTAGAATTAAACATAGCCTGGTGGGGAAAGCTACCTGTATCAAGGGTTAAAAGACTATCTTGCAGAGTAACCAACGTGGGGGGGGGGGGGGGGAAAGGGGGCTGCATGATGCAACAGGAAAAAGAGTAGCCTGTTAGCTACAGCTATGACAGAAGCTGTGAGCAGGAATTCTCCACTGATAATACTTCTATTCTAGAAATTCACTGATTTATACTATGCTCCTCACCACTGTACCTGAGAGCATAGAGCTGTATAAAAGAAAAGAACCAGTCACCATGTTTGTGAATATATTTATTTCTAATTCTCATCCTCCAGGTCCCTGACGGGCTGAAGCTCCCTTGGGCCTCCTCCTTCTGACAAGCAACCCCAGATGCTCGTGTCACAAAGCTGAACGTGCTGCTTTCATTGCATATCCCACTCAGGGAAGAGACCTCAAACAGCACCTATTTCTCTAGCATGGCAGCAAGAGAACTGATCCTGTCCCAGTTTCTCATTTTTATTTCTGATGTACAGTGTTACCAAAACCAAATTTCCAGATAACACGAAGGTCACCCACAACTTCAGTTGCTTCTGAGGTACTGCTTTTCAACACTGGCATCATCCTGGTACTCTCCCCAATACCAGCTCCCATGTGTACATAAAGTGAATCAAGTTTCCCCTCCTCTTTGTGCTATTCAAGAGTAGCTTCTAGAGCTCCAGTGAAAGCAACTGCTCAGTGCTGTGAAGTGACCAGAGCCCTTAAAAGCTGGGCTTGATTTCAGGAAATGCAGATTAATTAAATGGATTTTCTGTCTTGCATTTTCTAAGCAGGGATGGACAGTAAACAGTTGCCAGAAACAAAGATCCAGTAATGATACACCATCTGTAGCTGTACACACAATAAATATGGTAGCTTAGAACTATAACTCTGCATTTCCACACCATTTTTCACCCAAGCATCTCCAATTGCTTTACATACATGCATGGAGCCTCAAAACACCGCTGTAAGATACATATCCTAGCCTTCTGACAAACAGGCACAGGGTTAAGGAGATCTAACCAAGCCTGCAAAGTGAATCAGTGCCAAATTAGGATTAGAAACTAGAAGTCTCAACTCCCCTGCTCCAACCACTCGATTTCAGTATCTCTCACCATCAATATTTGCAAAGCACACTGCAGATTTCAGTACATTAAAATGGGGTAAAATAGAGCCACAAATGTCAGTATGCCCCAGGAAAGCCCTACAGTAGTGTAAAAAAAAAAAAAAAAAATCTGTGCACTGTCTATACTGTATTAGAGACCTTTAGCAATGTGGTATGCTCATTTGCATTTTAATACCCAGAATGCTTTTGCAGCTTAGCATGATGGTAGCATCTGCTCTCTGGAAACCAAAGAGCTAGGAATGGATAGAAATGGTTGACTGAGTGCAGAGCTCTAAAATATAGTTTATAAAAAGATTTGCATATAATTCCACCTTCTCTGCCCAACTCTCACACTTTACTTCTGGGAAAATTCTACATTACTGCATGAGTGCATAACTAATAAGCCACATTAAGTTTTTTTGTGCAAAAAAAAAAAAAAAAAAGCTTCCACCAAAATGTTGCTACAGTTTCCCCTTTTGCCCACTACAGGGCGCTGTGGCACAAAAACAGCAGCAGCTCCCATCAGAAAATAACTGCAGACCAGAGGGCACTTTGGGGATACAAAAAAGCAGCAGCTCCCAGCCAGCGAGGGAAGAGGGAAGAGAAAGAGCAAGTGAGGGAAGAGAAAGAGCCTGCCTTTGTCAGGCCAGCTCAGGAGACAGGGGTTATGGGGAGACAGACAGCATGGGGTGCTGGGGGGAGAGGGCTCAGACAGGGGCTCATAAGAGCTAGTGGGGGAGGACAGACTAGGGCAGGGGCTGAATGGGTGTGGAGGCACAGGGGCGAGGGAGATGCAAGGCCACATGGTGATGGGGGAGGGGGTGCAGAGCTACCCAGGGACACAGGGTGGCTGAGTGGGGGCACAGACACACATAGGGACAGGGGGTGGCTGAGTGGGGGCACAGACACATGGAGATGGGGAAGGGGGTACAGAGCTGCATAGGGATGGGTGGGGTGCAGGGCCACATGGGAATGGGGGAGTGGGTGTCAGAGTGGTGGTGGAAGGACACATGTGGACAGGGTGTGCAAGGACACACGAGGGTGCAGGGGCAGATGTGCCTGACTGAATGCGAGAGGCTAGGGGTCAGCCAGGGTCTGCATGGGGGAAGCTCCCTAACAATCCCTTCCCGCATCCCAAAAAAACCTGTTCCATAATTTTCCCACCCATACCCCAAAACCTAAGTTCACACCCAGGCTCCTTCCCAGCATTTACTTCCCTCTCCCTCAGATCCTGCGTTACCCCTGACTCTCCCCAAGTCTTTGCAGGGCTTCTGAGGGTGTGGGAAATACGGTTCTGTATTGTAGTTTATACAAATTTTTACTCAGAGTTCTGTATTAATATGCCTAGTAAGGAATTGATTTGTCAAAAAACATTTCCTGAATCTTTTATGTTGTCTGTATTGTTATAGACATACTTGCTGACAGGTATTTTGAAATAAATGACCAAAAATAATTAAAAATGGTGTGATTATATTGTGTTATTTTGACAAATAAAATATGCAGAATTTTAAAATATTGTGCACAGAATTTAATTTTTTGGTGCAGAATTCCCCCAGGAGTAACATTTGGTACCTACAGAAACACCTACTTTCTTACCTTGTTCATGGCCTGCTCTTGAGAGGGTCAGTATTTTTTTGTAAAGGTTGAATGTTTTAAGGAAGACTTTTCCCTTGTCCTTGTCAAATACAGCTTCCTGTAAAATTGCAACACATCATCAATTGTATCCTTTTCTTTTAAATAGGAAGGTGGCATTTACAACCTCCAAAAAAATGAACAGCCCAACACTCACCTGTAGCAGTTAGTTTCTGTTATCATAGCAATATGAACTTAATAGTTTTACTTATACTCACTCCTGTCCCATTACTGAATTATGAAGTCAAAGTTTTGTTCTTGGCTTCCCCTCAAACCCAGACTTGTCTGAATCACACTCTTTCCAGGACAGAATTTAAGTGGTTTTATTTTCCTTTAACTATAAGCTATCCCTGGCTTTAAGACAAGATGTCACACCTTGCAGAAACTGAAACTTGCTCTTTAAGTGTGCGTGTGGTTGTCCCACAACCCCCAGGCTACAGTGAACATAAAATCTATCTACACCTTTCATTAATAACAGTGACAGCTACCAACTGGGCAAAGTTTTTGACTTACACGATATGGTGACATTTACATTAAAAAGAAAACATCCCCAGGATTAGATGGCTCCAGGGACTGGTAACACAACAGGGCATCTTTCACATCTGGGTCATTTATTCAAGTACAGCATGGGTTAGTATAATGACAGTCTTCCAAGTGCTTGTGAAATGAGTTGGTAACCTCAGTCCAATTTCTGATGGACAGTTGTCAACATCATTTTAAAACATCACAAATAGCACTCTCCTGAGAGTGGGGAAATGTTGAGTGGAACTGGAGGTAGATCTGTCCTATAGTTGGTAGGCTCCTCCACCTCACTAGCAGGGACAGCACGTGCGGGAAGCTTTCACTAGTAACTTCACGTGCTACTCCTGTTCTCTTAGTTGAAAAATCACATGTTGCAAATATTTCAGCTTATAATTGCAAAAATATTCTACACAAAACAATATTACGACAGATATGTTTGGCCAAATCTTATCTTTAAACACCAATTCATCTTTAACAATTTTTCCTGTACTATCAGTATAAAAATTACCCTCCCAGTTCACATTTACTATAATGTACCAATATAGCTACATTTCTCAACAGTGTCTGACAATGTAACTTGTTTACTTGGATTACACAATATTAATGATCTGGCTGCTGAAATCTACAGCCAAATACTTTAAGCCAGCACAACCCACTTCCTGTCTTCTGAGTTCACAGCATGTGTCTTACCTCCCACTCCTCCAGATTCTGTGCAGCCACAAAGAGACACCCAGCTATATAGAAGAGTTTCCATCCCAAGCTGTCTGATCAATACAAGATACATAGTATTAAATACATTGTTTGAATAGCAAGCAAAAGATAGTAAAACAGCTCACACACCCCCTCTGGGAGCAAAATAAGAAAGAAATGTGCATTTCATGACAGATGTTTTCTTCTTCAACAGCAAGATATAGTATTTTAACAGTGTTTTTCCAGGATCAAAAAAAGCAGAAGTTATTCGATTGTAGAAAGTTTTTTGTTGTTGTTTTTAAAACACTGGAATCAGTGCTATACAGAATTAGCAACATATTTGTTGCTGGCAGGATTGTACGTAGTTCTGTTGTGGATACGATTTTTTTCCCCCCTGAGAACTTGAGATATTGAAATACTTTAACCAGGGGCTCCTATAAACATGTTCCTCCTTAGCCTGTGATAACCCAGAGGCCAAGGGTGAGAGACTGGGGATATTAATTTATTGAAACAAACATGTTTTCTTCAAACCAACGAAGGAAGCAGTCAGCACATCTTGCCAAACACATATATAAAATGTCACATGCTGGAAGTGTTTACACAGTTCAATCTGTCTTAAGTGACTGTTCCAGGGACTAACAATCAATTGCTTAACAAAGAGCAGAACTGGGCTCAGTATGTTTGGGGAGACTCCAGGGCAGTCTCTTAAGAAAGGATATTGTCTTTTACAGGTGGTGCCTCATATAGGGTTCACTGTATTTTGTCCTGGAAAAATATACTGATTATAGTGGTAGTATAATGCACTGTTCCAACTGTGTCATTTGAAACAAAGAGGGATGCTCATAGGATGCTCTGCAGCTTTTTATTTATTTATGATGGGGGGGGGGCATTTGATGCCATCTGATCCATTCCCAAAAGAACAGATAAAAATACTTCTAAAGAGCAAATTTTTGATGAGCCCCGAGGATTAGTTCTCTCTGGCAGGAGTGACTTAGTAGCATCCAGAGAGGAGTACTTCTATCAGAGGCCTGGGACACTTGAGTTTGCTGGCAGAATTTTAACAATACCTACCCTCCCAGTGGAGTTAAAGAATCTATTAGCTAAGCTTTGTAAAATGCATTGAAACAAAGCATTACAGAGTGCTAAGTATCACTGTTATAAATACTCTGGGGATGTGGGGAAGCAAGGCTGGAAAGGAGCTGCGGAAATAACTAAAGAGGGAGAAAAATAGAAGAGCATGGGGTAAAGTCTGGTGAAGGCAATGGGATGCTGCTAAGTTTTAAGATTTGTACCAGCTCCTAGAGTTTACGGTAGGCACTTTATTAGTTAAAAAAAGTACAAGATATTAAGGAGGATCAGGTGGAAGCCAGGGGAGAAAATCATCAGATGAAAGAAAATTCCAACAGGAAAGAATAAAACTCTCCATAAAGTAACTGAACATTACCTTCACTATAGTAAGCAGCAGCCAGACCTATAGAAGATATTCCTGGAAAGAGAGGGGACAGGTATGATTTAAACATGCAACTGAAGAGATCTAAAAATTCCTTTATTTTACACACACCCAAGTTACGTCCATTAATTCTCACCGAAAGAAGAGCTAGCTTTGATTGCAGCTTTGCTGTTCCTTTTGATTGTTAACATCACTCAATGTAGAGAGCAAATAAAGCATTTCTTATTAAATAAAATATAATTCTCTTTCATATAATTATACCCAATTTTAAAAATGGGGAAACAGGCACAGATAGGAAAAAGTGGCTTGCCTAAGGTCAGGCAGCAAGACAGTGACTGAATCAGGAACAGAACCAGGTGCTCCAACTCCCAGCAAGTCTAACCATTAAACCTTGTTTCCACCCAAGGACAGCACTACTTTGAGTACTGAGGACATGCATATTAAAAAGGCTATTCTTAGCTGCAAGATGGTCCCACAGAGCATGGTAGTCTAACAGAAACCTGTGCATGCACTATTGGGGTACACCTGTGTCAAAGGTTGCCAAGTGCGGTCACATATCCAAGAAAATTGTTGGCCGATTCCTCATGCACTGGAATGGCTTACTTCAATTATAATGTGGACCCAGGCTGTTAGTTTAACAAAATGTGTTTACAGTATTAAAAAGCAGTATGGTCTATTTGACTGGGAAATAGAATTAGGAACCAGGATCTCCTGAGTTCTACCACCAACTCTCAGTGTAGTCTTGGGCAAACAACTTACCCACTCTTTGATTCTGTTTCCCCATATGTAAAAGAGGGATAGAAACACCATACCTAATTTGCAGGAGGTGCTGTGAGGCTTCATACTTTACGTCTACACAGTAGACAAGAAACGTTATCTAAATGCCAGAGGTGAAATCCTGGGCTCATTTAAGTAAATGGAATTTTGCTGCTGAATTCAGCGCGCCCAGGATTTCTCCCCAAGGGTTTATGGATAGTCAGCTGTGTCTTCATGCTATCCATAAGGGTCAGTGGAGACTAAAGTTGAAGTGATTTCACCTTCCCAAAATAATACTTCCCAGAAATCTTACAAGTCATTTTAATGAGGTTTCTCTCAGGAAACATTTGTAACCCACTTCCCTTAAAACATGCATTTAAATGGATTTAGACCTATACACACTATTTGTGGCTGGCATAAAAATACGAGCCTAGGAAAAGCAGGTCCAAGTTACTCATTCATCTCTTCACTTATGGAGAAGAATCATCAGTGTCTTACCAACAAAGAGAGACCAAGATCTGATGCCAGGTGATCTCTTCAAATGCAGAATGGAACTTGTGCGGTTTTCAAGCAACATGTACATCTTCAGGAGAAATTCCCTACAGCCTAGTAACACTCATGAAACCTAGCTGGACAATGAAAAGGAGTAAGAACTTACAAGTTATTGCTGTACCCTTTGTCCTTCCTTTCTATGCCCCAATATTTGTTAACCTTCAGTCATGTCAATCTAGACCAGGAATCTGCAACCTTTGGGACGCAGCATGCCAGGGTAAGCCCCCTGGTGGGCCGGGCCAGCCCCCTGGTGGGCCGGGCCAGTTTGTTTACCTGGCCAAATTTGCAGATGTGGCAATCGCAGCTCCCACTGGCCGCAGTTCACCGTTCCAGGCCAATGGGGGCTGCGGGAAGCGGAGTGGGCCGAGGGATGTGCTGGCCACTGCTTCCCACAGCACCCATTGGCCTGGAGCAGCGAACTGCAGCCAGTGGGAGCCACGATCAGCCGAACCTGCAGATGCGGCAGGTAAACAAACTGGCCCAGCCCGCCAGGGGCTTACCCTGGCGTGCCATGTGCCAAAGGTTGCCGATCCCTGATCTAGATTATAATCTATCCAGGGCAGGGATATGGTGTTCTACTTACATGTAAAATACCATGCACATTTATGACCCTGTACAATAATCACCATGGAGACTTGCAAAACAAGACTAACAAAGGTTTGAACCCTGTAAGAAATGTCTCATTCTTTCATTAAGGTTCCCTTCATTCCTAGCATAAGCAATATCCTTAGAAGAGTTTCCAAAACTGGCTGTCAAAATAAAATTAGCAGCGCATCAACTAGCAATTGTGAACTAAGGAGAAAAGAAAAGCAATAGAAAGAGAGTGGTAAGTTCTTTTACAAAGCATTTCTTCAGCTGACAGGAAAGGGCAACAATAATGGTTCAACCCAGCAGCCAAAGCAGGACTAGGCAGCACACTACAACACAGAATTTCACGACTCAGTCCCTCACTCTAGGGTTGGGAGCGCTGCAGGATCAGCCCAAATGGGAAGAAACACTTCACAAGGCACTAAGCTATACCTACAGCAAACTCAGGAATGTAACTGAGTGGTACTGTAGACAGCCATATGCAGCCCTCCTCAACCAGAAACTAGGCCCAACACACATTGAAAAAGATGGTGGGAATTAGGAGAGAAGAGAGGCATTAATTATAAACATTAAGACTGGACAAATCATTTTCATCAAATAACCACGGCAAGAAATTATTTTAATCTTTGAGCAATTGCGGCTTCCAAACACACACTCTGTTCTACCTATGGTGACTTCAGCACAAGCATAGTAAAGGATTTAGATTAGGGGTCCAGCAGGACGTGTGAGGGCAGGACTGATTTGGTCAGGATGGATTACCACTGAGGAGGAGACAACAATGGGGATAGCTTTCCAGAAGGTTTAAAATGTCTCTTCTAGTGGAGAACTAGTTAGGGGGGGAGAGGGACTGGGGGAAAAGGACAATATGTTTTCAAACTGTTCTTCATTATGGTGATGAATACACAGCCACAACCCATGGAAGGGGAGATGGGATCACATTTTTATGAAATACCATGTATGCCACAACATTTTTAGTAGGCCCAGCAGAACAGGCTGTGGATGGTATACCAGCATTAACTGTGAATTTCCTCTATTTGGTTGGTTTGTGTCACAATCTTGGTATTACTTAAATGTAAAAGAGAGAGGAAAAGTGTTGTGCAGCCTTCCCCAAGAGTGTCATCTAGAAGACAGATGATCCTACTTACTGCACACATTACCTTTACTCACATTACCAGAGAGTAGTTATCAGTGGTTCACAGTCATACTGGAAGGGCATAATGAGTGGGGTCCCGCTGGGATCGGTTCTGGGTCTGGTTCTGTTCAATATCTTCATCAATGACTTAGATAATGGCATAGAGTGTACGATACTAAACAGGAAGGGGTTGCAAATGCTTTGATGGACAGGATTAAAATTCAAAATTATCTGGACAAACTGGAGAAATGGTCTGAAGTAAATAGGATGAAATTCAATAAGGACAAATGCAAAGTACTCCACTTAAGAAGGAATAATCAGTTGCACACATACAAAATAGGAAATGACTGCCTAGGAAGGAGTACTGCAGAAAGGGATCTGGGGGTCATAGTGGATCACAAGCTAAATATGAGTCAACAGTGTAACACTGTTGCAAAAAAAGCAAACGTCATTCTGGGATGTATTAGCAGGAGTATTGTAAGCAAGACACGAGAAGTAATTCTTCCACTCTGTTCTGCGCTGATTAGGCCTCAACTGGAGTATTGTGTCCAGTTCTGGGTGCAACATTTCAGGAAATATGTGGACAAATTGGAGAAAGTCCAGAGAAGAGCAACAAAAATGATTAAAGATCTAGAAAACATGACCTATGAGGGAAGATTGAAAAAAATTGGGTTTGTTTAGTCTGGAGAAGAGAAGACAGAGGGAATATGATAACAGTTTTCAAGTACATAAAAGGTCAGTACAAGGAGGAGGGAGAAAAATTGTTCTTCTTAACCTCTGAGGATAGGACAACAAGCAATGGGCTTAAATTGCAGCAAGGGAGGTATAGGTTGGACATTAGGAAAAACTTCCTGTCAGAGTGGTTAAGCACTGGAATGAATTGGCCAGGGAGGCTGTGGAATCTCCATCATTGGGGATTGTTAAGAGCAGGTTGGGCAAACACCTGTCAGGTATGGTCTAGATAATTTAGTCCTGCCTTGGGTGTAGAGGACTGGACTAGATGACCTCTCTAGGTCCCTTCCAGTTCTATGATTATTTGGTGAAACAAACTACATCCTTAAGGCAATTGCAAGCAAATCAAGTAGTATATAAACCAGACACTTTTCTTACTTTAAGTGGCCTTAAAGACTTACTGCATTCTCACCCTTTCTCAGATGAAAGAACTCTAGCTGTTACTGCAAAGCTGACACGGCATGACATAATGCAGTACCATGTGGAGGCAGTACATCTAATGGAGAGAGCTGGAGGCTGTCAGGATTCCTGGGTTGTATTTCTGGCTCTGCCACTCAGTCACTGGGAGAGTTTGGGCAAGCCGCTTAACCTTTCCATTTATGCAACTCTAAAATAATACTGAGCTTCCCCATAAGTGTGTTGTGAGTCGTTTTATTTGTAAAGTGCTTTGGGATCATTGGCTTGAAAGCATTATATGGTTCTTTTATCCTGGGAGATCCTGAGCACTTACAATTCTTATTGAACTCAATAAGAATTGTGCCTGCTCAGCACCTCTCAGGATCAGACCTTATAGGTATCATTATTACATTACTGAACTAACAATTCCTATGTCTGCAGCATCAGTTAGCGGAAATTTGGCTTTCAGTGAATGTTATCTGCCTACATTACAGGATTCTACATCCCTTACAACTCACTCAACAGTGCTTTAAATCGACATTACGAAGCAAACAGCCAGACAGCCTCATGCACAACTAGGTTCTGAGAAGACAGAAATGGCCCAATCTTGCTTCCTTACTCATCCTGTTGTTCTGGGATACTGCATGAAGCATACTTTTACTGTGGGTCACTTTAGACACAAAGTTTAGTTTTAAAAAAATTATAAAAGCTAAACAGAAATATATTCATGATTTTTTTTTTTTTTTATTTAAATGAAAACATTCCATGGACATGATTCAAATACTTCCTAGCAGCAGGTGCATAGGAACCTGACAGTGAAACAGCCAAAGCTGAGTCACGATCCTGCATTAATTTCTGCTAATACAGAATCATTCAGCCCCTTTTGCCTCTCTGCTCTGAATCGGTCTCCCTCCAAATCAAATCTTAGCCCAGTCTTTCTAACATCTCCTGGCACATGTCCAGCTGTCAACTGAAACTCAACGTGACCCAAAGCAAGTTCTTCATCTTTCCCTGCAGATGCTAGGTGGAAAATATTTTAGTCTAGAACTGCAGAGGAGTCACTGTTTTGTGTTTGTTCTATAATTCACTAGAAAATAGCGGGGGTGCCACATGATTCCTTCCCCATCCTATTATTCCTGGCATACTGCAGCTCTGTTGTTTTATCAACATTCCGTTGGTAATTAATTCCTGCTCCTCGCCCCAGCCTCAGTTGCCTCAACAAGAAGAAAGGGAAAGGTGTGCTTGGACTGAGCTCCCCTCTGATGCACTAATCAGACAATGGAGTTTGCCCACCACCTCACCCCCCATCCCCACCGCATGCAGTCTGCTCCTCCGGCCCCCTAAAATGCCAGCTCCCCACTCTGTACAATCCCCGCAAATCCCAGCCCCGCACCCCCTACACCCGCCTCACTCCCATCCCCCCGCACGCTGGGAAGGGAAGCAGCACCGTCACTGACCGGTTCCTTCCCGCAGCAGCGCGGCCCCACACGGACGCGCATCAAACGGGACTCGCCGCGGACTTTACTTCCCGAATCCGGACGGGAGGCGCCACACCATAGAGTCGTTGGACCCGAGCGCCCTCCCCGATCACAGAAGAGATTGAACACCGCGCGCTAGAGTGTCGATACGTAAATAGCGCCGGAACTTCGGCGGCCATTTTTACTTCGGGCAAAAGTAATTCCCCCCCGCGAAAATACCCACTAACTTCTGTGTATAGGCTTGGTGCCTAAATCCAAGATGGCGACCAACTTTAAATCCTTTCCGCCCATATCCAAAATGGCGTGTTAAATTAAGGTTTTACAGCTGCCCAAATCAAAGATGGCGTCTTACGTTAACTCTTTCCCGCCCAAATCCAAGATGGACTGTTAAGTGAAGGTCTTACAGCTACTACCCAACTCCAAGATGGTGGCTGAGGCACTCTTGGAGTGAAGGCCATATTGGTTAACACTGTAGAGCCAGGGAGACTCCTGGAGGGAGGAGGATGGTTTTGTTGAGTAAGGTTAGTCTTCAGTTCTCAGAGCTGGTGAGGTCCAGGCAGTGGACCAGGACCTATTTTTCCTCCCTTGGTATCCTGCTGTTAATTGATTTCTCTCCTTAGACTGACCTTACACTTGGTAAAGCAACCCCCATCCTTTCACGTATTTATACCTGCTCCTGTATTTTTTACTTCATGCATCTGATGAAGTGGGCTCTAGCCCACGAAAGCTTATGCCCAAATAAATTTGTTAATCTTTAAGGTGCCACAAGGACTCCCCTTTTTTGCTGATACAGATAACACGGCTGCTACTCTGAAACCTGCTGTGGTTGGAGACAGTGAGAAATGTGCTGGTGAGTGACTCTTCCGACCTAGGAGGTAACAGAGCAAGAATTTCAGAGCTTGCATGGGAAACTGGGGCCTAAACAGCTGCTCCTATTGTTTGTGCTATGACTGAACAGGGCTGCCCAGAGTATACACACCACAGCTGTCACTGTAGCATAGCATCTGGCCACATGCTGGCACTGGTGCATGCATTATACAGCTACCAAGGAGACTAAGAGACCCCATAGTGTCATTGACGGTGACCACATAATAGCTTACACTTATAGCACCTGCCATCCCAAAGTACTTTATGTGCATTGACTGAGCTTCACAACCCTATGGAGGTGCGTATTGTTCTCTATTTAAGAGATGAGGAAAACAAAGCCCCAGGAGGTCACAGAGCTGGGAATAGAACCCATGAATCCTGACTCCTAGTTCCTTATGCTAACCACTAAAAAACACTGCTTTTCTAGGATTGCTGTTAATATCTCTGTTTCTATATATAGACAGACACTTGTGCATGAATTTGGAGATAGATAACAGTACAAACCTTTGAACCAAAGATGTGTATTCATGCAAACACTTTGTTAGTCCAGTAGAAGAAATTAGGCTACTATACCTTGTGAATTTTTATTAGAAACAGTACATTTTGTTTTGCACTTTTAAGCGAATGCTAAATTTTATCAGTGTTGCCACTTCTTGTCATTTTATCAAATGTCTTGCAATATTTCATGTTTTTCTTAAACCCCCAGCTCCTGGAGTCATGATATTATGTGGTGATCTCATCTTATATATTTTTATAAATATGTTTCTAGTCCTCATGGTTATGTAGAAAAGCTTAAAAATGCAAACCATAAGTCTCCAAAACCAGAAGGCAAATAATAAGAATCCCAAAATTATTATTTTTGTACATCTCATGATTTTAAAGCCAATCTCATGGCTTTTGGGGGGGGAATGACTCATGATTTTTTAATGCTAGGGGTTGATAATTCTCTAGTATTTTTAAAATCAGTATAACTATTAATAATGTGCTTTGACAAACACTGATTCCTCAAGTATCGGGGGTAGCCGTGTTAGTCTGTATCTACAAAAACAACAAGGAGTCTGGTGGCACCTTAAAGGGGCAGGAGGGTTAACAGGGATGTGCAAGGCAAGAAGTGTTGCATCCGAAGAAGTGAGGTTTTTACCCACGAAAGCTTATGCCCAGATAAATATGTTAGTCTTTAAGGTGCCACCAGACTCCTTGTTGTTTTTTTACTGATTCCTCAGACATTTCTTAATCCATTATCTCTCTTTACTCTTCCTGTCTATTGCTTAAAATCTGACCTAAAGTTTTTGTTTAGGGAAGAAAATTACACCTTATAATTTAGGATAAAATAATAAATTTATGCAAACGAGATCTTAAAGCTAGACTTTTTTAAATCAGCAGAGTTTTTAAAGAGCTAACTGAGGCCATTAATGTTGATTTTCAATAAGTCTTGGAATACTAGGGAAATTCTAGAATATTGGAAGAAAGCTAATATTGTGCTAATTTTTAAGAAGGGTAAACAGGATGACCTGGGTAATTATAGGCCTGTCACTCTGATATCAGTCCTGGGCAACATAATGAAGTGGCTGATATGGAATTAATTATATTACTATAATAAATACCAATCAGTATGAGTTTATGGAAAATAGATCCTATTAACTAACTTGATATCTTTAATTAAATGTATAAGTTTGGTTGATAAAGGTAATGTTGATATAATATATGTAGGCTTCTGTAAGGTGTTTGACTTGGTATATAAGATGTTTTGATTAAAGAAACTAGAACGATACAAAATTAACATGGCACACATTAAACAGATTAAATGCTGATTAGCTGATAGGTCTCAATGTAATTCTAAACAGAGAATCAAACAGGTATGTGTCCAATGGGATCCCGCATGGACTGGCTCTTGGTTTTACACTATTTAACATTTGTATTAATTACTTGGAAGAAACCACAAAATCATCACTGACAAAGTTTGCAGGTGACACAAAAATTGTGGGAGCGGTAAATTATGAAGATGATAGGTCACAGAGAGTGATCTGGATTGCTTGGTAAACTGGGCGCAAGCAAAGAATATGCTTTTTAATATGGCTAAATGTAAATGTATATACATCTAGGAACAAAGAATGTAGACCAGACTTCTGGGGTGGGAAACTCTATACTGGGAAGCATTGACTGAAAAAGATTTGGTGGTTCAAGAAGGATGTTGATAAATTGCAAAGGGTAAAAAGCCACAAGAATGATTAAAAGGATTGGAAAACATGCTTTATAGTGATAAACTTGAGGAGCTCAATCTATTTAACAAAGAGAAGGTTAAGGGGTGACTTGGTTATAGTCTATTGATACCTACATAAGCAACAAAAATTTGATAATGGACTCTTCATGATCCAATGACTAGAAGTTGAAGCTAGACTAATTCAGACTGGAAAAATGGTGTAAATTTTTGACATTAAGAATAATTAACCATTGGAACAACTTACCAAGGGGTTTGGTGGATTCTCCATCACTGACAATTTTTAAATTAAGATTGGATGTTTTTCTAAAGACCTGCTCTACAAATTATTTTGGGAAGTTATGGCCCATGTTATACAGGAGGTTAGACTAGATAATCACAATACTGTAGTCTCTTCTGGCCTTGGAATCTATGAATCTTCATAGTACAATATTCACTTGTGGAAGGCAAATAGCTTAAATAGAAAATCATTAATTGACAGTCTATAAAGTGAACTGAATAATGATCCTACCATGAAATAAGGAAAAAAAAAGTCTCCCTCTGCCTACTCTTCTAGGTTTAATGAGACCGTTAGAATTAATTCTACTAATAAAACCGATGCTGCACTGTAAAACTTGTTATCCCCATTAATTTATAATTAAGAAAATGCACATGCATAAGTCCTGTTCCTGCACTCCTTACTCAGGCAAAATTCCCATTAAGAAGTGCAGGACTGGGATCATTGAGGATTGAACCCAGTAAAATTCTCTTTCATGTCCACAATTTAGTGTTCTGTCTTCCTGCCTGCATAGAGCATGCTGCAATGTTTGTTCTACAGTTTCATATAACAGATATACTTTCAAGGGCTAGAGCACCTTGAAGATTTCTAATTGGCTCAATATCATACTCCATGATAGGTTCTTTTCTTCAGTTCCTGAACCAACTGACAGTTGTGAGGGGTGAAAACGTAAATTTGCCCCTTTTACAATTTTCAAAGTATTCTTCCCTGTGGGGAAAGCGGCTACTGACAACTCAGACTGCTGGTTTGGTATGGGCTGCTTTTAACAAGTTCTCTCACATGTGATTCCAGCTGGACATGGGTGAATGGGAAGCTGGTAGAGCCCAGGGGTGACTGGGTAAGTGGGGAGCAAGAGAGGAAATTAGGTATGGAGGAGTTGGGAGATTGTGGATGGGGTGGGGTGGGCAAAGCTATACAAGCAGTGTGGGGTAGCCCAATGCCTCTGCATGAAGGCACTGGCACTTAAAGGGTGCACTCACTACTGCTGCTTCTACTTCTTCCACAGGAAGGTAGCAGCACTGAAAGGAGCACTTGCCACTTGATGTGATGATGGCTTAGTACAAATACCCTCTGCCTTCATGGTGCTACTGACTGGTGCTCCAGAGAGCTGAGGCAGTAGTGACCAGGAGTGCCAAACCTTTATGGGTCAACGAATTGATGCATGAAGGTTCTCCACGGTTCTGCAGCCTAACTAAGTGTGCCAGGGAGTAGAGGCATCAATGCCAGGGGATCCCTTCAAGTGTTAATGCCTCAGCACAGAGACACAGGATTTCTCCATCAGGCACCCTTGCCTTGCACATCCCTGTTAACCCTCCTGCCCCTTCTAAAGCCTGACTCAACCTTTAAGATCCATTCAACTCTGCCTGTCATCCACATCTCTGTTGGCTTTCCTAGAGGTCCGCTCTCTCCCTCATAAGCAACACCCTCCTCCTATAGTTTCTTCTCAGCCAGATTGCCATCCTCCCCCCATCCAGCTCACTAGGTGCACATGCAGAGTCAAAAGTAGCTGATGGTTCTTAGCAGTTGAATCAGCTGATCTTGGGGAAATCTATGTATATGTTCTTGGAGTAGAGGAATAACTGTGTAATGATAAAGTGTCAAAAGTAGCCTGTGTCCAAGATGTTATCAAAATGTGTTTGTGTGAAGCTTGCAGTTTTTATGTGGATTGTGGCTGTGTTACTTTAGGAATCCAAAGACATATGAGGGAAACAGAAACATTTCAAAAATGGGAGTACAGTATTCTTTAATATTTCCTCTGCAAAAGTTAATAAATATTTAATTTAAAAATATATAATTTAGTTTGACTGTGGAAGAATCATTGTGCCAACTTTGGAGACGATCATCTAAGGATCAGGAAACCCTTTCACAAACTGAAAATATCATGAGGAGTGCCCCCCTTTAATAATTCCTAGTCTTGAGATGTTTAGAGACTTACTTCTAACTTCAAACACGGTTCACAGCTGCAGACTGAGTGTGATATCCGTAGGGGAAAAAAATGACATTAAGAGAGTAAAATAGAATGTGACAGCATCTGGGATAGAGATGGCAGAAACATAGGAAATGCTGACTGTCACAGCTGTGAAAATAACACCTCAAACTGAGCTGTGTGCCAGTCCCGCAGTATGAATACAGTAACATTCACTTAACATTTTCAAGAGTGGCCACTGATTTTGGATGCCTCAGTTTCAGGACCCCCAATGTGAGACATCCTAGCTTGATTTTCAGAAGTGCCAAAAATTCATGACTCCTAATAAAGGCAATGGGAAATGCAAATACTGGCACCTCTGGCCATAAATGTCTGGGGTCACAGATGTCTCAGGTTGGACACCAAAAACAGAGAGACCCAAAATTAGTCTGTAAATTTGTACCTTAGGTTTTTACAAGAACCAGGAGTCACCCAATGAAGTTAAGAGGCAGCAGGTTTTAAACAAACAAAAGGAAGTACTACTTCCCTGTAGAAGTGTTGGCCGAGGTTCGGCCCTCAGCGGGGCAGTGGGGTATCCCACTGCCTCGCTACAGTCCGCCGTCCGTCCGGGTCCGGCGGCAGTCTGGGACAACAGACACACAGTTAGGGCTCAGGCCTGTAAGCAGGGACTGAGGCAAAGTCTATAGCAGGCCAGGCCCTAGGTCAGAGCGAGGCAGCAATTAAATAGACAATCAGAAACCCCGGCCCTTGGGCAGGGGCTGAGTCAGTTTGTGGCAGCCCAGGCTCTAGGTCAGGGCGGGGCAGCAAGCCAATAGTCAAGCAGGTACCCAGCCTCTCTAGGCCAGGGGAAAAAGGGGGAGTCTGCCACCCAAGGAGTGGGTGGCAGGGGGGACACAGGCCCTCCCACTCCACTGCGTCCCAGCCCGGGGCCCTAGCAGCAGCAGAAACTCGCTGCTGTCAGTGGGGATCCTGGCTGCAACACACTGACATCGGCTCTGGCAGTGCAGCAGCCAGACTGGGGTCGGCTGCCCCCGGGCTACTTCCACACTCCCCCTCGTATGGTACCTGGGCCGTCCTAGTGTCGTCTGTGCTCTCCACCAGCATTGGCTCCTCTGGGTAGGTAGCGAAGGGCAGGCTCAGCTCCTCCTTGGGGTAGCTGGCACAGAGTAGGCTCAGCCAGTCCTCCTCGGGGTAGCGGGCGAGAGGTAGGCTCGGCTGGCCCGGTGAGTCAGCAGGCCGGTCGCAGCCTGCAGCTGTTTCCCAAGCAGAAGCTCGGCCACAGACATCTGCTCTCTCCACCAGCCTAGGCTCCCCTAAGCTCTGCAGGCGGGCTTTTATACTTCCGGGTCGGGGCCGTGACCTCGGAGGGGTGGGCGCCGGACCCGGTGGCTCCGCCCACGTTGGTATTAGGGGAGGTTCGGCCCTCAGCGGAGCTGTGGGGTAGCCCACCGCCTCACTAAATTCACACAATGCACAGTCTCTGAAGTTGAGCATAAGCTTGAAGTGTTTGCCAGAAGCTGGGAATGGGCTACAGGGGATGGATCACTTGATGATTACCTATTCTGTTCATTCCTTCTGAAGTACATTGACAGGATACTGGGCTAGATGGACCATTGGTCTGACCCAGTATGACCATTCTTATGTTCCTGCACAGATGTGCATAGCTGCATGTTTTTTTTGTTTGTTTGTTTGTTTGTTTTAAAGGATAAAATGGAAAAGAGATCCCAATATTGAATTTGACCTTTGTATTAATGTCTGAAAATACTGAACCTGTGATCCAGGTGCATAAGGATCTGCAGTTTAAATTGTAGAAGTCTTTTTCATGGAGTTGGGTATATCTGCTGTTTTGGGAAGGAAAACTTTTGTGGTAAATAATACCATTATAGCTGAGGCTTCCAGTTGGGATCTGAATAAAAACAGATTCAAGGTCATTGTCACTTTTTAGCCTTTAAAATGTAAAAGGTCACAAAAGAGAAGTGAAACATGTAAAATCACATGTACTGTGCTTACTAAATCATGAAAACCAGAGTTATAGAAACAGGAAATTATCATTTGCATTGTATTTAGCTGTAGTAATATGATTTTTCCATAACCTTCCTAAATCCAGAAGGAGCTGTCTTAGAGAGAAACTCAGAGGGGAAAAAAATAAAAGGAAAGAAGAATGCAGTTTTGCCCATGTGTAATTGTTGAATATTACATACAAACAAACTCAAGAACAGCAGGAAAAGCTATTCAAATCTCTCTGTATGTCAATGACTTGCCATTAATGTTAACTGTCTCCTTAAAGGGAATGTGAGTACAGTTGTCATGCAGAGGATATATGAGGCTCCATACTACTGTGCATAATTACAGTTTACATGTTTCCACTGTTTGCTATTTTCTGATTTATAACAGCACTTTAAATTATGCTTGGGACACCAAAAGGGCCAAATACAGTCTACAAACAGCTTCCCTTCTCACTGCAGGGTGTGGGCAAAGCCGCTTTTCTGCAATTTTTGTTATTGCAAGTGAACAAAATATAGAAGCAATTTCTATTTGTCTCTCAAGGAAGACACAAACAAATAGTGCAGTTGTGTTCATTTATTGTTTATTGAAATCAATATATGCACAGTAGGCACAGCCTTCAGGCTCGGGGCAAGTCAGTCTACAATGTAGGTACTATAGTTTGAGATAAGCTCTCTTGTTTCTTTTTAATAGTCATGGTGAAAAAAAGCAACACAAAAAGCTCAATGTCTTAACACAAAAAAACTCAAGGAGATCTGTGGAACTTCACGTTAGTTTCTGCTTTTGAGGCGCTAGAAAAGCATATCCTGTATGGAGTGGTGAAGTGTGTACAAACAAAGCAGTGCCCTTTAGCAACGTGTGAATGTCAGTCTTGAAGCTTCTTTGCTGTTGTTGCCCCCACTCTGTCCTAGCCGAGCTGTGAGAATGAGGCGTTACCTTTACCTCCTCTGCAGCAGAGAGGCGCTGTCCCTTGCAGTTCCAGATAAGTGCCTGGGACTACGTGACAGCGCTCAGGTCTACAATGAACACTTCTAACTGAGTGGGAGGGAGGGAGTAGAGGCTGCCGGGGGAGCCGCTCAGGGCACAAGCAGGACAGAAAGAATTTACATTAAATAATAGGTGAAAAAGAAGAGCACTTCGCTTCTTTTTCTGGAGCCTGTGCTTGACTCCCTACCCTTGTCGCCTAGTTTTTTCCCCTAATATATACATGGATCTCTTTAATAGCCGCAACATGCTCCAGACTTTACCTCATGCTGTTTAATTTCTACCAGCCAGGACATAATTTACTATAGGTTAAATGAAGCAAGCAGCAAGGTACAGTATCTCATTCTTTTCCCTTCCTTTCTCTTTCATTCCCCTTTCTTCTCTTTCATTCCTTTAGCTGCATGGTGGTTATTTTGTTACAGCTTGTGATAGCACGTCTGTGTGTTTGTATAGACATAAAAAATGTTAGATTTCCCCCCTTTGTTCTGCATCTGGGTGCCAAGCAATGTACTGCGGTTGTGACAGTGGGAAATTGTTAGCCTTGTGCTGACTTTGCGAAAAAAAAAATCGATGATGGTAGTGAGAATCATGAATCGTTTCATTGCAAATGATCAGAATTCAAGGCTTAAGGTGCCCCACAGGGAGCGATTTGTGTAATCACTGGGATAAGAGAAGAGAGGTTTGTGTGTGTGATTAAAAGGGGGGCTATTAAACACTTAAGCAGAGAATGAGGCGCCACCACATTCACGAGACTCAAATCAAAAGCAGTTTTTCCTCCTCCATTGCGGCGGTGTGAACCTGTTGTTCCCCCCCATTTTGATGTTCCTGCAAGACAGAGTCTACACCGGCACTGTCTATGGAGCACTCCCACCATTATTAAGAAGAGAGCTGCGTTTTCCCTCGAGAAGCAGTGTCCCAAGTCTCCTCTTAGAGCAAGATACAGTCTCTTCTGCTTGTGCAGGGGTGACCCCTTTTACCACCCTTGTTTTGCATGTTCATTTCGCATCAATTGCATGTAGTGTCAAAGCTTGCTACCACTGTGCAAAATACAGGGATGACCAAAGTCCCCGACCCCCAGAGCAACATGTATTCGCTGCCAGAATCTACAGCATGAACATGAATCAGAATCATGGGTTACAGATTTGTATTCTAAGCATGTCAAGGAGGTGGGGGAAGGGAATGTTTCTGTACAATACTAAAGCCATTAATCATGCTGATTGCAGGCCCTGCATCCAGCCCACTGATCTTCCTAAAAGCTTTTCCTCTGCGGTATTTGTTGCGCATTACAATGTAAGCAAATTCTCTAACGTGTGGTGTGATAATTATTTTTTGTAAAACCGGTCCATTATAGAGTCTGAAGAAGCTAATGGACTCGATGACCTCTCGAGGTCCCTTCCAGTCCTTGAATCTATGAATCTAAAGGTCCTTCCCACCCACAGGAAGACCGAATTGGGTGCTATGCAGTCAGACCCTCCCACTCCCGGGCATCTCGATGGCTTTTGAAAGTGCCAATCAGGAGGCGTGCCATAAGAGGGCAGTAGGCCAATAATAATAACAACAAAAGGCAACAGGAATTGGAAGGGGGAGCTAGGCTAATTTCTTGCTCTTTGTGCCTTTATTATTGCAGAGAGCTGACAAGCAGAGTCATTGAACTCCTCCCTCTGCTTCCTCCGTTCTTCCTCTGCCTGTAGAATAAAGAGAATCAACACTCTTCTGTAGAAAGAAAATCACCTTTAAACATTGAATAGACATACATACCAAAAAGTAATACAAAGACTCACAGATGAAGTGTGAAAACTGTACCAAAAAGGTGAGTGCTATTTTCTTACGACTTTATGCATGGGAAACAGTAAGTAGTTTGACTCCACCCCCAGGTCAGACACTCACTTGCTTGATCTGTTACATAATGTGAGGATCCTTTGTGTTTCAAGGGGTTTCCTTTTTTGAATAAGAAAAGCAAGTCTGGGCCGCTGGAGGGGCTTAACTTTATACCGCAGGGCAGGGCTAAGTTGCAGCCAGTGCACAGTTAAGTGACTTGAACTTTTTGATATATTATATCTGAGACGGTGGTGCAGTAATAGAATTTGGTCATAGATTACCAGGTCACAGATAGCCACTACACAGTGCATAGTTCTAAATGAGCTTGCCTCTTGTAGTCTACCTTACTGATACCATTCATATAATAATGTATAAACTGTTTTTTTTTCCAGGAAAGGTTTAATTATATTTATTTCTCTGGGCAAGTTGTGATGGGAATGACATTTAATGTAACCTACCGATGCTGATTTTTTGTGTGTGACATGATCTTTTATGCAATTTTCATTATATTCTGATTACATTTCAAATGGCTTTATGTGACTATTTTATGGTACACTATAGTGCTGGGGTGGCCAACCTGAGCCTGAAAAGGAGCCAGAATTTACCACTGTACATTGCCAAAGAGCTACAGTAATATGTCAGCAGCCCCCATCAGCTCCCCGCCCAGCTCCCAGTGCCTCCTCCCGCCCGCCTGCTGCCCCGCTGATCAGCGCCTCCCCCTTCCTCCCTGCACCTCCTGATCAGCTGTTTCTTGGGATGGAGGAGGCTCTAGGGGGGAGGAGCGAGGGCACAGCAGGCTGAGGGGTGGGGGCAGGAAGCGGTGGAGTGGGGGCAGGGCTTGTGGCAGAGCCAGGGGTTGAGCAGTGAGCACCTCCCCCCCTTGGAAAGTTGGCACCTGTAGCATCAGCCCCGGAGTCGATGCCTATACAAGGAGCCGCATATTAACTTCTGAAGAGAGCCGCATGTGGCTCCGGAGCCACAGGCTGGCCACCCCTGCTATACTGGTTGCCATATATACTGCAGTACCTTTCTCCCTGCTCTCTTTCCTTATCCCTGCCCCCAGTGTTAAAAATACACCCAAAGCTGTAAAAGCCAAGCAGGTGAACTTCCCATCAATGTTTTCATTGTAATAAACATGTTGGAAAAATGTAACACACAATCTGAAGTCATAGACCTAGTTAAAAATGTTTTTTGAGCAGTGGTTTTTGGTTTATATCACACATTTCTATGATGTCTTTCAGGAATGTAGTAAAAAACAGAAAAATGATGACAAGCAAAATACATCGGTTGATCCACTGAGCACGAATGATGAAAATGAGGAGGTAATGTTCCTTTTTTGAAATGATTTTATTAATCTAAGGTATATTATTGTTTTGACTTTTATCCTTCTCTGTTCTGTGCCCTTTTTTCCTTTGGAAAAGAATAAATAAATGTTAGGATAAGCTATACACAAATAAATATATGCACTGTACTTATAAACCAAAGTCCTACATGTAAGAACTAATTCACAGAAAATAATCCAGAAGGGAGCTGGAATAGGTAGAGCCCTGCAAATCCGCAGATATCCACTTTATAGCCACAGATATCCGGATCACAGATATCCATGGATACGGATATCTGTGGAACATTTTTGCAGATCGCAGATGGAAACCGATCCAAATTTTATATCTAAAGCTCTGTAAATCTGCAGATATCCATGGCTATCCACTGATGCAGATATCTGCAGATCATTTTTGTGAATCAGATGCGGATACAAATTTTGTATATACGTAGGGCTCTAGGGATAGGGATACAAACACAGGGTTTGGTTTTTCAAAAGTGCTGAGCACCTAGAACTCCAATTAAAGTCAGTGGGATACGTGAGTATTCAACAGCTATGAAAAGCAGGTTTATTATATTGACAATTTCTTAAGAAGGATGAAATTGAAAAGATAGCACTCAGTGCAGAGCACCAACAAGATAATTTCTTTCAGTGGCTTTGTAGAAAGAGTTGAAAAGGCTGAAAATGCTTCCTCAAATCTTAAAAAAAAAAAAAAAAAAGGTTTGTGCCTGTTTTATTATATCTCAATCAAGCTTTTTTTGCATTTTTTACTCGTTCAAATAAACGTGGTTCATAATTACAGAATGACATGCAGCTGATACTTACCAACACTTAAAATGACACAGTATCTCCCCTCCCCCTCCCCCCCGAAAAAAGCATCTTGCATTTTAAGGGCCTGATCATTCAAGGGGCTGAACACCTTTATCTCTGAGTGAAATCCATAGAAGTTTAGGCTGCTCGGCATCTGACGTGATCGGGTCCAACCCATGAAATCGTTACTCCCATGAGTGGTCCAAATGAAGAGAATGGAATACTTGAGTAAAAGTTACTCACAAGTCAGAGTTAGTAGGATCAACTCAAGGCAAATGCAATATACAGGAAAACAGTTTCCATGCAAAAATTGATCCTGCAAATTTCTTACTTGTGTGAGTTACTTTTGAAAGAAAAGGTGGAGGGTGCTTGGCACTTCAAACCACACAAAAGTATGTTCTAACTATAGGTGAAAAAGGTAATGATGCTATAGGTCTCATACTTGGTTTGCTAAATTACACTGAATAACACTTTTCGTTTGAGAGTTTGCAAGGGGTCTGGAAGTCTCTCTCTCTCCTTTGCAGAAGTTCCTCCTCTCTCAAACTAACTAACAAACAATGTTCCATCCATAAATCATAGAATCCTAGAACTGGAAGGGACCTTGAGAGGTCATCTAGTCCAGTACCCTGCACTTAAGGCAGGACTAAGTATTATCTAGACCATCCCTGACAGGTGTTTGTCCAACCTGCTCTTAAAAATTCCCAAGGATGGAGATTCCACAACCTCCCTGGCCAATTTATTCCAGTCCTTAACTACTCTGACAGGAAGTTTTTCCTACTGTCCAACCTAAACCGCCCTTGCTGCAATTTAAGCCCATTGCTTGTTGTCCTATCCTCAGAGGTTAAGAAGAAACATTTTTCTCCCTCCTCCTTGTACCAACCTTTTATGTACTTGAAAACTGTTATCATGTCCCCTCTCAGTCTTCTCTTCTCCAGACTAAACAAAACCCAATTTTTTCACTCTTCCCTCAAAGGTCATATTTTCTAGACCTTTAATCATTTTTGTTGCTCTTCTCTGGACTTTCTCCAGTTTGTCCTCATCTTTCCTGAAATGTGGCACCCAGAACTGGACACAATACTCCAGCTGAGGCCTAATCAGTGTGGAGTAGAGCGGAAGAATTACTTCTCATGTCTTGCTTACAATACTCCTGCTAATACATCCCAGAATTATGTTTGCTTTTTTTGCAACAGTGTTACAATGTGGACTCATATTTAGCTTGTGATCCACTATGACCCCCAGATCCCTTACAGAGCTGTCATTCATATAATGTAACACAAAAACAATGCAACTTTGGGGCCAAATCCTGCTTGCCATAGACATGGGACTCATCTTGTTTAGGCACTGAGACAGTTTGCCTGACTCAAGTGATCACGACATGACCTTTCCTTTGTTTTGTGCCCTTAATAAAAACTGTCGCCAACGTTTTCAGACTTGGATGTCTGACGTTAATTATGTAAATCCATATTCAGCATTGAAGAAGCCTGAGAAGGTAAGTACTCGCAACTGCCTGTGAAGTTAATGGATGCAATGCTCAATGCCTCTGCAAATCAAGCCACTTCAGGTGCATAAATATGGATGTTGGTTAGATGCTTAACTTTAAAAATCTGAGTTTGAATTTTTTTGCCACTACTGTCTTCTGTATGATAGTACACAATATCTCAAAATGCTTTGGCATATAATAATACAGTTTAATAATGACAGGGGGCAGAGAAATCAAGAGAGACTGAACAGACCATTTTCTAATTTTAAATGTTACACCCACACATGAGGGGGACAGTCTTGTGTTTTTACAGTTGCAGTTTAAATAAGTCAGTGCAAAGGCCCTGAAAGTTAGCTTATCCAATCTCCTTTCATTTCTAGAAAAATGAATTCCATAAATTGGCTGGTGCTAAAATATTCCTTAGTGACTGCCTAGCTTGTGACAACTGTGTGACATCAGAAGAAGGTGTCAGGATTTTCCAGCAAAATCAGAAGGAACTCTTTCGCATACTCAACCTTAACAAGGTAAAGTGACAAAGCATGCAGGAATTTGTGTGAGAGGAAGGATGTGAGATAGTGACTAAGCAGTTTCAGTGATAACTAAAAACCCTTGAATAGTATAGCAGTTAAAGCACTACATCAGTGAAAGTAAGATCATGGCTGTAATCTAAATTTTATGAGATGTATTCTGTAAGGCATAAGTAAGAAACTGTAGGGCAAAGCATGATGATTATCTCATAACTTCAATAATAAACTGTAGGGTGTGCAATTATAGTGTTGTTAAATATGCATTTCTCGAGTGTTGGAGGCATTCTGGTTTTTGTGATCATGGTGAAAGTATGAGATAACAATATGCACAAGGTATGAAATTATCAATTATCAAAGACCTGACTGCAAAAATTAGAGAGAATTGTCCCATTAGTTTCTAGTACGTGCTTTAAGGTATGAATGATACCAGACACATTTGAAAGATGTGTATTCAGAAGAGTATCTTTTTGCTGTATCTTGGGTTCTTTTTCCTCTTGCAAAATAAATAAAATCATAGCTTCTGTCTGACATGAAGACAGTGCCATTTTATTGTTAAGGTTAGTTCTTTGGTAGCTTTCCTAATACATACTGTACTTGAGTCTGCTGATCTTGACATTGACTTAATGATCTACCACTCCAGACTATTGTTCTCTCACCCAGGAGGCAACAGCTACTTTAAAAATTTTATTTTTAATTGAAATTGATACTGCTCTCTCCACCTATTTGATATATGTAAGGATTCCTCCCAGAATATTCTAGCCAGTTTTTAGGACTGGTTTGATTCTATAGCATGATGTGGTTGTATAAGTGTGAGACAGACAAAGATTTAAATGACAGGTTTCAGAGTAGCAGCCGTGTTAGTCTGTATCCGCAAAAAGAAGAACAGGAGTACTTGTGGCACCTTAGAGGCTAACAAATTTATTAGAGCATAAGCTTTCGTGGACTACAGCCCATCCGAAGAAGTGGGCTGTAGTCCACGAAAGCTTATGCTCTAATAAAGATTTAAATGTAGCAGAATCATTGCTTTCTTCCAGTTCTAATTTCTATTAAGTCATCTGGTGCAGGATTTCTCTATTCCTGTTTTATCGCTTGTGTCTTTTAAGTCTTCCACTACCGTTGGTGAGGAACATAAACGACAGGCAACATGTCCTAACTAAAACACAAAGTGTACATCTTCACATAGATGACGTCATCCTCACCAGAATGTTACCTTTGCACATCAGTCTTTTTCTTCAACCAAACACACTTGATTGTGCATATATAGCATTGCTGGGTTGGTTTGTTTAGGGTCCAGTCCTGCTGAATGCCCTCAATTCCTGTTGAAGTTAAGGCCATTGGGCATCTCTCAGGATCACATCCTTAGTTTGAAGGATCATATTTAAAATTTCAAATCTCCGTGCTCCTGTAAACCTTAATCTAAACACCTATATTTGTTTCTAAGCTCTTCCCATATTTTGGGAGCATTATGCTTCCCTTAGTTATCAAAATCCTATAAGTGTTGATTCTCTAACTCTCCTTACTTGCTTAACGAGCCAAGGATAGGGTTGTCCTGGGAGGGATGGAATTCCTTGAGTCATACAACAGCAAACTCTCTAGCTGATTGACTCTCAACATTGACAGAACCAGAGGGAAATTCCATTCCACTCTCTGTAAGAAGGATGGTAGTTGCTTCATTGGGGCTTTCCTGGTATGTTTGTTTAAAGAGCAGGCAATTAGAGGAGTGACTCTTGGGGATGGGGAGGGAATGAGAAGGAGAGGGATCTTATGCTGTTGTAATAATCCACCTGCATGCTTTGTTTATTTTCCAGAAATGTGATACCTCAAAACACAAAGTTTTGGCAGTGTCTATATGCACTCAGTCATTGCCTTATTTTGCTGCTAAATTCAATCTCTGTGTAAACGATGCAGCCAAGAAACTCTGTGGTTTCCTCAAAAGTCTTGGTAAGTTCTGATTTGTTATTACACTGGGAGAACACAGCAAGGTTATCTTTCTTCCCTGGCAGAATTTTGCAGCACTCCCCAGTCATAAGAGACTGTTTTGCAATTGTTTTGAAAGGGTATATTCTAAGTTATTTGTTGTGACATAACAGTGCCCATCCCAGAAATGTTCTTGAGGTAGTGCAGTAGGGGTTGGGAAGAGAGTTTAAGGACACTGTTGAGGTATCTTCTGTAGACGTCTTTAAGTCACTTTTGTTTCTAATGACTCTTCAGAAGCTTCACACTGAAATCTGTTTCTTTAACAAATTGTTTTTCCTCCATCACACATGCACATGCTTGTAGTTCTGTCGCCAAGGTCTGGACTATTGACATTGAAACTGAAAGTATGTCTCACTACAACCAGAGATGTGACTGCAACATGTGTAGACATCCCTGAACTAGCTTTAAGCTAGCTAATTTGGGTACTGATAACATTGAAGCTGCAGCAGTATGCACTTCAGTGTAGGGCAGCTGTCCGAGTAAGTACCCAGGGTCCTGAGCGAGCTTGTGTAGCCCACACTGAAACCCATGCTGTCATAGCTTCACTGCTATGGGTATCCGAGCTAGCTAGAGGACAGTGGGTTTATTTCTTTCCTGTTATAGGGGCTGATAACCCTGATTTTAGAAGAGAACTATAGTTATATGTAGGCAGGAAATTGCATATGCGCAGGAGTAGGGTGACCACCTTTTCACAAGGCAAAAGCAGGGGGCCAGGGGGCCCAAGAGCAGTCCCCGGCCCATGTCCCTGCCCCCTGGAGCACACCACCAAGGGCAGGTGGATGGTCTGGGGCTCCCCACAGTGGCCTGAGCTCCCTGGAACTATGGCCCGACTCCGGCTTCCAGCCTGGCCAGGGAGTAGGGCCTTGGTGGGGAGAGGAGGAGTAGGTGGTGGGGCCTTGTGGCAAGGGAGACCTAAGACCCATCTCAGCCCCCTCACCGTGAAATGGCTGGCGCTTCTCCTGAGTCTCGGGCAGGCATGGAGCGGCACCACAAATCCAAGACAAATGCTGTCTCAGAGTCATTCAATCCAGGACTAGGACTTGAACTCTGCATTTCAGAACTGCCCTCGACCCAATTCGGGACAGACAGTCACCCTATGCAGGAGTGACTGATTTGGAGAACAGCTGCATCCTCCCCTATCTTCATCACTATCAAAGAGAGCTCCTACAAAGTACTTTTTCAGAGTTCTTTTTACCCCTACGTGACTTAAACTGAAAAAATATGTAGCAGGAGCAAAATTGTGTGCTGAGAGTGCTGTGGAAATACAGGGACCTAAGTCCTTATTTGCTGTAACTGTCTGAAGACAAAGTCATTTTGGAAAGGAATGTTACGAATTGTTCAAGAAAGCAGCCAGTTCTGAACCATCTTGCAGCCCTCTAAGGGGTATGGAGTGTCATTATTGGGCCTCCCTGTAAAGGGCCAGTGTGATGTAAGGAAAGTAAAACTATTGACCCATCTGTCAAGCACTGCAACATGTGAAATTTTGCCAAGTGGAAGCAGAAGGAACCCCCAACTGTGAATAACTGTTTTGAAAGAAACTGGGAAGTTTTAATTATGGAAAAGATAACAGATTATTAGAAATAACACCAGTGACTGTCAGTCTAATTTCCAGTCCATGGGGGAAATCCTGACCATATTGAGGTCAATAGAAGTTTTGTCATTGAGCTCAGTGAAGCCAGAATTCCCCATATACCTTTACTGAGGGGAATTTTACCCCTCGTGCTATCAGACCAATCATTTGAGAGTTTGAGTGCTGATAATAGTCTTAGAAGTTCTGCTTCCTTGTTCCTGTTCACCGTTGTTTCAACAATCTTCTCCAAGCAGTGTACAGTCTCTTTCTTTTATATTAAAACTATACTTTTTTGATGTCTCATATACTATGTGCTCCTAACACTTGCTATACGTATATCATTTTGCAAAAACTTCCTCTTTCCTATAGTTTTTCCTACTTAAGGAAAAGAAGAAGCTTTTCCTCCTCCAAGATCTATGTCATAGTTTTCCACAGAACAAATGTCATAAGCGTGTGTAACTGATCTGTGTTTTTTCCCATTAATAAGGGAAGTAATTATCTGAAAGGAACACTATAAGTATTGGTGGACCCCAAATGTATTTTAGATTGTTTACATTATCTGGGAATACATTATACTAGGTACAATGGTATAGATAATATTTTACAGCAGTATAGAAACACACTGACAGGTAAATAGATGGAGGCCTTTGGTGATATACAGAACATTTTGCAGGTATTTATAAGTATTTAGGCAAGTGCATCAGTGGAAGGTTGTCCCATTGCAGGGATATAAAAGTTTGTATGCCCTCAAACTGTTGGTTGTAAAAGAATGTTCATAGTTTGAGTCATTGCCAGCAGCCCAGTTCTGCAACAGAGTGTAAGTGTGCACTAAAGGGCAAACTTTCTATAAGGAAACAGATTTCCTTTTGAAGCTTTGAAGGGAATCATATTATTAACAAGTGAGCAGCTTTTTAAAAATCTGTGACACAGACAATGTGCTTTCAGATTTATGGTTTTGTTGTATGCTGCAGGTGTTAAAAGTGTGCCCCAAACTGGAGAGCAAGCAGGGTTTGCGCATTGTTTCTTAGAGTTTTTAAAGGTTGCATAAAAGCCTGGAGATGGGAAAGAAGGTCTGTGAGATGCAAAACACTCCAGGAGTTAATTCATCACATATTCTTGTCCTTTTGTTTCTTAGGGGTGCATTATGTATTTGACACCACTATAGCTGCTGATTTCAGTATCCTGGAGAGCCAGAAGGAATTTGTGCAGCGGTATCGACAGCGGAACCAGGAGGAACATGCCTTACCAATGTTTGCCTCTGCTTGTCCTGGTGAGAAGTTGAGTCCCTAACTCTGCAGCATTGTACAGTCCCCCATTTATCACTATAGAAATAAAAATAATGCAGTTCTAGTAGGGTATCTTGTAGAGCATAAGATTTTTGGGCTCTGTATTTTAAGGATTCTGAATCTTACAGCACACATCCTCCTTTCCTGTATGTAGTAATACGTGGCAGCTATAGCACTGTTCAGATGCTTTGCAGACATAGAGCTAGATTCAGCTCTGAGTTAAACAGGCTGCTGCGATGACAGAAAATGTGCCTGGAGAGCAGGGGGTTTGGTACCACATGACACACGCAGCTTCTCCTCTGCCAGGGAGCTGGCATAGCCACAAAAGTGGGCAGTGTAGATGGGGAGAGTGTGGCCAAGTTGGAAATGGAATGGGCTGTATCACTGGATCCCCTAGGCAATCTGACATAGGGGTTCTCATATGGAGTCCCAACTGCAACTTAAAGCTGTTGTCATCCAGCAGAACTGTGAGAAAGAGGAGTAGTGCAAGTACTGCCTGCCCTCCCCTGAGTGTGAATTCTACCAGGGTCTGTTGCACACTGCTGGTTGAGGGAAGCAAAATTGGTACCTCTCTGCACACACCATTAACTAGTTAAGTTTCACATTCTCCCTGTGAGAGAGGCACACATTATTTAATTTTATAGATAGGGAAACTGAGGTACAGAAAGCTTAAGTGTCTTGTCCAAGGCCTCAGGAGTCTGTGCAAGGATTAGCACTTAAGGAGTTCCTAGCTCTGAGTCATGTGCTTAGACCACAGCCCTCTCCCCACTACGTCATTCTTCTCTCACTGTGTGGTTTTGGCTCCGCCATTCATTTCTTTGAATTAAACATTTCCTGTTGAAAAGCACCATTAAGAAAAATGTACTTTTACTAAGTGCTTTAATTAGAAACCATGACTTCCATTAACCCATGCAAAGTTTTTAACTTGTCACTGGAGTATGGAAGGAAATGATTAAATGAAACTATGTTCATGTTGACTGTGTGAGATGGAACGATAGTTTTAATGTTGAAGGGAAGCCATCAACTTGAAATACCACACTTCTGTCTGAGAAGTGTATGCCTTGTTACAGGGAACACCTACCATTACTGGAAACAAGACAAGTTAAAGGGGACAATTTTTTCCCCAGTTTATTTACTTTGTATAGTCAGTTATGCTATTCTCCTGTTTACTCAGTTAGCTAGTCATTTTAGTCCAGTTCCTCAAAGGGAGTTACTCATCTAACTCAATAGCAGTAAGGTGCCTAAATATCTTTGAAGATCTTGCTGAAAAATCCTTTATTAACATCAACAAAGGAGCAGAAAAAGCTTTCTTACCAATATTGTTGTACATTTCAGGACATGTTGTTTAAGTCGAGGTACTCTATCAGAAAATGGATTTTTTTTAAATAGTTAATTTTAAGCTAGTTCAAGTGGGCAGTGTTCCTCTAAGGAAATATTACTACAAAAGAGAGATGAAGGATGGTTTACAAACACAACATGCTTTCCTTGGAGGGTTGCCAATCTCCATAATCTGCCATTATCATTACATTTAAATGTGTGGCCATATAATTTTGAATAGATTGTTTTCTGGAAAACGATGGTTTTTAAAATTATATTCTTACGTTTTATTGTGTAAAAGTAAGTATCTTTGTCGGGTGGATAACTGTTGTATATTCTCTGCTGGATGTGTTGAACATACACTTCTAGGGCTTGCATGTATATGTCAGGAGGAGAATACCCTTTAGGTTTGTCTGTTAGGAAAAAAGGGTTTTAGTTTGTTTTGTCTCCTGTGTTCAGAAGCAGATGTGCCACATGTTGTCTTTCCCTACAGCTTGTAAGGTTTAAACAAAAAAGCACTCAATTTATCTTGTTTCTCATGATTTAATTAACATTTAGAGGCCAGTCCAACTCCCATTGAAATCAGTGGCAAGATTCCCAAATTGACTTCATTGGGAGTTGGATTAGGTTCTCAGAGAGTATGGTGGGCTTGAGAATAATTTCCCATAAGTGTGGTTTTGTGTTAGAATTGAGCCAGAGGAAATTTGTTTTCCCTCATCTACAAATCAGAGATGATAATAATACTTATTCACCCCAGAGGGCTATTATGAGTCAGTCAATTAATGGAGGGCACTTGTGTGCTTATCTACACTATAAAGTTTGGCACCTGCTTTTAACAATGGCACAATTGCATTGGTGCTAGCTATTGTGTAAGTATTAGTGAAGACACGGGTCAGATGTTTTCAGCACCACTGCTGCAAAATTGGAGCAAAATATTGTAGTAGACAACTCTGTGAGTGCAGGTTTTGCCGCAATTCACAACCTATAGAGGGGATACCTCATGCTCAGTTGCTTTCTACATGTATAGTAAATATGTTCAACTTTATTTCAAATGTCTGGGTTTTTTATTTACATTCTATGAACCTATGATATAAATTGGTCCCAGAAGTTCTGTTTGTTTAAAGGGTGCCTTCCTTTATCTCAATATTGGTTTAAAAGTGTTTTGTACACAGAAGATCACTCCAGATTGAGGCACAACAGTTTCACTTCTGTTTCTTTCAGGGTGTAGTTCTCCACCTACTGAACCATTGCCCTTAAGTATACAATGACTTAGTGATCTCAGATTCAAACTAAAGCTCTCCTCTGATTATAAGACTGAAGAGACCATGCTAAAGGGTCATCTTTTGTGGATGCATTTTAATCTTTTTATCATATGAGGTTTCTCTGCTTTCCTATTGAAACGATGAGGATTTCTCATTTTACTTCTGCTTTTATATCCCCTACTCAAGACTTGGCATCACAACAAATCAGCCATTTGCCTGATAAGACTAAACTATCCTTTAGCTCTTGTTGATTTTGTTCCTTAATTGGCCAGCTTGGTCAACATTGAGTGACATGAAGCACTCCTGCTTGGAATTGATCTGCTGTTCCCAAAACATTCCCATCCTCTGCTGACACCTAAAGCAAGTGACTGGGACAGGCAGTTGAATCTAAGTCTCACAAATAGCAGGAAAGTACATTGCTACTAGATGACTGTTCAGGGCTGTTCAAATGTCTTTGGCCCAGTGGGCCAAATTGATTCTCACTGTTTTTCCACTGAAGTGTATGGAGTTATTTTGAAGATAAATCTGGCTCAGTATTTCTCTGTAGTTTATAGCAATATGTAACCATACATTTTTAGACTGTTTGTTTTTCATACAGCAAATACCACTGAGAATAATATATGAACTGAGCCTGGGAGCATTTACACACTGATTTGTGGATTCATAGGCCTTAAAAAATTTAAAAAAACAGAACTGGTACTTTGAAGCTAATATAAACCAGAAGATGGCCTAGAATTCATGCAAACATAGGAGGAGTCTGTATGGTTAAGTATAAGTGATTCACTCCAGTAAGAAGCAGTCAATTCTTCAGGTTTCTGCAGATCTATTGATTGATGAGTAGGCAGAAAACAAACTGCATGTGTGAAGTGCAGATAAAAGCCTTGTATTGCTCACTCACCAAGGCTACTTCCATAACTAAACAGTGACTAATGCTACTGTGAAGCTGGAACTAATGGAAACTTGTTCGTTTCCTAGCTATAGATACATGGTAGAACAGCACATGAAATAAATCTGGCCTACCTAGCTGGCTGCAGCTGTTTGGATTTTAATGAAACTCCATGGGGTTGTTTGATTTATCATATTGAAAACATTTGGTTTCTGAAAACAAGCTTCCTAGGCACAGCACTGTGATGACTAATGAAAATCATGCCAGATGTTTAAGGGCAAGGCCGTCTGAGAACATTGATCTAGAGTGACATAGTGTAAAACTTCTAATTTAAAATAAGAAATACTTCCTCTTTTTAGAGGCATAATCTGTTCTACAGTCATGTACACAGTATGGGGTGTGTGGGTGTCATATAATTGTTAAAGGACTTCAGATTCCAGTGCTATCAATCCAACTTTTATTCCAGACACTAAAAAGAAAAGGAAAATCAATAGATGTTCCACATTTTTTAATCTGACCTTGATTGTGCCAAGGTGAGACCTATATAGCACTGGTTGGAACCAGGCATAATGAAGGTAAACACAACACAAACTTCTTGTTCATAGCTCTGACACAGCACCTCAGTCCTGACATGCAGATCCCTTAACTCATCCAGCTCTTGCTTCTCTTGAGCACAGATGAATAAGTGTTTGCTGTGGGGAGGGAAGTTTGGGGGTGTTCCTGTGATGCAGACAAATGCCTGTTAGGGTCTCATGTGAAACTGGTCAGTCTCATTGTCTCTTTTTTAATCAGAGTTGGGAACACCAGGCAGGAGGACGGCTAGTGCTCCCCTAATGTGCACATGCCTTGTATAATTCTCCTCATACTGCAAAGGTGTCATGCCTGAAAACCATGGAAATATATCCTGCTCCCTTCTACTGACATACACAGGGAGAAAATCATCTGAGTACCATCCTGATTACAATACTGTCTGCTTTTCTTTGTCCAAGTGCCTGTTTTCAGCTGACTCACAAGTATAACTACTGTGTAATGTCTTCACTTATAGTGCTGCTTCTATATGGTCCCCAAATCTCAAGATTACCACAGGCCTACAAATATAATGTTTCCTGGTAGCATGTGCTCTGTAGCAGTTGTCTCTCTCTTACAAGCACTAATCTGTTTGGGGATGGAGAACCTGTCTGTTGTGAAGTGGGTGTTGCCTGTGGGCTAAGGTATTGCTGCCCAAACATTTCTGTACTGTTTAGTTTTCAGAGTGGCAAAATATAAATCTACCAAGGTAATAGACACATTGTAGGCCCAGTGGTTAGACACTAGCCTGGAACTTGGGAGAACCAGGTTCAATTCCTTGCTCTGTTCCAGGCTTCCTGAGTGACCCAGTCAAGTCACTTGACTCTATCTGTGTCTCAATTTCTCAGCTGTACAATGGAGATAATAGTGTTGCCCCGCCCCACAGGGATGTTGTAAGGATAAATACATTAAGGATTGTGAGGTGGTCAGATGCTATAGCAATGGGGTCAGTAAAGTACATTAGATAGAATGTATCTATTAATATCTACAATAATACACAGAGACTTGGGATGCTTGTGGGTTTTTTTAAGAGGATACAGATAATTGATTTTCATGTATAACCATAGCTGAAATCTGATTTGGTCAAGCTTGCTCCCAGTAATGCAGAGAGTTTTTAGATGATGCTTCATTCCACTCTGCTGTTCTGGAAAAGGCACACTTACAGTGTACTGGGATACTGAAACTTAGAAAACAGAAGGTTACAGAGTTACTCTACACTCGTGAGTAGAATGGAGCAGCATTAGTAGTAAATGGTGATCCAAGTGATGGCTGCCAAAAAATGTTGGCTTATTTCTTTATTATCTGAATCCCCAGTTGAGGTGCTCCCGTAAGTCTGGGCATTCAAGCGGATGTAATACATAATTCATTTCACAGTGGATTCTAGGTTATAGAATTAATTACCCAGTAGATTCACCAAATCCATTTGTAGACTCCTGTTAGTATCTTTCAGAACAGTAAAAGATTTATTGATGGGGGCCGCTGACATGGACAAACTGCATAGTCAGAGTAGAAATTTGAAAGCAAGTGCAAATTGTGATCGTCTTATGAAATACTGAGGTGAGGTTTGTTCTCTCTTCAGTGTGTAGGGAGACCCCAGACTTGTCCAATAAGTGTACAGGGCAAAGGAAAGGAGTAAAAGGAGGAGGGGGGAAAACTGTATGATCCCAGTCTGGGTCCCCTCAGTGCGAAAGTACTCATGGAGCTACATGTAAAACAGCAGGTGACTCCTTGAAAGTCACTGGATGTCTTTTCATCTCCTGTGGGCCCTTAATACAGCCAGATGCAGGAGTTAGCTCACCTGTACAAGGGTCAGGCAGAGAGCTGCTGGCTGAAGCTTCTCTTCTCTGCTTCTGCTGTACTTGGTTCAGCCAGGGAGCACCAGTAGATACTCCCACCCTAAGCAAGCTGTCTGAGTGAGGGCATGAGGAGGAAGATCCACCAGAGGTGGAGATGAAGGGGGTAAATAGAGGAGAGCAGCAAAAGAGAGAGTGCCTAGAAGAGAATAAAATGAAACTGAGAGAATGGACTGAACAGAGATAAGGAAGGATGGGCAAGTGGTTAGGGTGCTAGTCTGGCACTCAGGACACTAGAGTTCAGCTCCCTGCTTTGCAATAGATCTTTTGCATGATCTTGGATGAGTCACTTAAGTTTCTCTTGGCCATCTGTAAAATTGGATAATAGAACTGCCCTATCTCATCAGGGCGGTGGGGGGATAAATACATTGACTGTGGGGCACTCAGATTGTACAGTAATAAGGAACCACATAAGTACCATTGGTGGCAGCTGTGCCAGGGGAGAGCAGAAGAGACCAGTCACCCATCCAACAATCCATAACAAAAGCGGCTCCACCCAAAATAAAAGTTTGGAGTCCACCAACTCAGGGAGTCTCTGGAGAGAACGTAGCTTCTGTTGGCATTAATAAGAGTTATTGCAGAAATTTCCTGCATGCAGTGGGAGACAAGTCCATCTTCCCTCCCCACTTTTAACAAGAAGTTTCCCATCAGCCCCGCCATCTCATCATGCTGGACTTTTTTTATCCCTTTCCTCAAGGAGCCATTTCCATATGTTCTCAACTTTGCTGTCTTTCTTCATTCGCTATAATTCTAGGTTGGATCCGGTATGCTGAAAGGGTGCTTACCAACCCAGTGACTCCACACATTTGCACTGCAAAATCTCCGCAGCAGATCATGGGGTCCCTGGTGAAGGGTTACTTTGCCAGGCAACAGGTAACTAATTCTGCTTTTCATGACTGTTCTAGCGAATTGTTCTCTTGCATGTTGGTTTCTAATATTTAATTACAGATGTCTTACACCTCCTCCCACCCGCTCATTCTTCCTAAACTGTCTGTCCTTACATCTCAGGCTAGATTGTGCTTTGCTGCTATGCAGGTGTGCAAAACAAAGAACCTTTCAATTTCACCCCACACTGGCTGAACATAGTTGCTGTCCTTGTGCTCTCAATACTTCATGGAGAGATATTTTTTTTTCTATATAGAGAGTGAAATCCCGAGTGACCAAAGTAAAGCTGGCATGCCAAATGCTGCCCACAGAGTTCTACAATACAATCTTTAAAGCAGAGGATATCATGCAGAAACTACAGTTCCCAGCATGCAATGCTCTGTCATCTCAGATCAATCTGAAGCATTTGCATGCTCAGAACTGAAGTATCCATTGGTTCTGAGTTCACAAGTTGACTCTGCCACTAATTTTAGGTATGGTCTTGAGCAAGACATGTCCTCTGTGTGCCTCACTTTCCCCATGTAGGGTGACCAGGTGTCCCAATATAATAGGGACCATCCTGATATTAGGGGCTTTGTTTTACATAGGCAACTATACTCCTCCCTCTTCCCTCCCCTCCCCGCAAAAAAGTGCCCCAATTTTTCAGACTTGTTATCTGGTCACCCTATCCCCATATGACAGATGGGGATAATAATACTTAACTACCTATTACTCCTGGGGGGTTCTGCACCAAAAAAATGCAAAACTACAATACAGAAAAAAGTCACAGTAACTATTAATCATTTCCTAAACACATGAAAGTCAAGTTACAAACACTTGGTAACTGATACCCTGCATTCCAGTAATCCTGGATTTTCATTTAAATTACATTACAGAACATCAAACAGCAAAAAAAAAAAAAAAAGTAGAATGTCATTTTAAATTGCTCAGACTTTCACACATGAAAGTCGTACAGTTTTGCTAATCGTTGTCCTGGTCTTGGCCAGGTACTTTGGGAAGTGCTTGGTTCTGATTGTCCTGACATTTTATTGACTGCTTGGTAAATGTTTTACTTGCTGCCCCAGTGGCTGTGACTTGCAGTTAGTTTCAGACCTAATGTGACTGTAAATATAACCTGTGTAATTTTCTGCAATAATATTTGTATCCATGTTTGTCTCCATGCGTTCTTGGCCTTTTCACAAAATTCAGATGTGCCTTTTTTATTCCTTAGAACCTATCTCCAGATAAAATTTTCCATATAATCGTGGCTCCTTGCTATGACAAAAAATTGGAAGCACTACGGGAAGATTTTTACACCCCCTTGTATAACTCTCAAGACGTTGATTGTGTTCTAACATCAGGTAAAACCTCCTTTAAATGTACTCCTATATAAAATGGCAGCATGATTCACCAGTTGTTTGAACTGACTTTATGCTAGGTCAGCTTTTTATTCATTTAGCATTTTGTAGTTGTCAAAATAAGGTTTAATTTCATCTGATTCTAAAAAAGGACCCTTTCTTGAGTTACTGACTCTATATGTATTGCATAGAGATTGGGGGTGTGGTAGATAAAAGAACAAAAACTGTTTGTGTCTGTGTTCCGCTCTCCTTGTCTCATCCAGACCAATTATCTGAACTTGCACTGCAGTCAAACCTTTCTGACAGGCAAAAGCTGTCCTGTCCAGCATTTAGTTTGTGGCTTTGTCCTCCTTATCTACATTCCGCCTGTTAATTCATTAATACATCTCTCCTGGGAGGACTACTCCTTCCAACCTTCTTGCCCCCCAGCAGCTTCAAACAGCTGCCTTTTTTTTTTTTTTTTTTTTTTTTTTTTTTTTTGCATAGAGGGGCGGGTGGGAATGGAAGGAAAGGGTTGTCTTTTAAGATTAACCTGCCACAAAAAAAATTCTTCCTTTTTGGGCAATGTGGAAATTTCTCCCAAATGCCACTCTGCCCCAAGGCTCAGGAGGGGTATTATCTGATACTGGGCCAGTGATAGGTTGAAAGTTATTAATTCATTCTTAAACACTGCCAACATAGTTTGGTATGTGGCACATCCAGAAATGTCTGGTGATGTGGTATGGAGTAAAGGTATTCTTGGAACTCATATGGGGTGACCCGCAAGACTCATTCATGGCTTCATACGAGGGTTGCCAATTTTGGATCTATTCCTGGAGATTTTATCACCTGATATAATCTTTTAATTAAAGATTAATCTTTAATTCCTGGGGACTCCAGGCCAATCCTGGAGGGTTGGCAACCCTACTTCACACCACACTGTCTATTTGTTTTTGCTCTGCTTGTCTGTCAGCTATCTGCTTTCTTGAAGAGAGAGACTGTGTGTACTTTGGTTTGTGTTTAAAATAAAATATCCTGCATTGCCTTACAGGTGAAATTGTCCAAATAATGGAGCAGAAAAATATATCTATGAAAGAAGTGGCTGAAGCGGCTGTAGACAGTTTGTAAGTAGCTTTCGCTGTGGGCTATGTTGTCATTGTGCCAGTGATCAAATAATGTTCTGCCATACATAGAAGTCACCACATGTATAGTGCTATTTCAAACAAATAAGCTATTCAAAACAAGAAAGTTTGCATGCACCAAAACCGGACTACACTGAAACCTGTTCACATGCACAGTGCCTAAAGAAACAAGCATTTTTCTTTCAGAGGTCTCTTGTATCTCCCAGTGCATGAAGTGATAAAATGCAACAGATAGCCCTTTCTAATGGATATATTTTTATATTAATCCAAAACCAATCATCTAAAACAGCAGCCCCTTCCTAAATGGATTCCTCTCTAATTTTTAAAAAAATATAATTTAAAAGAATGAAACCTGTGGTGTGCCAAGATTGTATGTTCAATAGGCTTTGGTGTCTGCAATGGATATGATTAAAAAAAAAACCCAAGTAGCTTTTATTTGTATCTTTGTGCAGTAGTATTAGATCTGTATAAAGTGGAGAGATTCTGGATTCCACTGAAATGATGACTTGTGTTAGTGTTATCATGGGGTCTTTTGGTGTCCACATCTATATGTTTTTTTTTGTTTGTTTGTTTTGTTTTGTTTTTAAAGCTTTGCTATAATTGAACGTGTGTAAGGGTTAACTACTCATTCCGTCAGGTTGTGTTCTCCTTCTAGTACCCAGCTTCCCACTAGACTGGGCTGGGGCAATTTCTGTGGGGTTTATTCTGTGTTCTGTCATCCCCTCTCGTTCAGACCAGCATCTTCACAGTGAATTTCCATTTTTCCTATTGTCTTCATGCAGAATTAGTGACAAGTGAACATCACCTTCTTTGGGAATGGTAAATGTTTTTTTCCTGAATAGAGCAACTAGGTTCTATCCACATTAGATCAAATAAATACATCTATTGGTTAAACGACAGCAGAGAAAAGCCAGGTCATTGCAAAACATTAGAGTATTTGTTTACTCGCTGCCTAGTATGGAAACCATCATGTACACTCACAGAATTCCTAGGCCACTTAGTTAGTTACAAAGGTAGAGTCTCAAAGGTTATCCAGTTCCAAGTTGTGTGTGATGCATGTTAGTCCAGTCTCGTTCCACAGCTGCATAATGAAGTGACAAACTCACTCTCCTGCAAAGAGTGGAAGAAAGCTCCTTCAAGACTATCCAAAATCCCTTTGAGTTTATCCCTTCATCCTCAAATTGTATCCCACCTAGCCATTGTCTACACTAGGGAAGTCTAGGTTACACAGTGATAAGAATGCCTAAATCCTGTTTACACTACAGCCTCCGTGATTACTTCTGCTAATGGGGCTGCACTGGCTGTGAGTTAAAGGTACCCATTTTTTAAAAGCTTACAGAGAGGGCCAGGTTGGTGGCTTTTTGTTTTATTAAATGATTAAAGACCAAGCTCGATCTCAAATTTTAAACATTCCATTGGAATGTCTTTTAAGCTGTATTTGGGCTAATTTATATTAGAGGGTGAGAGCAACACCTTAAGAGGGATAACGTGATATCAGAATTGACTACCAGACTTGACATCACAAATCTTCACCCTTCCCTGTGGTGATTTTTCACCCATTAAAAGTAGATCTTCAGAGGAATAGGAATGAAGTGAGAACAAAAGCTTCTCCAATGGAATCTTACATTTAATATTAGACTTAAACGAAATTAAACTCCTCTTTAAAAATAAGCACCAATCTCCATCTCTGGAGATATTTAAGAGTAGGTTAGATAAATGTCTATCAGGGATGGTCTAGACAGTATTTGGTCCTGCCATGCGGGCAGGGGACTGGACTCGATGACCTCTTGAGGTCCCTTCCAGTCCTAGAATCTATGTATCTATAACACTTGAAGCTGTGGTATAATCATTGTGATTGTTTGTTCAAGTTACTTTTTAATCCTAAATTACTTCTGTTGTAATTCTGATAATTACTATCTTAACTGGAGAACATTAACATAAATAGAAGTTAGGCAAATACAGGACATACAGACACCAAACAAAACCACAGCTGGTAACAACAAAAATCACCATCAATTAAATAAATCCACCACTAATGGTCTGGCTCAAAGAGCAGGTGGACATGCTGTATGCCTGGTTCTCACTTGTTAAATGTAGCTAGTTCCTTAGGAATAAAACCCCAACTTTTCTGTGGTTCTTTTAAGTTAGAAGTTTGATATATTATTTTGCATTAACAATTCCTGCCTTTGATTTCTGGTTGAATGTAAGGGCTCGGGCTGCTGCTGCCAGCAGAGTGCACAATCTATATAGCGCACAGGTCATGCTGGGATGCTCAGGGAGGAGTGCAAAGTAGACCAGAGCTACAGATAGTTTTCCAGCAGAAGTGAGAGCAGGGTGAAGAACTTATTATCCCTGGAGCAGCCAACAGGCTGGGACTGCTGTCAAAAACGCCTTTTTCTCACAATAGTGATGCCATGTATTCCTAACCACTCCTTTTCTATCGGAAAGATAAAATATGTGCCAGTGATTCTGTAGGGCTGCATTCCAATCACTTGCTCACCTTGTGTTGCAGCTTAAAACTGCCATTTTGGTCACTAGAGATCATTCAGTACAGTACGATTCTTTGACCAGACATGAGTCAATTCCTGTATTTATTTACTTATTTATTCTACAAATTTCAGCTTGGATAATTGTGTTCTGCCTACAGGTTAATCCAATGTCAATTGGATATAGTATTTTTCACTTCCTGCTGTCCAAAGCTACCATGTTCCATGGAATGATCCCTCTATATTGTTTCTATATCAGTTTACAAACACCGTGTTGGAAATCCTTAGGCACACACGTAGTCCCATGGAAGGCAGCAGAACTGCTCTCATGAGCAAAAGTTTGCAGGATCAGGCCTATGATCTGTAAAGTACTTTTAGATCCTTCAAGGTTAAAAGTGCCTCCTACATTACAATGAACATGATCTGATATTTATTCTTTCACATTAATTTTGTTTTGGCTGGGGGTTTTCACAGTTAAAACAAGTGTTTTCAAATTGCCTGAATACTGATACGACTCAGTTTCCATGTGACTTTGAGTGTGGCTTTTAAAATGCCTCTGAACCAGCTTAACCAGCTGGCCTTGATGGCTGTTTCCAAGCCATTTCATTCTATTATGTATGAATATATTTTGTTAAACTTTAGTTGCTTGAAACTACAATTTTATTTTTCCTCTTTTGCCATTTTCATTTTACCATTGTCTCAAAACACAAATTGGACAAGTTCATTTCTAGGAACAACTGTGTTTTTCCCCTGACAAAAAATGTTATGGGAAAGAAAAACAAATCTCATTTTCTTCAAGTGAAATGATCAGACTCTGAACTTCTTTCTCCCTCCTTTTTGTCCATTTTCTAAGGTTTGGTGAAATAAAGGAGGAGGACGTAGTACGGCATGATGGGAGGAGATCTGATGGGTACCTGGAGCACATCTTTAAACATGCTGCCAAGGAGCTGTTTGATATGGATGTCCAGGAAATCACCTACAAAATACTAAAGTAAGTTGGATTTTGGATCTCTGTATTAATAGGATGGGATAACATGAACCTCAGTGCAGTAACTTGTTTGCATTGTCCTTACATAAGATACCTGTAAATTCACCGCTGGAAAATCACTGTTACTAACTCTTGTTTTATTAATAATGCTTCTCATAGACTCATAGACTTTAAGGTCAGAAGGGACCATTATGATCATCTAGTCTGACCTCCCGCATGATACAGGCCACAAAGCCGTCCCAACCCTTCCCCTTGCCTCTGCTGTTGAAGTCCCCAAATCCTGTGGTTTGGAGACTTCAATCAGCAGAGAATCCTCCAGCTAGCGATCCCCGCCCCATGCTGCGGAGGAAGGCGAAAAACCTCCAGGGCCTCTGCCAATCTACTCTGGAGGAAAATTCCTTCCCGACCCCAAATATGGCGATCAGTAGAACCCCGAGCATGTAGGCAAGATTCTCCAGCCAGACCCTCATTGGCCATTATACTATTTACCAGCGATGGCACGCTATTCCTTTGACTAAAATCATGTTCCCATTACACCATTCCCTCCATAAACTTATCTAGCTTAATCTTAAAACCAGACAGGTCCTTCGCCCCCACTGTTTCCCTCGGAAGGCTGTTCCACTTCTCCTTTGAAGATGGAATAGATATTTGTTCTTCAATCTCCACCCAAATTTTTATTTAACCCACAACACTTAGGAACTAGAAGTCCTGCCCATTCATCCTCAGGTTATCCCTTTTGCCTTCTATCATGTGAGCTCTGTGGGCATGTACTGAAATGCTTGTATCATCCTGTTAGTAATCCCCAAGGGATCTGAGGGTTTAGAATTTTCTCTGTCTCTCTTTACAGAAACAAGGACTTCCAGGAGGTCACCCTGGAAAAGGACGGTGAGACAGTGTTGCGCTTCGCAGCTGCATATGGCTTTAGGAACATCCAGAACATGGTCCTGAAGCTGAAAAAGGGAAAGTTCTTGTATCATTTTGTGGAGGTTCTTGCCTGCCCTGGAGGTAAGAATGATACTGGATCCATGGTGACTTTTTTCTGTTTCTTTGAGTATCATGGTAAGGTTCCAAAATGAGCTGATCCTTATTTTAACGATAGTAAGATGTTTGCCACTCCACCATCAAATCTGAATGGTCCAAAATAAAACACACCTGTTTAGGCTTTCTGAGAGTCCATTCCATATATTAGGTTGTCCAAAATGAGAGGGACAGTATTTGTTTTCTGCGGGGTGACCTGTAAGCAGCTAGCCCAGAGTGCTGAGGGGTTGTCTGCCCTTTTGTGACCATACTGAGTTTCAATGGAAGGCCTCTGAAATACAGAGTTGAGGGCAAGAGAAGAGTGTGGGACCTAGCTGGCGAAGAAGGGAGGGGAGGAGGAGAAGAGATTGTTGCTATAGAACTCCCATCAACATTTGGACACTTGCTGACGATAGAATCATTTTTAAAGGTGAACAGTGACTTTTAGCAGCATCAGTGGGGCTCCAGCGGCTCTGCAGGGGGGGGAGAAGCGGGAGAGGGGCCGGAGGAGCCTCCCCAGTTGGGAGCTCAGGCGGCCAGACAGGACGGTCCCGTGGGCCAGATGTGGCCCGCAGACCGGAGTTTGCCCACCCACCCCCGGTCCTTTAAATACCCACCGGAGCCCTGGGGAAGCGGCTGGGCTCCGTGGTTATTTAAAGAACCGGGGCAACAGAGGCAGCTGGAGCCCTGGCCCTTTAAATAGCCCCTGAAGCCCCCTGCTACCCTAGGGCTCTGGGGTTTTTTTAAAGGGCCCGGGGCTCCCCTGCGTCTACCGCCCCGGCCCTTTAAATAGCCGCCGGAGCCCTGGGGGAAGCGGTGGGGCTCCAGCAGCTATTTAAAGGACCGGGGTGGCAGAGGCAGCTGGAGCCCCCTGCTACTCCAGAGCTCTGGCAGCTATTTAAAGGGCCGGGGCGGTAGAAGCAGGGGGAGCAACGGACTTTTCAAATAGCCCCCAGAGCCCCGCTGCCGCTACCCCAGAGCTCCAGCAGAAGGGCTCTGGTGGCAATTTAAAGGGCCTGGGGCTCCAGCCCCTGCTGGGAGCCCCAGGCCCTTTAAATTGCCCCCTGGGGAAGCCGGGCCATCCCAGTATAGCACACCGTCTCTTGCCGGTATGCCGTACGGGGGCGTACCAGCTTAATTTCACCTCTCTGGGTAAGGGGGTGGGGCTGCAAGCTCCAGCGGCTGCGCGGCATCCTTACACAGCAGCATGGTAAGGGGGCCAGGCCGAGGCTGGGAGGAGGGGTTGATTAAGGGGTAGGGAGCAGTTGGAGGAGGCGGAGGTTCTGGGGGGCAGTCAGGGGTTGGGGAACGGGGGGGTTGGGTAGGTGTGGGAGTCCCGGGGGTCTTTTGGGGTGGTGGTGGATGGGGGGGTCAGGGCAGTCAGGGGACAGGGAGCGTGGCGAGTTGGGTAGGGGGTGGGGTCCTGGGGGGCAGTTAGGGTGGGGGGTCTTGGGAGGGGGTGGTCAGGGGAAAAGGGGGGGGCTGATGGGATGCGGGTTCTGATGGGGGCAGTCGGAGGCAGGACGTGGGTTGGGTTGGATGGGTGGGTGGCGAGGGGGAGACAGGCACATGGGGCTTGTACTCACCACGCGGTTCCCTACCGGGTCTTCAGCGGTGGGTCCTTCACTCACTCCGGGTGAAGGACCTGCCGCCAAAATGCCGCCGAAAACCTGGAGCGAGTGACGACCCCCCTGCCACCGAAGTGCCACCGAGGACCCGGTAGGGAACCGGTTCTTAGGATTTTGGGAGCTCATCACTGGTTCTTCTCCCAAACAAACTAATCCCGTCTCACGGCTGTGGTGTTCTATTTTTAGGGTGTTTAAATGGAAAAGGCCAAGCCCAGACTGAAGATGGAAAACCTGACAAAGTATTGCTCAGCCAGATGGAGGAAGTGTATGCTGCAATTCCTGTCAGGCTTCCAGAAACCAGCCTGCATGTGCAAAAGCTGTACCAGGACTGGCTGGAAGGGATGGACTCCAAGAAGGTCCAGGAAACTCTGCACACCAAATACTGTGCAGTAAATCAAACAGCAAGCAGCATGGATATCAAGTGGTGACAAATCAGGCTTACAAAAGATGGAAAAAACTTGCATAGGTTAGTTATGAACTCAGCACTGGAAACATTCTATGCAATTGAGGATGCTATGCACTAGCCAAGTGTATGACCAGTACACTTTTCTGAATTGCGGAATATTACTTAATACAAAGAACCATTGCTCAATTTTTTATTTTGAATGCCTTGGTTCCCTACTGGGTCTGTTAGACTCTTATTGTGCTTGACCTCCTGCATATTTGGGACTTCCTTGTTTAGTTAAGGTCTGATCTTGCAAGATATGGTGAGCACCTTCTTCTAGGTGTACAATGCCCTCGACTCGGAGTGAAGCTAATGCAGGCTGAGGGTTCTCACCACTTTTACAGAACTGGCGCCCTCAACCAGGAGCTATTGTAGTCCTTATGTATGTGATTCCTTTCACCAGGCAAGAACAGCCACCCTGGTTAGAATTGTTGTGTTAAGTGTACCGTAATTTAGAACTCTTTTTGCCTTGTTAACCAAAAAATGAGGATTTTACACAAAGCAACCGATGAAAAATGTAATTGAAAGATTTAATTGACTCCTTCCACCCCTACACAAAACAAAGGTTTATTCACTTACCAAAACATTGGCAACAAGCTTCCTACAGACACACTAACCACAAGGGAGAACATTCTGATATAAATGGAATGTCTTTAATAATACTAAATGGTTGTAATACAGTCCTTTCATTAAGGATTTTTGCTAACAGGCTGGTTTGTACAAATAGTTAAACCGTGTTAATCTCTCTCCTCAGAAACTTTCATCGTGAATTAATCTTTTCTGTAACTTTTATTTTCTTTTGTCTGACTTGTTTATGAACGCGAGATATGGTGACCCCATCTGAAGACAGGCATGATGTCGCCACGTGCCCTGCAATCTTCACCCTACATTGGTTCTACGCTAGACCTCAGTCCTGATTTACAATACTTCTGCTACTCCATTTCTGGCTAGTCCTGAGCATACACAGTGTCAGATTGAATCCAGAGACCAGATACATTTGTTGAGTGCCTCTAACTAAAATCTTAATTTTGGAACATTCTTGAGCTGATAAGAATATAATGTAAACGGATAGTGCTAGTTTGGGGGCATTTTTACGTACATTACATGGCTGCTTAATTTAACAAGCTTAAAAAACGGTGCTTGATGGATGTAACCTTCTCTACAGCCTCGCAGTTCAGGGAGGGATGTTTAAGGATGTGATGTGAAATTCCAGCCATTACAAGGCTTCCACCAGATTTCATAGCAGCCTCATGCTTGTTTTGATTAGTGGCGCTCTCAAAACTGGAATGATTTCAGCTTTCACATTTTATTGAGAAAATATGAATGGGGTTTGTCATGATCTCAGGAAATGCATGAATGCAAATCTTGTGGATTTCTTAATATCAGTTACTGTACTTGTGTGTGCACAAAGCTAATAATACAAGATCTCGATGAAGTATATTTGAAATCAGGATCTACCCTTGGCATGTGGGAAGTGAGGCATTCAATGCTTCCAGTCTTCTTTTTTAATAAAAATAAACTAACAGCAGAGTCGATCATATTCCTGTTGGAGGCAAATGCGAGTTTTTGACTTAAATAGGAGGAAGCTCAAAACGAGGAGGGGAAATAAAGGGTGCTGAAATATGTGGACTTGCTGGAAGGGACAACTGATTTAAAATGAACTTGTTGATGTGGTTGCAGGTTTCATCTAAGCTTCCTTTACTTTAATAATACTTTATTTCAATGCAAAAGGCATGTGGATCTGACTTGTATGGCTACCTGCATGCAGAGTAAGCCTTCAGGTTTGTTTGTTTGTTTTTTTAATAAAATGTTACATTTGACGCAATAACTGAACTTCTAGAGCAATCTACCTCTGTGCTAGGAAAAGAGTTTGGAGCAGCAGGGAGATCCTGGAAAACCTACACATCCAAAAAAAAATTAAAATTGTCTGTTAAAGAATGATCTGTGGATTACATGAAGTTTGTGAACATCTTCAGTACTTGAAAGCAACATGACCCCTTCAGTTTTAATTTCTTGATCTATTCTGATATCCCCAGAACCCTTCAATGGAATTACATTGTAATTAAGTTTTATTATTCTAAGTTAGTATATACATATATTTTTATATGTATATATGGCTTAAAACTGGTTGATATGTTAATTTATATATATAGCTTCAGTTCTGTGTACAGTTTGTTTATTTTTGTAAAGGAAAATGTGGATATACTTGACAATGTGAAAAACTGGTTCTCAGTTTAAATTTTTGATTAAAATTTAGTTCTTCACTATGCTGTGAAAGAACTATCTTCCTGTGGGAATCTTTAAGTAAATCTAGAGAGTAAGAACAGCTTCATCTCATGGCAGCTGCCCATCACTGAACAAAAACCCTCTCTGCCATTTTGCTTGCACACACATGCCTGTTTCATTCAATAGATTCTCTTTCCATACTTGAGTTTCCACAGGAACAGTATCAGATGAGACAAGGCTGGCTGTAAAATACTAGTTGTTCTTTCCCATTATATAAAGGGAAATTAAGAAAATCATCAGATTAAGAATTCACTTTCTTTCAGCTTCTCAATTTGAAATGCTCTGCACTTAAAAAGTAGCGGTGTAACCATCTCTTAGAACTGTTACATGCCACAACATCTCTTTAAAAAAGAGTGCATTTTGAATGTTCATCCAACAAATAGCTGTAGTGGCTACATATAGTATCGTTAGGTGTTCTATAATTAGGGATTGTGGGAGTTTTCTGATTTCTTTTCAGTGTTTAATTTTTAGAAAAATTGAGACTATTTTTGGAATAAAAAAATCTGATTTTATCATTTAAAAAAAATAGTTTTTCTATTAACTGTCAGTTTGTGAAACATTCAGGAACCTCCTCCGCAAAGTTTAACATTGCAAACATAATTTTTCAGTGTTTTTCAGAGACTCTCTACATTTTTTGCTTCATTGAGGTTTCAGCTTAAAACTGGAAACCCTTATGATTTTAGGTATGTTGGGAATGCTCATCAGGTATCTAAGATCAGATTCTAGCCTTTACGTCTACATTAGGAAAGTTACGCCTTGTTGACAATGGGTACAACTAGCTAGTTTCTGAAACTGTGCTGAACATAATGTAGTCCTGTCTACACTTGCAATTAAACTGTTTTGCAGCAGCAGTTTATTTACATTTGTTGACAGCACCCTGAATCACCAATGTGTAACGTTCCTAGTGTAGTCACAACCATAGTGCTTTACTTCTCAGTTGAATGTTGTGCTGGGACAATTCATCGCTGAGTACAAAACAATGTGGGGGTTTGCTGTAGATTTTTTTTTTTTTTTTTTAAGGAAAACTAAATCTGTGTTTAAAAATCTTTGGCAAAATGAAAATGCTAAACTGTATTTGGAGGTTGTCTTTAATGCCATAAAATATCCCAGACATTTAATGTACTGGTAGTGAGAGGAGTTGTATTATAGTATTCTTCTGAGGTCTCTAATGGGAAGGGTAAGTGTTGTAAAGACATCTTGCCCAGACCTCAGAAATAAGAGAGTTTGCCTCTTAGCAGCCACTGCGCCAATGTATTTTTGTTTGTTCACAATACTTCAAGTGAATACGATCTGGGACTATGATAGCTAATAAATACATGTCTGTACACAGCTCAGCAGCTTCAACTGGATGATATTTGGATGATGATCAGTTATCTAAACTCTGGTGCTTTGTATTTCAAAAGGAGCATGAACTTGAATTGCCCTAATAAATATCTTTGAATCTAATCTTGTGGTGATTTTGTTTAGTTCCATACATGGGCCTCATCTTATTCCAAGGTGCATATTGCCTCGACACAGACACACATCTCTCTGAAAGCCTAGCAGCCCCACACTTCCTACAAATGTTTGTTTTTAAAATGTTTTGAGATGGTCATTAACCTAATGTGAGGGGAGGAGACTGTCCTTCGATGTCCCTTTCAGAGACCAGAGTCTGAGTGAGCCCATATCTCACTATCCTGCCAGCCCCTCCCTAGGGCTGAGTGTGCTGATTGTCCAAGGTTGTTGGTCCCGATCAGTCTGGCGAATGAGATACCAGCGCCACTATTCTTTAAGCTTATTGCACAGTCATTAAACTGCCGAAAGGAAAATAAATGTTCCTCATTTAGAGTTGCCTTTGGACACATGGCGATAACAATACTTTACATCTACTGTTGATAAGACATCTGGACTAAAACACTCCAACTCTTCCCAGTCGAAGTATGCAAGCAAAAACCTTTCAGCTAATTGTAGGAAATGTTCAGTTACCCTCACTTACTATAGTACTGAGTGACTATGTAAGCCAGCCAGATGGCTCCTGTGGGGTTCCTAACTTTGAAAACCATTATGGGGAACAAACTGGTAAGTAACTGATTATACTGTAGCATCAAGTACCTACACTGTAGTCAGTTCATTTGAAGCACTTGAATGCAAAGACTTGTACTCTGATTCTGCAACTAAGGAATTTGCTGTATAATCCATCTCCTGGGAGCAGAATTGTGCTCCAGAAGCCAAGATTTAATTTTCAAAATAAGTTTGTAGCCATCAAGATTGGGAAGGAGCTTCCCAAACATGAGACAAATGTAACTTTCTGCTTTGTTTTCGTGAGTCTGTAAACAGCACCTCCAAGGGCTGTTTCTTTACAAAATTGTTCTCGGCACCTACAGTGTGAAATTCTTCCTGGTGTAGGAGATGCTACAAAAGACCAGATTTTTAAAGTTATTTAGTCACCTAAAGATTCAGATAGGGGCTTACTGGGATTTTCAAAACCACCTAGGTGCCTAACATCCATTTAAATCAGTTAGGTGTTTTTGAAAATCCCACTAGGTGCCCAATCTGACTCTTTGGGCAGTTAAATACCCTTTGCACCTTTTAAGACAGTTGGTGGGGTTACCTGGGCAATGTAAGGGAAAAGAAGGAACTGCCTGCAGAAGGGAGGGCTCTGCATCTATGCACTATGGAGCTCTCAGGTCGCCCCAGCATAAACTGGCTGGAAATAGAGAGCAGGTGAGGGGATCTCAGATTATGTGGAGCCAATGACTCTAGGGAGTAGTCTCTATGCAGAGTTGCAGCTTTTTAATAGGTGGTTTTTAAACCAAAGCAAAAGGTGGTCTGGATCAGGAACGCCGCCAGCTTTTCTGCTGCCCTAGGCCGCAGAAGGTCCCGCCCCGAAATGCCGCCCCCCACAGAGGTGGCGGAAGGTCCCGCCACCGAAATACCGCTGTGATCGCCGCCCCCCAAATTGTAGCGCCCTAGGCAACTGCCTAGGTCGCCTAATGGGTTGTGCCGGCCCTGGTCTGGATACTCTTATCTTGGTTTGGTTTAAGTCAGTTAACAGCAGCTTTAAACTGCAATACATTACAGTTAAACTGAACTAACTGTGCTCACAGTGTAATTAACTTGTGCAAATCTGTGTAGAGAGGCCTAACCCCACCCCACCAGTGTCCAGGCAACAATAATAGTGACTTTTAAAGGACACATTTTAGAATGTAGTATAAAATTTGACTAAACTGCTCTTAAAAAACTAAAATTCAGCTTTTGAATAAAAGGATTTTATATAATTGGGCATCACACTATGCCAGATTTAAACAAAACCTGTTTAAAATTTAAGGACTGAATGTATTAGGTGAAATGAAACAGCAAAATAATTTGTGTAGGAACCATAAAAACACGGTGCAGTGTTTATTTAAAGTTTTTATAAAGCACAAATATTACCCTATTCGGTATCAGAACACGAAGAATAATGTGAAAGTGTAGTGCATATATGAACAATCTTGTTTAAAAGAGATTGTCTTGCAAAAAAGTCACTACCAACAGATGTATTTATTCATTCAGCCCCTTTTATTTTGTTATGTAATGTCTTCCAACTTCGTAAATAAGCACTTACTGCGGTGCCAATATCTGTAATGATTTTATTTAAAAAGAAAGCTGGCAAAAATACCGCAAACAAATAAGGTTCTACCGAGATTTGAACTCGGATCGCTGGATTCAAAGTCCAGAGTGCTAACCATTACACCATAGAACCAGATGGTGGCAGCAGTTTCTGTACAACTGGCTAATAACAATTATTGACTCATTGTGCAACTCTCTGTCACGTTTTGCTCCCATTCATTAAAACAGAGGTTCTTTGCGAGAAAATGTATCTTACTAAGTATAGACTTTATTCTTCGCTAAATCTCACTCCTCCTCATCTGTACAATATGTTGATTGCACTGATCAGTCCCTCTCACACATTAAAGTGGCAAGGAACGTGCCTCAGACTGCAGCTTTGGTTGTTAGAAAAAGGCAAAGCTGTCTCCTGTTTTGATACATAGTGCTGGGCATGCAAAAGAATGCAGCATTTCCAACTGAACTCGCATACAAGACGCTGACACGACGCAAGCCAACCCGCTTCTGATGCTTTATATAAGCTTTGTGGGGCTGTTTCATTGGGTGCTTTTATGATAGAATATTATAGTTCTAGATAACATTTTAAAGCTAAAATGTGAATAACAAAAGATAAATTCACAGATAGGCCCAACACAGTTAAAGTTAGATAATAAATACTTACTTTTGCTATAGTTAGGATTACTTCCATTTCACTATAGAAGGAGCAAATGATTCTTGCCCCATAACTCATACACACTACAGAATTCTTCTAGCAACGTTATAATGACCTCACAGTACAAGCAATTACTAGCTTTAGTTTATATTTGAAGGTAATAACAGAATCACAAGAAAATTGATATAGATATAGCTATAAACACCCTGCAGTTTGTTTTCTCCTTTAAATAAAATTTCCTTTCCATTCATTTTCCAGTGACATCCAATACACATATAATATTCAATGTATAATGTGCTATAACGTGCCTTTGTTTGTCGTTTTAAATATATTTTCCAATTAAATCCACAGTTTTTATATTTACTTGGCAGTAAAGAAAATATAATAAATAAAATATGAAGACTTTTAGGTTCCATTGAAATAATATTTATATACTTAATATAAGAGCATACTTACTTGGCACTATTTAGTACAGAAACTAAGTCACAGAAATAAAACCTGGGAAAAAAAATCTAGGTTCCACCGAGATTTGAACTCGGATCGCTGGATTCAGAGTCCAGAGTGCTAACCATTACACCATGGAACCACCTGACTATAGCTTCAGAATTGATCCTATTGAGGTAACATCATAGCATATGTTTTTTCATGTGTTATTTTTCCCCCTATGTAAAATTCTACATGTTAACTACGTCCTGAAGTAATCCAGCAAAATTTATTCAATAATAAACAAATTATTTTTAAAAAGAGCCTAGAAATACATGACATTTCTGTACTGCTTTCCTAGGGCTGACACTGATGCCTTTTTTTTTCCTTTTCAAAATTCAGCAGATTGCCTACTTTTCGATGGAATTTCTTATACATATTGCAATTTTGCACGATTTGCTTTAAATTATGAATTTTACATTGTTGCCTACGTGTTGCATTTTAGTCCACCTTATTTATGCTTATTTTTTTCCTTCTGTGCAGTTTAGCTCCACATATTTAATGTTGCAGTTTTGCTTGCCAAGTAGCATTTTACAATCCATTACGCGTTCCACGTTGTATTATGTATTGTAAGTGGCTTCTAAAGAGCTCCCTCACCCCCTCTCCCATTTTATTAATACTGTTGATATTGTAGATTTTCTTTAGTAAACTAATTTCAGTAAGAAAAAAAAAACACTTTGGAAAAATCACAAACTGAATAATGAATTACTTACCCCACAATCTCTTTGGAATTATTCCTAATGAAGGTACCCAATCTTCAACCAGATGTGGGAGGGGGAGGAATCCTGCAAGATGCAGCCCTTTGGGATCCATGTTTCAGAGCAGATCCAATGGCAAGATCAGAGCTTACCAGAGCCAATCCTCACAGCTGCCCTCTAGTCTCATTAACTTCAGCCTCTTGCAGGATCAGACTCTAAAATAAAAGAATGTAAGTCAAATAACGAGTATTAATCATAATAAATGATTGGCAGTAAACGTGTAGAATCAGAGTGAATAGTTGTGAATAATAACCTATGCCGCAGTTTACTATGATAAAGAGAAAAATAAAAGATTAAACAATAACACTGAAACATTAGTCTGGCTATCTGTTTTGTTTGTTGGTTTTGATTCTGTTTTTTCAATGCTTAACACAATAGATCATCCGTAAAGCCTCTGTGTGCAACGAACTACCATTAGTACTCATCATAATTAATCATAGGCTCTTTGTGCATTATTAATTATTATTATTATATCGGAAGTAACGGCCCATGAAGTACTGTTGTAGATACAAATATATTTTCACTATATATGAGTATTAGACAGCAATGACTTTATTGTCCCTTAAATCAATAAATAATATCACAAAATATTATTAACAATGAATTATAACTGATAGGTGTATGCCCCCAAAACAGTTTTTGAATAAATTAAGTGATAGACTATTGCCCAACGGAGCATTCAGGTGAAATAACTTTAGCTTTAACATAAGTATTGAAAAATGTCACTACAATAAAGCAACACATTTTTAAAGGAGCAAAAGGTAAATAGCAGAGGATGGTTTCGATCCATCGACCTCTGGGTTATGGGCCCAGCACGCTTCCGCTGCGCCACTCTGCTCCACGCCGTTGAGAAACCACCTATAGCCCTTAGAATGTCATATATCTAATTAGTGCGATTTCTTTTCTCTTTTGCTGGCGATAGTAGCAATCGCTGAAACGGCTGTGCATAGATACTCAAGAACTTTTCCATCTCAGCAGCACGCTTCCACCCGCCCTCTCCACACAAATATGCTCCTCCGAAATGTCCTGTGCAATGGTTGAGATACAAATATTCCTCTACTCAGTAAAGTTGGAGCTTCTAATGTCTCCCTCTGAAATGCCAAACTGGGATGACCATGTCTATTAGGTGAGTTTATCTGCATCACAGCTTGCACAGGCTGGCAATAAACCCAGAGATAAGGGAACCATGACAAATTAAAAGGAGTACTTGTGGCCCCTTAGAGACTAACAAATTTATTAGAGCATAAGCTAATAAATTTCTTAGTCTCTAAGGGGCCACAAGTACTCCTGTTCTTTTTGCGGATACAGACTAACACGGCTGCTACTCTGAAACATGACAAATGACACATTTTCAAATCTATTTTTTGCAGTAACAAACACTGGGACAATATTTTCCTCCCCCAAGCAGAGGGTAGGGAAAGCACAATGCATTTATGTGCTCATGAGGCCCAAAGGGGAAAATGTTGGCTCCCTAGCACATTCCTCTTATGGGCCCATGAAAGTATAGAAGTCTGTGGTGGTCCCAGTCCCCTATACAGAAATGAACCATTAAATAATTATTATGAGGTGACTTGATCACATTTACAACTACATATGTTGCCCCTTTTCACTCAAGCAAGTAGCCAAATTTCAGGACCTTGAGGATGTTCCAGTGACAGGTAGAAATAGCCTAAATCTGGTATTTTCTATAAAGAAGAAGAACAGGAGTACTTGTGGCACCATAGAGACTAACAAATTTATTAGAGCATAAGCTTTCGTGGACTACAGCCCACTTCTTCGGCTGTAGTCCACGAAAGCTTATGCTCTAATAAATTT